>NC_088713.1:29633713-30334300 GCF_963576615.1 Watersipora subatra
CAGCGGACGAAGGCTGAGTTACAGCAACTGGACAGAAGGACGCGGAAACTGATGACAATGCATAAAGGTCTTCATCCCAGATCTGATGTAGATAGAGTATATGTTGAAAGAGACCAAGGAGGAAAAGGATTAATGAATGTTGAGGAAACTGTGAATTACGAATGTCACAGTCTGAAAAAGTAAACAGAAGGCAACCCAGTCGAATTTATAAGAACAGCCGGTAAGATCATAAATACCAACAGTGAAGATGGACAACAAGAGTATAGAAACCATCAGAAAACTGAACGAAAGCAAAACTGGCATGATAAGCCAATGAAGGGACAACATCTAAGACAGACAGAAGATCAAGCAGCAAAGGAAACATGGCAATGGATGAAGAGGGGGTGTCTCAAACGAGAGATTGAAAGCCTGATCATTGCTGCCCAAGATCAAGCATTAAGAATCAACTATAGGAAGGCCAAGATAGAAAAGTCAACAAACGATCCGAAATGCAGATTGTGCAAACAGAAAGATGAAACAGTGTCCCACATAGTCAGCGAATGCAGTAAGATTGCTCAGACAGAATATAAAAGGCGGCATGACAAAGTGGCAAGTGCAGTGCACTGGAGCATATGCAAGAAACATGAGTTGCCCCACACAGAAAAATGGTACGACCACCATGCAGAAGCTGTATTGGAGAACGAGAAAGTGAAGCTGCTATGGGACTTCAATGTGCAGACAGACAAGGTTATTGAAGCTAGAAGACCAGACCTGATACTAATAAATAAAGAAACCAAACAGTGTCAGGTCATAGACATAGCAATACCTGAAGACACAAGGGTAGTACAGAAGGATGGTGAGAAGATTGGTAAATACAAAGAGCTTGAGTTCGAGATAAACAGACTGTGGAAGGTGAAGACCGGCGTGATACCAGTAGTAATTGGTGCACTCGGAACAATATCAATGAGGCATATAGCATACTTGGCGGAGGTGGGAGTGAATATGTCTTTTGAGACTATACAGAAGACGGCCATCTTAGGAACAGCTCACATTTTGAGGAAGGTCCTCTCTTAGTGGAGTTGAGGAAGATGTTGGATCCTTTGGCTTTTTGTTAAAACCCGGACTCAACATAGACTACAACCAGTCACCTACCACCACACGACTGCGAAGAAAAACTTTTACAACAATAATAATCCCATGACCAAACGAGCGGAGCGAAGTGTGGGAGTTTTTATGATAAATGCATGTGCACACAACTTACGAAAATTATTCATCAACAATGAGGCGAACCCTCGTCAAGAAATTTCATCAACAAATTTAGGCATCGTTATGCAAAGTCGTTAAAGTATAATAACGATACAAAACACATTTAAACCTATTTAAATATGTTACCAAGTCTTTGTAAACCGTCGGTATTATCTTAAAACTTACCCATCTGATCGTATTATACACAAATAGACAGATTAGTTTCAACGAAAATCGCCACAAAACACTTGAAAAGCATGGTTTAATAAAAGTTAAGACCGAAAATTGAAACGCCGAGGGACAAATAATAGAACGATGAAGTCTTGCGCATTTCACGAAAAAATAACGTGCACTTTTCTCCAGTCTATATCATTGTCAAATTGCCGAAGGTTTTGGCAATTAACATAGGAGTACAGAAATCGTTTCATTTTTGCCGATTTCAATATTTTCATTTTCATTTGCCAACACATTTGAATACTTTCCCATTCTAACTGATGTCCAACGCAATATAAGTAAAGCAAATGACGATGATATTTTTTAACGTTTCTTATGAGATTATTACAATAATTAATTATAAGTTTGGATGACTACAGAACAATGGCTACGTAGTACAGACTTTCTAAAAATCTAACGCAGTGTAAGTAAAGGCATGCCGATGATATTTTTTCTAACGGTTCTAATGAGATTATTGCAATAATTAATTATAAGTTTGGATGACTACAGGACAATGACTACGTAGTGCAGATTTTCTAAAAATCTATATAAATATCACAATTTCGTGATATTGTTAGCTATGCCGTTTTGAAATTTAAACAAAATTGTGCATTGGTTTTTTATTATTACTATATAAATAATATTGGTTATTCTGATAATATCAGTGCATTTTACTTCTAATATTGGCCAATATTGCATTTCTTTTTTTGCAGGAGGAGAGATATAAACATATAATCCTTTCCTTTCATTATTGCTGTTTGTTGCATATAATAACACCTAGTACATTACAGCTACCATTGCAGTTATCCTATTTGACTGCTAATATTGCATTTCTCAACCATCAGTACCCTTTCTTTTTCCAATATCACTTTGGTCATGGGCTGTATGACAGTGGAATTTCTAGTTAGTATTATTATTGTTAGTATTCTTAGTATAGCTGTATTCATTCTCTTTCAGACTTGAATGACACAGAAGGATATTTGTTGAAATTCTAGCCTTAATCATTTTCCAATGCTACAATTCAGTAGGTTTTTTGTAAGGTTAACTCCATTAGCCTTTGTTGAAACATCAGCCTAACCCACAAGGCAGCAGGCTCTACTATGAGTTTCTAAGTATTATTATTAGTATTATTATTATTAGTATTATTATTATTACTACTATTATTAGTATTATTAGTGTTATTATTAGTATTATTGTTACTGGAAATTCCACTGTCATATAGCCCACGACCAAAGTGATATTGGAAAAAGAAAGGGTACTGATGGTTGAGAAATGCAATATTAGCAATCAAATAGGATAACTGCAATGGTAGCTCTAATGTACTGGGTGTTATTATATACAACAAATAGCAATAATGAAAGGAAAAGATTATATGTTTATATCTCTCCTCCTGCAAAAAAAGAAATGCAATATTGGCCAATATTAGAAGTAAAATGCACTGATATTATTAGAATAACCAATATTATTTATATAGTAATAATAAAAAACCAATGCACAATTTTGTTTAAATTTCAAAACGGCATAGCTAACAATATCACAAAGTTGTGATATTTGTATAGATTTTTAGAAAATTTGTACTACGTAGTCATTGTCCTGTAGTCATCCAAACTTATAATTAATTAATGCAATAATCTCATTAGAACCGTTAGAAAAAATATCATCATCATGCCTTTACTTACACTGCGTTAGATTTTTAGAAAATTTGTACTACGTAGTCATTGTTCTGTAGTCATCCAAACTTATAATTAATTATTGTAATAATCTCATTAGAACCGTTAGAAAAAATATCATCATCATGCCTTTACTTCCACTGCGTTAGATTTTTAGAAAGTCTGTACTATGTAGTCATTGTTCTGTAGTCATCCAAACTTATAACTAATTATTGTAATAATTTCATAAGAAACGTTGAAAAATATCATCGTCATTTGCTTTACTTATACTGCGTTGGACATCAGTTAGAATGGGAAAGTATTCAAATGTGTCGGCAAATGAAAATGAAAAAATTGAAATCGGCAAAAATGAAACGATTTCTGTACTCCTATGTTAATTGCCAAAACCTTCGGCAATTTGACAATGATATAGACTGAAGAAAAGTGCACGTTATTTTTTCGTGAAATGCGCAAGACTTCATCGTTCTATTATCTGTCCCTCGGCGTTTCAATTTTCGGTCTTAACTTTTATTAAACCATGCTTTTCAAGTGTTTTGTGGCGATTTTCGTTGAAATTAATTTGTCTATTTGTGTATCATCCGATCAGATGGGTAAGTTTTAAGATAATACCGACGGTTTACAAAGACTTGGTAACATATTTAAATAGGTTTAAATGTGTTTTGTATCGTTATTATACTTTAACGACTTTACATAACGATGCTTAAATTTGTTGATGAAATTTCTTGACGAGGGTTCGTCTCATTGTTGATGAATAATTTTCGTAAGTTGTGTGCACATGCATTTATCATAAAAACTCCCACACTTCGCTCCGCTTGTTTGGTGGTGGAATAATAATAGTAATAATAATAATACTAATAACAATACTAATAATAATGCTAATAATAATACTAATAATAGTACTAATAATAATCGTTATTATTATTATTATTAATAATGTCAGCGAGTGCAGTAAGATTGCACAGACAGAATATAAAGGGCGGCATGACAAAGAGGCAAGTGCAGTGCACTGGAGTATATACAAGAAACATGAGTTGCCCCACACAGAAAAATGGTACGACCATCGTGCAGAAGCTGTTTTGGAGAATAAGAAAGTGAAGCTGCTATGGGACTTCAACGTGCAGACAGACAAGGTTATTGAAGCTAGAAGACCAGACCTGATCCTAATAAACAAAGAAATCAAACAGTGTCAGGTCATAGTCATAGCAATACCTGGAGACACAAAGGTAGTACAGAAGGAAGATGAGAAAATTGCTAAATACAAAGAGCTTGGGTTCGAAATAAACAGACTGTGGAAGGTGAAGACCAAAGGGATACCAATAATAATTGGTGCACTCGGAACAATATCAATGAGGCATATAGCATACTTGGTCGAGGTGGGAGTGAACATATCTTTCGAGACTATACAGAAGATAGCCATCTTAAGAACGGCTCACATTTGAGGAAGGTCCTCTTTTAGTGGAATTGAGGAAGATTTTAGATCTTTTGGCCTTTTGTTAAGGTCTGGACTCAACATTTACTAAAACCAGTCACCTACCACCACACGACTGTGGAAAAAAAACTCTAACAACAATAATAATAATAATAATGTAGGGTAAGATTCTACCTTATAGTGTTAACTATCGAGACAACTGCGATATCCTCTTCCAGCCCTCCACATAATACTATTATCAGATATGACCTTATGACCTTTTACACGTTACGACCTATGGCCTTCTACACAATACTAATATGAAATGGGTATCACATGAAATAACTGTTCTCAAAGGTCAGTAACTGTTGAATAACCCCTGGACAACAAAAGACAGGCCCAGTTGCGCATGTCTTATAAGGGTAGATGTTATTTCTGTCACCACCAAGGTCCTTTCATGGATATTAAACCCCATCCTGTTGTTTGTTGTTCAAGCATGCTAGACCAGTAGGTCTCGATTCATGGCATAAATCAACCAATAGTAAACTCTCTTCAGCCTGACCATTTGCCTGAAGAGGCTACCTGGGCACCTTGAAGCCTACCTTGAGCGGATGGAGCGTTCCATGAAATTGTCATGCTGTTGAAGTCATTACCAGGTCTCGTGAACACAAGGCCAGTGTGATTGACGACTTGAGAGAATACACTCCTTTCTATTCTGATATTACTTTGACCAAAGCATTCATCTGCAAAGAAGGTAGACTGATGAGTTCACCAAACAATGAAAGGACAGAGGACAGCAACAGCAACATTATGAAACCAGCCCATGAGAGAATTTATAAAACTGTTTTTAGTTCGTATTCAATCATTCTCTCTGGAACTTATTTCGTATCCACTGAAAACTATGAAATATTAGTCAACAGTGTTAGGAGTAATAAAATGGTCTCATATGGAGGGTCTAGCATGGGTTTGTTATGAGTAGCTTATTTTTAATGACACAGCAATAGATAAAACAGTGATAGCACACATTTTTACAAGAAAAACATCAAAAATAGTTTGGTACAAATGCCCTTTTTACTCCAATCTTTTCCAAATTTATAATAGTTTGTGATGTAATCAAAGGAATAACAACTCCAGTTAAAAATATATTTAAAGAAATAACCAGTGCATCACGAACCGGAATACTTTGAATCTAGGCGTAATGTAATAAACTCAAATTTAAGGTAATTGCTAAGCGATTTGAAATCCTTGAAGTTTTATTCGCAATTTTTTAAATCGGTCATGAGATTTTTAGCCATCACTGAACTTTTCTCACTTATATAAAATAATAAAAATGACTGACAACATTAGACTAACAACATCTAGACCAGCGTAACAAAATACCTCAAATCAAGACAAAGACTTTATCACACCTAGGTCCAACGGTTCGTGAAAAGATAGATTGAAATAATGACTCCAATTAGATATATGTTTAATGGAATAATGGCTCTAATCAAAGATGCCTGCAAATGGATAAGGACTCTGATTAGAGATATATTTAAAGGAAAAACAATTCCATAAATATTATCTTACAAGTACAACTAGTACAAATCATTGACAAACTTGCCTAATCATAGTTTGATATCACTTTATCATAAGCTCTAATGAAGCCTGGTCGCTAAGCATTTGCTGATAAGAGTGCTAACCAGCATGACATCATTAGCAAGTGCCTACCTGCCAAGGCTACATCATTATTTTGTTCAAAAAGAAGCCTACCTAACCCCTAAAGACTCGCCCTCCCGCTAGCAAGGTGTTGTATTTTTGTAAAGAATTGAAGCCTGATGTAGTGTAGATTGTAATGTAATTTATTCACTGGCGGAAACACACAACTTGAACTGAAAATGCTGTGGGTATTTATATGGAACCATAAGTAGCTTTATAAATATTAGCTTAGTATATGGTAAAAATACAATAGAGCGCTATATGGCTATCGTGCTTCAGATGTAAACAGAATTGTTATAAGCAAAAGGATTACTATAGCCATAAACTATTATCTCATTGTTGTCACAATCCCTTATAGCTCAATAGCCATAACACCTCCTTCCTAGCCATTGGTACATCTATGTAGTCTGGCGGTCTGCTAGTCTTTTAGATCGTCCGAGGTTTTTTGGTCCAAATTCTTCTCTTGTTGGTATCCTGAGGTTTTTCATTGGTCGATGGTTATTGGTAGCCTCTGAATGGCTTAGTGATACATGTGGCTCAGCCCCAGTACCATATTGTTGCTTTTCACCGTCTGCTGGCTCCGAACCTTCCTCTACTTTATAGCGGGGTAGCAGCTGCTCTATGTGTCGCCTTCATGTTGGTCCTCGGGGAATCACCTTAACATTCACACTTCGGGCTCCGAACACTTTGGTGACAATCGCTGGAACCCATCGAGGTTTTTTATCCCGTCGAGGCCCGCAATAGAGAGCATAGCAAGGGCTGTCAATTGTGTAGGTGTAGATCTTTGCGATAGTAGTTTTAGGTTCAGCTTCCTCGTTCTCGTCAGTTTCCTTGCTTTGTCGTCCTTGGCCTGATGTGCCGGTGAGGGCAGAAGAACATCGATTTTGCAGCGGGTTTGCCGTCCATTCAGCAGCTCACTCGGTGAATATCTTCCTGTCAGTGGCGTACGCCAGTAATGTATGAGGAATTCTGTTAGTGCGAACTTGGGTAGTAACTCCCATTTCTTCAGAGCTTGTTTGAATGACTGCACCAGCTGTTCTGATCAATAGCCATAACACAAGGGGTTGTGTTAAGAGCTTTACGTGAAACAAAAAACAGTTGAACTGTAAGAACAACAACTGTATTACTAATCACAATTCATCATTGGCTTACAGCACCTGTGGTAACCGTGGTAACAGTGGTAATGGTGGCACATGGCTGGAATAGATGTTTTACTTCCAACTAAATTATGCGCCATTGTTTTGTTTTGGGTTACATCCATGTTTTTAAGTTGTTAGGAAACCTTGTAGCATACAAAGTACTAAAATATCTTGCTACACCTATTCGTGACATTTGACACTTAGTTGGACTAAAAACAGTAGTAGGACAACTAGTACACAACGCATGTACATCTACCATTGTTCTATATTGTTCTATACATATGTCATTTTTTGGATTGTTCCATGCATAGGCTACATGAGGCTGTATGACAATTATAACTGAACTGCTGCCAACTGGCTTATCAAGTACACTATGAAACTTGGTATTCCCAATTTAGAGAGTTCCCAGTATAGCAGAATCTTCCATAAAAACAGTAGTGTTCTATAATGGAAGGTCTAATGCCACCAATGTTTCAATGAACACTGTCAAGAGGTTGAATGGTAACTAGGAAGGAAAAGCATAGTTATGAATAACTAGGGTTGGGAATGGTGTCGCAGAGCACCAAACTACTATTTATAGAATTCAGCTGGTAACGTCAGAAGGACAAACAGTGCCTGTGATTGCCTATGGCATGCAAGAAATAACTAGTCAAGTCCCAAGTCTCAACCTACATGTAGATACACTTTAATTACTCTTTTCAAAGAGAAATGATTTGGAAGACCTAGTACGAACTGAGGCTCAGCTAGACATTTTACTTGGCAATGACTCCTATGATTATCACCCAAAAACTGAAGGTGACACAGCAGACCCTCATCTGAGCTTACTATCTGGAACTTTAGGAGAATGCTTGCAGGGATTTCACCCCTCATTTAAGCAGAGGATAGAAAGCAACCTGACTGGATAACATGCATTGAGGAAAATGATGCATACAATTCGTCAAATGACCCATTCTTCTGCAGGTTTATTCTGTCAAAGTTATACATTGCACCCCTCCAAAGGCTGTCAACACCTCAGTTTGTACTAATCCAGCCCTGTTAGCAAAAAAAAAGTGCAAAGTCGTAAAAAAGAAATGAGGTTTTATTTTGACAGGGTTTGGAAGCATTTGAACAATCTTTTAGTGTTTAGTGTTTTCCTGATTATGCCAACCTATCCAGACAAGAATGGTATCAATCGGAAAGTAGACTTACAGTACCAGAAGTTCAGCACAGATAAGGAGTAAAAAAATGCGCAGGTACTTCTGTCATCATAGCAAGAAGCATACGCAATTGCTAGTTATGATAAAAGAACAGTAAGTACCACATACAATAATGGCATGTTATCACATCTGATCACATTTTCCTTTGTATCACATCTATTAGGGTTTTTCCGCTCTACAGCTATCTATCGCATCTACTCTTAACTGATACCATATCTGATCATACACACTGACACATACTGGTCGTATAGCATATCTGCCTATAGATTGTAGTAGTCTTTTTAGGTCAGGCATTTCCCTGTTTTTGTTTACTTGCGTATTATGACCTTGTGCTTGTGCATTTTCAATATTTCCTATGTTTGACCAAAACTTACCTCTCTAATGTATTGGGAGGACTTTTTGTATTACGCCAAACATAGGCTTTGACTGCTTTCCTACATTTGTTTAGCTTGATTACTGCTGTTTTTTTCATATTAGCGAACATTTAGCAAACCACATCGTAACGTACTACGAAGCAAAGCGTACATCTATCACAAGTGATATCTACAATGGATGGAGTTCTCATCACCTAACAACACGATTGAGTTGGAAGCTAGCAAGCATTCTGATTGGATAAGGACTCTATTGTGTGCAGCAAGTCAAAAAATTGAATGAGAAATTTGAATCAAAGCAACATGTTGCTAAAGCATAAAGAAAATCGCAATGTACAACCATTGTGCAGTTTGCACTGATCAAGCCTTAGTGAGCAGCTGTATGTCAGTTTTCTACATTAAAATGAATTTGCACAAGCCAACTCAAAAAGGTTCAGTAATTTTTGTAAGTTGAAACTAATTTTCTTAGTTTTATCAAGCTTTGGAATTTATAATATAATAAATATAAATATAATAATTATATATTAATATAATTAACAATATAATTTACATAAATATAACTATTCTGTCATGTATTTTCTACTAATGTATTTGAAAGCAGGATGTGTTATGATTAATAAGAGACAGCAACATTAATCAGACCATCTCTTGAGCTTTACCGGAGACTTAAAGAGCTTCCAATACAATATATCAGTTTGAAACAACGATGCAAATATCAGAATGAATAAACTCTTACATCAAGGCCTGACTGTATAGTAAGAGTTGGCTGGTGATTATACTGACAGCAGAATCAGATCATCAATAGCAATCAGCAAAAAAAAAACAAAAGACAAACTCCTTATCTCAAAGCTAAACTTTAAACTCCTTATCTCAAAGCAGGAAGTAAACTCTTGTAACCTGCTAAACAAATAGCTAGAGAGAATGGAGAGTCAAGAGGTTAGATTGTTATCGACTATAGGAACTTCTTTCACACGGAGAAATGTGATTCAAAGGAAACTGATTCTATTCATACGCTGATTAAACATGAATTATTCATGTATTGATATATAATTGGAATAACAGAAACGCTTTTCTATTATACACTTCTCTGTGAAAGGAAATACCTTTATACTTATTAGCCTTGCATTTACATTGACTACCTCTTTAGAGCTAGTCAATGTAGTTACAGACCATAACCAAAGTTTTATAGAAAGGATACCAGGGCGAATGAACGGATTGGCTTGTCCTTCCTTCTCCATGTTGCTAGTCATTATACTATTGTATAATGAATACAGTAATTACATGTACATATGCAACTGGAGCTGTGGCTTTGACTTCAAAATGTAGCCTATCAAAATTAATTTGATTTCATTCCTTGTGGTCGGTTTTGAACATGTCAGAGTTTTGGTGAATTTGCAAAAAGTTTTCAGAATTCTGTAAGTATAGTGAGTTTATTATCACCTTTCCAGAATGTAAAGTATATTCACCTGAAGCACACTTGTAGCTATTATTATGTTACTATATTATATACGTAAACATGTAAATGAACATACATATAAATATATACATGTATATTTATATATATAATATAAACATTTATATGTGAGATATATATATATATATATACATATATACTTTTATCCCACGTTTATCCCAGCCCATCCTCGTGACCATCTCCTGTTAGCATTGCATAACCAGCCTTAACAATATACAGTAATACAGAAACCTGCATCATTCATCTTAGTAATTTGTAATTTAGGGTTTTATACATTTATATCCTTAGAACTGCCGAAAGTAGAACTTTATTTGAGAAGGAGTTTTCCTTAACCATTTACAGAAAAATACAAATGGGTGGTAGGTATTAAGAACAAGAATGAAAAAAAACTTCCTTATAGCAGCGAAGGATATCAAATAAAACAAATATTGCACATTCACCCAAACGTTTCAATATTGATTAGGTGGTTTGACGCCATTCGTCAACAGTGATTGTTTAGCCATACATACTGAGATGCATATTCAGATAATTAAAGATAACAAATGGACCCGATACCACCAATGCAAATTCAGAATTTATGATTCATTGGTTGTTGGTTAGCGATCACCTTCAGCTAATCACTCATAGTGTGTTCACCTTATTGTTGGTGATGACTGACGTAAAACAGCTAATCGTTGTAGTCTATCGCGCAGCTAAATGCTGATTTGGGCAATAGTGTACAAAGGACTTATCAGTCCAAACAGAAGGGTAATTGCTACTGTATGAACTAAACAGGAGTTGGTAGTGCAGCCTGAAAGAGCTATATCAAAACATTACAAAACGTTAGGATCTAATCACTGGCTATTAATGGAAAAAGACGCAAAAAATATGTTTGTCAAGACCATCGACTCTTCCAACCAGTTTAACTAAAAAGGTCATTCTAAATGGATGACTATTTGGGGGCCTAACATTTTATGATCAAGAGAAGACCAAAGATAAAAACTCTAAAAAAAAATGCATAATATACTATATAATGTATATATAATATTTTACTATATAATGTATATATAATAATATACTATATTATATATATGTAATATTATACCATATAATGTATATAGGCTAATATTATAATATACAAAGTAAATAACATTTTATAATACATGTACAATGTATATGTATGTATATATATGTAAATATATTATTATATATTTTCAAAATCTGAAGATTTCTTTCAACAAGCATGAATCTATTAGCAATAAAGTGTTTTACCTAAAGTTATAGTCTGTTTTACTGATTTTAAATTGCTCTGATTTTATCATTGAGCACTCTGCTCGGGGTTTACGCTTTTATACATAGATATTTCATATTTTTATATTATAATTTTTATTTTATATTATTATATTTTATATTATATTTTTTATAGATTATATGTATATACAACTATAAGCTAACTAATATTGGTAGTGTGTCGGTCATGGTCAATCAACCAAATAGAAAGTTGTTCAATTCTGAGCTCTGAAGCAAATCAAACAAAATACATGCATTCTTAGAATAATATTTGTTCTAAGGCACAAGAGTTTCAACACAGCATTGACTTTACATCTTGAGGTTTGGCTGTACTGAACAACAAACAAGAACTATAAGATTCTATGATTCTTATGATTGTATAGAGCTAAAAACATACCTTTGTCTTCCGAAACCAGGCATGAAATGGTCTTCTAAAAAACGAAAACTGTTATGAACGACTTGCAGCCAAGCAGAAGACACCTACATCGACACCAACTGTTGGTATGATTATTGGATCTAAGTACACAGAGAAAAGAACAGTGCCACAGCTAACCATGCAGTGTCATAGCTAACTAGTGCCATAGCTAACCAGTGCCATAGCTAACAAGTGCCATAGCTAACCAGTGCCATAGCTAACCAGTGCCATAGCTAACCAGTGCCATAGCTAACCAGTGCCATAGCTAACAAGTGCCATAGCTAACAAGTACCATAGCTAACCAGTGCCATAGCTAACAAGTGCCATAGCTAACAAGTACCATAGCTAACCAGTGCCATAGCTAACAAATGCCATAGCTAACCAGTGCCATAGCTAACCAGTGCCATAGCTAACCAGTGCCATAGCTAACCATTGCTACATATAATCAGCCAGGAGTAAATCCTGAGATCTGCTCAAATCTTGCTCAACAATATAATTTTTTCTACTAGACTGCTCTTAAGTTAAGTCAGGGGCAAGAAAGCAAAAGACAGCTTGTGATTGGCTAACAGAAAACTAAGAAAAATTGTGATTGGCTAACAGCAAAGTAAGACAAGCAATGATTGGTTAACAGATGGATAAGACAGAAAATGATTGCCTGACAAAAGGGTAAGGGAAAAAATTGTTGAATAAAAAAAGGTTAAGCGAGGTTGTGATTGGCTAATAGAAGGGTAAGAGAGATTATCACTGGCTAACAGAAAGAGGTGAGAGCTTTGGAGATAATTTTGGGCAATGAGGAACAGAAGAATTGCAGCAATATCAGAAGTATTAAAACTTTCACTGCAAAAGCTAAGGCTATCAGACAAAGAATCCTGTTGATTTTAATGTAAGCTCCCAAAGATCATGATGATATTTATAACAACAAAGGAGTAGAATTAGCCAATCATGTTGAAAGATTGCTGCCTGCCAGCTTATGTCAAAGTATTGCCAATTTTAAAGTTCCCAAAATGGTTAGGGAATGATTAGAGCTTAGAACTTACAGAGGACTCTGTGGTGCACGGAATGACATTTGCAAAGCTGAGTAGAACACAGCAAACACAAAGAATGAATTCGATTACAATGGTGTTCAGCAGCATAGTGAGATCAGGACTGGTGGAGCGAGCCACACCTGCAAACAATCAGACGATGACGTGATACAGGATTAACAATGGGAATCACTTAACAACTGTTTGAGTAGGGAGAAAGTAGTCACTTTTGGTAATTAAATTTTGATGCAAGGTTTTAATTTAGCAGAAACTATTATAATAGTGACTCGACTGATGATAACTATTGTAACAGTGACTCAACCAATGATAACAAATGTAGCAGGGACTCGACCAATGATAACTATTGTAACAGGGACTCGATCAATGATAACTATTGTAACAGTGACTCGACCATTGATAACTATTGCAACAGTGACTCGATCAATGATAGCTATTGTAACAGGGACTCGATCAATGATAGCTATTGTAACAGGGACTCGACCAATGATAAAGTCTGCTTTTTGCTAGAGTTTTGCTGTACAGTTTAGCTTATATCTGCAAATCTCCAAAGTGCCTCCAGCTCGGTTAGCATGTCTTCTAGCAACTAACGCTAAAATCACTTTAAGGAGCAAAAGTTTTTTTGCCTAATTTCCAGTAAATTCTACAGATAAATGGGGCAAATTACAATGTATATTATAAAAATAAATTAATTTCATTTTTTTATGCTAGTTTGTATCATCACGCATAACAATAAACAGCTTACAAGGGAACAAACCCTTCCTAGAAAAGACAGCTCATTGCATAAAGTGTTGCTAAATGATTAGAAAGGTATCAGTGAACAATAAAGGTAATTTGTAACGGTTGGTAAAACAATACTGTCATAGCTAACCAAACGACCAAGCAGAAATTCCCTAAACGGAAGTGAATCATATGTTACAGCGCCAATCATATGCCAAATTATTTTGCAATGAGTCGATGACCAATAATGAAAATAAATAAATTAAATAAAGAATGAATGAAATAATAAATAAATGAAAATATTGAAAACAGCAGGTCATACCACGTCTATTGCCTAACAGAGAGAACAAAGTAAAAAATTAAGTACCTGCAACACATCAGTATAAAACAGGTTGTTATTAGTCGATGACCAAAGCTGTTCCAACCTGACAGATAACTGGGTGTAAACTGAGCAGGCACTTGTTCATTTTTATGTGTACATTAAACAGGTGACAGCTTAGACTCTTGTCATTGCATTAGTTCCTAATCAAACATTGCAACATGACAAACAGAAAGATAAATATGCACAGCATATAAGTTTTTATAAAGTTCCTGGAAGCTACATCTACTGGTACTACATCTACTGGTACTACATCTACTGGTACTACATCTACTGGTACTACATTTACTGGTACTACATCTACTGGTACTACATCTACTGGTACTACATCTACTGGTACTACATTTACTGGTACTAACTTTACTGGTACTACATCTACTCGTACTACATCTACTGGTACTACATCTACTGGTACTATATCTACTGGTACTACATCTACTGGTACTACATCTACTGGTACTACATCTACTGGTACTACATTTACTGGTACTAACTTTACTGGTACTACATCTACTGGTACTGCTTCTACTGGTACTACATCTACTGGTACTACATCTACTGGTACTACATCTACTGGTACTACATCTACTGGTACTACATCTACTGGTACTACATCTACTGGTACTACATTTACTGGTACTAACTTTACTGGTACTACATCTACTCGTACTACATCTACTGGTACTACATCTACTGGTACTATATCTACTGGTACTATATCGACTGGTGCTACATCTACTGGTACTACATTTACTGGTACTACATTTACTGATACTACATCTACTGGTACTGCAGCTACTGGTACTAGATTTACTGGTTCTACATCTACTGGTACTGCATCTACTGGTACTGCTTCTACTGGTACTACATCTACTGGTACTACATTTACTGGTACTACATCTACTGGTACTGCTTCTACTGGTACTACATCTACTGGTACTACATCTACTGGTACTTCATCTACTGGTACTACAGCTACTGGTACTACATTTACTGGTTCTACTTTTACTGGTATTGCATCTACTGGTACTACAACTACTGGTACTACATCTACTGGTACTACAACTACTGGTACTACATCTACTGGTACTACAGCTACTGGTACTACATTTACTGGTTCTACTTTTACTGGTACTGCATCTACTGGTACTACATTTACTGGTACTACATCTACTGGTACTACATCTACTGGTACTACATTTACTGGTTCTACATCTACTGGTACTGCATCTACTGGTACTGCTTCTACTGATACTACATCTACTGGTACTACATTTACTGGTACTACATCTACTGGTACTGCTTCTACTGGTACTACATCTACTGGTACTACATCTACTGGTACTACATTTACTGGTACTACATCTACTGGTACTGCATCTACTGGTACTGCTTCTACTGGTACTGCATCTACTGGTACTGCAGAAAAATACCAATAGTTTTACTATTACCAACAGTTGAGCTATAATCACAACAAAAGTCGTATTAGTGAGATATGAGCTTTTAGCCTCTTCTCGGCACTTAAATATTTAATAAGTGGAAGATGATTGCAGGTAGATGTGTAACATTCACAAATGAAGACCAGTTTACTAGCTGCAATCTGCCAAATGATTCGTATGTGAGGCTGTCTATGTTTAGCCTTTTGCTGTTTCTCAACGTAAGCAATTGCACAATTCGTCAACATGTAATAGCAAACCGTCAACATGCTATAGCAAATCATCAACATGCCACAGCAAATCGTCAACGTGCCATAGCAATTCATCAACATGCTTAGCGTATTCTTAAAATGTCAGAGTAAATCCCAGACACAACTCCCTCGATTACACTGCATAGATCTTTCACTTTGGTTTTTTATTAACCTAGTTTCAAGTGCTTAAGAGAAGTTGAGTTAGCGGTAAGAATGTTACGACCTCTTGTTATCCCTCGATTCATGCTGCCATGCCAGTTTTACAATAGCCATACAACATTAGTAAGGGGATGGCAAAGAGGTTGTTGGTGTGTAATAGATGACCGGACCCAGAGCCGAGTACCCACTGCATGACTAACCGGCCAACAAGCAGATAGGAGCCAGTGCCTGGAACTGTGAAGCGCCCAGCATTTGTAATCTTTAGTTACACAGCCCATGAATACCTGTCATTGTGAAACAAAGGAACTCATCATGTTAATCAACTTCTATATTAGTATTTATGTATCCTGTCGTAAGAGCATTATACACCTCTTACGGAACTACTCATCCCCTTTTTTATTTAACCATTTTTGATATGATTAGGAAACAGCTTTCTGGACTCTTGGTAGCCTGACACGCCGATTTGTTATTCCAACTTCCTAGCACCTGCTATTTTACTGCTTAGCATAATTGTTATCTGCTTCTTTGTACTTACTCGCTTACTTCCTAGGAAGCTTTGCAGTGCCCAATCGTCTGTGATCTACGGATGTGATGATTGTCTGACTGATTAGGCAAACATATATAAGCCTGCGTAGATCAGAAACAATTCGAATTCCATATTTTACTCACGCTCTACGTATCACCCTGCTCTTGTATCACTCTCTATATTTTTAGACTTGCGCAATTAGTATCAGCCATTGACTTGATTAACCTTCATATATTTTATGTTTTTGCAATTGAAAGTTTGAATTTTTAATAAATATCTGTTTTTTTGTTTTCAGCTAAAACAAACCAGTCTAATTCTTGACATTAAATCTACACCTGAAATACAGTCCTTTAAATTCGCAAATCATAAACCAACTACTTGAACCACCAATCCAGCACTTATAGTTAATAATCCTTTTAAACAGAGGGTCATTACAGAACACCTGAGCGAAACTTCGGCAAGCCTTACCAGACCGAGCGGCGACTAAGCCGGCAGAGAGTCTGACCAGCTGGCTGCCAGACAGTCAGAAAATGCCCAGCTGGCACCAAAGATCGACCAGCTGCTGGGCTAGCATAAGATGGCCATTGCACGAAAAAAAGGAGGTGGAGCCTAGACATCCCAGAGCAGTATAAAAGAGGCAAGGCAAGCGTTGGGAAGTCAGAGCCAAGGAAAGCCTCATCAAATGCAGTGTGCTGTACTGTATTTATTATCTCACGACCAAACAGAGCGAAGCGTTTGGTAGGGAGATTTATGATAAATGCACATGTGCACACAACTCCCGAAGATTATTCATCAACAATGAGACGAACCCTTGTATCAAAATTTCCTCAACAAATTTAACCATCCTTTTGTAGAGTCATTAAAGTCTAATAACAATACAAAACACATACAAACCTATTTAAATATGTTACCAAGTATTTGTAAACCGTCTTTATTATCTTAAAACTTACCCATCTGATCGGATTATACACAAATAGACAGATTTATTTGAACGAAAATTGCCACAAAACGCTTGAAAAACTCGGTTTAATAAAACTTAACACCGAAAATTGAAATGCCAATAAAGCCGTGGAACAGATAGTAGAACTAATTAGCAGTGCGCATTTTACAAGAAAACTTTGCTAATTTCACCAGTCTATGGCCTTGTTTACTTGTAATCGAATTTATTCGAAGGTTTCTGTAATAAACATAGACCGTTTGAGGCGTAGACCGATTTACAGGTATGAAATTGTGGTACACAGTTTATTAGCCTATGTTTTTTTTTGTCCAATCACCGAAAGTTTCATTGAATTATTTAAAACGTTAGCCGAAATTCTTTGTAACTTATGTACAAGCTAGGGCCGAACTACAATGCCGCTTTATGACGAGGCATTCCTCTCGATCTAGCATGGGGTTTGACAATACACAAGAGTCAAGGTCCTACCACGGCTCAAGCTGTCATTGATATAGGCCACCACGGAATGACCGCTGAAATATCGTTTGTTGCTCTCTCTCTCTCGAGTTCGAAACATCAATGACTTACTTGTTAACAACTTCGCTAGGGAGCGCATCACTCGATTAGCTATCAATGACCAAATCTTACAATGCAAAAGAGAAGAGACTAGACTGCGCGACATTTAACAGATACTGTATAGCCTACTTATAACAGATATTGTAATATCAAAAATTAACCAATTACTTGTATACCTGGTTTCAACCCAACATTACCTCCAAAAAAATTGTTAGTTGCATCTTTTTAGAGTCGTGCTCCCTCAAATCTATTTTATATCATCTCAAACAAGTCTCATTTACACTATACTCTGTCAATTCCTGCTGAGAACTACTTTTTCAACAATCAACAATACCCTTTCTTTTACTAGAAATACTACTCGTACTAGAAATTCCACTGTCGTACAGCCCACGACCAAAGTGATAATGGAAAAAAAAAAGGGATAATAATAATTATATCTCCACTTTTAAACAATGCAGTTGGCCCATGTAAAAGAGTAAAGGGTTTGCGGTGAATCCTTGACAGGTGTACGGTGTTGGAATTTAAATCGCAAGCCCTTTACTATTATCTAAGGAATATGGTAGTTTTTTTTCAAAACCGGTGGTCGGGCAGCATTGAGTGGAATTGATGCATTAGGTGAGGCAAATGATAGCATGCTAGCGTTGAGGGATGGACAGTGGGTATGTCATTGTCAATGTGAGGTGACATTGTCATCAGTATGTAATGTTTGAAGGTGAAGATAAATAATCGCTTGCAGTATCCTACAGGATGAATTTATTCGCGGAGTTATAATTCGCGAAAATTGCCAATTCATGCATATTCGCGGACTAATTTATTCGCAGCTGAAACCTGTCACTCTCTATGAAGAGTTAACTCTATTACGTCTAGCAATAAAGTTAACTCTACGCATGCGCACATTGCGTGTTTCGTTTTCTATTTAGCTTACAACTACACATACGGGTCGATTTTGCTAAGCTATACATGTAAATTTTTTGCTGCGTTCAGAGGTTTTCACGAATATTCCTAGATATGGAGGTCTTTGATGAACCAACAATTTGTAGTAAGTAATGAGTTTTTCACATTTAATAAATTAGTTGAATTTTACTTTGGTTCTTCAGTAAAACGCAATATTTATTTTTCCATCCCTATCGCTTCATTATTTGTTTTAGTGTGAGAGAGATTTTTCATCATACACGGAGGCACAATGATTGCAAGGGTGGTAGATGTCATTCTTAGAAGATCACCAATCATTAAGGGAGGTCTTGAAATTGAGGTAGAAGTGACCGCAGCTGCTAACGAGGAGAATATATCTGTTTTAAAAAAGGAACAAAAACGCCTTCACGAGCACAAATCCTGGCCAACCGGCAAAACTTTGCAATAGTAAGCCACGAGGAGAGTTCTGATGATAAGTTCCTTACCAGTCATGTAGTAGCAAGAGAATCACCTTTAACATCTACCCAAGACAGTGAGAGCGATATAGCGCTGGTATTACCAAAATAACTAGTCAGAGAGCACCATTACACGCTAGTATTCACTTATCAAGAGTACCAGTTTAATTTTATTGCTAGACAACCGCCATATGGACTAAACTGTTTATATATACTCAATTCATCGTTTGGAAAATTTTATTTGTATTTGAAATATTTTATTTGTTCACTCAAGTTTGTAATAAATTATAATATATCTATACATGAAATAAAATATATAATTTAATCATGTTTGCTGCAGCGATATCAAAAAGTTATTGTCGATGAAGGGGGTCTAGGTTGACTGGTTGCTTCTCTGCCAATATTCCTGCTTTGATGAATATTACTACTTGTCTCTAGTTTTCGTAATCGGAGTAGGTTGTTTCATTCTCAATCTGCAGTAGACACAAAAAAGAAAAAAATATTAGCAAGTGTTAAGGAAGTACCAAAACGATAGCTGAAGTATTTAATGAAAGCGATCAGTTTTTAAACAAAAGAATTAACTAATGCAGTTAATTATGGAAAAACGTATCTGCACTGCAAATCAAATACATACCATAATGTCCAGATCAGAATCATGATCGTCCTCAACTTCGGTATTAGAGATTGATGGAGTTGATTTCAATGTAAAAAGACTAGGAGAGATTTTTTGCAATTACGAAGCCATGCCGAATAACTTGTGAAAACCTTGAATAATTTTGAAAAGTTTGATGCAATGGCAATAAAACTCGAAGCCCGGTGATGATTTTAAAGTTTTGGAACTCGGCTACGTTTAGTACCTTTGCCTAGCGGCTATTTTTGCGATGACGCCATTCTGCATATCTTGTGACTTCCTTGAATAATTTTGTAAAGAAATGTGATGCATTGGCAATGGTGTTAGCTCAAAGCCCAGGCAATGATTTTAAAAATGTTTTGGAACTCAACTACGTTTAGTATTTATATTAAAAACTAGCCTAGCAGCTAGTTTTTAATTTGATGCAGTAGTTATTCTCCCTCGTGATTAAAAATAGAACTAACTATTTACGGAATTTAATAATTCGCGGGATTGACTGTTCGCAAAATCGCGAATTTTTATTACCACCGAATGTTTTCATCCTGTAGGGTAACTTGTCAAAGATGTTAGGACAGCATTGAGTGGAAGCTGATGCATTAGGTGAGGCAAATGATGGGATGCTAGCGTCCGAGTGATGGACAGTGGGTATGTCAAAGATACCTCTGTGTTGAATCATTGTCAATGTGAGGTGACATTGTCATCAGTATGTAATGTTTAAAGGTGAATATAAACAATCGCTTGCAGTGTAGCAGATAAGTTCAGCAAGTGCCAGACATGTTACCTGATTGGCCACCATCTATTTCTGTGTAGACCTACAGGCTCCAAGAATGAGTTATACATTATGTCAGGCAGTATAAATCTAGTTGGTTAGTACAGTTTATATTGTGGCATTAGTAAGTAGATACTATGTTGGTAATTGGTCTTTAATTAGTCACTAGTGTTACACGTTACGAATTTTTGACGTATTTTTCATTTTCGTAGCATATAACTGGTTTTAAACATCGCACATTTAATTCTTCAAAGCGATTCGAACCACCGTTTCAAAGGATGGTATTTTTGAAAACATCGTATCAACAACTAAGTACTGCTTATGATGTAAACATCAATATTGGTATTATTGCACAAATCTTTGTGATCGGAGGTTGGATTTTCATCGTCTTCATTATGACATTTGACCTTGGACGCGTTTTAATAGTGTCAGCCACGATATAAAATGTGCGCCTGGCTGTAGCTAAAAGCGCAACAGACTAATATAGAAAACGCAGAGTTGTGCGACCATTTCTTCGTAGCGTGTAAACTCATCAGCTATGAAAGTTTTGCGACCACTCCTACGTATCATGTAAATATGTACTTCTCATTCCTACGATCAAAACCACAACTTTGATGCTAAAAAATTTGTAACACGTATCACTAGTAATAGTCTCAATAATATAAAAGTACCGACTGTCACTATAGCAACAATGGACAAATTTTAGTTATACACATTGTCTCCGCTACAATAATTAAATTCGGTTTTTTTCGGTTGTCAAACCTACAGCACAAAAATACAGTTTCTAGTGAGGCTGAACCATTATGGTGGACATTTACGAGAAAAGGTGGTTTCTGAGGTTCTGATTTGTCTTTGTGCTTTGCTGGTGGACTTTTAATGGATTTTCAACTTGAGAAGCCAGGTTACGCGTTTCGGTTAAGGGTATTAGCAAGTCAGGAAGCTATTTCGTTGAATGCATCATTAACTACCATGGGGAATAAAGGAACTAGAGGTTGATATTATTCACCTTCTTATTTTTATAACTTGATACGAATCAAAAAACAAATTATAAATAACTATCAATGTGAATTGCATTTTCATTCTGTTATATAAAGCAACCACAACCTTATAGATCAAGATTCAAGTCCTGAAATCACGCAGAGCATTGAAGTTAAAAATTATACAGAAATTTAGTAAATATGTAAAAATAGCTTTAACATAGATATAATCATGGATAAATATTAAAGTTAACGTATCCCACAACCATGTTAGAATCAATATTCATTTCAATTGGCTGAAAAGTTGAAAAAAACCCATATATTTCTTTCCTTTTATGTTTAATTTTTGTTGTTGTACTATATATAAAACATATTTTCTATAAAATATGATTGTAGACTGCCCAATAAAAAATATTATATATATAATAAAATACATGTTCATATTTTAAATGTATTTAATTTTATATATAAATTAATATATATTTTTATATCTATATATATGGTACGTAGATGTAATACGTGAATCGAAATGTTGTTCCTTCCAACGCATAGCAATATCAATACATTATAAATCTGAAAAATGCTGACACATGAATTTAGCATGAAGTGTGTTAATATCAGAAAATTTGAATCATACATCAAAAGATGATCGAAAAAACAGTTTTCCCAGATCCCTGAATAGCAGATACAGAAGTGATAGTAATTATTTGGTAATATAATTTGTTAATTTATTAAATTTTAGTGCTTTATACAATAAGGAACAATTAAATGTACCAGCTTTACCATTAAACTGACTACCAATAACAAAATAATATATTTTAATAAACATTTTGCAGGTAAAGGTTATTTTAAGCTTTGCGTATGTTTAATAAAGAAAAACAGTGCAAGTTTTTTATATTTCAGCTGGCAAAAATACAACTCATATGAACCCGTAATGCAACTTTGAAAAATAGATCACAACTCGCAAAGGCTATCTTTTATTAAAAAAATACTACAGCGATGGTTTCTTATCAAACATAATTCGTTAATCTTCAGATAGAACTTTGGCGCTTCCAACACCTGAGAGAATAACTCAAAATCTGCGTGCTTCTCTCTCAAATGCTCAGCACTCGATAGTCTCAAGGCGATTTGATGCCTGAGCAGTGCTAGAGAACATGGATGGAGTCAGCTCAGAGCACCTGAAACTGTCCTCAGATGACGAGACAGAGTGGAGGTCATTGCTGCCATGTCTGCACCCAGGGTCAAGATCCGCGGAGTCACCAGTCAGCGCTGTCAAATATTAAAGAATTGGTGATTACCATGAACAATCTTAAAATAAACAGAGATTGTGTTAATGACTCATCTAAACCAACTCGCCATAACAGACTTTTTTACGAAGAAAATATATTTTGCAAGGAATTGGTTCTGCAAGAGACTAGTCAAAATTAAAAAATTCACTTGTTTCAAGCTTGACCATTCTTAATCATAAACTTGGTACATGGTTCACTAGAAGATATTATTATGATATATTAAAGACACAGCTGCCCTTACCGCTATTCGAGTTTTCTTCATTTATGACCACAAGATGAGCTGGTGGAGCAGATGGCATCGCGACACCCCTGAAATATGACAAATTCCAAGAGTACTTGATGACAAACTCCGACAATATGTTATCCTTCTTGTACATAGTATAGGAACGCGAGTTGAGCAGAAACTTATCTGTTTGGCAACTAATTGGTAGATCAAATTTATGATATGAAACAATATAATATGAAATGAAAACTGTCACATTTTAGGTTCTAAATATAATCCAAATTATCTCTTGATGAAATTCTACAAACATGCGATTTTAATAGATTACAGTATCTAGAAAAAGGCTTGCAGAACGGAAAACATTCAATATATTATATTATTATATTTTCAGTAATGAATATATAACTAATAATGAGTATTTCATAACTATATATAAAATATTTATACATATTATAACTTATTGTATTATATATTAAAATAATTAAACCTTTATCATATATATTATAAATAGCAAATAATAATAACATATTAATATTATATATAATACCTTATTTTATTCAATAAATAAAATTATATATTATTTATAATATACTATTATTAATAATGTTATATATTTTATATTATTATTCATTAAATTAAATTCATTAAATCAAAAGCTTCTACTTTTCTTGCTTTTTTTGCATAGCTAAATACCAGCAAAAGATGGTAAGCAAAGGTCTTGAAACCAGTCTGCAAACACTATGACCGTGGTAATCCGCATAATGGAAACAGTCTATTGACTTAAAAGCATTCAAGACAGACTTCAAGAATATTTATGCACATGAGTATATCGGCTAATAAATTGACGACAATGCACAGCTTGTCTGTCGAGACCATATGTCTCACAATCACTGTTATGGAAGGTAAGGAATTAACACAATCAGCAAATATAAAGCACTTACAAATTTTCATAAACTGGCTGGGATGGAGTCTGAGAGGGTTGAGAGGAATCCTGGCGATCTTGAAGATATTGCTGCTCATAAGCCATGGGTGTAATAGTGATTGGCACTGAAGCTGGGACATCTGGCTTCACAGCCATCTCTGTATGACACATTAGAAGCTTTGTGGCAGTGGAGCTAATGAAGGTTTCATAACTATTGTACCCAATGGAATTTCCAAAGCTATTGTAATAATAGAATACCAATGGCCATTGAATTATTGATAATAAATATTTTTAAATAAGCAGGATCAACATTAAAGCTCAACAATCCCTACAAGTGATACAATGGCTACCTCAACAGCTAAAAAGGTAATTTGCTAAAAGCAAACTGAGGCTTTTTTATCTTAGACTAGCTGAATACCCGGAGTTCCACAATAATAAAGTAATTACCTAATGAAGTTGAGTAATGTAAGCTAGTAACTACAGCTAATCTAAATCTTTACTATAAAGCTGTGTCTGAAGTCAGCTTTATAGTAATTTTGGTTACTGCTAATGATCTCTAACACAATCATGATGTTCAAGCGTGCTAGCAACGACCGGTAGTATTTTTCTAAGCGCTTTAAGCTTGTGTTGTGTAACTGATGTAATTAGGATGACAATTATTCCATTGTATAGCAATGCACCCGCTTGGCCTAATGGTTTAGCATGTATAGAACAGATTGGCAAACATATGAGAGGCTATTATGTTGTGGCGGTCTCGCTAAGCTGATGTATTCTCTTATCTTTGCTCAGGTTGCTCAAGGTTGAGACCAACAATTTGATGATACGATAGAGAGATGGCTACACGGTAGGAAAAAACCCAGACACTAAGATCGAGGAAGCTTGGCTTAATCCAAATAGATATTTGCCAAACATTACGCATACATAGTTCCATCTATAGTTTTACATTCTAAATATAGTTCATATTACTCTCAAAGATCACTTTGAGATTAATATGAACTAATATTACAATCATGAAAACTAAAAATATAACATGAACTAATAAAAGTAAAATATAACTTTAAAAATAAAGAATAGTGAAGACAAACTGAAGACATGATCTAACCGTATATTCCACAAGCACCTAAGTGTATCACATAACAACTAGCAGACTCACCAATCCGGTCATCTTGTTGGTCAACAGTTCTAATAGTACGGACATCCTCTTGGACTTCTAAAACAATAACCCAAATGATAACTCAATGAATGAAGAGTAAATAAGTGCAGGACTCCTAGATGGCAACTCCATGCATGCAAACTCGTAAATATTATGTCAAACTGATCTATAAATCACGATTCACTGATTTACAGCTCTACTAACCCTTTATGGTTGATATATCTATGAATGACAAATCTATGGGAAATAAATCTATGAATGACACATCTATGAATTATACCTCTATAAACAAAAACTTCATGATTGACATATCTATGAATGATAACTCAATGAATGAACATCTATGAATAGTAACTATGAATGATAACTCTATGAGTGACAAAAAAAGTGTAGTGCGTAAGTTTACAAAAACTATGATGTAAAGATTTCTTTCTACTAGAATCCTAGTGTATACTAAAGCCAGTTACCTCCTCCTAATCCAGAGTCAGTGATGGAGGTAACTTTAGACATGGCATCCATAAGAGGCGTCTTCTGCAAGAATAGGCAATTGTTAAAAGGATGCTTAACTGACCTCCAAACATTATTACACCAAATAGGGAAATGCAGATGTTTATGTCTATGAGAGCTGGCAGTCATAGATATGTTCAGATGCTTATGTCTGTGATAACTGGCAGCCATCAATATGTTTAGATGCTCGCCTATGAGAACTTTCAGTCATAAAAATGTTTTACGAGAGCCATAGAAGTGTTCAAATGAGTGCTAGCTGAATTGTACTTACCAAAGGTCCTTCTTCAAAGTAGGTCATAGATTGCTTCAATGTGAGGTTACTTCCCTTATGGTACAACTCTGCTAGCTACAGAGAGAGTGTATAACAAAACTAATAATATATAATAATAAATAAATAATAAATTATTTATGTGAAGAAGTATAATAAATAACATGAATGATAATGTAATAAAATAATGTACATAGTAAACATATATAATATATAGGATATATTATAGAAATGTTGAAGTAAATAATTGTCTAAAGCATAATTACTCAAATAAAGCTAATTTATAGTTCTGAACATAAAGTACGAAACTAAAGCTATAACTAGGTCAAAGAATAATTAGGTCAAAGAATAGCTTGCACTTGACACAGTTTCAAGTTTCTCTGATCTGAGAGTAGCTGACAGCCAAGTAAATGCTATTCTTTAAACTATCCGTAGATTATCTATAAATATGTCTATACGTATGATTTGAATAACTTACAAATCGTCGAAGGTCATTCGGAAATCTAAAAATAGCAAGACTAGAGTTTTTGCTGACCAAATCATTGACATTCCTGAGTGCGATGTTCTCGAACGCAACCTGAAAAATAAACGTAATGTTCATATTTACCGCGATGAGACCACTCAAGCATGTCTTTGTAAACATAGAACCATCTTGTTTGATTGCGAGATGAAAATGTGGCATGGTGTTAGTGGACAGTCTCTTATATTACAAGCCAGGATGCATATCTTATCCACCAGAATTAGTTAAAAGTGAATTTACCATGGAAAGTGAATATGGCCATGAGAGAATGACTCCTGAGAGGGAGAGAATGAATGGATGCAGAGAAAGTTTCAGTTCATTGGTTACCTAACATGAGACCTAAATGAACGGGTTTTCCCTCGTTGACTAATCAATGATCTGTATAGCCTAAAGGTATGACCACACATTTTTCATTGGTTCTGACCGAAATCATGAAATGAACGAAAAACACAGAAATATTCGAGAAACTCCCATATTGTCAGAGCTGTGCATGTACACCAAAATCATCGACGAAATGCTTTTAATTGGCGAAAAAAATTATTATCGAGCGTGATTTTAGCAGCTTTCGCAATTGGTATAGTTCAAGACACATATAACGACCTTCCATAAAAGTACCAATGCAACTCAACATAGTACATACAATGCAACTGCCTAAATTGGGCTATTGTTGGTGATTTATGACTCGGACACTATGGCTACAAATGGTTTCCGTTTTAATAATAACAATTTATATTTTATCAGCCAAAGCTCCATTGTAGAAAGCGTTGCTATAGCTCAATCAAATCAATTGCATCGTATTTACTATGGCATAATGCGTTAGTATTTTTATTGCGTGTCGCGTTATCTGCCTCAGACTACATAAATTGCAAAAGACGCTAGAATCGTGAGCGCTAACAATTTGTTTAGCCAATTAAAAGAGTTTCGTCAATAATTTCGGTGTGCATGCACAGCTCCGACAATTCTGTGAATTTCGGCCGAATACTTCTGTGTTTTTTGTTCATTTCGGGATTTCAGTCAGAACCAATGAAAAAATCAACACGTATGGCCAGACCTTTAGAACCTTCCAATTGTTAGATTGAAAGTAAAAGTTGAAAAGGCAGATGAAAAGCTCATCAAGCAATCACTTTAAGATGAATGTTTAAAACAAAAAAACCCTACAACTGAATATTCAGCGCTTACAAAGTTAGAAAGTTATGTACTCGAAAAGGAAGGGGAGTATAAAAGGAAGGGGAGTCTGAGAGGAAGGGGTAGAGTCTAAAAGGAAAGGGTGGGTGTAAAAAACCTACAATGAATACAGCTCACAAATAACGCAAGAGCTGAGGCTAGCTGAGAAGTAGGCAAAAGAAAATAACTTACAAATAATACAGCTGGAGTGGAGGATGGCTGAGGAGTAAGCAAAAGGTCAAGGACAGCTTTGTCTCTCATCTGTTCCATTGGAACTTCTTCTGGATTCCGCAAAAAGAAACAATAGGTGATGAGAAGATTGGGAGAGTAGAGCACCACCACATAGTCACAGTTCCTGTATGTTTTCCTACAAGATTAAGCAATGAAGTACAGTTTGTAATCTCCGACATGATTGGCTAGGTATTAGCGGCTTTGGTCAGCTGATTGATGATGCAATGCTTACCATATTTTCTGCACTATATGTGGTGACTTCTTATAGTTCGGCCAGGAGTACATCTTATACTTCTGAGTGAGTTATGTGTGAAACTATTGACAGATTATTACCAGTTTTAAGCAAGTTATTTACGCTATATCTAACAGAATAATTCTTAACATGCTATATTAACATGTTGTGTTAACATGTTATATTAACATGCTCAGTTGTGTCATGTAGTTAGTGTATGCATACTGTTCAGCCTGTTTTGGCTCTATTCTAATTGTAAGACACTCAAATTTTTAATGACATCTGTTGTTGGTGTTGGCTTTTGGGAAATAAAGTCGTCCAAAGTGGCCCCTTATACTCCACTGTCACTTATATTACCTCATTAGAGTACATGTCATGGCTAGTACTACTTACATTCTGGAGTGACTTACAGTACACCAAATACAGAATGTCTAAGTGTGAGCAATCCAACTTGAAGAACGCATATTTTGTCCGCTTAGCTCATTGTGAGCAGAGAATTCAACCTGAGCCTGTTGTCTACAGATCAGGCACGCTAGACCATTTGGCCACAACTGTTCTCTGCTCACATCGACATCGTTTGTCAAAATAGTGCTTGACTCTAAATCTGACTCAAACAATTCTAGACAAATTTTATTTGACCAGCATATGGTACTAACTAGAGAACCAAATTTCTGGAACTTGTCATACAATCAGTAACTGAGTAGAAATCCTAAAAACTGATGAAAGGCCAGAGTTGAAGTCGCTAGTATACATCATCAATGCTCAGTATCAACCTATAGCCCTACACTATATCAAATATGGTGCTCATGGAATTAGGACACCGGGCATCACTGAACTCTGTGATACTCACTCATCAGACAGATCTCCTGTATATAGAATAACCTCTGCATTGAAGTATTGTTCAAGTACGGAACGGAGAACCGAGTCGAAGTTACGATACTCTGGTGGCAGATCTGCGGTATGGGCGATGCAAATAGTCACTTTATGTCCTCCCACCATATCTACAAAAAACAACTACTAACTGAATAATAATAATAACAGCAACTACTGAGGTTAGAAGATAAAAATATCTCACAACTTCATTAAACCAATAAAATAAATACATAAAAAACAAATGTTATTATAAAATACTAGAAATTTTAAAGAAATAAGAACCGCATGTCTACCTGTAGTAAATATTTCTTTTAAAAGTTTAACATCCATTAAATGCCAGGCATTCATCTAGTACAATCATATTTATATTAAAATAAACATCCACATATTTTATACAACATACGTATATACCAACAAGTATTTATATTTAATTCGTTAGCTATGTACTTTGACACCGACACAAACGTTACAAAACAAAAGAAAAATGATTTCTATGACAAGAAAGTAAGAAGTGATAAATAAATAGGAAGAAGGCGTTCGTATTGTTACCAAGAATATGGTTGCAATCAATTAATTGCGATTATTGTTATTAAAAACAAAAAATTCAATAAAGCAAACACAAGGAGGTGCTTAAAACTGCCGATTTGAAAGAGTTCGAGGCCATGCACGAGACCAGCATTCAAGTGGGACAACCATTTAGTAGTGGCAAGGAAGTAGAAGGGACTGAAAAACCTACATTGGCAAAAGAATTTCAAGTGTTTAGTTTACTGTGGACTAGTATATAAAACAATACTGTGCAATGTATGTATAATGTATATTATTAATTTATCTTCTTTGTGTGGAGTGTTTTTCATGTTTTATTCATTTCATGTTTTATTTCATTCCATGTTTTATTTATAGATACACTGGTCTACCATATATAGATACACTGGTCTACCATATATAGATACACTGATCTACCATATATAGATACACTGGTCTAACATATATAGATACACTGGTCTACCATATATATATACACTGATCTACCATATATAGATACACTGGTCTACCATATATAGATACACTGATCTACCATATATAGATACACTGATCTACCATATATAGATACACTGGTCTAACATATATAGATACACTGGTCTACCATATATATATACACTGATCTACCATATATAGATACACTGGTCTACCATATATAGATACACTGATCTACCATATATAGATACACTGGTCTACCATATATAGATACACTGGTCTACCGTATATATACATGTAAATACACTGGTCTACCATATATAGATACACTGGTCTACCATATATAGATACACTGGTCTACCATATATAGATACACTGGTCTACCATATATAGATACACTGGTCTACCATATATGGATACGCTGGTCTACCATATATAGATACACAGGTCTACCATATATAGATCCACTGGTATAACATATATAGACACACTGGTATAATATATATATATATATATAGATACACCGGTCTACCATATGCATGTAAGACACCAGAACATCAAGTCGACACTTCTATTCGCCTAGGCAGCATGTTTTCATTAGGCAGCTAGAGGTCAGCTATATAGCATATTCAAATAGGCAGCAAGAGGCCAGCTTACATAATATATTCAAATAGACAGCTAGAGGCCAGGTATATAAAATATTCGATTAGGCAGCTAGAGGCCAGCTAACATAACATATTCAGTTAAGCAGCTAGATGCCAGCTATATAGCATATTCAGTTAAGTAGCTAGAGGCCAGCTATATAACATAGTTAAAAGGCACGTGTTAATACACAAAGGAGGTGGTAACACACGAACTGAGTACTCATGCCCGTAGAAATCTTCACTTACCTCTGGGGACAGGATTAAGAGCCATGTATTGGGATCTCTTTGTTTACCTTCAGGATTGGGAGTCATATACTGGCGTCTCTTTGCTTACCTTTCAGGATTGGGAGCTGTGTACTGGGGTCTCTTTGATTACCTTTAGGATTGGGAGTCATGTACTGGAGTCTCTTCGTTTACCTTCAGGATTAGGAGTCATGTACTGGGGTCTCTTTGCTTACCTTCAGGATTAGGAGTCATGTACTGGGGTCTCTTTGCTTACCTTCAGGATTGGGAGCCATGTATTGAGATCTCTTTGTTAACCTTCAGGATTAGGAGTCATGTACTGGGGTCTCTTTGTTTACCTTCAGGATTAAGAGTCATGTACTGGGATCTCTTTGCTCACCTTCAGGATTGGGAGCCATGTACTGGGATCTCTTTGCTTACCTTCAGCATTGGGAGCCATGTATTGGGATCTTTTTGCTTACCTGCAGGATTGGGAGCCATGTACTGGGATCTCTTTGCTTACCTTCAGGATTGGGAGCCATGTACTTTGATCCCTTTTTGGAAAAGAAATGTTTAGGTGTATAGCTATAGTCTTGATGTGAACGGCCCCTCCTCCGAATGAAGATGAAAGCGATTAGGCCAAAAACTACAATGACGATGAACATGAGGACTGCAGCCACAATCCAGATTGTTTGCTCTCCCGTACTTGTTTCTACAAAGAGATAGAGAGAGTGTGTAGAAGGAGTGTTCTGTGTACTTCCTGGAAGTAATGGTGAATACCATTTAGCAGAACAATATAAAGCACTAAAATAGGGAACTCAGCAAGATTGAAAGAAACAAGCTCTAAAAGGCTAGGAGAGCTCAATGAGGCTTACCCTGAGTTGATGGAGAGGTGCCTACAATGTAAATATACAGTATAAAGTACACTCTCATACATAAACAAAGATAGTCCTTTAAACAGGGTATTATTATAACTATTTACAGTAGACTATAATATATAGACAAAGGTAAAACTTTAAACAGCGTGCTAGTATATAGCAAAGCATACATACATCATAATAAAGAGGAGTAGTCAGGGATAGATAATTCACTAATTTCAAACAAACTCACTTTGAATTATTTCTCCTAAAGATCTGCTCATAGAACAATTTCTACACTCTCCAGCAATATCACAAAGGCCTGCGACAGGACATAGTGCCATCTGTGGTATTACCTGCATACAGAATATAGACATCTATAGTTAAAGATGCTTATGGTTATGCTAGCTATGCAATCATGTTAGTACCTAAATACATGTACGAACGATTCATACAGATTTGAGTGACATGCCTATACAAAGTAGATAAAGGCAATCGGGTATGCATATAGCTGATCTACACATGTTTAATGGTGTTCAATGTATCATCCGCAGTTCGATAGCTGTAGGTGTCATATATATGTATATATATAAATCTCAAAGTTTGTGTGTGTATATGTTTTTCAGTATGTCCGACTATAGCTAGTAAAATATTAGAACGAAGAATCAGTTTCGCAGAAAAGTTGATCTCCGAACCTTCAGATCGCCAGACGACGCTAAACCATTGCGCTACGCGAGATTAATAGGTTTATTTGGGGCGATATGAGTGACTATCTGTGAGTTAGTGTAGTTACGATAGTATTTTAGTATGTGATTAAAGCTCGCTCTAATGGCTTTAATTAGTAAGTTGCTAGTCTACTCAAATTAGCCCTTGACAATCTGCCAGGCTAATGGCAAGTAGTAAGCAACTACATTACCTTTCACTGTTTATAAGCTGATTTTCAATACTCGCGCAACGTCGGGTATTCCGCTAGTATATATACATAAAGTCAGTGAAACAGACTATTACTTTAGATAAAACATTTTATTGCTAATAGTTTGAAGTTTGTTGAGAACTTTGAACAGTACTTCGACAGCAAGCATGAAACTATAAGTAATAAAGTGTTTTATCTAAAGTTATAGTCAGTTCTACTGCTTTTGACTTGCTCTGATTTTATCATAGAGCCCTCTGTTTGAATTGTACACTTTTGTTAATATACTATACTATATGTATATACATATAAATACTATACTATTATAGGTTCGCAAAGATCAAAGAATGTCAAAGTGGCATTCAAATTAAGGCGGTGTTCAAGTAGAGGTTTTATGGTACATTGATGTATATATTTACATATATATATATATATATATATATATTGATGTATATATATACATATATATATATATATACATATATATATATTGATGTATATATATATACAGTATACTGCAAAACATATATTTGAATGTTATATTTATATTTTTCATTATATGTAACGCTAAGTTTCTCACATGTCAGTACTCTAACCCAAAACATAGAGAGAAGTTTACAGGTACAAATCTTTAAATGCCGTGTAAAATCTGTACTGCAAACATTTAAACAATATTTTAGGTTCACGAGTGCGGCTTATGCACAAGGATCTACAGTAATTGTTTGTTGTTATAGAAACGTCTATTATGTATACAAACATAGCATGCTAGTTATATGTGCAGCATTCAAATAATCTGAAATTTCAGACATTTTATGTCAAATATTGCTTTGTGTGTTAAAATTTAAAGTTGCACGTCAAAAATGTGCATTTAATAGGTTTACATGTGCGGGACAATCCTACACGCTTCACAGTATCATATTACAGCTACTGTAAAACCTCCAATTGAATGACAGCCTCTATTTGAACAACAATCTCTATTTGAACGCCACCTTCAATTGACCGCCACTATAGGTGGGTTGAGAAATAGAGCGCCATGGCGTTCAATCAAAGGTTCTACGGTACATTTATGAACTTTATTAGAAATTTGAAAACACGTATCACAACTAGCGACTACTATAACCTCTCACCTCTACAACAATTACGTCATCAGGTTTGAAAACCTCCAATAAATTATTTCCATTTAGAGTGAAGTTTGTCCAGTACCAGTCGTTTCGCGCCTCAGGGTAGACCTAAAAATAGACACCACCTGTTCACTTCATCCAAAAGTAGACAAACCCCAATTTCATTTTATTTGACCCAGTTTTACTAGACTAGTTTTAGAAAAGTCTGTAAGGCAATTTAAAACCTTGATTATTCGAATGTGATACAAAGTTTTACGAGAATAACAAAGAGCAAGCCTAACTCTCTAGTCTAAGCCATCACAACAATCACCACTGTTACGGCAACTACCTGTTTTCATCAACAGACGGACAGACAAACAAGGGTATGATTCAGACCTTTGTAGCAATATTAACTTCTTCAGAACCAGGGGTCTCCCTGTGGAATTTGAGAAGGTAGAAAAGTATATAATGGAGTTTGGGAGCTACTTTGAATCTCACGAGTGCGTCATTTGTTGAGGAGATAGACAGGTTGGGACGCTCCGTAGGTATGTAGTCAGCACCTGCAATGGAACCACTTTGTTTCCTGAGGTCAGCTTAAAGATGTGCTTGCGCCAAATTTCAGTTGATTTAATAAGAGCATTAATTGCCTATGAGTTGATATGTTGTTTGTTGTGTTAGGCGATCTCATTGTCAATACATTTGAAGATTAAAATCGAAAAAAATCGATCGCGGTAAAAATGCTCAGGTCAAAGAAACATGCTCAGACTTGCCCAAAATGATGTAATGAGTGATACAACCTGTCTCTATCTTTCGTATTCAAATCGGCTATTGCGATAAAAGCCTAGTTCTATGCGGCTCTATTGGCATACTCTACGACACTTGTATTCGCCTCATCTAACTTTCGCGTTTTCGCGGCAACATCCTCTCGCGAAAATTTCATGAGCGAAACTAAACTATCATAACGAACGAGCGAAAATAAATAGCTTTGGTCATTAATATTCACAATAAAATCGTCATCCGTATTAGAAATGAAAGCATTTTTTGTGTGTGGTTGGCTCATTGGTCAATTTCTGCTAAACTCATTATAGCTAATGCACCGATTGAGCAGCATGGCAAAGCAAATTACGATAACAAGTTGTTTTGGAAAAGCCAAGACAAATGAGGAAGATGATGATACTAGTTTAGTAACTAAATTTGTAACTGATGAGGATGAAAGTCTGGTAGGGAAAGTCATAAAATTTAATAATAATTATTGTAGTGATGAATTTTATTACTAACCAAAAACACTAACAACCCGGAGCCATGGCCACTGCCTTCCATAAATACTTGAGATCTCATATTGGTACCGCATCAGTCACGGCGGGAGGGACCTTGACGTCATTGATAGTCCAAGAAAGAAATGGCAGCAAGCGATCAAATTGCATGATCGATCTCGTCAACACGTTTCTACCTGCGGTTTACAAATACAAACTAGCCGCAAATTGAAAACAATTTCGTAACGGTGAACTAGAACTGATGAATCTAAATGTTTGTTCCGCTGCATTTATTTTCACATCACTATATTTTCGCACTCATCAGAGCTGCGAAATTAAGTTGCAGCGAAATTTTACTCTGTATGCCACTCACGAAACTAAATACTAGCGAAATATAAGTGTCCTAGGGTATATTATATTTCGTATTTGCTCATGTTGGCTAGAATAAAATTTTAAATCCGGCTACAGATACATTATTATGAATGTCTCAAACACCTCAAATAAGGGAAATTAAAAACTTGTTATATTAGCTTCCTCTAAATGCTGTGTAAACATCCTGGTACCGATTACCAATTCTACCGGTCTACAGTAATTATGTCAAGCAAAACCAAGTAGAATAAAGTCTTTGTATCGGCGCAGTTCCGTTGCTACCTACACCGGAAACTAGTTACGAAATAAAATAAGCAAGCTGCATATTTGAAAAGAATATGTGGCGAAACCAACTGCATCCCTAAGTCATGTACATTGTACAGTCGACATTATCGAGTCATTATTGGTATCACTTCGTAGAAAAAATTTTCGTTTCCTCAGCTTAACCACGATTTGATGAGACATTTGATTATTGAGAGTATCAGCTCTACAATAAAAATACAAACTCACAGAGCGAGCGATGTGGAGTCGTTGTTGTTGAGCGGATGTTGAGTCTTTCAAATTATTAATGAAAAACTAAACAATTGTGACCTCAGATTGGATCGACTTGTTTTTCACCAATACAGTATTATGGTCACCTTGGCTAATTTGTTTTACAAATAGACATACATGTACAATTACATATAGAACCAGTAAAGGATAAGTAGATATACATGTACAATTACATATAGGACCAACAAAAGATAAGTAGATATACATGTACAAGTACATATAGGACTAGTAAAGGATAAGTAGATAGACATGTACAATTACATATAGGACCAACAAAGGATGAGTAGATATACATGTACAATTACATATAGGACCGCCAAGGCCTGAGTAGATATACCTATACAATTACATATAGGACCGCCAAGGGCTGAGTAGATATACCTATACAATTACATATAGGACCCCAAGGGCTGAGTAGATATACCTATACAATTACATATAGGACCCCCAGGGATGAGTAGATATACATGTACAATTACATATAGGACCACCAAGGGATGAGTAGATATACATGTACAATTACATATAGGACCAGCAAGGGCTGAGTAGATATACCTATACAATTACATATAGGACCCCAAGGGATGAGTAGATATACATGTACAATTACATATAGGACCAGCAAGGGCTGAGTAGATATACATGTACAATTACATATAGGACCCCAAGGGCTGAGTAGATATACATATACAATTACATATAGGACCCCAAGGGCTGAGTAGATATACCTATACAATTACATATAGGACCAGCAAGGGCTGAGTAGATATACCTATACAATTACATATAGGACCGCCAAGGGCTGAGTAGATATACCTATACAATTACATATAGGACCCCAAGGGCTGAGTAGATATACCTATACAATTACATATAGGACCCCAAGGGATGAGTAGATATACATGTACAATTACATATAGGACCACCAAGGGATGAGTAGATATACATGTACAATTACATATAGGACCAGCAAGGGCTGAGTAGATATACCTATACAATTACATATAGGACCCCAAGGGATGAGTAGATATACATGTACAATTACATATAGGACCAGCAAGGGCTGAGTAGATATACATGTACAATTACATATAGGACCCCAAGGGCTGAGTAGATATACATGTACAATTACATATAGGACCCCAAGGGCTGAGTAGATATACCTATACAATTACATATAGGACCCCAAGGGCTGAGTAGATATACATGTACAATTACATATAGGACCCCAAGGGCTGAGTAGATATACATATACAATTACATATAGGACCCCAAGGGATGAGTAGATATACCTATACAATTACATATAGGACCCCAAGGGATGAGTAGATATACCTATACAATTACATATAGGAAGCACATTGGAAGCATGGAATTACAGTGAATAATGCAGTTTTTTTCCGTTGTTTCAGGCTACCACGCAAAATTTGGCATTTGGGCATATCGGTTTCAGAGATACGCCCAAAATTGACTCATGGAGCATCTACAACGCTTCAAAATCTCATTAGGATCCACCAAAACCTTTTTGGAAAGGCGTAAAAGCAGAAATATCAAACAAAGGACAGGTGCTGTAGGTGAAACACTAGCGTGAGCAGAGGTGACAGAGAAAGGCAGTGAGCAGGTAAGTGACACCATTTTCAATAGTTGCTTACCTTTGACAACGAAATTTGGAAGGTTGCCATATTTAGATGCGATTGGTGCAGACACACAATGTTTGTTCGTTCCACACCAGCTAAACGGCCTCACCTGAGAATGAAAAGGGAAGAAATGTTTTGGGTAGGAAGTCCCACAATTTGGCAAATAGCTTGCTGCTTACCTGAAGAATTTACTAAAATTTTGTATGCGCCCTGCGGTAGATAGAAGTAGGCGCGGGCACCGAAAGATGGTTCATGGAAGCGTTTCATTGGCTGCACCTGACAAACCGAGCTACTATTATTGTACCAATTATATACCTTCTTTACAAGAGTACTCTGAGAGTACATAATACGCACAATTGATGCAGAAACTAAGAAACCACCCAATAATGCACTCCTAGGTTCAACCTCGTATCCTCACTAGAGCCATGTTAACCCGTTTAATTACTACATAATACACACAGTGCTGTCAGAGATTTCTTCTTGTTCTAACAAAATACAGCAAAAGCATTATTCTCATTTTATAGCGGACTTGACGGAGTTGTGTCATCATGTTATACTGGTATAAATGGTCATCCAGCCACTTTACACACCCCAATGACCCTTTTCAGCGACACCAATTATTAAAGAGTTGTTCAAATTGAGTTGCAATAGCGTCACAAAATTAATTACACGTGGTTGAGAATACAATAAGCATGTAACTAGATTGTATTTTGATTTTTATCAAGGTCAGTTGCATATGCATTGAAAAAAAGTAATTGCCATGTATAGTTGTTGGCAAACTCTAAATCTAATGGTGTATAGTTAGTGGTTTCTAGTAAATCATTGCTACCAGCAAATGACTCCTAAAATGTGGGCTGGTCTTATAATTTTTCATGGTGTTTTTCTATTCTGGAGTGCAAGTCTAACTGCAAGCTCAAATCTGTTAGTGTGTATATCAATTTCAGCGTGAAATGGCATACTCGGAGCTGAATGGCCTATATGCGGAGCCCATAGACGTCATCATCTCAAAAGCTTTCCTGTTTACACAAATATTTTAGTCTCACCTCTTCTAAGATTCTGGCATTCTAATTTTCAGGAGTTTATAATAATTATAAGGGAATAATTGATTTAACATTAAAAACCAATTCCATCGGCAAGATTGAGCAAGGATATAGTAGCACTGTTAAGTTGAAGCTAAGGAAGTGCGCTGTACAACATATTAGTTCTTCATTATTATTGCTCCTTATTATTGTTTATTATTATTGTTCATTATTATTGCTCATTATTATTGTTTATTATTATAGTTTATTATTATTGCTCATTATTATTGTTTATTATTATTGTTCATTATTATTGTTCATTATTATTGTTTGTTATTATTGTTTATTATTATTGTTTATGGTTAAACTACTCCATTCACTAATCTATTCACAGGCGTATTTACACTTCTATATAAATAGTATAACTTATATAGTAATTTTAACATATAAATGACAAGAAACAAAAAGATACGCAAAAACTATGAAACAGCCAGTTTTTTATTTGGTAAGCAAATGTTTTCAACAGTTTGAACAGAACAAATATCTTCATCTAACGTACCTGTATAAGGTATGTTCCAGGTGGTACAGCATCAAAGGTAAATGAAGCGTATTCATCTCCATCAGGCTGCAAATATTAAATGTCAGTATATAGTCTATATACAAGAATACATCATAGCCCCGTTGATACCTGTGCTGTAATCTTGTCTGATGGATGGATTTATGAAGTGTAATCCGAGCTGTATTGACAGGTACTTTTGCATAGCTCGACCATGTGTTTAGTACTTGAATCAACTAATCAAATGTGACCAGTGAATTTTTTCTACAAATTGATACCAATAATGACTCGATAATGTCGACTGTACAAAGTAAATGGCTTTTAGGGATGCAGTTGGTTTCGCCACATATTTTCTTCCAAGACGCAGCTTGCTTAATTTACTTAGTAACTAGTGTCCGATGTAGGTAGCGACGAAACTGTGCCAATAAAAAGAAATTATTCTACATAGTTTGCTTGCCATAATTACCGTAGACCAGTAGAAGTGGTAGTCAGTACTCAGATGTTTACACAGCATTTAGAGGAAGCTAATACGACAAGTTTTTTAATAATGTATCTGTAGCTGGATTTAAAATTTTATTTTAGCCAACATGAGCAAATACAAAATAATATATATGCCAATAGAGCTGCGTAGGACTAGACTTTTATCGCAATGGCCGATGTGAAGTCAAGAGATACAGACAGGTTGTATCACTCGTTACATCATTTTGGGCAAGTCTGGGCATGATTTTTGGCCTCAGCGTTTTTACCGCAATCAATTCTTTTCGATTTTAACCTTCAAATATCTTGACAATGAGATCGCCTAACACAACAAAAAATTTATCAATTGATAGAAAAAAACGCTTTCTTTTAAAATCAACTAAAAGTTGACGCAAAACATCTTCAATATCGACATGCGAACTCCTGGCAGCAGCATAGCCTTGCCATATATCTTGCTCCCGACCTTGACACAATTTTTGCTACTGATCTTAACACACTGTTTTTATGACTGTTACAGTTAGTACTTTGATGTACATCAAAGTGAAAAGGAGCCAAGATCATCACTTACAAGATCGAACTTTGGTCATGGACAAGGAATCACAATGAATGGACAATGAAAGGGCTAATCAACAACTTGCCACCTAGATAACTCGATACTCTGACCATCTTGATATGGTAAGGATTGCAGAGTCTGTAGGATGTATGGTTTCCACACCTATCCTTGGCTTCCATTGTACGGGTGATGCAGTTTTGGATTTGCACTAAGTGCGCACCAAACAGCCCTATGTGCGCACTTTGAGTTACACAAACTTAAATGACGCAAACTTGCAAAATAACCATGGAATGGAAATATAAAGAGAGCCTGTTCTAATCACTTACTAAAATGTTATCAGCTGATATCCATGATTTATTCATAAAGTCTCTAATAATTGACCCAGTCTCAGGGTTCATGAGTAGCACCCTGTAGTGACTGAATTTATTATCCTCGCTGAGGGTGGGATAGTGACTGGCCCTCCTGAAGCGTCCAATAATACGATAAGGTATTGGATTTGATGCTGTTAAGTTCATTGCCTTCTCATCATAAATCTGCGGAGAAGCTGAAACACGAAAAAGGTTACAATGTGATGAAATGCATGCATGAAAAACAAAATCATGCATGAAAACAAGCTGCATGAGCACAGCAAGGACTACAGCTATGTAAATACTAAAATGTCTAACAACCTATCCATCGTTTTTTTTGACGTCATAAAGTCGTTTGCACATGCGCTCGTTCACGAAAAAGCCGCCATATTTGTAGAAAACGATCATTTTTATTTTATTTACTAGTACTTTTAGGTGTTGTTTTGATACTATAATAAAAAATTGCAAACAAAAACATCGTTTTCAAATTATCATTGCAAAAGCTTCGTGTTTTTAACGATAAAATTGCCTATAAAGATGGCCGACAACGATAAAATGTTGTCACGAAAAAACGAAGGATACATGAAATATACTTATACTAGCTGAAGGTATAGCATTTGACGCTGTTAACTTCATGGCTTCCTCATCATGAATTTGCGGAGGAGCTGAAACATGAAATTGATTACGATACGAGATAAACGTGCATGGAAACAAGCGGCATGAGCGCAACAAGGGCTACAGCTACTATGTTTACTAAAATGTCTATACATGAAATATACTTATACTAGCTGAATGCCGGCCATTGGACAGGTAATAAAATAATTACCCAATGAACTTGAGAAACTTACCTAGTAAGCTAGTAATCTAAATCTTTACTAAAACAATAGTGCATTTGAAACCAGCTTAATAATAGTTAGTTTACATCAACTGTGCTAGTTAATGACCCCAAGCTCTTTGAGTATTCTAGCCAATGTAATGAATGTCATCATGATCATTCATCACACTAGTCAGTTAAACGATCACTATTAAACGATATTTTGTCACTAGTAGCCATCAAAGACTAGAGAACCCAAATGATAAACAAATACAACAAACAAATAAATCAAACTATAAATATGATAAATAAATGCAACAAACAAATAAATCAAACTATAAATATGACAAACAAACACAACAAACAAATAAATCAAACTAAATATGATAAACGAATCCAACAACAATTTCTCATGTATCAATAAAATATACCGTGAGAGAAATATATAATAAACAAATTAAAAACAAGGATAAAAATAACAAAAGCAAATCAAACAAAGTTTTATAATCTATCAAAATTTATTTATAGAATTCAAAGTCAAGACTTCCGAATCTTTATTGATGATTCTTTTATTGTTCTTATTATTATTGCATCTGTTATTGTCTTCTCTTGTCTCTTATTGTGTCTGTTATTGATGTTACTAAACATCTCTGCCAAATATACGTGATAGAAACTCCTTGTCAAGAATGTACTTTGTTCTTCTCTACTCTTGAGTATCTTACATATGGCTGACCATATGACAAACATACGGTCAGCTACTAGTTAGTAATGTTAACTCTACAGTACTCAAACTGAAAATTAAAGAATATATTCAACGTTTCATTTCAATTTACACTTATATTTAACAATAGAGTTATTTTAAAAGGAAAACTTTTTAGAGGAAACTAAAAGAAATAGCCTCTGGTCAGATGACTTACTGTAAACTAATCAGATTTGGTTTCATTGTGTAGCTAAAAGAGCACTCTTTCTGGCCTACGAAACGCTTTTCTACTCATATGCATATTTTTTGGTAGGACAACTCTACAAACCTGTTGTCACATATCTATGCAGGTCACATGGGTTACTGTGAGGTTAATTACCAATCTCATTTCCGAGGATCTGAGGAGAATACAGAAATTTTATGACTTGGAAATGAAACCCGTGGAAATACAGTTTGTGAAGGTCGACTGTAGGTCAGAGCAGCAGTCAAAGGTGGTTTTTATACAGTTTGGGCAGGTAAAATGAGGCTAAAATATCCGTCTCTCAAAGGGGAATAGCTAAATAGGCTGTAAGTCAAATTGATTTGGAGTGATCAAACATACAACTTAGCATCAAACTTCTCAATATGCTCTCAACAGCATTAAACCAAACAAAAAATCTGTTTTCACAAACCAGAGCTGCAAATCATCTGAAGACACTGAACTATATTTACCTGTTACGGTTGACAATGACTGAATGTAGTCACTAGAAAACCTAGAAGGTTCCGGAGAGGTCAAGGGAAGTGTGTAGATCTCGTAGCTATAGAGAACATCATCACCGGATGCAATTTCTTCGATAGTATAGTTGAAAGTAACAGCAGCATCCGAGACATTGACGCTGCTCTCGTTACTGGTCACGTTGAGCACCCGACACAACTCAAGGCTCTGTAAAATAAGTAAGTTGGTCGACAATGCAACCCGGTGTCTGACGGTCATTCTGATCAAAACAAAAATACAGAGGGCCTCATCATAAGATATTAATTTTGGTGTTGGAATCGTAAGGCGTGAATGTTATATAGAGGGGTGGAGACCCCGATAGCAACAATTTGATGCAAACACTCCCATCTCCCGGTAAAAAACATCAAAATTTTATAAACATATACTATAAATATTAAAAATTAGTAACAAATTAGTATATTAACCTAACTTAATAACCTAAAATCTCTAGTAAATATTATATTAAACACCATAATGTAAAAAAAATTCAATATCATTTCAATCACGCACAATCAAGCCTTTACAAAGCACGAATAATACTGAAATGAGAGAGAGAGCATTGTATCTTTTTCAGGTGTTGTGGGAGGGATTTCAGCAAATAGCAAATCAACATCTTCCCGACTCGAACGTACGCAGTGCAAACTGTGAGACATTTTTATTATGTTGTATGGCGAAAAATATTATGTAATGAGGGGGTTACAGCATTAAACCCCTCGTTATGGCATTCTTCAGGACCTTACATGTTCCACATCGTAAGAGGAAACAACCATAAGACAGGTACGCTGTAACCGGGATGTCCACTGTAGTAAAGTAGATACAATAGCCGCTTCCATAATGTCTATTACTGCAGAATCTACAGTGAGAGCTTGACCTCCGACAACAATGTATCAAAACTTCAACCAAATTAAAAAATACATTTGGCACTTTCATGGCACTGGAGCCAAAAGTTCCCCAACCATAGCAAAAGCACTGACCTACTAAATCAGAGATCATACCGGAATAAACGATCATACCAGAAACATCGACCAAACCAGGAACATCAGCGATACTAGAAACACCAACTATACCAGAAACACTGACCATACTAAAACCACTGACCATACTAAAAACACTAGCCATACTAAACCATACTAGACCAGATCAAAATTACCAAAAACATCATCCATAGCGAATACACTTATCATAATAGAAGCACTGACCATACCAGAAACATTGACTACAACAGTAATGCTGACCATAGCCTACCAAAAACACCAATCAGAAACCATACGTAAAGACGCACAAAGTCAGCAACTCCAGATATTAACAGAGTACAAGTCACTGGTACAAACCAAAATATTTTAATTTATACTAGCAAGCTTCGTTAGAGCTAAAAGTGAGAATATTTCCATCCATATGTAAATAGGCTGTTATCGTCATATGAAAATGGCAGTGCGCTTTATTAGTATTAATCATATTTTACTACAGTAAAAATTATTACAAAATGGAGACCTAGCTTGTCAAAATTAACTTTATTTAGTAAAGTGTCAACTCTAATGGCTGAATGGACAAAATAAAGGTGGTATTTTGTTTTTTTGTGTGTTTATTTTCATCTATAATATAACCACAAAAAATAACATGAAGAGTGTTTCTAACAGTATAAAAAGACAAGAGAAATAGAAGAAAAATGTCACTCCAGGGAAGGTGATGATGAGGTCCCTGTGCGCAATAGCAAGGCTAATCAAGGCGCGGAACCTGAAAGTAGAGTCAGCAGAAGTATGTCTAGTTGGTTTAGTCGTCTGGTTGTCTGAGGTGGCGCTTCAGTTCATTTTTGAAAGAATTAGCATTTACAATTTTATGCAGTGTAACCGGTAGTATATTCCATAGCAATGACTCCTGATAATCCAAACAACATCGACCAGCTTTTGATTTAAACAATGGTATTTTTAGGTTTATGTGTGTTTGACGAGTAGTTAAATGTGTTATCGTCATGTTATTGTTTGTTTCGTAAAATGTGTTGTGTGCTTTTATTAGTACTTTGTATTTGTATAACTTTTTAATAGTTAAAATTCTATTTAGGTTGAATAGCGGATTAGCTGAAAAGTCATAAGCTTTCTTGTTAATTATTCTGAGTAAACGGTTTTGAAAAACTTTAATTTTGTTTAAGTAGCAGTCTGGAGCATTTCCCCATGCCTCAACACAATACGAGAGTTTGGAATTGATGAAGGAATTGTACAGAATTAGCAAAACATCCTTAGAGAGGTACTGAGACAATCGAAAAAACAACCCAGCATAAGGCCTAAAGTCTTTTAACAGTTTGGATATATGATTGCTCCAATTCAGCTGAGGGTCAATAAGTACTCCCAAAAATTTTATATTGTCAGATTTATTTATTGGATGACCATTAATTAGTAGGGATTGTTCATTAAAGCGGTACGAGTTCTGTGGGTTTTTAAATAAAATGTAGCAAGTTTTGTTGAAATTAATTGTTAGTTTATTTTGGTTGCACCAACTCTGAAGGATTTTTAAGTCTTCATTTATCGAATGTATTTGCTTGTGAAGGTCTTTGGATTCAAAAAAAAGATTAGTATCATCTGCATACAATATTGGTGAAAGTACTTTTAATTGACATGCTAAGTCATTAATATATATTAGAAACAAAGTTGAACCCAATACAGATCCTTGAGGAACACCACATTTTATAGTTTGTGGTGTTGAAAGGGTAGTATTTATTTTTGTTCTTTGACTTCGATCTTTTAAGTAGTTTTCTATCCATTTAATAGCTGTTAATTTGAAACCAATAGACTTCAATTTTAATAACAATATATCATGGTCAATGGTATCAAATGCTTTGCTGAAATCTATAAATATACCAAGAACACAATTTCCCTTGTTAAAAGCTTGGAATGTTTTGTTTGTAAAGGAAATAATTGCATCTCTTGTTCCAATACCTTTTCTAAAACCAAATTGATTAGAGTCTAGAATGTTATTGCGTTCAAGATAGTCCATGATTTGGAAATTTATAAGTTTTTCTGTGATTTTGCAATATCGAAAGGTATTGCATGGCATGATTTGAGTGACTTATAAATACCTGTGCAGGCTAATACCTTGAGATGGAAACCACCAGCAATACTTAAAAATTGACATAGGAACCAATTTAAGGTGACAAATTGACTGAGGAAACAACTTAAAGTGACCAATCGGCAGAGGAACCAATTGAAGGTGACCAATTGACTGAGGAACCAATTGAAAGGTGACCAATCGGCAGAAAAACCCAGCTCAAGTGACCAATAGCAAATTACAAACAAGCCTCTATTTACAATCAATGAAAGATAAATTTACTGATATTGGCACCTGTACTTACCCTGCCATCCAAGTGACGGTAGAATTTCAGCATATATCCGTCTGTGTCATTCAAATCTGAAAGAAAATAAATACAGCTATACTAATAAAACTAATAATAATGCAGGGTGAGATCCTATCTTATAATGTTAGCTATGGAGACAATTGTGATATCCTCTTCAGGCTGTCCACCTAACACTATTATCATAAATGACCTTATGACCTTTTACACATTACAACTCTATAGCCTTCTATACAATACTGAAATGATATGTGACCTTATGACCTTTTACACATTACTGACACGACCCTATGACCTTCTACACAATACTAACATGAAATGAGTATCACATGAAATAACTGTTCTCAAAGGTCAGTAATTGTTACCTAGCGCTCTCTGTCAGTGTTTTAGATTCAACCATAGGAAGGATCAAGCCATCTCACAAAAAATTAAAATTTATGATATTTCATTTTATTGGCAGATTCAAATAATTAAAACTCTTGTCAAATTTTACAAGATTTTGTTAGAAAGTAAAGACATTTTTTTCTCATAATTGTTTCAAGATTAAAATCGATAAAACTTGGTCACAGTATAACGCTAAGATAAAAGACTTCCACAAATGACTTCAATAGTTCAAACTGTCAACAGTGAACCCTGGACAACTGAAGACATACCCTGGACTACTGAAGACATGCCCAATTGCAGTGTTTTTACTAAGTTGGATGTCATTCCTGTCACCACCAAGTTCCTTTCATGAGTATTGAACCCCCAACCTGTGGTTTGCAGGTCAGACACGCTGGACCACTGGGTCTCGATTCATGACATAAATCCACTTATTATAGTGTACTCTCTTCAGCCTGACTATTTGCCTGAGGAAGTTACCTGGGCACTTTCCAGCCTACCTTTAGGGGATGGAGCGTTCCATGAGATTGTCACGCTGTTGAAGTCATTACCAGGGCTCTTGAACACAAGGCCAGTGTGATTGATGACTTTAGAGAATACACTCCTTTCTATTCTGATATTACTTTGACCAGAGCACTGATCTGCAAAGGAGGCAGACTGATGAGTTTACCAAACAATCAAAGGACACAGGACAGCAACAGCAAAGCATTCAATAACTCTTTCTGGAACTTATTTCGTAGTTGTCCACTAAAAACTACGAAATGATAGTCCACAATGTTAAGGGTAATAAAATGTTCTGATAAGGAGGGACTAGCATAAGTTGGTTATAAGTAGCTTATTTTTAATGAGACAACAATAGATAAAACAGTGATATCACACATTTTTACAAAAAAGACATCAAAAATGGTTTGGTACCAATGCCCTTTTTAATCCTATCTTTTCCAAATTTATAATAGTTTGTGATGTAATCAAAAAAATAACGACTCCATAAATTTAGCGATATATTTGAAGGAAAAACAACTCCATAAAAATTATCTTCCAAGTGCAATGTCTACAAATAATTGAAAAGATTGCCTGACCATAGTAGGACGTCATTTTATCATAAGCTCTGAAAAAACATGGTTGCTAAGCATTTGCTGATAAGAATGCTAACCAGTATGACATTATTAGCTGGTGCCTGCCTGCCAAGGTTACATCACTATTTTGTTCAAAAAGAAGCCTACCTAGCCCCTAGACTCGCCCCCCCCCCCCTCCCGCTAGCAAGGGGTTGCGTTAAGAGCTTTGCGTGAAACAAAAAAACAGCTGAACCTTGAAGGTTGACTTGCAACAAAATTCACATTACAGTTATTTGATATGAAAAGATTCACCATGTCTTACTCTGTTGTGTTGTAGGTGCCAAGAATGTGGGAATGTAATTACAAGCTCTTAAAAGCTAAAAAACGAACAGTTAATCGCAGCCACACGAGACCGCCGTAGTTTGGATTCTTTTACCAAAACGGCTCAAATGTGACGTAGCTGTGTTAGATGGTTTCTGTTTACACTTTCATGCAACCTTATTCGTCGAAATATTTCACAAATATACTTCACGCATTTGATAAAACTATGTCTATTGTTCTTACGCGTCTGTTTTATCGTCATTTTAAATGCTGTCACTTTTAGCACTGATATCTTATAACTTACCGAAAAAATTCGTTTAATTTTTTAACCTTACCTCGAAGGAATACATATCATTGTCTGATAATCGTGACGAGCCTGTTGGTCACCTGTGATAATCGAAAAGTGCTGCAGAAATTATTTGCGAAGTATCGGTTCACATGATCAGATTACGACCTGCCGATTAGACCAAACCGAAACAAAACTGCACAGTAGCGAGCATCTATATTTGATATGGGGTCTTCGGTAAAACCCGAAGTATTTGTCATAAACTAGTGCTACGATAAGTTTTATATTAAGCTTTTTATTGGCCTTTCAATTCACGAGAGAACATCACGTGACAAGACGATAACCAAATTTCATGACTACGTCAGAGAAATAAAGAGATTCCAATCTACAGCGGCTTTTCATTTTTGAGCTTTTAAGAGCTTGTAATCACATTTCCACATATTTGGCACCTACAACACAACAGAGTAAGACATGGTGAATCTTTTGATACCAAATAACTGTAAAGTGAATTTTGTTGCAAGTCAACCTTTAAAGGTTGACTTGCAACAAAATTCACATTACAGTTATTTGGTACACGAAAAAGTTTTTGTTCCTCAATAGTACTTTGTTTGAAATAGTTTGAAGAAAAGCATTCAGAAATGCCTTTCTATGATTACGTACACCGAATATCAGGCTTGTATCACCTGTCAAATTAATTACTAATACTCCTTGTTGGCAAAAACAGAAGAGGTCACATGGCACTTTGTTTAAACAACTCAGAGCGCTATTAACTCTATACCAGTATATTGATACTGGATGAGGAAGCTGAGGTAGCGCAAATAAAAAAAAATATAGCCATGTTTTTTACAACGCAGAGTCGCAGTGACTGTTAAAACATTTTTCAAAGCCAGTTAGAGGGCTAATGTATTAGTTGTATGAGAAAAATATTGAATTGTAAGAGCTGATAACCCCCAAAACAAATTTGTCATTTGCAGGGTGAAACTTATCTGTTTTAAGTTGAAAAGGATACATAGATGGGGTGACCAGCACCAAACTAATTGACAGGTAGATCTATGAAAGATCAGATGTAACTGCAACAGCTACGCGTAACCGTAGACATCAGATATATCTCTTCCTACTACAGCAACCGCTCTGCACACTATACAGGACCGTATTCCCTGGGGTCCAACTTTTTAGTGATTTTCGGCGGCTAATTAATAAGAATTGCAGTCTAAGCTCATTCACATGGAATTTCCAACAACTAATTTACTTGCAACTAACCGCTCTAGCGCAACGTGGCGCTCTAGCGCAACGTGGCGCTCTAGCGCAACGTGGCGCTCTATCGCAACTAGCGATGAAGTGGAGAGGTTCACTAATCTAGTGAATGCCACTAATGCAGGCAGTGAGTGAGAGATCCTTTTCTGCATTGGAGCAAATCCAAACATCGATGAGGAACACTATGCGGCGGGCTCGTCTAAATATTCTTCTAATATTACATATATAAAGATGTTGAAATCGATATAGAATCAGTTGTGAAAGATTTCTGCCATGGATACATTGACAGAACAAGAGCTATTGCAATATAAAAGTAACAGCTCTTGTTCTTTCAATGTCCCTTATAGAAATCTGTAGTGTCATGAGTTTTATATCGTTCGTTGAATAAAGAAAAAGTTTTGCCTACCATAAACCATAAAGAATATGTTTATGTAGATTTTGATACTTACAATTAATTGCATAAATTATGCATACTTTAAGGGCTGTTGATGCTTAAAAGGTACAGAGCTTCGGGGCGCTGCCCCGAACCTACTTGGGGCTTACACGGCCCCCAAAACCCCATGTTCATAACTAGTCGCCCAACATTTGCAGCCCCAACTTGCAACCAGGGAATACAGACCTGACACTATAGCTACTACTACTGTTAGTAGTACAGCTCCTACTCCGTGTAAACCTTAGCTATGCTACCGTCTTTCCTTCATACATAGACAACCCACTTGTAGGATCAGTTACCTTATCTCTGTTTACAGAACACTTGTGAACATGCAACATAACAGTGTAAACCATATCAAAATGGCGCATTGCTAGCGATGCGAAATAGGAAACAATCCAGTGTTTAAAATCTTTACTATAATAAGATCAGTGTCCGTCTATTCATCTGTCCAAAGCGCGCTCAGATGTTAGAAAAAAGCATCACCCAGGAATCATTCTCTGATATTCAGCTTAGTAGTCAGGCACACCACCATCTGCACCACCTGACTACCTTGCTGTGTCTATATAAATCTCAAAGTTTGTCGTCGCCTGTAGTCATTCGTCGTTCGGTGTCTGTCCAGCTATAGCAGGAAAAATCTAGCGATGTAAAATATGTATGGCAGACTACTTGATCTCGGAACCTTTCTTTCACAAAGCAACATACTAACCTATTAAGCTACACAGGATGGAATGGGTTCAAGGGGTGATATGAGTCATTATCTAGGTTAAAATACGCATAGCAACTCTGCTTTATGCCAACATCACCAAGGCTTGCTCTCATGGTTTTTATTAGTAAGTTTAGTACTGTGGATACTAGCTTACTCCTTTTAGCCAATGGCAACTACATTACTTGCCACTGTTTATAAGCTGTTTAATACCCATGCAACGCCAGGTATTTGGCTAGTATCAGCATAGTTGTGGATACTGATTACACATGATGATATCTCACCGAGTGCGGGACTGCCAGTGTACTAGTATTCATAAGAACTGGTAGTGACGTTTTTTCTTAATCCAGCCAAGTACAGTCAAACATTGACTTCAAATTATCTCTACATATGGACCTTTCAACACACGACATACATTCTGAACAACTGATTGTTTTAATATGGTAAATTCTGACATACGACAGTGTGGTAGTGATAAAAACTTTTTAGCAACAACATGACCGCAGTAGAAACCCTTTCTTACTAACATTTCAATTCAAATAGAATTTTTTTTACTAATTGCAACGTATTAGATTAGTTAAACATACAATATCATCTGGGACTTTATATTCAGTTACTAGACAGTTTTGAATAAAGCATTTATTTTAAATAATATATAACATACATTTGAATGTATACATATATATAAATATTATATATATTTATCACTGTATTTTTGAGCTGCTGAAAAAATTAAACCGGTTACAATATATACTTTTACGAATATTAGTTTGACATAGGTCAGTTTGGACATACGAAGCAAACATTAGAATGGATCAACTATTACGTCAAGGCCTGAAAGTATCAAAAGATTATACTGACAGCAGAATCAGACCATTAATAGCAAGCAGCAAGAAAAACAAAAGACAAACTCCTTATCTCAAAGCAGGAAGTAAACTCTTGTAACCTGCTAAACAAATAACTAAAGAGAATGGAGAGCCGAGGAGTTAGAGTGTTATCGACTATAGAAACTATTTTTACACGGAGAAATATGATTCAAAGGAAACTGATTCTATTCATGTGCTGATTAAACATGAATTATTCATGTATTGATATATAATTGGAATAACAGAAATAGTTCCTCTTATACGTTCTCTGTGAAGGGAAATACCCTTATACTCATTAGCCTTGCATTTACATTGACTACCTCTTTAGAGCTAGTCAATATAGTTACAGCCCATAACCAAAGGTTTACACAAAATATACCAGGACCTATGAACCTATTGGCTTGTCTTTCCTTCTCCATGTTGCTAGTCATTATACTATTGTATAATGAATACAGTAAATACATGTACATATGCAACTAGAGCTGTGGCTTTGACTTCAAAATGTAGCCTATCAAAATTAATTTGATTTCATTCCTTGTGGTCGGTTTTGAACATGTCAGAGTTTTGGTAAATTTATTGCAAGAAGTTTTCAGAATTCCGTAAGTATAGTGAGTTTATTATCACCTTTCCAGAATGTAAAATATATTCACCTTAAATACACTTGTAGTTATTATTATGTTACTATATTATATATATAAAAATATATATAAATTAAAGCGATAACGCTAAACTTGCTCTATCAGAACTTTGTTGCATGAGAGGTGTATTTTGACTGATTGTTTTTCCCAGAATGTAATGCTCAATGCATGCAATGCTGCCAATTTTTTCAAGTCAATGTTTATCAACATACAGCAACAACAATTTGTTATTTTGTTACGATTAAAACATCATCAAAATAAACACTGAATTGTTCATATATTTAGTAAGAGCACACCCAGTCCTGTAGGAGAATTACACAAGAATTGCAGAGATACGCAGCTAAAAGCCAACATCTGGGTGTCAATCCTTACGCATGGTGACCATCTTGAGAATGGTAAGTATTTATATATAATATTAAAAGCTATTATGAAATAAATTGTATAGAAAAATCATTGAAAATATAAGAACCATTTTTTAAGCTTTTTGCAGTGTGCAATTCATGAAAGTGAGAGACAGGGTGAACAAAAGCAGAAATTGTTTGCGTCGTTGTTTAGAAGGCACCATCTCTATTTAAATTCACTAACCACTCCGAAGAAACTGATGAAACGGAATTTTATTGGCTGTTTGCGAGGTGCCCGCGTAATCGCTCGCTGGTGAACCGTCCATGTGTTTGGGTACACGCCAGCGAAATCTCTGTGTTCCTCATGATGCCCGAGGTAAAATAACCTAGTGCATTCACGCCTCTAAGAAAACTTGAGAGTCATGCTATTCCACATAACCACTGCCCACATAGCTGACTGGTTTGTATGTAGATTAAGGGTATTAAACCCTCACTATAATAGCTAAAAGCAGCAGCTGCTGAAGGAAATCAAAACACGAGGACTGCCTGTAACAACTGATAGAACTTCCATATCTATGCTCACATAATGACCAGCAAACAAGTCATTGCTAGTCGATCAATTTTAGTTATAAAGCTAGGACAGGTATTGAGATTAGTGATAGACTAGATACCCTGGCACTCTGTGGTATAATAATTAGCAATCTTGGAAAGTTGCCATATTTTTGCTATGTGGGAGGCTTTCACAACAAGACTTGAAAAGCGATCAACACGGCTGCTGACTTGAAAACATGTATTCCTATATTCACTGTTTTCATGACTGCAAGTTGGTGCAATCTGAAAGATTGAATGGGCAAAAACCCACAAGCCAAGCGAGTTTTGTTACTGCCAAATTTTCATCAACTGTTTAATATATATTGGGAAAAGATGAAAATGACACTCGCGAATGAATCTGAAACGGCACTTGTGAATGCGTGAGAACATGTCACGCAGGTTGGTCTATTTTAAACAATGTTTCCACTTTTTAGTCCCTATTTCAAAAGCGTGCTACTAAGCGAGACAGGAGTTCATCGCTATGACCTCACTATGACCTCGGACGCAAAGTTCCTTAATTGTGTTTATGAAGTACCTTGACGAAGTCGCCAGTCAATTCACAACATGCCGAAACCCAATAAAATACTCATTCACACAGTAACTCAACATGCGAACAATTCCAACTCCACACGATGAAAACATACTGTTGGAAAAAGTCTGATGTAAAACGACGAGAATGTAAACACGACAATTATCAAATCAAATCACGACAATATCAAGTCACTTCCTGATTTGATATCATCTTAGTGTTTCAGATGTTTTTAGATAGTGATAGTTTTGAGAACGCAAATTCCACTTGCCACAAGACTTGAACTCGGAACCTCCAGTTCACCAAACAGGCGTAATATCCACTACACCGGTTGTACCAATTAATAATTGGTTTTTGTTATACAACTATTTTTATAGTGACAATTTAGACTAGTTAAAGTCACTAGCTAAGTTTCTTAAAGTTATTGGGTGAATGTTTTATTACCCATGCAATGCCAGGCATTCAAAAAGTCTTTACTATAACAAGGGCCCTGTCTGTCCAAGGCCACGCAAGGAGCCTTAAGAAAAAATATTACACCAAATAGGAATCAAACCTGGATATTCGGATTCAAAGCCAAGCATGCTACTACTGCACTACTAAATCATCTTGCTATATCTAGGAATAGTAGTTAGGCTACTTATTACACTTGACAACCTCTCATGGCGCACAGGACTGCCAGCATACCAGCACATTTGTAATTTAGGGTTTTATACATTTATATCTTAGAACTGCAGAAAGTAGGAGAACTTTATTTGGGAAGGAGTTTTTTTTAACCTTGTACGTACAGTAAAATAAAAATGGGTGGTAGACATTAGGAACAAGAGTAAAAAGAACTTCCTTATAGCAGCGAAGAATATCAGATAAAACAAATATTGCGCATTCACCCTATATTAACATTTCGACATTGCCTAGGTGGTCTGACGCCATTCGTCAACAGTGATTGTTTAACCATACACCAGCAGCCTACTGATGGCAATCATAATAGGAGCGACTCATCATGATAACATTGACTTAATTCAAAAGATCAACAATATTTATTTTATGTCAATTGAACTTCTAGGAGGGATGGCCTGCGACTATCTTTGAAATGAGGCTGGGATCTTCAGGAAATCTTAATAAAAACTTGATCAGTAGAATAGGTCGACTAAGGCAACATTACTGATGCCCTAGATTAGGGCCCCAGTCTAGAAGTAGACTAAAGACCCTAGTCCAAGTCTTCCTGATCAGAATTGCTCACACCCCTTAGGAGTGTTCACCCCTCTAAGGGGTGCTCACATCCCTTAGGTATGCTTAGGTGTGCCCCAGAATGCGCGCTTTGTTAAGAGGGGTGCAAGAATCAATAGGGAAGATGAAGAAAGTATATTTGTTGTCATAGTAACTTGTCTAAGTGAATCAGAATTTTCCTCTCTTTTATACATGAAAAATAAATGGCGTAATGACATCAATCTTTAAATGAGTCTGTGCATTCCACTAACCAACAAGGAACTAGTTTCGATCAGATAATAGCAGAAAAGAAACATGAAAACATCATTAAGTAAGTTGTTTTATATGTTGCTGCTGTGTGAAAACATTAGACTCTTCTTGGAATGATTTTCCAGTTACATAAAATATTTATAGATTCCGAATATGTCTGTTTGGTTTAATTGAAAAAGTTATTTAAAGGGTGTGCGGGGATTGCAGTCGTTAGTAATAAGGAGTGGAGTGATGAAAATGAATAAAGACGCACTGCTCGAGTTATTGCCCACACAGTGTCTCCTATAATACTCACTTCTACTTCGAGGTTTTGAGAATGAATTGTGGGTAACAAAATTGGTAAAATCGTATAAATTCATACTTTCATTACAGGTCTAAACAATCAAGTTTCCACATAATAATTAATTTATTGAGTAAAGAATGACATGCTGTCAAATCCAATAAAACTGCCTTGCTTTCACTAAAAGCTTTTTATAAAACTTGGTAGTTTTCATTTTCAATCATTTTTAATTTTTTTGTCTAATCTTCAGAACCAGTCTGCTGCTTTCCGTTCTTCAAATAGCCTTTACTATTTTCTTTATGATAATTGCTAATTATGTGTTAAATAACATGCTTTAATGGTCAGAAGATGCTAATAAGGATTGAGGCTTTTTCGAGCTACATAAGACCAAATTATTTGAAAAAAGCAATGCACACACATGTACTGATTTACAGAAACGCATGTCTCAGGAAGCATATCTTGGAAATTACTCTGGATGAATAAAAATACTAATAGTTGCTGAAACGTTAAGTTATACGTTGAGGAATTAGAGGTAGTAAGACAGGTAGAGGTATGCTAGTAACCTATTGCAACCTTAGCACAGTGCCAACTTCTGTCTGAACAGATGAGTAATTGTTATTGTATGGACTAAGGAAGAGTTGATAATGCTGGCTGAGACAGCCATAGCAAAACACTGCAAGATGTTAGCATCTACTCATCGGCTGTTAATGAAAAAAGGCGCCAAAAGATGTTTGTCAAGACCATCGACTCTTCCAACCAGTTTAACTAAAGAGACCATTCTAGATGGTTGATAATTTTCGAACCCCATATTTAATGATCAAGTGAAGACTAAAGATAAAAACTGTAAAAAACATATAAAATACTATATAATTTATATATAATATTATACAGTGGAACTTCGGTTCTCGAACGCTTCGGTTCTCGACCAACTCGGTTTTCGACCAAAATATTTGAGATTTGTTCGTCTCGGATCTGGAACATAAATTCACTTCTCGACCAAATCAGAGAATGCGCATTGGAATGAAACCTTCATAACAGCTCCAGAAACAGCATGTTTATACGTTTAACCTTAGGAAGGCTCTTAAACAGAGAGAGAAGGTTCGCTTTATAAATTCTTTACAAAAAGGAAAGAGCCATCTGGGAGGACGTTGCCTCTACCGAAGAGAATTACTAGGGAGACAACTCCTCCACTCGAATTACCCTAAATTGTTTTGGAGGATTCTCCTTCAAAGATGTGAAGTAAGCATGCCATTGATGTCTATATTTTCAATTCTATTGATTTTCTAAAGATTGCTTTCAACAAGCATGAAGCAAAATCAAACAAAATACACGCATTCGTAGAATAAGATTTTTTCTAAGACACAAGAGTTTCAACACAGCATTGACTTTACATCTTGAGGTTTGGCTGTACTGAACAACAAACAAGAACTATAAGATTCTATGATTCTTATGATTGTATAGAGCTAAAAACATACCTTTGTCTTCTGAAACCAGGCATGAAATGGTCTTCTAAAAAACGAAAACTGTCATCAACAACTTGCAGCCAAGCAGAAGACACCTACATTGACACCAACTCTTGGTATGATTATTGGATCTAAGTACACAGAGAAAAGAACAGTGCCATAGCTAACCGGTGCCATAGCTAACCGGTGCCATAGCTAACCGGTGCCATAGATAACCGGTGCCATAGCTAACCAGTGCCATAGCTAACCGGTGCCATAGCTAACCGGTGCCATAGCTAACCGGTGCCATAGCTAACCGGTGCCATAGCTAACCGGTGCCATAGCTAACCGGTGCCATAGCTAACCGGTGCCATAGCTAATCGGTGCCATAGCTAACCGGTGCCATAGCTAACCAGTGACATAGCTAACCAGTGCCATAGCTAACCAGTGCCATAGCTAACCAGTGCCATAGCTAACCAGTGCCATAGCTAACCAGTGCCATAGCTAACCAGTGACATAGCTAACAAGTGCCATAGCTAACCAGTGCCATAGCTAACCAGTGATACATATAAACAAACGGTGTAAATCCTGAGATCTGCTCAAATCCTGCTCAACAATATAATTTTTCCTACTACACTGCTATCAAGTTAAGTCAGGGACAATAAAGCAAAAGACAGCTTGTGATTGGCTAAAAAAAGAGTAAGAGAGATTATGATTGCCTAACAGAAGCATAAGGCAGGTTATGATTGGCTAATAGAAGGGTAAGACAGAATGATTGCCTGAAAAAAAGGATAAAAGAGGTTGTGGTTGGCTAACAGAAGGGTAAGAGAGATTATGATTGGTTAACAGAAGGGTAAGACAAGTTATGATTGGCTAACAGAAGGGTAAGAAACGTTGTGATTGGCTAACGGAAGCATAGAAGCAGTCTAAGATTAACCAAAAAGAGGATAAGAGAGATTGTGATTGGCTAACAGAAGGGGAAGAGGGTATCATTGGCTAACTGGAGGAGAGGAAATGTTTGGAAATGTTTTGGTAATTAAAAGCAGAATTGCAGCCACATCAGAAGTATTAAACTTTCACTGCAAGAGCTGAGGCTATCAGATAGTGAATCTTGTTGATTTTAATGTGTAAGCTACCAAATATCATGTTGATGTATATAACAAAGTAGTAAAGTCAGCCAATCCTAATGAAGGATTGCTGACTGCTTGCTTATGTCAAATTATTGCCAATTTTAAAGTTTCCAAAATGGTTAGGGAATGAGTAGGGCTTATAACTTACAGGGGACTCTGTGGTGCATGGAATGACATTTGCAAAGCTGGGTAGAACACAGGAAACACAAAGAATGAATCCGATTACAATAGTGTTCAGCAGCATAGTGAGATCAGGACTGGTGGAGCGAGCCACACCTGCAAATCATCAGACGATAACATGATACAGGATTAACAATGGAAATCACTTAACAATTGTTTGAGTAGGGAGAAAGTAGTCACTTTTGGTAATTAAATTTTGATGCAAGGTTTTAATTTAGCAGAAACTATTGTAATAGTGACTCGACCAATGATCAAGTCAGCTTTTTGCTAGAGTTTGATGCAGTTTAGCTTCTATTTACGAATCTCTAAAGTGCCTTCAGCTCAGTCTACATGTCAGCATGTCTACTAGCAACTAACGCTAAGTTCACCAGTACTGATGACATTAAAGTTTGAAAATATCTGTCACAACATACGAGAGATAAGAAAATATACTAAGATATTATAACTCTATATGTATAATATAAGTTAGAGTGAGGTACAAAGGCATCACCAAGCCTACATTTGTCTTTACATGCCCAGATGTAAAGAGATAAGATGTATACATAACTTGGTAGTTCTCTCTTTATAGGCTAAATGTTTGTTTTTGCATTTATGACAGCACATGGCAAAATCTTCATTTTGATTGATTTTTTTATTGTGATGTAAAACATTTTTTTTATGAAAAACGATTACAGAATGCATAATAAAGGTGTATATATATATACATATATATATATATATATATATATATATATATATATATATATATATATATATATATATATACAGTCAAACATGGATAACTCAAACTTTACGGGACCGAGCGAAAGTGTTCGAGTTATCAGAGCGTTCGAGTTATCAGAGCACTGGCACAAATCCATGTATTTATTAGTAGATATATGTACATATACAAGCTATAATATAAATCAAAAGCATAAATGGCTTGTTTCAAATTAAATGCTTCTAATGTAAAGTCAAAAAAAATATTTATCAAAAAGTATAGATTTTTCTATCACTTGAGATTGGTCTGTTGTTTGAGGTGATGTTATTGCCGGGACACTTTTATAGAGTATTAAAATCGGCAAAACTTGATCCGCTGTTGAAATGCTCAGAAGAAAAGACATATTTTTTCTTTGAGCGTTTTAACCACGATCAATTTTGCCAATTTTTCTTGAAGTTTATGCGAAGGTTGCCTCACTTTTCTATGCTTCCGAAGGGCCATCGGTAAGCGGATGTTTGGTAAAAATCAAATTTCACCAAACCTTTAGAAAAGTCATTGACAAAAATATTTTGCCAATGATGGCAATAACGAAGCCTATGGAACTACGAAAAGTTGAGGTTTACCTCGATGGCTTGGAATAAAGTGATTTTCTAAAGCGATAACAACCGTTTCGGTAGCCGTTGGGCAAAAAACTGTTCGAGTTAACAGAGTTGAGGTCGAGTTATTTAAAGCAATTTATCATTACGTGGGAGCGGACCAAAAAAATTGTTCGAGTTAACCATGTGTTCGAGCTATCCGAGGGTGAGTTATCAATGTTTGACTGTATATATATATATATATATATATACAGTGTATATACAGTATACACTGTATACGTGTGAGTGTATATATAGTCAGCAAAGAAAAGAAAATTGTGAAAAAATATCTCCCACTCGGAGAGGAGATGGAAAAGTCTAAAATCATTTCAGAACCAATAAAAGTTCCCTCCCAAAGTTCAAATTGGTTCAAACTCATTGGTTTCAGAATACAGAGAGAACAAACAGACAAATTACATATTATCTGAGATGAGATGTTTTGTTATCAAAGTTTTAAATTATTTCGCAAGCAAAATACTTTGTAAAATATCTAACTAAATTATCGCTTCTATGAACATAAATAATAGACATGTTATTTCCTTAGAGCTTTCTCACATATCTAGCCATTTAGAAGTTCAAAAAGACAGAATTGTTATTTTGGATTTAAACAGCCATGAGCAAAGTTTTTCTTGCCTAACTTGAAGTAAATTCTACAGATAAATGTGACTAATTATTTTATAAAACAGATTAATTATATTTTTTTCTTGATAGTAGTTTATATTATTATGCTTACAAGAAAACAACCCCTTTCTAGACAAGACCATTGCACAAAGTTTTGCCAAATGATTAAAAAAGGTATCAGTGGAAAAAAAGGGAATTTGTAACGGTTGGTAGAACAATACTAGCTAACCAACCGACCAAAGAAAAATTCCCTAAAATGGAAGTGAATAATATGTTACAGTGTTACAGGATAGACAAATTGTTTTGCAACAATGATAAAAACTAGCAGGTTATACCACATCTATTGCCTAACAGAATGAAAAAAGCTTAGAAATGACACTGCCAACCATCAGAACCAGCAAAACATCACTATAAAGCTAGGTTGCAATGAGTCGATGACCAAAGCTGTTCCAGCCTGACGCATAAATAGGTGTAAACTGAGTAGGCGATTGTTCATTTTTATGTGTACATTAAACAGGTGAGAGCTTAGGCTTTAGCCACTCTTTTAGTTCCTAATCAAATATTGCAACATGACAAACAGAAAGATAAACATGCACAGCATATAAGATTGTATGAAGTTCCTGGAAGCTACAACTACTGGTACTGCATCTACTGGTTTCTAGTACTGGTTTACATCAGTTTCATTACTTCAAAAATCTAGAATTCTATTCATTCATACAATTTACAAATTTTGTAATTCTCTCAAGGCCTTCCACAGTTGTAAAAGCGCTAATCCATTGACTACATAAAACGCATATCATTCCATTGCGGCTCTACCACTTCTACCTTCCTCCTCTGCATCGAGTCATAAGCGGGTTATGTTTCAGGTGTTGGCAGTATTAAACTCTTTGTCAACTTAACTATGACAAATAAGCAAATTTAATCGCTTCAAATCAGGTATTATACAGCTTGATTTCCTTATTTCTCCTTGATTCACTCAGAAAGTCGTTGTCTTTTTATCTACACAAATTACCTAACTACTAACCAAGGCCCAATGCTATAACTAGCTATGCTACATACTGCACATGTAGGTCCCTATGGCACCTTTTTGTCTTCCATTTCTTACTGTTATGTACTTTTTTCACTGAAATAAAGCAAACAAAAAACCTATGCTAGTCAATGAAGTCAAAGCTAAACATAGTTGATCGTGGAGATACTTTGAGACCTGCACTTGTTTATCATTTACTTCCTGTTTTGATAAAAAGTTGCACTCGGTGACAACATAATGACAATCATACAGAAGCAAAACCAAGATGATATATTTTTGTGCCATGGCATCAATTTGTGCAATTTTCCCTAAACGAAAGATACTGTACTAGTTTATAACCTATTTAAGCTATGTATATGTACCATGTCCAATACTCCAATACAAAAATGTGATCCATTAATAGAAATCCTTTTCTCAGCCACTTCAAGTTTGAATAACTACGATAATCCATTACTTGTCGCTGTTGATCGGGACCGATGTCTCCCACGATAAGTAAAACTCTGTGACATAGAAACTAATTTTTAAAGACCTATTCTATAAATCTAATCGTAAGCATTTTCATATGTTTCTCAAGCGTATTTGACAACTTGTACAGTATTGAGCATTTGAGACAAGCATATTGTGCGTTTACACTTCACACAACCTAACAAAATACAGCAATCTGCGACAACTGCCATCACAATGATGCTCATGGGGGACCTCATTGGGCGAGAGTAGAGGACTAGGAAATTTTGTTTTTTGTTGTTTTTACTACTTTGTTTTTGGTTTAATGTCTTAAATTTTTTTTAAATGAATATTTTGTTCTCGTGAAATACTGAAATAGCGAAGTAGTGAGGATTACTGTATATTTAAACTTCCTTCCATTATTTTGTTGGAAGTCAATAGCCAGATCAAAGCAGATTGAACTGTTATCAACCCTCAATGGTTATCAGCCCTCTTTCAGCATTTTTATAGCTATGCTTTTTTGTTGCCGGTTATAATTAAATAGCAAATGTATATGTCATACTGCGACAGGAATAAAACCACCAAATGGTCATTTTAATAGGTATACCTATATATGATAAACAGCCAACTGCAACTCTGTTACACAAATCCACCTTGTAGGCTTTTTAGCCCTTGGTAGTTGGCTCACTATTACATTCAGCTGCTAAACTAATCAATGTGACAAACAAATCTATATAGCCTAGTGAATAGTTGGAGTAATCTATTCATGACCCAAAATAATGCCAATTAAACTGATAAAACTTAATATTAGAATCACAACGAATTTATAATTAAAAACTTCTAGTAAACATTCTATGAGTTCCTTGTGACATATCAGGAGAGAGAGCTGGGAGTGGCACTGTGTCCTTCATAAGGAGATAACATGACTTATTACTTGCTTGACATTGGTAGTGAAGCACTTACTGATCTAAGAAGACATTCGCTGATACTAAATTCATAAAGGTGTATATAGGCCACAACGATTTGTCAGAGTTGTTTCCGCTGAGAGAGTTGGAATGGCTTGCACTTTGTTTACAATTTGAAATACATTTTTCAAAACTTTCACACCAAACCAACTCAAACTATTCAAAAATGGGTCACATTTTTAGCCAATGAAATACAACATCAATATCCATTCCATTTCCTTGTATTTTTATTAACATTGTGAAATTTACGATGGTCAATTCCATGTTTTAACAGATAGTATGCCGCTTATCAACGATGTTGTGTCCGCGACTGGTACAAAGTCGTTTTTACAACTGTATTTTGTTGTGAGCCAAACACACTTTGTCGGAGTGGATACAACTGCGATAAATCGTCCTGGTGTAAACGGACCTCAACCCAATTACCTGAACACTCCAAACAATCTACATTTAAACAAATTAATAACAACAATTGAGCAGGTTTCTGAGGATAGCAAAAATTGAGAAACCATTGAGAAGTATTCATATGAAAACTTTTGAGAAAACTTAAAATACTCTTCAATTTGTTCTTCAAGGGAAAGAAGCTATTTAATTTTGTAATTCAATTTATAACAAATTTATTAAAGTTTATAACATAATTATTTAATTATGTTATTTAGTTGGATAAACAACTACAGATATACACGTTAAATACTAATGATGGCATGATGTGATTAGCCTAAATAACTCAATAAATATTGATTAGTCGTTAAGAATGTGAAATACCAAGTCTACATGAGGTCAAATTGATAGATTAAGTAAAATGCTTTGTCATTCATCGACAGAGATCCTTCAACAAGCAGCTGCAGTAAACATGAGAAACTACATTCGAATGCAATAGGTCCTAAACCACCAGAGGTCACACGGTGTAATAATTCTTGTGAATCCATAGGTCCTAGGACCTATTGATTCACAAGAATCATAACTCAAGTTACAGAAGTTTGATTCATTTCAAGGATTTCAGAGTTTTCTGTAAACCTGTGATTGATTAATAAAGTTGAAACAAATGGCCAAACACAACTAAAATGGTGTAACACTGAAACTAAGTGACGCCATTTTCCTCATGAAGCACGGCACAGCGTATTCATCCGCTATGCGCTACAAACTGGTTCGCAATTGATTACGTTTTTTAATTATGTTAATAATTAATTACGTGTTAATTATCAAAGTTTAGCACTTTACAGTGTTGTGAAAAATTATGAGACCAACCATTAATTCATGCCTTTGTTCATCTTGGCACCCTTGCTGAAGAAACGTTACCCCATTTAACTACCACATACTGCATGTCATTAGATGCAGAAACTTTTCCTTACATAATAATATAAAGATATAATATATCTTTACATTTTTATATGTAATATACATTGGTAATATACATGTACATTCTACCAAAATGAAGTAAATGCCTTCCAGTCTTATTTTATAGCAGAGGTAATGGAATTTGTGTCATCATGTTATAATGGTACTAATTGTAATCCAACCCCTTTACAAACACTCAGTGGCCTTTACAGGGACACCAATTATGAAAAAGATAGTTCAAATTACTTGTAATAGTACCACAAAATTAATCAACTAAGAATACATTAGGGAAATGATTAGGCTACCTTTTTATTTTGTCAAAATCAGTTGTACATGCATTTCTATTTAAAAAAAATTGTCATATGCTGCTTGTTGAAAACTCCATCCATATTAATTGTTAGAAAATTTTACCTCTAATGGTATATGGTTTGTCGCAGTTCCTAGCAAAATTAAAGCAGTAAATCACCGCTACAAGCGAATGTTTTTTGAAATGTGAGTTGGTTTTATAATTTCTGATGACACCATAGATGAGACGGCTTTTTAATGATGGCAAAAACCATGTATGTATATATTCATAATACTCAGCAGGACCTCAGCTGAATAATAATATATTTCAATAAAAACAAGATGGTCATGTTTGCAATAGGTCTTACATATGCGACAGGCCATATTAATTGGAGGAAATTGTTTTTCAACCCTTTGCAATAGAGAAACTTCTCAGCTTTTCAGAACTGTTTTCGGAATTGAAATCGAAACAACTTAACCAGAAATACAGCTTTTCATCTCTATCGAATGTGGTGTTGGTCAACATGGTCAACACAGAAAACTGAGAAAATTGTTTTCAAAGATGATGGATTGGATTTTACACAGTCGTATTCGTTGACGTTTAGGAAGGTCATAGCAGCCGCTTTGCTACAAACATTTCATTTTCATAAATATTGGGAATGACTTGGATTCACAGAAGTCTACGCCACATTGACAATTGTCTCTTTGAGAGTCCATTGTGCACTATATAAAATGCCTCATTTGTATTGAAAATGATACAACCAAATGATACTTCATCTAATCAAATCATTATATCTAAAGTAGAGCAGAGTGAGATGATTCGTCGTCATCATGCTATAGTTGTAAAAGAGAGAATCTTTTCAGGAAAAAAAACTGTAACTTCTGATTCTCTCTCTTTCCCCAATATTATAAATCAATTCTATGCATAGCTAATGGTTTGCTAACAACCATTAACAAACTTACTGTTGTTAACTTATTGTTGTTCTTAAATACTTATTCTCAAACTTTTGCAGTCACAGTCGATGAGTGAAGTGAACTGATCAACTTCACAACACTGACTTATATACTCTCATTTATGGATGTGAATTACTATAACTCAATTAACAAACTCTATTATTATATTCTTATATGAGCCGGTATTACCACCTCACCAATACAACTGTGTTGAAAAAAAAGATCAATTGTAACGAGTCAGAGCTATAGACTCAATTACCCAGCTTTAATATCGTACATATGAAGCTTATTAAAATGGATATTAAAAAATGAAATAGCTTATTAAAATTCTTAAATGCTTTTTCATCATCTTCTAATTCATTGAAATGTTGCAGGCCGAATGAGGTACTAATTTTACAACCTATCAGCACTATTTACAAAAAAAACTACTCTTTTATACTACATCGAAACAGCTTAAATATAAAATCATACACATTAAGCTTTCTATATACATTAATAAGCTAGGATATATACAAATGTTTGAATTAGATACTTATCTACGAAAATGCAACTATTAATGATGTTATACTCACAATTCCACAATAACGACTACCGTGCTTAAAAATTACGTATCATATTTATTGTCTGTCGTTTAGCCATTTGCGTTCAATCAAAAGAAGCGTGACTACACAAAACAAAACGAAAAACCAAAACTTCCTTGTACGTTTTTTGTAAGACACGTTCGCGGGTACCAAGTGCGGGTCGGTAGCTACGACGGCGGTCCGGGGGGTAAGGACGATGAGCCAATAAATAGCCATAGTTCTTAATATAAAAAGCAAGACGTATCTATGCATTGATCTATTAATGAATGTATAACGAAGGCGCACCTTAAGTAGCAATGTCGTATAGGGAGAGTTACGCCACCAACGGAGCCTATACAAACGCATCGAAAGTTCCAAACAAACATCGGCCACGCCTACTTTTATATAGAGTTACAATGGACTGCACTTACCCGTCTTTGTTTATCAGTTAATAAAACTACTTTGGGTAACCTTAGAGCACTATCAAGTATACCACAAGAAAGCTCAGGTTTTGCTCTAACTCACATAGCAGTTGTAAAAGTGACAACTTCATATTTACAGGTTTTCTGCTACTTCATAGTAAATACCTCCTATTATCTGCACTAGAATGTCTTAGCTAAATTGTGTTTACTTGCAATTTCACAACTTTGGGCGACCAAACAAACAATTAAATGTATTCACAATGATAATTATATTTATAATACCATCACTTGCCAATTTTTTTGTTCATAAAACTTATAAACAGGCTTGTTTTATGCAAATTAATAGACAACCACAAATTTATTACGGACAATGATTTCAACTAAACGTGCAAGAAGTATGAGGTACAACATAAAAATTGAACAACTTTCCATAATAAAAACTGAATACTAAAAGAGCATATTATACTACATCAAAAATCTTTCATAGTAATGTTACAATAAAAATTATTAACTTCAAATAAACAAGTCAAAGAAGCTAAGCTGTACTAGTACTATAGTAAGGTACGCCAACATAGTATTTTGTGTGCAATAGCAGACTTACATATGTTTATAACATATATAAATATAATACTAGTCCACAAGAATGAGTACAGTAAAAATGGAGAAAGCATCAAATTTCAACAACACTTAATGATGAATATTCTGAGCTAGTGTTCGCATGGCCATGCTTCTGCTACCAAACTGCACCGACTGTGAGGTGGAGCTATGTTTTTTACATAAAATATGAAGTCTAACATTCACAAACTTTCTCACTAGCTTCTGCAATATAAGATGACAAGTGGGCAGCTCACATGGCATATCAATATTCTCCACGCATTTAGAAGCTATCAAAGTACCTATATGGTTGTTCTTAAGATGAGGTTCAAAGCTTCTCACGACAGACTCCCACTTTTTGAACAGAGCAAATGTGTCACCGGAAACTTCACACAAAGCACCCTCTTTAAAGTTTTTAAATTGCAGAAAACCAGACCTACAGTGCGGAACACCAGATGTGTTAGATAGGCTGGTGCAACAACCTTCACATACTTGCTTCAACTTTAGCAAACTCTGTAGACAATAGCCAGCAAGATAGTATAATGACTCTTCTTCTGCTGCGCTGGTTTCCTCACGTGAAGCCAGAGGTACATCTATGAGCAAAGGCTCGGCAGTTGGTACTTCTATGGTAGATGGCACTAAATCTCCGAAGTACTCTCGCTCATCTTCTACATAGTTAGAAGCTTTGGTCAGTTTGAGATACTGTGCCACAGTGAACAGTTTTAGAGCATATTTAAATTCTCTAGCTGTTGGCACAGGACTCCTACATCTTACCGAGCTGAAAAGGTTCTCGATACAGTCTTGTGTCAACCTGGAGGTGAGTAAGAACTCCGTGTTGTCAAGCATGTCATCACAAATGTTGAGTACGGATCGTGTAGATAGGTGGATACCAGCTTGGACTGGCTTCCATGCCACACTTGACTCCTATCCACATTGACTGAATTATTTGTATGAAATCATCAAAAAGTGAATGAGCATCAGCATAAGCATCAAGTTTGTGTTTGGATGAAGCCATTACAGAATGTCGAGAGGACATCAAATCAAACCAATGATCGACTGTGTCAATAAGCCAAGCCTTTGTCAAATACTCCTCAGATCTACCTTCCTTACTAACGGAGGTACCTCAGAGCAGCACTAACAGACTTACTAAAGAGAAGCATGGCATTCGCCACATTCATCTTGCTGAAGTGTCCTGTAGATTAGACAGTTTTATCAGACAGATTAGGTGCTAATTTTAAGTTTTTACCAGACTGGAATTCAAGAAGATCCAAAACATGGGATAGTTTTATGCAGTTAAAGTGAAGATTATGTTTTCTACAAATATTGTCAGCTATTGTAAAAACTTTATGAGTAGCAGACGTATTTCTTAAATTTTTAATAACGTGAGGAACGTCAGCTAAGAAATGAAATACATTATCACCAGACACAGGATGTAGAATACAGCTCACTAGTGAGTCCCTTTTGCTTTCAATACTAAACGTCTTCTACATCGCTTAGTTGCTTGACCCCATGTCTGAAGTAACAGCAACAACTTTCAGACCAATACTGCTTGCATGTGTTATGACATCAATAATAAGAGAAGCTAGACTGTCCCCGGAAATAGATTTACCAGTGAGATGGAATGCGACAATTTGTTTCCATCTTTCAATAATTCCTGCAAAGATACAGCCAACACTTGGATTCGAAGTACATGTAATATTAGTGGTAAAACTGCAGACACAAAGAGGAAAGTAATAAATGAAATAAACAAGAAATTAACGTCACCAACCTCCAAGCATAGCCACTAAACCATGACTAGCAAGGCCTCTATGGTCATGTAACGTCACTTGTCCTATTACGGAGCTGTTGCTAGCATCATACTCAAGGGCTTCAGTAATCTCCATCTCATCCAACACAAAGCAATGCTGTCGATCCCTCTCATCCATACTCGTAGCCTAAATTAAAGAAGCTTGTAAATGCAGTATAATCCGCAAAGACATCAGAATATAAAAGGAGCGATTAACAAAACAAATGAGAAGCATAAAATTGAATATAAACACAAGATAACTTTTAATTACACAAGCTCACCTTTTCCTTCATGTATTGAAAAACAGTCGTGAGAACTCCTGGCTCAAAGCAGATAGTTTGAAGTCGTCTATGCAGTGTCCTAACAGACGGAAGAGGCATTCCTGAATCCAGAAGATGATTGTAACCTGTGGACCCACAAGTAAACCGCAACTTCTGCCCTTTCTTTATTGTATCGAGTTGCCATTGCAATCCTCTAGTAGAATGTCTTTGAAGAGCAACAAGTTGATCCCTGTTGAACAACTTTTTGAGAGCCATTTCATGGGTTTGGAGTTTTTCTAAGGTAGCCCTATATTCTTGTTGGACCTGTAAAAAAATAAACAAGTGGCTACATTGTTGAAAATGTTCTTGATTACCACTACTGACCCTTACGAGTAATCGACTACGCAAGTTGGTATTAAAATAATCAATAGCAACATTATAGATCTGCATGTTATCAAAGTGAAATCGATCACAATTCTCAACAAGCATATACATGCATATACATGTTAGGGTTTCAGAGAACTTAAATTTCCTCAAAATTACTCGTATAAAACTGTTCTATACCACTATGAGTCTGAACTGCTCTTACCTCAATGCATAATAGCGTAAATCAGCTTATATTTTTAAAAATAATCTATATCAAATAATAGTTTTCGATATATTTCACTAATAACATACTTTCTTAAGCTTCTTCCGTAACATTCGCTCTATGCTCTCGATTTCGGATGTGATCAAAGTTGTAGGCTTACTTGTCGCTAGTTCTGATTCCAAGACATTCGGTGAATCAATTTCTAAAAATTCAAATATACCACATTAAAATAATGACAATTATAGTCACTTTTAAGATTTAAGCATCACCTAATGGGGAACACTGTTACTCTCTGGACAGCGCATAAACTTGCAAATCAATATGAATAGAATGTGAGAAACGTTTGGCCGAGTGAATTGAAATTGTGCAGCAAGCAATTTATTATCATTGGCAATGAGGGATTGAATTCATTAGTAAATGCGTGAATGTTAGACAGATATTTAAATCATACCTAAAACTTATGCCTGAGCCCCTAAGTTCTACTGGCCACAACAACTGATAAGATAATTGCTGTACCGCTAATAGGAAAAATGTTATAGAAGTGAGTGTCAGTTAGGAAAGTTAGAGTGTGTAAGAAAGCTACATATATAATGAATACAATTGTTAATCACACAGCAATGTTGTTCCTATACCTCTTTGTAGTCACCTGTTAAAAGATACATTTAAATTAATAACTGAAACTGATTGTAATATAAAATTACTTTTACAAAAATCTGTTGCACAGTTTGATATATCATAAGCAATAAATGAAAAATTGAATTGTATAGAAATTAATGACAAAAATTTCCTCACCCATATTTTGGCTTGTTCTGGGGAATGCAAAAGAGCTGCGGCTTGTGATTATAGTATTTTTTAAAGCTGTTTTTCTTTCAGAGACAGGTGGTGGCCTGTGAGCAAACAGAGTAGGAATGGCATCACTTGTCAGTCGACATTTTTCCGTTTTAGTCAGTGTAAAATACTTTTCTTCAAAATGTCTCTATAAGTAAACAAAAAAGAGGAGAGGTAAGCAAGGGAAACAGTAATATGAATACTACTATTACTATTAGGCCTACTAATAGGGCTACTATTATTACTATTCAACTTATTCTTAGATGCCTATACAACTTTTTCCAATACTTTTAACCAGTTATCTCTTAATGAATGCAACATACTATATGCAATTTTTATCAACTTCAATAATAACACAAATGCAAAGCAATACAACAGATAAGAAAACTTTGGTAATAATAATAAAACATGACAAAAACAATAGTGGTACGATACAAACAACTAAACTTATAAATAGCATTTATTATAATTGTAAAATGTATTCTAACAACTAGCAGCAATAATTACAATGACAATAAGAATACCAATATGGTTTAAAAACTGATATACATGTACGTATATACGTATAACAAGATAATTCTAAACAATATTTTGACTAACCTCACAAAGTTTAGAAGAAGCAGTTGGCTGCAAAAGTTTTGGATTCCTTTTGCTACTTCCAGAATCCAACCTGTAATTTTCACATTGACACTGTTTAAATAAATAAAATAATAAAAAATGACTCGGTTCACATAGGCTTGACACGGCTATGAATAAGTCTACAACTATCCTTAGCTTTCCTACTAATCAGTTCAATATTAAACTTATAGTAATATCTAAATCTATACAATTGCAAACACTAAAAACAACTTGAATCTTACCTGCCCACTTTAACAATCCATGCATTCCTTCTTTCAGGATCTTTTGAGAATTGAAAAACCTGTAGACCTAACTCCGATCTGCCTGAGCATCCCACAGCCCAACAATTAACCATTGTGATGAAGATGCTATTTAAATCACAATTAAATTTAAAATTATAAAAAATAAAGGGGAAATGTGTTGACTCAAATATTGAAATAACTCCACGCTGTGAGATGAACGGAACTTTGACTTTAGCCTGGTGTAAATCTAACTAACCATAGATAAGAAGCTCGTGTTATACATGAAAAAATCAGAAAATTCTGACGATCTTTGTGGTATATAAAAAGGCTAAGAAAATGGTGATTTCGACTGTGTATAAGTCGTATTTATGATTCGATACCTTAATTTTCAACAGAACTTTATATAGCAAAGCGAGTTTGTTTGGAACTATCGAAAATGAGGTAACTCCAGTTGGCGTAACTCTCCCTATACGACACTGTTAAGTAGTCTAGGAGCTAATCCTAAAACCTGTCTTTTTTTAAAGATTGGGCATCTGCTATAATAATGTCGGTAAATTAAACGGTATTAAAAATATTTAAGTTGTAATACTGCAACCTAGCGGTTAGTATAGTGCGTACATCTCTGACATGTATCACATTTGCATATTTTTGTGGCTTATTTAAATGTCTGTACTGCAGGGCTGTGTCTAGCAGCACGGTCAGACCTGCCAACCCAAGAGTGGGGCAATGCGTGAGATTTGGTTTTGGGGCAATTGAGGTATCAATGATAGTATATATAAAATTATGGAAATTGGGGCAAAAATCTCACGCATTTCTCACCCATTTTCAGTTTTTCTTTGGGGTGATTGCGTGAGTCTCACGCCCAATGCGTGAGAGTTGGCAGGTATGAGCACGGTTGCGCTCCTGTAGTAAACCTAAAAATCGCAAGTGCCGTGATAGCGAGTAAACTATGAAATGAATGGATGTCCTGAAAAAGGTCATGGGCGAGCAACTCAATAGTCGTTCATTGTCAATGGACATTGTGAACTATGGCTAATCTAGTTCGATGATATCACATCTCCTTTTGTTTGTTTGGTGCTGATCTTTTACCAGGGGTGTTCAGTGGATTTTGGGAGATCCCGTGAGGCCAAACCCTCAGCAGCCTGTATAGCCTGCAGGCGACTACTTGCTGGTCTTCTGCACTCTCAAGTGCACATGGGTAAACATGGGTTTCCCCCAGAGTCTGGTGTCTCTGTGAGTAGAGCCTAGTAACTCTACTTTGCTTCTAGGGCGCTTTGGTACTCTGGGTATCCTTGGAAACGCGAGGTTTCGGAAAAGAAGTCTGGGAACTCCTTTAAAAGGGTTGAGAGTCTAGGATCTCTCCAAATGTCGCCGAGAGTCTGGAATCTCTCCGACGTGACTTTTCCCTTGTGAAGCTCACACCGCGCTTTCACCTGGACCGAGCAACAGGTCCTCGTTGGCGGTGTCCATGTCCTCTCTCTCCTCCGCACAGTCTCCTTCTAGAGAAAGGTCTCTGGCTTCGTTGGTTGGTTCAGCGCGGTCTCCTGTGGACAGGTTTCCGGCCGAAGTCCCCTGCTCAGCACGGTCTCCTGCAAGCAAGTTTCCAGCCGCAGTCGCCTGTTCAGCGCGGTCTACTGTTGCGGGGTCTCCGGCTGTGGCGGAGGACGTGGAGCCACCTCCTTCCAACGGAAGACTTTCTATTTTGAGGTGGTCTCTTCCATCGTCTCCACTAGATGCCTCGCTGCTGTCCTTGGCAGGGGACGGCGGTGGCATGTCGGAAGCCGCAAGTGTTTTCTGAGACGCGGTTGTCTAGGGAGCCATCCGGGGACTAGGGGAGCCAGCTGAGGCCAGGACTTCCCGAAGAGGGCGAACTCGCTCATGCTCCCACCTCTTTGCGTGGAGCTCACTCTCCCGTCTCTCCAGCTCTTTCATTTCCCTGTCGTACCGCTTTTTTAGTGCAGCACGTTCTTCTCTGAGGGCCCGCAGGTCTCCGTCAAAATCAGTCTGGGGACCGGAGTCCCCCTGATCATTGCCTGGATGTCTTCCAAGGTGAAGACATCGGTGGCACTTGCAGCCTGTCTGGCTATGGGTGGGTTGTACGGAGTACGGGATGTCGCGTGTCGCCTGCTCCCACCTTCCTCCCGTCTTTCCACCTTTCGTTGGCCTGAGGCCTGTCCCGTTTTTGAAGGATTACCTGCAGGTACTGGAGGCCTGAAGGGCTTTCCTCCTCTCCTTCTCGATGCGTTCCGGCAGACCTGTACTGTGTGTCCCTTCCCCACACATGTTGCAGACTATGCGGGGGCACCGTTTCCTCTCGTGACCCACCTGCCTCCACTTCTTGCACCTGACACGGGTGCACCGGTCGGTTGCGTGGGAGGTCTCTACACATCTCCAGCATCTCGGGCAGTCCTTCCCCAGGTGATCTCCTGACTCCTTGCAGTGTGTGTTGGGACACTTCATAATATTGGATCGTAGATTGGATGTAGTAGAACTTAGTAATCTACAAAAGGAGAACACTATTTATAATAGAGAAACCCATCTTGCCTCTTTGTCAAAAGCCATAGGTCAAGAGGGTAGGAAAATCCTAAGATCGTTGGGTTTTGAGTCCAATAACCCGGACTCAACATTCAACCAGGCTTGGGGCCTGCTGAGAGGGCATTATGAACGAGAGGAAAATGTCTACGTCAAGACCCAAAAGTTTGTTTCTGCGAGACAACTTGCGGGAGAAGATGACAGAGATTTTCTCCTCAGAGTAGAACGGCTCAGTAGGCAGCTCGATTTTGGTAGGAATGACAATTCACGTAGGAGCTTTGCCCTAGTCAATGCCGTGAATAGACTGCGCGATATAAAATTGAGTAGGGAATTAATGGCCCAAAATGATCTGGATTTGGAGAGGTTGACAAACCTTCTTCGAACCAGAAATGTAGCACAAGAGGCTTCAGAGATGATCATGGCGGAGTCTAGTTCGACTCGACCTGCTGCAGCCCAACTTAGTGCGACGCAGGATGCTGCGGTGCCGACCCCAGGGGCTCGTGTCTCTTCGGAGGCAACAGGCGGTGGGGCTGGGGCACAGCAGCGTGTCAAACAGGAGGTTGGCGAGGTACGGAGGCGAGAGGACCGGGACTGTTGGCAAAAGAGAAGCGATGGTAGCAGTGACGGCTACAAGGATCGTGGACATCAAGGGCGTTACGATGGCTACGGACGCGGCTCTAGCAGCCGTGAGGGTAGTCAGGAATGCTTTGGGCGTCGTAGTGCCTAAAAAGGCGGCTCTAACAGCCGAGAAAGTAGCCACGAAGGATGTTATCGCAATCGCCGTTATAGTGTTAACAGCGATTCAGACGACCCCAAGGACCGGGTGGGCAGGAATAGTTACCGGCGGAGGCGCCGTGACTCCCCCTACCGGAGAAGCGATGACTGTTGTTATGAGTGTGGCGCAGTGGATCACTTTGTTAGAGATTGCCCCCAAGTTATATGCAATGTTTGCAAGAAACTTGAGCACATGGCAGGTGCATGCGGCAGACCAAACAGGTGCTGTACATGCGACGGCAAATATCATGCGGAGAGCGAGTGCCCCTTTAAATCAGGGAAAGACCTCAATAGCGATAAAAAGGTTAGGATAGTTTCTAACCGGGACTCTAGTTGACTGGCTGATGATTTCAGACTCGCGCTCTCGGTCTATGGCCAAGACGTTCCTTTCTGTCTAGACACCGGGGCGGATGTCACTGTGTTGACAGAGGGAACTCAAAAGTCTTTGGACTTGCCGCTCTCTCCTAATTCCACAATTTTTGTTGGCGCAGGTGGAAAGAGGTTGAGTGTGGCAGGAGTTGCTGATATCAAGATCAACAGCAAGCGAAAGTTCACTAATTGCAAAACACATGTGGTGCTAGGTGCTAATAGAAATTTATTGGAAGCACAAGAAATTATAGACTTAGGTCTTTTAGCGATTGTCAATGCTATAAACATTGAGGCATTTGATCCAGTAAAGGAGTTTTCTAGGCTCTTTCAAGGGCTAGGAACGATGCCAGGCTTGTTTAGCATTGAACTAAAAGAAAGCACTGAACCTTATCATCTTTTCTCTCCGAGGCCTATAGCTGCCGCTCTTTATGACAAGGCAAGGTCTAAAATAGAGAAGATGTTAGCGCTGGGAGTTATTGAGTCAGTAGAACAACCATTTGATTGGTGTTCGTGACTGACCATAGCTCCAAAACCTAATGGCGCTATTAGGATGTGTGTAGACCTTACCCACCTCATTAAAGGGGTGAAAAGGGAGACATATCTACTCCCAAGGGTCAGTGACATGTTGTCAAGACTGGCCGAGGGTCGTATTTTCTCCAAGGTCGATGCAAATTCCGGATTTTGGCCAGTCAAGCTCGACCCTAAAAGCAAGCTACTGACGGCGTTCATCTTTCCATGGGGTAGGTATTGTTTTAAACGAATGCCCTTCGACATATCGTCAGCTCCTGAGTATTACCAAAGGGGCATGGAAAAGATATTAGGTCAGATGGACGGAGTTATCTGTCTAATGGATGATGTCTTAATCTTCGGTAAGGATGAGACCACTCACTGGAAACGGTTGAGAAAGGTTCTATCCAAGATCGAAGCTGCTGGAGTGACACTTCGCGAAGACAAATGTGAATTTGGCTGTACTTCCGTCAAATTCCTTGGACATTTTGTCAGCGCTGAAAGTGTAAGGCCAGACCCAGACAAAGTAAAAGCAATTTGTCAGTTAAATCCCCCAGAAGATAAAAAAGCTGCTAGGCGCTTCATCGGCATGGTTAACTATCTCGGCAAGTTTTCCAAAAATTTGTTGGGTTTAGCTATACCTATTCATGCAGTAGTGGGAGTGCGCAGCATGTGGCTGTGGGGCAGTAGTCAACAGTTGGCTTTTGAACAGATCAAACGGAAACTGTCACGAGCCCCTGTGCTATGTGCATTCGACTTGAACAAGCTGCATCGCGTGTCAGCAGATTCAAGCCAGTATGCTCTCGGTGCTGTGCTATTACAGCAGACCGAGCTGAATACTTGGCAACCAGTCAAATACGCTTCACGCAAATTGACTGAGGTCGAAACTAGGTATGCAATGGTCGAAAAAGAAGCGCTGGCAGTCACATGGGCCTGCGAAAAATTCGATTATTACCTAGTAGGTCGATATTTTGAGGCAGAGACAGTCCAAAAACCTTTAGTCTCCATCCTTGGTGACAAAGATCTGTCTAAGCTACCTGTGCGGGTACAACGGTTTAAAATGAGGATGATGAGGTACGGGTATTCAATTTTTCATACCCTAGGACCTCAAATGTACTTAGCAGACACACTGAGTCGGCCTAGCGCCGCTAGCAGTGAAAACATAGGTCACTGTTCTGCAGTGGAACAGTATGTCGAGACACAGGTTGCAGAGATGCTAGATCGGTGTAGGCGAACTGAGTTGTTTGACGCCACTCGGCGAGACACAACATCCAGAAAATGTTTGGAATACCTTGCGAAAGGGTGGCCAGACAAAAAGAAATTGGATGCAGAGCTCGCTAGGTTGTATGGTAGTCGTGATACGATTACGTCATACCAGGGTCTAATTCTGTTCAAAGGCAGAATTTACATTCCGAATGAGTTGAGGCCCATTTACCTGGCACGGTTCCGTGAAAGCCATCAGGGGATCAAATAGATGCGAGAAAAAATGACGCAATTCACTTGGTGGCCCTCAATGAGTGGTGATATAGACCATTATGTCTCTCGATGTAATGTCTGTATTAGACACTGTTCTATCAAACACCAGCCCATGGAGCATGCTCAGCTTCCTGAAGCTCCTTGGTTGGAGATTGGGTGTGATGTTATGGAACATCAAGGTAACTGGTACCTAGTCATGATGGATTATTACTCCAGATGGATTGAAGTACCTCGGATTCGAGCTCAGACTTCTTGTCTTGTAATCCAGGCAATGAAGCCGGTGTTTGCCAGGCTGGGGGTGCCAAAATTAGTCAGGAGTGATAACGGACCATGTTTTTCTAGCCAGGAGTATCGCAACTTTGCGCAAGCATGGGGTTTCCAAATAGCCACCAGCAGCCAAAGGTTTGCGCCATCCAACGGACTAGCAGAACGGGCAGTCAAAACCGTCAAACGGATGTGGGACATGTCAACGGACAAGGACAAATCACTCCTTGATTACCAATCAACATCCCTCAAATCGAGTTACTCCCCGAGCGAGTTAATGTTTGCTAGATCGATCAGGACAACGTCGAGAAAACCTGTTCCCCGAGTTGTAGATTACAATCTATTAGAACATAAAGAACTCGAAGCCAAAGAGGCTAAGCGTGAGAAATGGAACGCTAAACACAGGGCTAAGCCTCTGTCAGACCTCCTACCGGGGCAGCGGGTATGGGTTAATGCTCCATCCGATGTCGGTAAAGAAGGGGTTGTAGTCCGGGCTGACAGCTCTCCGGAGAGCTATTGGGTTCGCGTAGGACAGAGCGACCTTCGTCGCAACCGTAAGCATGTATTTGTGCTTTCCGACTCTGATTGTAGAGATGATGACTACTTTTTCATACATCCTACCAGTGTGGGGAATGCCGAAGAGGCAGCCGTGGGTAATTTAACTACTTAGATTATTACTGGTTCAGGCACTAATGAGGTGCTATGCTGTTGTAAGCTATACTAATATTTACCAGTCAAAATTACTTTTTTATTCTGTAAGTCTAACAACCACATAAAATACACAACTAACAAAATTCTAAAACAATAATATTAATGACAAAATGTTAAAATAGCTAATGGATTTTACACCTTTGCTCAAACAGTCATCCATGTTTCTTTGCTCAGTCCCGCATGGCTGTGAGTTTTAACAGTCAAACGATAGCTGTGACAGTTCATAGGTAGAGAGTTTCAAAGAGGCAGGTGGTGGGAGAAAAGAGACACTACAGGCAGGAGAGAGACGCTTCTCTGCAGGCAGAGGGGGAAGCGCCTAAGCAGGACCGCGGGAAAGAGGCGCATTCATTAAAGCTGTTTTTGTTATAGATATCTAGCTTTTGGGAAGGCTCCACTGTGATTCCTAAACATTGAGTGTTAAAGGTTCAAAGCAGCTTCATTTCGGGTGTGCGGAGATATCCTTTTGCGCAAGTCTTTAGCTGGTGTATGTGATGTAGGCATGTTGTGTAGAGCTTTTGATTTACTCTTGGTATCTAGGTGGTGTCTGACAGAGGTTGGCAGATCTTTTTATGTGTTATCATTTGGTTTGTGTCCAATGTTTTTTTGGTGGTTTCTTGGTGATGGTTGTTGGTAGTTTGAATTGTTTCGACTCCCTTTGGCATGTTTTCCTCCTAGTATTGACGCAAGTTTTTAGACTGATTTCTCCAATTTTTAGGATGCTAATTTGTTTTTGACGTTTTTTAGTTTTTGGATTTTTTTAATGTTTTCAGGCTTCTTGCTGCCTGTATGCATTAGAAACTTATCCTGTAGTCTGGTTGCATTCATTGTTGGTATGTTGTTTTTGTGATATCTTCAATCACCAGCGTGATGTGTCTATGAAGTTTAGTGATTACAAATGACATTTACAGTTGGAAGTATGTGTGTCTGAGCACATCAGCGATTAAGCTCTTTAAATTTTCAAATAATAAAACCTTGTATTTTAAATTTGTAGGAACCTTGTCGAAAGTGCCCATTAAAGAAAGATCAATCATTGCTATCACTGTTTGTGGGAAATGATTGTGCAATTCAGAAAGTGAAAATATAACCTACTGTGTAGATCTAACCCTAACCACCGTCTCATCACCTCTTCATCACTCTCATCGCCACTGTATTGCCAAACCTGCATTTATTTTATTGAATTTCCCTATTTTGTTACTTTAGCTTTTTATGTTCAATTTACTTGTTACTTCTATTTCCATAGTTGTTACTTTTTTTCCATAGATTTGTATAATATATTTGTCTCAGTTTTGGATCATTACCTGAAGAATTTGATATTAGTACTTTAGGTTGCGAAATAAATTAAAGAAAATACAATGTTTTTTAGAGATATTTAGTTGAACATACTATGTTTTATTATGGAGATATTTGCTTCAACATACAATGTTTTGTTATGGAAATATTTGCTTCAACATACAATGTGTTTTAATAGCGATATTTGCTTTAACATACAACGTTTTATTATGAAGATATTTGTTTCAACATACCATGTTTTATTATGGAGATATTTGCTTCAACATACAATGTTTTGTTATAGAAATATTTGCTTCAGCATACAATGTGTTTTTATAACGATATTTGCCAATTATAGATGGTGTGTCTAATTGTAGGTGGGTCTAATAGTAGGTGTGTTTAATTGCTTGTCTGTCTAATAGTAGGTGTGTTTAATTAAATAGTTTTGCCATATCTATAATAATTATTTGCATTAAAATCATTTGATCATTATTTTTATTGTAATTGATTATTATAACGTATTAATCAACTGTCAAACCTCAACAAACAAAATAAATCCATCCTGGTATTTGCTTTGTATATATGTCGTAACCTTATGTTAGTATAACCTAATAATGTAATTATATTTGTATATATATACATGTACATTGTTTTTGTTGAATTCGTCAAAGAGCGCAGTAAACTTCACAAACATCATTCAGTAACAGGTAGAATTCAAACAAACGCATAGTATAAATTGACAAAAAAAAACTAAATGTAATCTAAACTTTATTAAGAAACCAAATTAAATAGTTTATGATCAGAAAAATATGATTTCTCAGTCACATGATCTTTGTTAGCCACCTGACCTTCATGTTAAGGGCTGGTAGCCTTGACTGTGCATAGTCTGAAATCGTGGCATACTAAGCTAATTTCACTTTAACTACATGGCCTTTAAATTAACCTGATTTACCTAAATTTTTGCTTTTAGGTTTGATATTTTTAAAAAATTTCATTATTGCTCCTAGTTTTCCTACTTTTGCTAATTTCATGCTTCCAATTTCCCATATTTTTGTTTACCTCAAAAATATCATTCATAGTATTTTAAAGAATTGGGCCATAGTCATCAATCTCATGCTTTTCTGTGACTCCTGGTTATAAGTTTACAAAAATATTACCTCCATCAGTATTCCAACCACCTGCACTGATCTTGATTTAGTCCAGTAGTTTTAATATTGAAGTATAAAGTTGTGAATGGCTGTTTAATAGTATTCAAGTGACACAGAAGCAAACTATGTGAAGGTGAACTATGTGAATATGAACTATGTGAATGTGAACTATGTGAATGTGAACTATGTGAAGGTGAACTATGTGAAGGTGAACTATGTGAAGCTGAACTATGTGAAGGTGAACTATGTGAAGGTGAACTACATGAAGGTGAACTATGTGAAGGTGAACTATGTGAAGGTGAACTACGTGAAGGTGAACTATGTGAATGTGAACTATGTGAAGGTGAACTATGTGAAGGTGAACTATGTGAAGGTGGACTATGTGAAGGTGAACTATGTGAAGGTGAACTATGTGAAGGTGAACTACGTGAAGGTGAACTATGTGAAGGTGGACTACGTGAAGGTGAACTATGTGAAGGTGAACTATGTGAAGGTGGACTATGTGAAGGTGAACTATGTGAAGGTGAACTATGTGAATATGAACTATGTGAATGTGAACTATGTGAAGGTGGACTACGTGAATGTGAACTACATGAATGTGAACTACGTGAAGGTGGACTATGTGAAGGTGGACTATGTGAAAGTGAACTACGTGAAGGTGAACTACGTGAAGGTGAACTATGTGAAGGTGAACTATGTGAAGGTGAACTATGTGAATGTGAACTACATGAATGTGAACTACATGAATGTGAACTATGTGAAGGTGAACTATGTGAAGGTGGACTACGTGAATGTGAACTACATGAATGTGAACTATGTGAAGGTGAACTATGTGAAAGTGAACTATGTGAAGGTGAACTATGTGAAGGTGGACTACGTGAATGTGAACTACATGAATGTGAACTATGTGAAGGTGAACTATGTGAAGGTGGACTACGTGAATGTGAACTACGTGAAGGTGAACTACATGAATGTGAACTATGTGAAGGTGAACTATGTGAAAGTGAACTATGTGAAGGTGAACTACATGAAGGTGAACTATGTGAAGGTGGACTATGTGAAGGTGGACTATGTGAAGGTGGACTACGTGAAGGTGAACTATGTGAAGGTGAACTACATGAATGTGAACTATGTGAAGGTGAACTATGTGAAGGTGGACTATGTGAAGGTGAACTATGTGAATGTGAACTACGTGAATGTGAACTACGTGAAGGTGAACTACATGAATGTGAACTATGTGAAGGTGAACTACATGAATGTGAACTATGTGAAGGTGAACTATGTAAAGGTGAACTATGGGAAGGTGGACTACGTGAATGTGAACTACGTGAAGGTGAACTACATGAATGTGAACTATGTGAAGGTGAACTATGTGAAGGTGAACTATGTGAAGGTGAACTACGTGAATGTGAACTACGTGAAGGTGAACTACATGAATGTGAACTATGTGAAGGTGAACTACATGAATGTGAACTATGTGAAGGTGAACTATGTAAAGGTGAACTATGGGAAGGTGGACTACGTGAATGTGAACTACGTGAAGGTGAACTACATGAATGTGAACTATGTGAAGGTGAACTATGTGAAGGTGAACTATGTGAAGGTGAACTACGTGAAGGTTAACTATGTGAAGGTGAACTATGTGAATGTGAACTATGTGAAGGTAAACTATGTGAAAGTGAACTATGTGAAGGTGAACTACATGAAGGTGAACTACGTGAAGGTGGACTACGTGAATGTGAACTACATGAATGTGAACTATGTGAAGGTGAACTACATGAAGGTGAACTACGTGAAGGTGAACTATGTGAAGGTGAACTATGTGAAGGTGAACTATGTGAACTATGTGAAAGTGAACTATGTGAAGGTGAACTATGTGAAGGTGAACTATGTGAAGGTGAACTATGTGAACTATGTGAATGTGAACTATGTGAAAGTGAACTATGTGAAGGTGAACTACGTGAATGTGAACTATGTGAAGGTGAACTATGTGAAAGTGAACTATGTGAACTATGTGAAAGTGAACTATGTGAAGGTGAACTATGTGAAGGTGAACTATGTGAAGGTGAACTATGTGAACTATGTGAAAGTGAACTATGTGAAAGTGAACTATTGGGAAGTTGAACTATGTAAATTTGTATTGATTTACAGAACTGCACCACTTGAAGACATTTCGTACATTGAAAATCACTTCAGATGTGAAGACAAATATTAGCTCAATTTTCACATCGTACTTTGAAAATATGAATTGTAGTGTTGATCGTAAGACAATCTTTGACTGTAAAATATTGACTTTGGTGTTTTCACAGTAACTGCCGCACTCACATAATAGAAATTAACTGATAATTATTTCAGCACTGAATAATATTATTATAAGAAGTTAACAAATATTTGTGTAGTCGAATATTATGAAGAATTATTGCCATGGTTTAGTATTCGCAGGAGCCCGATCCCTAAACACAAGGTAGAGGGTCGATTTGTTAAAAAGTCCTTGTGATAGGAAGGACATCCAAGATGAGATTTATTCATCTGCCAGATTTAATAATGCAGACGTGGTTGATACTTTCTCTAAGCTAAAAAGAAAACAAGAACATATAAAAGTTAATTTTTAATTCCTGTTTTTGGTGTGTTCTAAAAATGTCCAAGTTCTTTTCTTTAGCTCTTGTAATCTGTCAAGAATGAAGGACAGTCATTATACGCAAGTTACTTGGGTAAATCACTACATTTTCAACTTAATAAAAAACTTAAGTTCAAATACATGTACCATAAAACCTCTAATTGAACACTACCTGTATTTGAACGATGGCGTACAGATAGAGGTTTTACGTTACACTGCATGGTCATACTAGCGCAACATTAGATGATTTTAACAAGTAGCATGTCCTGTTGTGACCTGATTTCACCTGTTGCAGCCGTTTTGACCTGTTGCAATCTGTTGTGACCTGATTTCACCTGCTGTGACCCGTTGCAACTTATTGCGAACTGCTTTGACTGGCTTTTACGTGTCATGACCTACAACAATATTTACAGTTACTCTCCAATCAAATTGGCAGATATGTTCAAAATACTTTGCTAGTTAAATTTTTAATATTGTATGTTCACTTGTGTGATGAAAGGTAACTCTTAGACAAGGCAGAAAAAATGTATTTTATTAGTTTCAAAATTGTAACAGATTGCGTGACAGTTTTAAAATTGTCAGTTTAAAAGAATATACGACTACAACATGGGTCACTCATGTGATCGCTGATTGCCTTAGAGACTAGCGCACAACCACCTGATGAACATGTCTAATAAGCTACAACAACCTGCTGAACATGTCTAATAAGCTACTGTTGGTGTTTGGGTCTAGGCTGATCCTTCGATCAATTGGACCTGGCTACAACTAAAAATTACAATGCTTTGTGTGTTAGTCCTTTGCATTTTATAAGGTTGACTTTTCGTGATGGAAATTTGCTTTGTACCTTATAGTTCACACCGCATGTCTGGGAAAGTAACTCCAAATTTGAACTATTCACTCAAGCAGTTTTATTTGTGAAAAATATTTGCTACTTTGTCAACTGGTTCAATCTTAGAGCAGTTAAATTCATTACTCGTGATAAACTAGCTGCCATACCAACACAGCATGCCGTCGCTAACAGAAAGTCAGCACATATCATATTACAAGGACATATTGAGAGCCAGACATAAAACAAGGACATAAAACAGCCGCAACAGCACATCAAACCTTTTGTAGTGCTGTCATTAGCAAATCATGAATGTTATGCTTATTCTCATAGCCTTTTTTATATCCTTCTATTGAGTATTAAATATTAGTGATGTGACATAACTTCCTGTTTGAATACAAAAAGTTGTTGGATTCTCCTTGGACAACCCTGTTTGGTAAGATTAATTTGTACATCTTCCTAGATTAAATGAATAAACACTGTATATTCAGCTGAATTACTCAAAATTCGATACAGACATCAAATGCTACTTTCTATACTTAGAAATCCTTCATCTAGCCAATGAGCAGGAAGAATACTTGCGGTAGTAAACTAGCCAATCTACTGTCAAAGGCTCTCCCACATCAATGTTTACAAAATTTTATTTGATAATATAGAAATTGTCCTATCCTGTGAGATTTTGTTTGTTGTTTTAGGTGATCTGAGTACCAGGATGTTTCAAGATCAAAATCAGCATAACTTGACGTGGTTATAACACTCAGAGGAGAAAAACATCCTCAGACTTCATTGAAAATTATGTAAATAGCCGCACTTCCTGTTTATGAGTAATAATTATACAGTTACATTGGCATTGGATACTTCCATGCTTAGACAGCATTCAAAGATAAACAATGGGACAATATCAAACCAACCTGTCTTTAAATTATTTTAGATATCTATATAAAACCATATTTGAAGTTATATACTAACACTAGCGAAATGCCCGACATTGCCCGGAGATTAAAGGCCAGCTTATAATGTAGTTGCCTGCCACTTGCCATTAGCCTGGCACATTGACAATGGCTAATCTAAGTAAACTAGTTATCTACGGCTCTTACTAATACATAGAATGACGTTGCACTGTAACAGAGAGTTTAAATATGTTATTACAGCGCTATAACGCTGTAATAGCATATTTTTACTTAGAGACACATATCGCCCAAAAGAACCGTCAATTCTACACAGCTAAATTGGTAAGGCATTTGCCTGGCAAATGGGAGGTTCCGATATCAAGTCTTCCGTGATCAAATTCTTCATTCCAACATTTTAATTGTTATAGCTGGACAAACTGAACCACATACAGACTTTGAGATATATATATATATAGAATATTGAATAAATACAAAAAAGTGTATGTCAATAGAAACACGCAACACTGCAACTTGTGAGCAATTGTCATAACAACAGAGACAAGCCGTAAGTATGACTTGTGATGTCATTTTGAAGGTCTTTATTTCTGATCTTTTTAACTGCAAATAGGTTTTGCGGTAATATTGAAACATCCCGGCAGACGAGTCACCTAAAATAACAAAAGAAATCACAACTGATAACAAAAATATTTATATTATCTGATAAAATATTTTAAACATTGATAGGAGTCACCCTTTAACATAAAAATATATAAAAGGTAAAATACATTTAAATATTACAACCAATATATTTTATTTACAGTTAAATAGCTGAAACATATAAATATATAAAAGGTGAAGAATTTTAACAGACCTTATTCTCCTTGTAGCCTCATTGTAGAGAGTTTAAGGTGTCTGAATGGCTTCCAGTTTCTGCTGGCTGACCGCAATCTCAGAATAAGCTGTCAATAGCAACAATATACTCAAATCATAATTCTGTTCTTACTTAACATTTAAATACTTTCAAAGCATCCAACAATTTAGCGGCTCTATTGTTATGAATGTGGCTTGACTATTTAATAGGCCTATAATTATTGTGTCTGCACACTGACAAACCAAAAGAAACAATTGTTGATGTAAATAAAAAAGTAAGAATTTTCTAGAAAAGATACAATTTCCAATAAAATCTTGCATATCACTTATTTAATTTTCATTCTTGAAAGGTGTTGAAATCGTTTTTTCTTTTAAATGTTTCTTTTTGTTTTAGTATAAATCTGTACAAGATCCTTGCCAGGCGAGCTCTATGCCAATGAAGTTTATATGTATATATATTTTGTCTGCTCGCAAATGTTTGAGTGAAGTTCCTGTTTTCTGTAACACCAAAACATTTAGTCTTATCGCATTTAAATGAACTAGTAAACAAAATTGAATCCTGTTGAACTTGAGTGCATCTTACAGGCGAAGGTAGCAAAACAACATCCTTGTTTGATAAAACTGTGTGCTTGCAATACCACATGTATTTCATTCATATAGAATGTGATTCATGCATGTGTAGGAGGAAAAAACATAGATATTTTTTGGAACTCCCCAGTTATTTGAGGGGAAAATAGGGGTTATTTTGTGATAGAAGGAAATAAACAGGTCATTGTTTGTTGCTGCTAATTTTCACATAAATAAGAACAGTGAAGACTTTGGATTCATCAAGTTCATAGCTCATCATTAAGTACAATCAGCTGACTATAAATACTACTATTATATTGACTATTATTATATTATAATTATATATAATAAATATATTATGTATTATAAAGACTACGGCTACTATAAGGTTTGATATTAAATATACCAGTAATTCTTGTAGTAGTTTTTGGAAGTATTTCTTTGTATTTATAAATTTGTTAAAGCGTATCCGCTCAAGGAAAGATGAATCCTATGTTTTTGAGAAATTAAGAAACCAAGTACAGATTCAACAAACATGCGATAACAATTTTAAAAACATACCACAGACAGTCCAGCAATGTAAACTTCCTTTTACATAAACTTCACATAACGTGAATCATCTATGAAAGATTTTTGATTTGTATTTCGTAAGAAATTACATCTAATATAAAGCATCTGGTCAGTGCAAGTTCTCAAAATCGATTTGAATAACAAAATTACTATAATAGCCGTCAAAATATTGTTCTCTCTCTTGCTGCGCTTGGGAGAGAAAACGATTTACCTACATACATATATATATACATACATACGTACATACATACATACGTACATACATGTATATATGTATATATATATATATATATATATATATATATATATATATATATATATATATATATATATATATATATAACTAACTAGACATGTAATATATAGAGCGTAGAGTGCTGTTAGCAGTAGGCCTGACAACTTATCTATTATATATATATATATATATATATATATATATATATATATATATATATATATATATATATATATATATATATATATATATATATATATATATATAGATATATATATATATATATATATATATATATAGATATATATATATATATATATATATATATACATATATACATGTACATACATATCCGAGGCCGCTGCACCTTTTGAGTGAACCATTCCCCTGTTGTTGGGCAGCACAAAAGGGCATAGCCAGAGTGGATATAACCATAAATGAAAAGTTCACAAGCATTGGTACAACTGAGCTAGATGCTGAGCTGACATTTTTTATTTCACTCTTACATGAAATCTCTTGCAGCGTTACCAGTGCGTGAATGCATTGAGCTAAAGCATTACATATTTTGAAAACAATGGTAATGTACATGTATATACATGTATGTATATATGTATATACATATATACATGTATGTATATATGTATATATATATGTATATACATACATGCATGTACATTTGCAAACCCAAACACCAACAATAGCTTGCTAGAGATGTTTAGCAGGTGGGTAAGTGTTGACTTGGTAGCTGCCGAGTTAACCATGCTGCCGAGAGAAGGAACCGATCGAGTAGCAAGAGTACAAAAGAAGCGGATAAAACAACAAAATAAACAAAATCAGAGGATGTGGAAATCTCATCCTATGCAGCTATTTATCTGAACCCTATTATATATTCACGAAATACATTCATTTGTTGTCTTTCACTCGATTGGCTTGTTTATTTTTGCAGCATATACAATATAGTGTACAATATAGTGTACAATATAGTGTACAATATAGTGTACAATATAGTGTACAATATATAATGTAGATTATAGTTATTACAACCTATTACGGCTCACTAGACAGCCGGGCCGATCCCTCCATATGTACGATGACACGGTTGGAGGTTAGATTTGAGCTTGAGCCCAAATCTAACCTCCAACTCTTGACCTTATCCGAGCTCAAGGTTAAGAGTTGGAGATAAAAGACTGATTTCAATGGGAGTCAAACCTGCAACCTTTTGCATGGTAAACCACCACTCTAACATTTGAGCCAATTGATGTCCTTGCTGCATTCCAAAATACTTGTGCAGTTGATTATTTTCTGTCCGTAGCTGGCACATCAGACCTTTAGGAGGTTAAGAGTTGGGGATACAAAATTGATTTCAATGGCGCTCAAACCTGTGAGAACTTTTTTCCTACAGGTTAAAGATTTACATGTAAAAACAATTATTTAGACAGCAGACAGCAACAACCCAACATCAACGCTCGCTTAAAACATCCCTTTGTTCTTAGCAAAGGACAGAAAATACGTATAAATGAGTATATCAGCCATTGACAGGCTGTATCGAGTGGGTTTGTTCCTTTAGCAGGTTAAAGCTATGCACATGCCTGCCTATTTTTAGTACCGCCAGCAGCTTCCTGATGGTAACCACTTACAAATGAACGAAGACATATATTTTTAGCAAGTTGAAATGTTCTTTTCCTACTGAATCTTGTAGAAGCTCAGCATTATGGAAAGACACTTTTATTCTGAATGCTGGTTCACCCTATGCATAATACAAATATACAATATTTGTATGTAATACAAATATTATATATTTTATTATATAAAACAGTATTAGACAGTATATAATATCATACAATAGGCCTATATTATATAATACAACTTTATTCATTCGTATTATATAGTGTAAACTGGCATTTAATGGAATAGAAATCTAATTACATACTACAAAATTATAAATTTGTATTATGTATTACAATATTAGAGAATATATATTGTAATATATATAATTTAACGTAATTTGTTTAATTTCATATATTATATAATAAAACTGTTATATACTTGCATTATATACAGATATTATTTTATCTGTGTTATACATGCTGTAAACCAGCCTTTAAACTAATAGAAACCTAATTATATAATACAAATATTATATACTTGTATTATGTAATGCACTATTAGATAATAATGTATATCATATTCATAATAGTATATAAAATACAAATATTATATACTTGTATTATGTAATGCACTATTAGATAATAATGTATATCATATTCATAATAGTATATATAATACAAATACACAAATGCTAGTAGATGAACGAGAAGACTGCCTACACAGATGAAATATTTTTTCTACTATTGTATGCATGAAAAATACATTCACAATTGCCATATGCTTGAACTTGTAAATTTATTAAACAGACTCGCAATATTTTAATGATGCATCTGCTGTCAAAATATATCGTCCATTTTTTAGTTTTTAGTATTTTGGTGTTTAGTTGCGCATTCACTGGTTCTTCATCATATTGTATAATAGCGTATAACTAGTATAAAAGTTGTATAAGCAAATATGTTGGTATGCAAAACCGCTGTGTATGTGTTCCCATATAGGGTTGTACTGATATGTTCTCTGTGGTCTATTGGGGAGGCCGTTGAACTCGTGAACAGTAGGGTTTGAGTTCAAATCTTCTTGGGTCCAAGTTCTTTAATCCAAGATTTTAATAGCTATAACCGGAGTGCAGACACATGACTTACAGACATAAAACATACTTTGAGAAATAGATATAAATGTATAACTTCTTATTGGTATTAGTATTAATCAAGCAAACAATGTTTCTCATTACATGCCAAAAAAAAAGGAGATCAGGAATTCTGCGTGAGTTGAACATTTATTGTTATGTAGATATTGTCAAGTAGACTCAAGGATTTGGTTATTTGATATTTGAAACTTCTGGTGAATTTCATAAAAGAAAAAATGTAGATAGTTCCCTGTTTACTGTTCTGAGTATAACTGCGATGTATCATCTGCAGTTGTCATTGATTATCCTTGATGTGGTTAAACATTTACAGGATGCCTGCTTTACATGCCCTTCTTCTGTTTTGTGTTTCTTATCTGGCACAATCAGGAAAACATTTATGTTTGAAATATAATCACAGCCAATAATCTGATATTGAAGAATGGCGGTTGTTTACACCTATGATAAGATTGAAACAAACAAATCACACGGGTCATTAACTGGGTTACCATCCTTATAAAGGCAATCACAGAGATAAGAGGTGATAAAGTTTGCACTCCAAGCGGATATAATCAGCATTGTATTGGCAGTGTTCCTTGTAATCAGCGCAATATGGTCTGGTGTGACCAAAGATGGCATATGATTGGTCTATTAACTAGCTTGCTGCCTACAAGGAAATAAACCAAAATAATAACTGCTTATCTGCTATAGCTGCTGCTTCCTAACTTTTAATATAATCAAATGTAATGTAATATAATCAAATGTAATATAATATAATCAAATTTTAATATCATCAAATTCAACTAGAGTTTCTTCCTTGTTAGACGCTCCTAGAGCGTCTAACAAGGAAGAAACTCTAGTTGAATTTTTAACCTCATTCCTGACCTTAAAATGATTTGTTTAAATCGAAAATGCTGACTACCTGCTGTGGTTGTCATGAAAGATAATATGTATTTTTCAGTAGCCTCTGTTCACAAACGAAATTGATAAAACTGAATGTTGCGGCAATCCTGTCTCTCACCCCTTTTCATCATTTTAACTTTCATATGAGTTCTGTATTGGTCTGGGTTCATATAACTTCGATGAGTTTGACACAGTTGCTTTAGAGGGTACATAAGAACTACAAGTACATACATATATATATATATAAATTGTTTCCTCACCCCGGTTAACCCGTATGGGTAGTAGTTTCTGCTCTAACTCGGGTCTCCTACCAGAGACCTGAGAGTTTGAGCACTCGCCTCAAGATCTTAGCTGTTCCCAGTAGCGCACTTTTCTGTAACTCACCTGAGTTGATTGTTGTTGGTATTTATGCTAGCCACATTTTATGCGCGGTGTTGTTGCGCCAAGTGCCCCAATGACTACTGGGATTACAGCTGTTCTTACATTCCAGCATTTTTCAATTTCTTCTCCAAGAGGGAGATATTTCTCCACCTTTTCGTTTTCTTTGCTGGCTATATTGTAGTCATTGGGTTTATATAGTACTTTATTGGCAATAATTTCATTTCACAAATAGAAATGTTTTTCAAATTAGGCCATACAACAATAGTAAAACAGAAAAAAGGGGAAAAAAGCAACAGTTAGCCATTAAAATTGAATAAATAGTCTGACAAATAGTGTTTAAAATGCCTTTCTCTGCTAAGAGAACGGATATTAGGTGGAAGATTGTTAAAGCAGCTGGCAATGACATTTTCAAAATGATTGTTAGTGATTGTATGCAATTTGTTCATATCACGTAAGTTGAAATGAGTTGAGAACCTGTAATTGTCATGTGAAAAACGAAGACACAAACAATGAAAAATCTTGAAACATTGAATTGAAGTAAAATAAATATTTAGCATAGGCAGAGTAAGAAGACACAGAGATTTGGAAAGATCATTTGTTGGAATAATATATGCAGGCATATGATGTAAATTTGCCATGAGTCGCAATGCTCTTTTTTGCAATATTGTACTGCTATATATATATATGTATATATATATATATATATATATATATATGTATATATATATATATATAAAATTGTTTGCTCACCCCGGATACCCCGTATGGGTGGTAAATTCTGCTCTAACTCGGGTCTCCTACCAGAGACCTGGGAGTTTGAGCACTCGCCTCAAGATCTTAGCTGTTCCCAATAGCGCACTTTTCTGCAACTCACCTGAGTTAATTGTTGTTGGTATTTGGGCAAGCCACATTTTATGCGCTGGTGTTATTCCGCCCCAGTGCCCCAATGACTACTGGGATTACAGTTGTTCTTACATTCCAGCATTTTTCAATTTCTTCTCCAAGAGGGAGATATTTCTCTACCTTTTCTTTTTCTTTGCTGGCTATATTGTAGTCATTGGGTACTGCTATATCTATTATAGTAGCCCTCTTGTTTTCCTTGTCTACCACCACTATATCTGGTTGGTTTGCTAGGACATGCTTGTCAGTTCGGATGTAGAAGTCCCAGAGGATCTTAGCACGGTCATTTTCATTGACTTTACCAGGAGCTTCCCACCAGTGTTGTGGTTTATTAAGGCCATACTCATCACATAGACTTCTATACACAACACCTGCGACATGATTATGCCGCTCAGTGTATGCGTTTTCCTGCTAGCTGCTTGCATCCCCGGTGATGTGTTGGATGGTCTCAGGTGCATCTTTGCACAGTCTGCATCTAGGATCGTCTCTAGTGTGATAGATTTTCGTTTGGAGTTGCCTTGTTGGGAGCACTTGCTCCTGGGCTGCCATGATTAGCGACTCTGTATTGGCCGTTAGGTTTCCTTTGGTCAGCCACATATATGTCATGGAGGCTGCATATGCTTTGATGCTTTGCTCCTCTTCTTTCACTGTCTGCTGTACACTTTCCCTATATACTTATGTATATATATACTTTTATATATATACTTTTATATATATATACTTATATATATATACATGTATGTATATGTATGTATGTATATATGTATATGTATGTATGTATATATGTATATGTATATGTGTATGTATATGTGTATGTATATGTATATGTGTATGTATATGTATATGTATATGTATGTGTATGTATATGTATATGTGTATGTATATGTGTATGTGTATGTGTGTATGTATGTGTGCATGTATGTGTGCATGTATGTATGTATGTATGTATGTATGTATGTATGTATGTATGTATGTATGTATGTATGTATGTATGTATGTATGTATGTATGTATGTATGTATGTATGTATGTATGTATGTATGTATGTATGTATGTATGTATGTATGTATGTATGTATGTATGTATGTATGTATGTATGTATGTATGTATGTATGTATGTATGTATGTATGTCTGTATGTATGTCTGTATGTACGTCTGTACGTATGTACGTATGTACGTTTGTACGTATGTACGTATGTACGTATGTACGTATGTACGTATGTACGTATGGATGTATGTACGTATGTACGTATGTACCTTTGTACGTATGTACGTATGTACGTATGTACGTATGTACGTATGTACGTATGTTTGTATGTATATATACATATATAAAAATCTAAAAACATCCTTATTGGCTCTGCAGATAAGCACATGATGAATAAAATGATTACCCTATCAATCGCACTTCGCTAAAAGTGATAAGATGACTCAGAGTCAGTAAATAATACTTGCCAATTACAATTGCTCAATGATAAATATTTTTTCGCACCTACTCCAGTAGGGCATGCGTAGAGAATGCCAAGACAACATGAGTGCATTCTAAGACTTCATCTACTTGCTGCTTGGTATATCTATACAATGTATAAATATATCTCGATGTTGGTCTTTTTGTCTTTTTTCAAACCCTGTTTCCAGTTATAGCAATTAAAATCTAGTAATAAAAATCCCTATAGCAAGAGATTTGATATCAGGAGCTCCAGATTTAAAGGCAGCAAACTTGACCATTGGGCAGCATGAAATACCATAAAATCTTCAAGCAAATAGTCACTATATTGGTTAAGATACTCATGCTTAAACGCTTCCTTGGGGTTAATAACTAGCACTGTTGACCGTTACACGTAACAAATGTTAAGTTGGCCCAACATGCAGGGGTTGTTTTAGTAAAAATGTAGCTTTTCGAGTGAGTTACTCAAATTCATAAAGTAATTATTCTATTACCAGTGTAACGCCGCGTATTCGGCAAGTATAAAACATTTTAGATAAGCAGGGCAGGCAGAAGCTATCAATTTTATGATATAATTCACTGTTTATCAGCTATACAAAGATGCAATAATATATTACTGCATCTTTATAATTCTTAAAAATCCTGAAAAGCATTAAAAAGTAACAGTTTGTGCCTGCACCACTTTGAAATGTTTTATAGCTTTCCTTTTGCTTTCTTAGCAGAGATCTTTCTTGAGAGCTAAAAAAAACAAATTCAGTCAGCAGGTTCGAAGCAAAAAATTGTCAGTTTGATCTAAACAAATGCTCATGACTTAACAATTCTAGAATAGATAATTTTATATATACATGTACATGTATTTTATAAATTTATAATGTATACTTCTTATAAATATATTTTTATAATATATATTTTATATACTTGCCACACATCGCCATTTAGTACTTGTACGAAACTTGAAAAGCACTGATAATGGAACATCAGCAGTTAGTAAAATAAAGTAACTCAAAAATGAACGTTGAATTTATAGGTCAAGTGCTAGATTACGGCTAAAACGGTTTATTGGAGTTGTCTGCTGTTTAGAATCTTAATGGAGTAGTGATTAAAGGAGAACTTCACACTCATGACTATGCTTAGGCCTGAATGATTAACCAATCAACCAATAACAAGTAGCTCTCTGGTAGGAATCAAAAAGCTGAGATAAAGGTATAAAAGAGTTAGTATGCAGTAAGAAGACAACCCTTAATCAGAAAAGTTATAGATAAGAGATAGCCACCAAATTTGTTTTATCTATTTCTTTCGTTCAACAGAAAAGAAACATGAGGAGTAACGAACAGCCTTCTTTAGTAGACAAACATTGTCGCCCGTTTCACAGTAACTCCAATGAAACCGGCTATCGGCATGAGAAACCCGCAGGCTTCCTTTTGCCCATGCCAACCCTAAATGGTTGGTATCATAAGTCTTTAAAGCACAGATAATTATATACCTTTATCAAAAGTGATTGATGAAATAATTGTTTTTACAACTTGTTAATAGAGTTGTCTAAGCAATGTGAGTAAACAACTTCTTGAAACACTTTGGTTTATACACAAATTCCTTTTATTAATTCAATTAACACAAAGTCATTCTTATATCTTACCTGTAAAAAGAGTACGATGGGGCTTGGGAAAAAGCTGTACCCCACCTAATTAGAGTTTGCAACATACCGCTCGCAAAACCATTCTTCCAACACTTGCACCAAAGGTTGCTTCTGCCGTTGCAGAATAATTGTATGTATAGCAATTACTCTCGGGCAACCTCTCACGGCACACTACACGGCCAAGGTGCTGGTTGATAATCATTTTCCAAATACAGCCAAACTTCAACATTTGCTTTAAAATATTTTTGCATGTTACACAGCCATCACATTATGAAGCATGCATTGTTATGTGAATATGCTGTTTCTTTTATTTGTCAATTTACTCAGCAGATCTTTCAATAACTCCTTAATGTACACTTCAAACAGCATTACAACAACTGGGTAATACAGTAATATGCAAAAGACTAAATTGTCTGTGGAAACTTAATCACTGTATTTATCTGAGTAGAAATTACACTACGGCATGACAAAACATATGACAGCATGATAAAAGCATGACACTACAGCATGACAAAGCATATGACAGCATGATAAAGGCATGACACTATGACATGGCAAAACATATGACAGCATGATAAAGGCATGACACTACAGCATGACAAAGCATATGAGGGCATGATAAAGGCATGACACTATGACATGACGAAAAATATGACAGCATGATAAAGGCATGACACTATGGCGTGACAAAGCATATGACAGCAGCAAACTAAGCTCAATACCAACCTGCCATCGAAGTTGCCTCCACATTTTTGTGCGATGAAAGTATCCAAGCAACAGTTTATTTAAGCAAAATCTTCAAAGTTATCTGTCAGTTCAGCCAGATTAATTTTGAGCTGAGACCATCTATGCACCCATGGAGCTCAAAACCAAGAGCTTTCACCTTGTCATTTTCATCCATGTTCTGGATATCACTTGGTTTCATAACTTGATACAACAGACTCTTCACATGTTTTTAGCACCCCGTGTCTGCAAATATTGGATCACATCTTTAACCCTTTGCCTAAATCGGAAACAAGGTTATATGACAATTGACACAATCACACTCAAATGCGGCAAGACTGGTTACCCAAATTAACATGGCCGTCAAGTTTTTTTCTTTATAGAAAACACTGTTTCTGCGTAAAAATTCTTTTATTCAATGATATACCTTTATGAAACTGATTTGTTTAAGCAGATCATAGTTATCCCAAGAAAAAAAAACCATTTATCTGCTGGAAATCATTGTTTTGCCATTAATTGCTACCACTACGACAACCTTGAAACATGGAGGGTTAATGATATATCATTTTGCAAGTGATTTATGATTAATTTTCATCAACAAAATTAGTTAAGTAAAAGAAAAAAGCTGGAAGAGTGATGAAATCCATAATACGCAATAGCATAGCTAGTCGTGGCGTTGGGCTTGTCGTCATCGGTTTTATTCACTTGTTAAAAGATACAACCTAAGTTCTCTCTTGAAACTGGCCACCTTCTCTATGCTTTTAAAAGACTTAGGGAGTTGGTCCCAAAAAAGGCTTGTTGGAAATTCACCCTGTGTTAGCCTGCATGGGTAAAAGATTGTTGGAGACTTAGACAGGAAATTGATAATCAGGTTTGATATATTGTGCGAGGAATGTAATTACAATGAAATTCTTGATGGGATAAAAGTATAATGCGATATGAACACTGTGAACTGATAGGTAGTGTTATAGATGATGATTTGAAAAGAGGTTTGATTTGATGTGGGTGAGTCGGGTTTTTTGTGACTGGTCCTTATCATGCGCTTTTGAAGTGTTATTAAATTTGTGAGATGGGTGGGAGGTGCATTGCCCAATGCCTCAATGCAATATGAAAGTTTGGAATTAACCATAGAGTTGTATTATAAAAGCAGAGGTTTGCGGGGTAAATATTCAGATGTGCGGTAGAGTAAGCCTGATAAGGGTTTCAGTTTTTAGTAAATATTCGATGTGTTTCTTGTAAGTGAGATTAGAATCAATGAAAAGACGTAAGAATTTAGTATGATCTGTCTGACAAATTGGTTTGTTGAAAATGAAAAACGGATGAATGTTAGCTAGATGAAATTTATTTTGGGGTTTTTTAGTAGCATGAAATTAGTCTTATCAACATTTAAGTTGAGTTTGTTAGAAGTGCACCAGTTTTGAATTGCGAGCAGTTTGTTATTTAAATAATCTATGTGCTCGTTGATGTTAGAGGATTCGAAAAAGAGATTAGTTACATTTGCATAGAGCAAAGGCAGGAAAAAGTTGGTGACATGTGTTAAATAATTTATGTAAATTAAAGAAAGAGTTGAACCAAGGATGGAACCTTGAGGTACACCACATTTTAAATCTAGTATGGAAGATAAAGTGTTACCATAGATATATAAACCTAGATTGGCCAATATTAGCTCTTCCCATTGGTTGCCTTGTCAGACTTAAATAGCATAATGTTACGTCATTGTATTGTACCTAATGCTTGACTGCACTGTTGTTATCAATGGAGCTAATGAGGAGAAGGTGACAAAATCACATTTATTTTCACATAAAAACCTTCTTGGATACATAATCCAGTAAGCCAAACCGATTCTGTGATAATATCTAATAACCACCATAGATTAAAACTGTAAAAGTTATGAAATGTTGCGCACAAATCATGAGCCATCAGGGCTTTATTTACCACCCCCTCTCATATCCCCCTTCTCTCTTTTTGCCTTCCCTCTTTTCCCTAGAAGAAGTGGAAAGGGAGAAGGTAAAAAGAGAGAAGAGGGAAAGGAGAGGGAGGGGAGGGGCAAATAGCCCACCCACCCGAAGAGCCAGACCCTGGCTAGGTAAATAGACTAATATCATGCTGAACTAAACATGGCTAAATATGATGAGTATGCAAGTATGTCTCAAGTCAAAAATGAGACAGAATGATTATTTTACAACTGGGTATGTATCTCGGTCACTAAAGCTGAAATGTAATGATTGTATCACTAGTATCGTGGATGTTACCAACTATGATGTCAACCAAGCAACGAATTCCCTAATCACAGTTAAGAATCTTGGTGGCTTGACTTTGTCTTCGCCTGTAGTGATTGAGGATTGCAACCACAATGAGAAAGCGATGAGAGTGCTGCTTAGTAGTGCTGGGTAAGTGAAAAACTTTCCCAGACTAGCACTAATTGCCACCATGGAGAGGTTGCTGAGGTTCAGCATCATGCTATTGTTTAAGTTTAATTTTTATGCTAGTAGCCTAGCTCGTGAGATAGCAAAGAGATATAATTTGATTAAGGCACATTATGAAGCTAAGAATAGAGCTGGCACGGGTAGCTCATCTGGTCTTGACCCACCAGGTCAGAGGTGCCCTGGTTGGGCCACCCGACCCTCAGGTCTTGAGAGCGATTGTATATCGCTTTTTAAATGCGATCGAAATAGAGTCGCGTATAGTCCTAGCGCGAAAGGACCAGGCGAAATAAAGCAAGGTGAGTTCAGACTATATTTTTACATCTGCGACAATAGTATTTTGACTATAATAGGTTTCACAATGTTTTTCGGCAAAAAATAATCAACATGTCGATGGTCTGGGAGTTCATGAAGAAGCGGGTCAAGAAAGGGAAATACCAAGTTATTTGTACAATATGCGAAAGCAAATTAAGCTTCAAAGAAGGGTCCACCTCAATATTATTGAGGCATTTACGACGAAGGCATCCTGAGGAACTTAAATGCGTGTCTAAGAAGCTTCAATCCAGCAAATTTATTTTATTTTTAGTTTCTTTTAATAATACCAGAAGTTTTAGGGAAGCGATGGATTTTTGCTTTCCACCATGCTGGGTTATCCATTTCTATATTTGCAAAGTATTTCTCAATTAATCTCTTCTTGTTGATTATAATAGCAGTTGAAAATAAAATCTGTAATAAAAACATTAGCCAAATCATGCCATTAATCTATCACCCATTGAATAGCATTGATCCACCAATGTCTAGCCATAAATTGTAAATTGCATCTATAAACCAAGCCACAAAATATAATGATTGGTGTGATAACAGGTTATTTTCTCTTAGATTATTGATGTCACAACATTAGGCTGTAATAGAACTAGCTCTTAATCTTATATGAATAAAAAAATCGCGCATGCTGACCCGGTCCGACTCGATCTTGGCCCTCATTGCTGACCCTGAGTCTGGCCCGACCCTGCATTCCTTGGTCTCATTCTAGCTCTAGCTAAGAAAGCCATTGATTCCACTTCCCTAATCAGATCTAAACTTCACAGGCTCATCATATTTAGTCATGTTTAGTTCAGCATGATATTAGTCTTTCATCTAGCAAGGGTCTGGCTCTTTGAGTGGTTGGGCTATTTGCCCCCTCTCCATTCCCCCTTCTCTCTTTTTCCCTTCCCCCTTCTTCTTAAGAGAAGGGGAAAAGTGACCGGGGGGGGGGGGGTGGATAGGGGAGGGGGTGGCAAATAAAGCCCTGATGGCTCATGATTTGTGTGCAACATTTTATAGTTTTTATAGTTTTAATCTATGGTGGTTATCAGATTTTATTACAGAATCGCTTTGGTTTCCTGGATTATGTATCCAAGAAGGTTTTAATGTAAAAATAAAATGTGATTTTGTCACCTTCTCCTCATTAGCTCCATTGTAAACAACAGTGCAGTCAACCATTAGGTACAATACAATGACTTGACGTCATGCTATTTAAGTCTGACAGGCTTTTTCCCTATTGGCCAATCTAAGTTTATAGGTATATCTATGAGTGTTGCTAATAATAGTGTGTTGTTTACGTTAGGTGCGTTGTTTGGTTAGATAGCTTTTGATCCATTGCGGTGATGTCAAAATTAAGATTGTGGAGTTTTGAGTACAATATGTTATAATCTATTGTGTCTAAGGCTTTACTAAAATCTGGAAAGAAGCCAAGAACACATTTACTATCATTTGAGGATTTTAAAACATTGTTAGTCAATTTAATTAGTGCATCCTTGGTGCTGCGCTTTTTCCTAAAACCATATTGCCCATCGTTAAGCAGTAAATTACTCTCAAGGTATTCCATGATCTGTTTATTTACAGCATTTTCAATTATCTTGCTTAGCACTGGTAGGAAACTAATGGGTCTGTAATTAGAGCAAATTTTATTTCAGTTTTTTAAAACAAGGGTTTTACTTTAGCTATTTTCATTTTACTTGGTACTTGAGAAGTTGTTAAGATGGAGTTTAAAATTTCAGTTATTACAGGAGCAATCGCTTTTTCCGCATCATTAACTAATTTCATGGAATGTTGTCAAATCCGGTTGCTTTAGCAACCGGATTTATCCGGTTGTTTTTTAGAAGCTTGGTTACATCATTTACGCCGACTTGCGATAATTTGAAAGTTAAACTTTTAGTTGATATCCTTTGTGTGAGCTCTACTGGATTATGATTAAACTTTTCAAAATTTTGTGCCAGGGATGGACCAATAGAAGTAAAATAGTTGTTAAAGGTGTTGGCTATATCATTCTCTGTAGTCAGTTCTTTTTCATAATGTATTATAGACTTTGGGGATGATGATGACGATTTAGTTTTGCCAATCCCATTATTTAAGAATTGCCAGAGGTGTTTAGGCCTAGAAGAATTTTTTATTAGAGATTCAAAATAGTTTGATTTGGCATTGCGGAGCTCCATGGTTATTTGATTCCTTACTTTTTTGTATCAAATTTGTAACTTTGAGTTAAGTGGTGAGTTGAGTGTTTGAGAGTAGAGGTAGTCTCTTTTCAAAATAAGCTTGTATATACAAGCTAAAATTCAAGGTTTTCTGTTAGTTTTGCGATTGGGTGATGAAGGTGTATTAATGTCCCATTAATGAAAGGAGCATGCTTGTTGAAAATTGTTTCAAAGATGTCTAAGAAAGTGTTATACTTTGTTTCAGTAGAGTTTGTTTCATATATTGAGTGCCAGTTGGTGTTAAAAAGACCAGAAATAAAAGCTTGTTTGTCATAGATTTTGAAAGAGCAATGATACGAATGATGGTCTGAGAATTGTGGTCTGAAGTTGGTGAGGTGCAGAGCAATAAAAGTTGGCAAATGGTCACTTATGTCAGTATGAATGGTACCACTCTGAATGGAAAAATTGTCAAAGTTTATGAGAATGTGGTCAAGACAGGCTTTTATGCGAGCAGGAATAGTGATAATATGAAGATAGTTGGAATGCCCTAAATGTTATTATACAATCTACTCACCTGAGTAGAATTTAAAATGTCAAAATTGATATCTCCTAGTACGATCTGCTTTCAATGTTTTGTTCCACCTTCATTTTCAATAAGTTTATCCAGCTCATCTAAAAATTCTAAATTGTTTGAAGATGGTTGTCGATAGATGATTAAGCAAGTGAGGCCAGTTTCAAGTTGAGTGAACATACCGCCGTTTAAAATTATCTGTACGGCTTCCGAGCCTGTAAACTTTATTTCGCGGTTTTCAATGCTGTCAGCTATGCCTTTGTGTATGTAGGCTCAAACTCCTCCAACTCCTCCAGCTTGGTTTGGTCTCTGAACACCTGTAAAAGAATAGTTAGGTAGGTGAAAGTAAGGTGTTTCATTATCATAAATAAATGTTTCAGTTAGACATAAAACATCAAAGGGTTTGGGGAGTAAAGAATTCAGAGTGTCCAATTTGCGAAACTTCTTTCGTAGACTTTGTACATTAGCATTAAGGATGCAAATTGAATCCAACATAATAGGGTCCAATTGATCAATCATGTAGTTTGCACATGTGATACTCGGATTCATAATATCCAGAGAGTTATCTAATCAATGACTTTCAGGGCATGGCTTATTCTAGATGCTTAAGATCATCTTCACATTTAATGTGAATCAGGGGAGAATCACTAGTCTTTCTTAAATATATATTCAGGTTGGCCGTCCAGGCAAACTTGTAGTTATGTTCTTTCTTGAATTTGCTGGTTTTGTAGAATAACTTGGCTTGGGCAGGGGTCAGGTAATCGACGATATAAATCCGTTGAATGTGTGGATGTTTTAAACCAAGGCATGAAGTTGATTGAGGGCTTTTTTAAAGCTTTCAAGAATAAATTGCGTTTGTGTGTATGGATAAATTTAACCATGACGCGATCAGAGTTTTTTATCCAAAAGACATTATCAATATCAAGTGAGTTTACCGTTTTATTCATGCATTAGTAGCACTAGTAGCACTAGTACAACAGCAGATGTCTAGAAGAAGCTTGCTAGTAACTTATTACCCTATATACTTTTTATATATAATGCTATTAGACATTGCATTAGCATCCGAGCATCTGGCTCATTTTCTATGCATAGATCATTGATTTTTTAAATCACAAATAAGTTTTGTGGTCAAGCATACTGTAGTTAAGATTTATAGTTTGCTTTTGGTCTATTTCAAAGAATAGCACATATAAACATAACATAAATCGAGATATATTGGCTGTTGGGACCTACTGGTGCAATAGCTAAAGCTAATCTAAGCTGGAGGCCAATCCAGCCACTCTTTGAACAAAGCAATGCAGGTTGCAAGATTTTAGCCAAATGTATACAACAGCTTTGGCCAGTTTTCTGCTCTTGGTGATGTAAACAACTATTGTGATCTCTTATTAGATAGTCAATAAGTTTTAAAGCTAAAGTTCACTGGGCTGGTAAGGTAGGCAATGCCAATGATACCCTTAAACCTAGTGGAAACATCCGTTGATAAGAAAGGCAAATTATATAGAGCCCATATAGAGTTGTCTGCCTTTTGTTGAAACCATGTCAATAGCCATCTACTACAAAAACTTATAGCCTATGAATCTGTAGATCTTTAGCTAGTTTGATTTTGATATATAGGTTGATTAAGATTGAGAATAGATAAAAGCACCCACAAGCTCATTGAGAATAAATGTTGTGCAATCTTACTAGGTTACTATAAAGGGAAGCGTAACCATACAGCCTATTTCAAAATGGCGGTCAAATTGTCACACTGATAAATGACCTTGACCATTATAAAGGTAATATAACTCAGTGCGTAAAAGCTTTTCTCAACTTGAGGTTTCTGCGCTAGATGCGCGACGCCGGAGCTGATTTGCGTTAAAACAAAATTCAATAATGTTACGCTCAACTAACATACAAGAAGATAAGCATTTCTGCTCACTGATAACCGCTATATTTGCTGCCGTATGTTATATTGCTTTTATAGTTTGCAACATTTTTTGTTCGAAATTGCATATGTCTAGATATAATCCTCGTTTGTTGATTGGTTAGGATATTATTTTCAGTTCACGCCGGAGTTGATAATGAATTATGAGCAAAGAGCTACGAGAGTGCATGATACAAAAATAAAATCTCGATAATTATCGAGATTTTATTTTTGTATCATGCACTCTCGTAGCCATTTTGCTCACACACTTTGATAATATGACTAGCGACTACATCATCTATTGAGGATATGGAATTCTAGTTGGAACATACTTTAATCTGTAGAGTTAATTCTGGCTGCAAAATTTCATGATCGGTAAAATTTTTAAAAGTTCTCATCAAAACGTCTCATTAACATGAAGTTGTGTAAAAGCGCTTTTGTATTTGCCTTCCAAATACCCCAAACATGTCACGAGTCTAAACTTTTACTTTTAGTCCCAAAAAATAACCTTAAGGTTTTACAATTATTTAAAAATTACAGCTAATATCTATTATCTATGACCCATCTTTTTAAAATTTTGGTGATAAAATGATCATTTTTTGCCAAGAAAAGACATATAAATCAACATTGGATATAGAGTGGCATTTATCTTCGGTATCTTTTTCTTGTTTCTATAATGTAGTATCTTGTGCAAAATCTTCCCAAATGCTGAACTAATACAGAGAGCTGCAACTCCTGTTCTTTTTCTATCAATAATTATCCTTGAAGATGATGATAATAGTTCATCATGTGGATATCATGATGCCTTTTCCGCTCTTTTAAGTAAGAGCAGCGTTCGCTTTTTATCAAATAAAATGTTGGGGTTTGAACTTCCAAGTCTTCCTCTAATACTCAATTGCAAATGTAACATCAATATGATCAATTTATTCTGCGAACTTTACTTTTTACCTATCAAATAAGTCTATGTAGAGCGGAATATTGTTCATATTAAACAGGAATTGTATCAAACTATTGTTTTACATATTTTGCCAATTTCCGCTCGCCGTATTAACTCACTCAAGAAGGAACTAGTGGTATCTCTTTCACAATGCATTTAATACATTTTTATGTATTATTTGAGTTTGTAATTGTTTATAAAATAGGCATCATTTTAGTTGTTATGCTTGTTATTAATAGGCATCATTAATACTGTTATGCTTACCTACACAAAAAGCAATAAAGGTATATTTTTCAAGATGTTCAAAAAATTGTTCTAATGAATATTATTTAATTTCACCAAAAATCGCAGCAAAATGAAACAAATATCATTAATAATTGATCACAACCTTTCGGTCGATGCTGATATGGAAGTGAAACATTTGTTTTAGATCTGAATTTTGATGTCCTTTTTTATGGTTTTTCTTCTTCAAGTATTCTATTTTCTATATTGTTGTAAAATTATCTTGGTCATTCAGACTAACAAGTAGAAACAAACTGCGTGTTTAATCACTCAGCTTTAAATATATAATGAGTTTGGAAACTGATAAATTACTTTCATTCATACCTCAACATTGTAGCTGATAAACTCGATGAATAATTTTCTTGTTTTAGTCGCTTATATATTGTGTGACAAATCCTAGTTACAAAGATGAAAGTTATTGCAGCCAGTCATGGCAAGTAATACAGTAGAGAGAATATTTAATATATATTTATAATTATATTTAAAAATGTTACAATATTTAATTAGAGTTTTTTTAATAAACACTAACACATTAAAAAATGGAAGTTTTGTGCAATGAAAGAAAGATTCAAAATACTTTCATTCATATCTGTGCAATGAAGCTAATAAATTCATCAAGCGACTGTCTTATTTTGCTGATATGTCTTGCAGAAAAAGGCTAGCTGCAGCTTTGGTCTCTGCTGATCTGTCATCAGTGTTCCTGCCTTGCCAGGGTTGAAAAAAATCATGATTTTTTAATATTTAGGATTTTTTGATACACATGGTTTTTCACTAATTTTTGCTCATGCACATTATCTGTGTACTGTATTGCACATCGGAAGGTCGGCGGACCCACTTTTCAGCATTAGTGACCTGCATGCTGTAATTTAACAAATTCTTATATCTCTTGCATTCAACATATAAAATAATAATAATAATGGGCAAACTATATGTGAGTTAGTCGAGTAGAGTTACTAGCTGTTTCACACAAAGCATGAGTGACAGTCAAAGATAAAAGGACACCGTTTAAACATATTTTTTCTCAGGTGTGAGCTCTGACAGTTTCTTTTACCGTTTTTACCTTGACTTTCCTTACTAAAGTGCGAGTGTCTTCTCACTAAATTATTACTCAGGCTGTTACTTTTATCTCTACAGGATGATGCTACCTCGTTGCAGAAACAGTCTTAATTTTCTTACCTTTTGATTCATGAGAGTTTAATCTTACTCCATCATGACACTCTCCCATACGGTCGAGCTCGGCGACAAGGACATCATCAAGATGATAGAGGAGTACCTAGCAAATAGACAGTTTGATATTGCCCTCATGTGCTTGGAGAGGGAGTCAGGGATCATAAATGGTATGTCCTGAATTTGGTTTTGGTTGAGAGATCTCTCTCAACTTACTTGCACACAGAAGTGGGTTCCAACTTGTGGTCACGCAATAAGTCAATATTTGAAGGTGTGATTTAGGAATTTTACTCATGTATACTTCATTAATATCTTGTTCATATTTGGATTTTTTCTAAAACCAATTATTGACTTGCCTCTCTGTCAGACCTTTCCACCAACTAGTTTGATGAAAACTAAACTGAATTTCAAGTAATAGTATTCTTTTCTGACCTTCACATTGTTACAGTGTGATAATTATGTAATAATTGTATGATAATTACTTAATATTATATAATAATGGTATGATAATTACATAATATTTTATAATAATTGTATGATGAACAATAATCTTAATGTTGTATAATAAGAGCCTTCTCTGGCTGTCTGAAGCCACTGGTAGATTTTGGGGAGAAAGATTGCACCTCACACCAGAGCACACCCTTCACACTATGGTGCACCCTTCACACTAGGGTGCACCCTATCAAACTGATTTACTTTTTCATAAGAACTTAGTCTAACCTTTTCCCAATGCGTGTTCAAGGCTATGTTCAGATTTAGCCTGTGCTGACTTTTCACAATGCTGTGCTGAGCATATCACAATCCTGGTCATATACACTAGTGTTACATGCTACGAAGTTTTGTCGTATTTTTCATCTTCATAGCATGTAAATGGTTGAAAACCTCGAATCTTAAAATATTCGAAGCGATTCAAACCTCCGTTTCAGGGGGGGTATTTTTGAAAACATTGTATCAACAACAAAGTATTGCGTATGATGTAAACATGGATATTCGTATTATTGTACAAATCTTTACGATTTGAGGTTGGATTTTAATCGTCTTCATTAGTGACGTCCTTACAGCGTCTCTACGCAGCTCTGTTTTCAATCCACATATCTTAAAAATATTATTTCCGAAATAAAAATATTAACTTCGAATTTTAAAGAAAAATTTCTTACACACTTTGGCATTTGACTTTAGACGCATTTCAGGAGTGTCAGCCGGATATAAGTAAATTCACCCAGTTGTAGATAAAAGCGCCACAGACTAATATAGAAAACAGACTAATATAGAAAACGCGGAATTGTGCGACAATTTCTTTGTAGCAAGTGAACTCGTCAGCTACGAAAGTTGCGCAACCACTCCTGCGTATCATGTAAATATGTCCTTCTCATTCCTACAATCAAAACCACAACTTCAAAGCTCAAAAATTCGTAGTGTGTAACACTACGGATAGAGTGTTGATAGGCATGTCTTAAGTAACACTGGCTGTGAGCTTACAGCTGGTTTATTAGCAATAGCAGGCAATTAACATGCACATGTTATGATTCATCTATCAAAAGCAGCATTGCTTCCTCAGAGGCATCGCTGCCTCTTATCTAATCAGATGACTTCAGATGACTGCCTAGCTCATTGATGTTCAGTGGGTATTCGCTGCCTTAAAGCTGGTTCACACCATATCGCGCATCATGGGTTATGCTTTTCACCCGTCAGCATAAACCCACGCTGTTGTTTGCTTCCGTTTTTACTCTTTTTAATTTATCTCGAATTAACCTTCTTCTTACCGAGCGCTCGAATCAAATGCTAGTCCCGCAGCGACTATCAGAAAACAAAAATATATACATCAAGCTATCCGCTACAGCGAATCATCACCACCGTCATGGTGCACACTGTACAAGCTGTCGATGATCCTCGATGGACTATTGGGAAAGTTTGACAGCTGCCAACTTTCTCGACGCATCCGTGTTGCTTCGTCAATGCCATCGGTTCACAGTGCACATAGTCGACTGTGATCATTAAAAAGACAACTCCGATTTATAGTGAGAACCCGCCTATAAGCTCCTCCAAGTTTGTTCATCACCATGTAATGTATATTCTGATATTACATATAGGTATATATTATATCTTATACATTATATATGTATATATAATATATATTATATCGTAATATTATATATATATTATATTAATAATATATTAGTATTGTAATTAATTAATATAATAATATTGTATATATTATGTAATATATATATTATTATATTAGATCTTCTAATAGTGGCAGTTTCTTCTCAAAAAGACAAAAAGACTTGACATGTATATAAACTTTTGATTAAGTTAAGTTAGCTGTTATCTCTGCCGTATGCTAGAGGACCTCACTACCTGAGAGATTTACAAGGGCAGCCATGTTTTTGTACCTTTTTATTATTTTCCTAAAGTGTGATGTACTATTCACTCTGCTCAGTTCTTACCTTTTTATAAAGCCTGACCCTTGGCTTGTTATCATATTCTTCGTGTCTTCACGTCTTCACCTTAGATATTGTGTAACATTTTATTGTCTCTTGTGATTGATTCCAGATGTTCTTGGATTGCAATAGTAGTCGTCTTTCACACCATTATTTAGTCAATTACTGGATTTCCATGCTTCAAATGGATTTGGAGTTTGTTCCATCCCAAGCCATAGAAATGATAAAATCCTTACGGATTTGACCCCATTTTACTTTGCTAAACTTTTGTGAAGGGATTCGAACCTAGACTACTATTAGACATCACAGAAGCGCTCACTGCGATAGACTCGAATTGATAACACCCAGTAAAGCTCCGCGCCCCCCCCCCCCCCCCGTGACGGTAGCAAATTCAGCGAATTTCATCATACCACCATCACGGACCTTTTATAACTACTGCAAACGATGGGTCGCTCATATGACGAGATAATTGCCTTTTTATGTGAGTTTACTTTAGTTCTGTATTTCTGTATTGAGGAGTACATCTTTAAAATATTAATATCGTGCAGCTCTGAATTGTTGGAGGGGTAGAGTACGAGTTCATCGGTAGAAGTCAAGTCTGAATCTATGTAAAGCATGGAAACCCAGTAAATGATTGCGCTGAATATACCAGATGTAATTATACCATTATATTCCAAATTAAAATATTTCCACTTCATTTCTTGCTAGCTTGTAAAGTTATTAGATTTATATAAGATTTACTTGTTGACGTGAGGCAAGCTTCGAGTGACACAGCTGGTCTCACCTAAGCTAGCTCGTCAAGCCATCACCAGTGTAATTAGTAGATGATATAGTGGAGTCGATAATTTCATTTATTGGATTACAGCTTGTTTCAGCTCCATTCAAGCCTTTGATGTAACTCGGTATACTGTTGAGGCTGTTACAAAGTTTTCATACAGCGGATGGCGTAGCGACACCCCCCTCCCCCTCGTAGGAAGAACCCCATAGGAACCCCTCATGGAAACAGCGGTGTCACTATCATTCTGTTATGATTCAGTGTCGCTGTTTGGAAGTGAAGCACCCGCGCAATGCACCATCTTTGTATCATAGAAAAGACCTTGCTGACAAAAGTGTCGCACTTGTGCGTGTGTGTATATTTTGTTTCATTTACCTACATGTCAGCCCATCATAGCTCTTCAGTACTGGTGCACCCAGGTGTCACTACACTAACCCTGTATGGAAACTTATAAAATAACTCGCAGGGTTCCTTAAAGGTTGACTTGCAACAAAATTAACATTACAGTTATTTGGTATCAAAAAATTCACTATGTCTTACTTTGCTGTGTTGTAGGTGCAAAATATGTGGAAATGTGATTACAAGCTTTTACAAGCTAAAAAACGAAAAGTTAATCGCAGCCATACGAGACCGCCGTAGTTTGGATTCTCTTTCCAAAATGGCTCAAATGAGATGTAGTTGTACGAAATGGCTTCTGTTTACTCTTTCATGCAACCTTATTCGTCGAAATATTTTCACGAATATACTTCACGCATTCAATAAAACCATGTCTATTGTTTTTACGCGTCAATTTTATCGTCATTGTAACGCTGTCACTTTCAGCACTGATATCTTATAACCTACCGTAAAAATTTGTTTAAATTTTTAAACTTAGCTCAAAGGAGTACGTATCATTGTCTGATAAACAAGACGAGCCTGTTGGTCACCTGTGATAATCGAAAAGTGCTGCAGAAATTATTTGCGAAGTATTGGGTGACTGGGTCACATGATCAGATTACGACTTGCCGATTAGACCAAGCCGAAACAAAACTGTAAAGTAGCGAGCATCTATATTTGATACGGGGTCTTTGGTAAAACCCGAAGTGTTTGTCATAAATTAGTGCTACGATAAGTTTTATATTGAGCTTTTTATTAGCCTTTCAATTCACGTGAGAACATCACAGACAAGACAATAACCAACTGTAATGACTACGTCAGAGAAATAAACTGATTCCAATCTACGCTCCATTCCAATCTACTCCAATCTTCGCTTCCAATCTGCAGCTTTTCATTTTTGAGCTTTTAAGAGCTTGTAATCACATTCCCACATATTTTGCACCTACAACACAGCAGAGTAAGACATGGTGAATCTTTTGATACCAAATAACTGTAATGTGAATTTTGTTGCAAGTCAACCTTTAAGGTGCTTGTTAAATTCCAATGCCAAGCTGATCAGGCTTTTGAATTTGCATACAATTGTGTTAACAATTCCTAGAGTGAGTCTACTTATACAGGTTTTGATTTGAGGGATATCATCTCTAATCTCGGAAAGATCTATAGTGCAACTCCGAATAGGTGAAATGGTAGGGTGCGAATTTGTCAGCAGCGGACAACTCCGAATTCATTTCAAGCACGAAAACACCTGAGATCCACGAGATCTCTCATTCCTGCGCAAAGGGACGGTCACATAGACGATGTTGTACAATAATGCAGTAACTTACACAACTTTGTAGTTAAACGTAAGATTAGCTTGGTTAGATGCCAAGCGCATAGAACATGGTCACAAATTATTTAAATTATATCTATAAATTAAACAGGGTACATAGAATACTTGGGCACCTGCTTGTCCTGTCATGTGGAAAGAATACTTTTTCTGGAACATCCTTGATTTGTTTTCCAAATGACTAGCCAGCCTTGGGTGAGAAAAAAAAGGTGGTGCATTCTTCTCTTGAGGTTGAAAGCTAATTTTGTCAACCCAGTTTATCGTACATCACAGAGTGTGAGAAGGAAATTTATCAAAAACTCTCTTTTACACCAGAGTACAGGGTTACGATGCATTAGAACTGAACTGCGTCAACGAAGTGCAGTACGCAATAATTTTGCAATGCATTACAACTTTCTAATTCACAGTAAGCATTTGCTGCTACTGTGCTCCTGTTTCACATTGCCGATTGCTATTTATTGGGCATTCACTTTTGTAAAGCATTACCTGACACCCACCACTTCACGCACGCTCTGAATGGATATACTGCATTCTTCATAACATGAAACTGCTCCTGTACTGCAACTGCTCATTAGTATGAAGTTGATACTGTGGACCAGCTGACAATCCTGACTTTCCTCTATACTGCATTGCATACAATTTTTCACATACTTTTAGCCAGTTCATGTAGGATACCCCTACTCTCACATCCTTTCATAATAGGAAGTCAGTCTGGCATTATCACGATTCTGATCGATGCTATTGAGGTTTTTGTATTGTATTCTCTATAACATAATATGTTAAAAACAAAATAGATTTTTGCATTTCAACCATATACAACATGCTAATTGGGATCAATTAGTTTGCTCACTCGTACGCAACTTTGACAGCATTCACATCTCGCCATCGTGCTGTGGTTGTGTCAAAGTCAACTCAATATTTGATTTTGTGATGAGTTTTCACAAAAATGTGCTTAGGATGCATGTATGATGTACTACTAACGTTCCTACTACACCTCACACTGCGAAATACACATTAGCAACACTCTCATAGCATCTAGCACTGCACATTGTGCAGAAGGCAACTCAACCACTGTATCAATACCACTTATCCCACGACCAAACACGAGTGAAGCGATTGTTTGAGAGCTTTATAATAAATGCGTATGTGCACACAACTCACGAAAATTATTTATGAACAGCCGTCGCAAACTTTTGTACCGAAATCTCATCAACAAATTTAACCATTTTTCAATGGAGTCGTTTAAGTATAATAACGATACAAAACACATATAAACCTATTTAAATATATTGCCAAGTCTTTGAAATTTGTAGACAATATACTAAAACTAACCCATCTGATCGGATTATACATAAATGGACAGATTAATTTAGCCTAAAATCGCCATTAAAACTTTGACAAGCTTTTTTCATCAAAATTAAGACCGGACAATGAAACGCCGACAAGGCCGCGCGATAGAGAGTAGAACTATTAAGTCGTGTGCATTTTACGAGAAAAACGTGCACATTTCACCAGTCTATGGCATTGTCCAATTGCTGAAGGTTTCTGTAACTAACATAGAAGTACTGAAAAGTAATAGTTTTTTTTGCCGATTTTAAAGTAACTGACATTTTGGACACTTATAATGATTACTTTGGTATTCCAACTGATGTTCGAAGCAGTGAAAGTAAAGGAAATGACAATGATATTTCTCTAACGATTCTTATAAAATTATTACAAATAATTATAATTAATTAATTAATTTAATTATAAAAATAATTATTCGATTTTATAAGATTTAATTATAAGAATAATCATTCGAATTTACAAGATCGAAGTATATAGTGACCGATGTTGGGCAGTATGTTACTGTTATTATTTTTTCTAAATAATTTTGTTAAATAGATTTTCTAAAAATCTAGATAAATATCACAACTTCTTGATATTGGTTGCTATGACGTTTTGAAATGTAAACAAAATCGTGCATTGGTTTTCTATTATTACTGTATTACTATATTAATAATATTGGTTATTCTAAAAATATCAGTGAATTTTACTTCTAATATTGCATTTCTCCTATTGCAGGAGGAGAGATATAAATATATAATCTTTTCCTTTCATCATTGCTGTTTGTTGTACATAATAATGCCCAGTACATTGCAGCTACCATTGCAGTTATCCTATTGCACTACAGTGCCATTTGATTGCTAATATTGCATTTCTCAACCATCAGTACCCTTTCTTTTTTCCAATATCATTTTGGTCATGGGCTGTATGACAGTGGAATTTCTAATTATGTATTATGAAATTCATGCTGAACTTTCATGCGCATCCTAGTAGACGTACCACTAGTAAGTTGATTTGTGGGAAAGAAAAGTTGTAACAATACTTCAGTTTATGTAGTTTTCAAGAAATTATCAGAGCAAATTAACTTTTTATGTCTTATGTCTGACTATGTTAGTGTAAATCTTTTGCATAACTAAGAAAGTTGTTTTCATTGTTACTGCTTTTTCGAACATCGTCTAGGTGACCATCTCTTTGAACAGGAATGAGATGTCTCATGGACGATTCTTCTGTGTTTTCATGCTTCGAATGTGTTAGGAATTGCCTTACCATTTCATCGATTTGGAGTTGCACTATTTAGATCATTCCAAGATGAGCGATGTATTCCTCAAAACAAACCTTGTTAAAGTTTTTCTAACTTTTTTCAGATCAGGGTCACTTTTCAATTCATGAGTAGTCAATCACCAGATCAGAAAAAGAAAGTATTTCATCTTCTTCATATGAGCAACCCATTATTCGCATGTAAATATTAATGTGAAGGTAACAGGTCCAGAGGAAATAGTATGGAGAAGCAGTAGAATGTTTTTGTAGCCGATACCCGCATAGTTGTGCTGAAGTACGCTGACATTTTTTACCTCCACTGGGGAGAGCTTAGCTGAGTATTATCGAATCCGATCCATCAGCAGTCAGCTTTTCTGTGATACTGAATAGTACTCCCACAGCAAATACCTTCACATAAATTTATCGAAGCGAAATGGTCTGGAATAGGTTTGGATTCGTCAGTTCTTGTGAATTGAAGTGGAAGCAACTACAACTCTATTTAAATCTTGGAAATGCTCTGATTCTCAGGTGCTTTGATTCTGCTCTCATGTTAATTTGTGATATTTGTAGGTGTTTTCTCAGAAGATGGACTTTTTCTCCGGCAGCTAATTCTTGATGGTCACTGGGATGACGTGCTTGAGTTCCTTCTGCCACTCCATGGGGTGGAGGGCTTTGACAAAAAACGCTGCCTTTACCTCATTTACAAGCATAAATTCCTGGAACTCCTTTGCATAAAGTTGGATCCTGGGCCGTTGCAGGTTAGTTGTCCTGACAGGTTATTACATGTGAGAGTGTCTGATAGGTCGTTACAAATGAGATTGTCTGACAAGCCATTAAAGGTGAGTGTCCAACAGGTCCTTATCTGAATATAATAACATACAATAATTATTACAACGTATAATATAACAATTTATAATATAATAACGTATAACATATATATAACATAGGCTATAGTTTAATAACATGCAATATACTAACACATAATAACATATAATATAACAACATATAATATAGTAACATATAATAACATATAATAATATAACATATATAATAATATATAATATTGCACATGTATTGATAGACTGAATGGAATTCAAATGGATCACCCTTGCATGTGATCCATTTAAATTCATTAGCAGTTTTCCAAATAATTCTCTCATAACAATTTTGTGGTAGCCATTTCCATGACTGTTAGGCTGTCATAATAATTTAGTCCAAAATCCTCAGACATCAGAAAATGATGCAAACATATTGCTTGTTCGCACGTGTTGAGTGTCTATATATTGTTCATGGAAGTGATTCCTTCTGATTACAAGTAAGAGTGGCGGTGTTTAGATGTTTTGTGTAACTGATTACAGGAGAGGCAACATTCATGTACTTTAATGGTTGACTTGCAACAAAATTCACATTACAGTTATTTAGTATCAAAAGATTAACCATGTCTTCTCTGTTATGTTGTAGGTGTAAAATATGTGGAAATGTGATCATGAGCTTTTAAAAGCTAAAAAACGAACAGTTAATCGCAGCCGCACGAGACCGTCATAGTTTGGATTCTCTTTCCAAAACGGCTCAAATGGGACATAGTTGTGGTAGATGGTTTCTGTTTACACTTTCATGCAACCTTATTCATTGAAATATTTTCACGAATATACTTCACGCATTCAATAAAACCATGTCTATTGTTCTTACGCATCTATTTTATCGTCATTGTAATGCTGTCACTTTTAGCACTGATATCTTATAACTTATCGTAAAAATTCGTTTAGTTTTTTAACCTTACCTCGAAGGAGTACATATCATTGTCTGATAATCATGACGAGCCTGTTGGTCACCTGTGATAATCGAAAAGTGCTGCAGAAATTATTTGCGAAGTATTGGGTGACTGGGTCACATGATCAGATTACGACTTGCCGATCAGACCAAGCCGAAACAAAACTGTAAAGTAGCGAGCATCTATATTTGATACAGGGTCTTCGGTAAAACCCGAAGTGTTTGTCATAAACTAGTGCTACGATAAGTTTTATATTGAGCTTTTTATTGGCCTTTCATTTCACGTGAGAACATCACGTGACAAGACAATAACCAAACTGTCGGACAACGTCAGAGAAATAAAGAGATTCCAATCTACTTCGCTTTTGAGATTTTAAGAGCTTGTAATCACATTTCCACATATTTTGCACCTACAACACAGCAGAGTAAGACATGGTGAATCTTTTCATACCAAATAACTGTAATGTGAATTTTGTTGCAAGTCAATCTTTAATACAATCATGAGAGGACAACTACTAATGCCACGAAGTCATCACTTATTTACTTACTTATTTCTGAAAAAAACCCTTTTAGTTTTAATGCTACTTTGATTGGATGATTAGCTTTTTTAGTTTTTCGTTTTTGCCTGTGCAATTTAACACTCTGTTTCTGGTGTCTGTGATTGGCTTATGTCATCCTTGTCTGTCATTCCATAATCATCCCTGTGGCTAGCAGCCATTACATTTTTAATTTTTTTCATACAGAACCATGACTTCACATTGGACGAGGTTGTCAGCTGCCTCACTGAGTTAGAGCATCTTTGTTCTGATAGGAAGGAGTATGACAACCTGTGCTTTCTCTTGACTCTTCCCTCCATTTCCTCTGATCAGGCCTACAAGAATTGGAACCCTTCCAGCGCCCGTATCAACTGCTTTAATGAGGTCGGCTCTCCATGTTGTTTTTATTGCATGGGGTTACTTAGTCAGTGGGGTTATCATCTACACTCCTTGCTTTGTACAGTTACATGCTCTCCATGTTCTTATTGCATGGGGTTACTTAGTCAGTGGGGTTATCATCTACACTCCTTGCTTTGTACAGTTACATGCTCTCCATGTTCTTATTGCATGGGGTTACTTAGTCAGTGGGGTTATCATCTACACTCCTTGCTTTGTACAGTTACATGCTCTCCATGTTCTTATTGCATGGGGTTACTTAGTCAGTGGGGTTATCATCTACACTCCTTGCTTTGTACAGTTACATGCTCTCCATGTTCTTATTGCATGGGGTTACTTAGTCAGTGGGGTTATCATCTACACTCCTTGCTTTGTACAGTTACATGCTCTCCATGTTCTTATTGCATGGGGTTACTTAGTCAGTGGGGTTATCATCTACACTCCTTGCTTTGTACAGTTAGACTTAGGAATACAGGCTTGACAGTTATCACTCTACAGTAAGCCATCACTACTTCCTGGCTCACCATTCATGGATTCAGTACTTCACAGTAAAACACGTTTGTTAAAAATAAGAGAAAATTAATTAAAAACCATTTAAAAAGTAAAATACATAGACACATAAATCTCATAAATTAAAAACATGTGACATCCTCCTTACAACGAACTCAGTTAATCACAAGTATGAATGATCAGGTCAAATGAAGTTCAAATTACGTCCATACTATGTAAGTCCATTCTGCAGTTTAAAATACTGAGACTGAAGTTGAATTATAACTGAGAGTCAATCAATATAACTTTAAATTACTTACTTATTATATAGGAAATACAATATGTTTAGAGAGCAGTTCAAGTGTTTTGGTGTTAAAGTTTTGGCTCTTACGTATACTTTAAATCATAAGTTTCTATTTTGTGAGTTTTCACTTATCACGGGGGACGCTGGTTCCCCCTGATAACCGAGGGTTACTGTACTTGAATATTCCATGTACACAGTAAGTATAGAGAGCATTAGCTCCATTAACTTTGGCTGTGCTAAATTATAGAATACAACCTTGGCCTTGGTGAAGTTTTGATCACTCATCGCTTAATGATACTGTTGAAAAACAGTTTTACCATGATGGTAAATTTATCAAGACCATTTCTTAGCTAGAAGCTTTTTAGCCCTACCGGCAATAACTACAACTATCCGCAGTTTATTGAGTATATATTATAGACCATAGATGTATGGAGTGTTTGAACACATTGTTTGAGGTGTTTTTATGTTCTTATTTTGCTGTCAACATTGTCTCTGTTTTTCCAGTTATACCCACTGGTCAGCAGATTCATTGGGCTTGAAAAGGCAGCACCGAGCAATTCATCAGCTAAACACGACAGACTAGTTAACCTGCTGGCTAAAGGTCAGTTTTTAGACTAGTTAACCTGCTCGCTAAAGGTCAGTTTTCAGACTAGTTAACCTGCTCACTAAAGGTCAGTTTTCAGACTAGTTAACCTGCTCGCTAAAGGTCAGTTTTCAGCCTAGTTAACCTGCTAGCTATAGGTCAGTTTTCAGACTAGTTAACCTGCTCATTAAAGGTCAGTTTTCAGACTAGTTAACCTGCTCATTAAAGGTCAGTTTTCAGACTAGCTAACCTGCTCACTAAAGGTCAGTTGTCAGACTAGTTAACCTGCTCATTAAAGGTCGGTTTTCAGACTAGTTAACCTGCCCGCTATAGGTCAGTTTGCAGACTAGTTAACAAAAATTTTGTTTGTCTTCAATTTAACAATTGTTTAGTAGTAAAAGTTCTGACTGCATTTACGAATCATAAAGGTTGTATTTGTAGGGCTCCTATATGAAATGTGTGTGGAGTTGTGTACAGCGAGAGCCTGTGGCACTGGTGATTCAGTTACAGTCAACCACCTTTTAAATGGTACTCCTTGTTCTGATGCTGACCTCAGTCTAGTCACATGGCTCCAGAAGGTTCCTTCCGGCACTCTAGCAATTCCATTTGAAAAGAAATCCCTTAAGCTCAAGACAGAGAGGTTAGCATGTCTTTGGCATAACCTAGTATGGGCTTCAGACATACTGAGACTCCAGTAGACGCTCCTATAACGTAAATTTCACATAATCCCACGACCAAACACGAGCGAAGCGAGTGTTTGATCGTGGGATTATGTGAATAATCTTTGGGAATAATATTTATTAGCAGCCTGGAATGCTTAATAAATTACCACTAAAAGTAATGTAATTTTGAGTGTTTGCAACTGATTTGATACATGAACTATGTGCCAACTTCCACCATCAGAATTGATCATGAGCAAGGTTTAAATTGCCAGCCACACGGCTGTAAGTCCACAAGCCACCAATCTGCATCACTCTAACACCATATTGGTCACGTTGTTGTGACACTCAGGCTAGATTGCCAACACACTTATTTAAGTGTATTAATGACACATCGACAACGCATTACTTATGGGTCACCAATGCGTTGGCTATGCAAAAAACCCATTTTGCTGATGTGTGTGTGTCCAGGCCTTGAAATGTAGTGCTGGGCAAGCCCTACTCGTTCCCAATAGCTTTTTAACACTGATATGTAGCTTTACAGTAGATACCAAAGTTCACGTTGTATTTTTGGAAAAGTTTTCTTTGTAGCGCATCCATTACTAACATTTTATCATAGCAGCTGATTAATAGCCGTTAAAGTTTGGCTGGAAGGCTTATATCACAGTAATAGATATCCTTGAACTTGAGAGTATGTAGATCTGCTTTCTTCGTACTGTTGGTCAGTCACATGGTTGTGTTTTAGGCTTGAAAAACCTACACTCGAGGCTGTGTGGAGCGAACAGCTCCTAGCTGCACCGATTAAGCCCAAACAATTTCCACACACATCGATTCCTGCACGCACCAAATCTTCCCAGATAATCTCTCAGTCTATGATGGCCATGTATGACGGACTCAGTTCCAATCTTTTCACTCCACACGTGAGTCAGCACTTTCTGGTTGCCGATACCCTTCTTAAAAAATAATAAATACAACATTGTTACTTGACCTTGACCTTGAACTACCAAGGATTTGTCTCTCCTTGCTAGCTTGAACTTATTTGTTTATGCTTGATTGATGCTCTCTACTGAAAGTGCCATGTGACTAGAAAGCTCTTCTAGAATGTTCCGAGTTCATTCCAAGCATCAAAATACGCTGAATGTTAGCTTAGGTATCTCATTCAGTTTTGGTGAGGCTCTGAAAATTTAAGGTCAAAGTAGTGGTTTCATGTGATGACTCATTATTGTTGGTACTGTGTTGATAAATTATTATTATCAATTATCGACCGCAGCATCAATTGCTTGTCGCGATCGATGCTGTACTTTCCTCTGAAAATGAGTAATTTAGGCTGATTACTGATGAAAACTTTATTCCAGAGATTCCCCGATTCGAAACTCACCAGCCGATTCAGATACCGATCCGATATAACGATTCTTATTGAAAAATATCTGATTCAAATACTGATCCGATATACTGATTCTTTTTAAAAAATAATCCGATTCAGATACCGGTCCGATATACCGATTTTTGTCAAAAAATAATCCGATTCAGATACCGATCCGATATGCTGATTCTTATTGAAAAATAATCTGACTCAGATACTGATTCAGATCTTTTGTGTTGCATAGATAATTGTTAATTTTATTACAGAAAATATAAATATTAATGTGTTTATTTGTTTGTATTTATTTATGATAAAAGAGAAATATATATATACAGTCAAACATGGATAACTCGCCCACGGATAGCTCGAACACACGGTTAACTCGAACGGTTTCTTTGGTCCGTTCCCACGTAATGATAAATTGCTTTAGATAACTCGATCTCAACTCTGTAACTCGAACAGTTTTTTGCCCAATGGCTACCGAGACGGTTGTTATTGCTTTAGAAAATCACTTTATTCCAAGTCATAGAGGTAAACCTCAACTTTTCGTAAATCATAGGCGTCGTTATTACCACCGTCGGCAAAATATTTTTGTCAACGACTTTTCTAAAGGTTTGGTGAATTTTGATTTTTACCAAACATCACTTAGCGATCACCTTTCGGAAGCATGGAAAAGTGAGGTGACCTACGCATAAACTTCAAGAAAAATCGGCAAAATTGATCTCGGTTAAAACGCTCAAAAGAAAAAGATGTCTTTTCTTCTGAGCATTTCAACAACGATCAAGTTTTGCCAATTTTAATCTAAAAAACGTCCTAGCAATAACATCACCTCAAACAACAAAACAATCTCAAGTGATAGAAAAATCTCCTATACCTTTTGATAAAAAAGTTTTAAACTTTACATTAGAAGCATTTAATTTGAAACAAGCCATTTATGCTTTTGATTTCTATTATAGTTTGTGTCTATGTGCATGTATCTACTAATAAATAAATAAATACATGGACTTGTGACAGTGCTCTGATAACTTGAACGCTCTGATAATTCGAACACTTTCGCTCGGTCCCATGAAGTTCGAGTTATTCATGTTTGACTGTATATATGCACATAATGACATACCATGCATGTAGTAACAAAACAGCCATGTTTCTTGTAATTTGTAAGTAATAGTAGTAATTTGTTTTTTTATTATTAAAAGTAATTGATGTTTTTGTTGTCAAAAAAACAACAAAAATGTTAGCAGCACCTGTGAAAGATCAGCAGTTTTTAAATTTATAGTAAGACCTGCAATAGTTTACTCACAAGAACTAGCTCATCAAATGATCTGTAGGACCATAATTATTTAGACAAAGTTCAAAAGTAAATGTGTAAATAAATATAATAAAGGAGAGAAACAATTCACATACACAACCAAACCAAACGAAAACAGCCCAGCAAACAAGCTATGTATCGTCAGGATCAAGAAAGCGATAAATTTAGGCACAGGATCCTCAAATTACTTTCGTGATGCTAGTAAATAGAAATATTACACTGCATTCGTGTTTCCTTTCTTTGTTATCTTGTTCGTGATTGGCTGCAATAAATCTCATCGCTACAATTGGGAAATACCACCCTTTGTGATCACGTCCTAACTAAAGCAAAAAACGTTCCTCAGCTGTGTTGATGTTGATCAGATTATAGACGTGAAATAAATAGTGTGACAAGCCCAGAATTCATTAGGTAAAAGTAAGGAACTTGCAGCTGATAATCTTTATTAGTGTAGCAGGCTAAAATACAGTTTTCTGCTAAATATTTGATCTGTAAAAAGTATCTGAAGTTTCAGATTTTTTACAAAAAGATCGGCCGATATCGATTAAGATACTTATCACCCATATCGGCACCGATACCATATCGGGGCAACTCTACTTTGTTCATATTTGCTAACCACAAGTTTTTATTTGAGTTTGGCATTGAATAAGGTACCTTGCTCGGTAAAATTGAACAGACATACAACACTGATCGTTGTTATGTTTCAGGGTCTTCGTGGAAGCATGTCCGAACCAAGAAGGCATCCTCTAGTCACCTCAACTCACTTATCTAGGTCATACGCACACACTCCAGCTAACAAGTTTGTCCTCGCTAACTCTTTCAGGTTTGCTCTCTTTCTCTTCTTTCTATCTGTCCTGTTCGCTAGATCTATTCTATTCATTAGATAACCGAGTAACATTTCTCAGGTTGTCTTTATGTGTTAAGGTAAATTATAATTTAGAGTTAACGTTGATCTAATTTTTCCACAACGACTCACACAGTCTTACTTGTTCTGCATGTATATTTGATCACTCTTGTTTACTCTACATATTTTATCAACTTTCTCTGAACATAAGTTTAAACGGCTTTTATGTGGTTCTTTCTATTATCAGTTGTGACAGAAGAAATAACCCTATGAACCAGTCAGTGGAGCAACTGTTTAGTAAGTCGGCCCTGTCCTCTCCCCGACCTCCCACTCTTAGTTTTTTGGCTACGAATAAAACGTCTGAAATTCTCTCTCCTGGCTTTGCTGTGAGTATAAAAGAGGCTGTTGCCATCAGTTCTATGGGAGAGACAACCCCCAAATTTCAATTTCAACTAATTTCAATTATATTTTTCCTGTTACGTTGCTTTTTGTTTTATGAAGTTTGTTTGTTTTATATTAGATGACTAGGTGAATTCCTGGCGTTGCGCAGGTATTAAAAAAGCTTATAAACAATGGCAGGTAATGTAGTTGCCTGCCACTCGCCATTAACCTGGCGTATTGCCAATGTTAGTATATATGGTATATTTAACATATATACTATATATATATAGTTATATATGTTAGCATATTGCTAAGCTAGTATCCATATTATTAAACTTACTAATAAGAGCTGTGAGAGCAAGCTTTAGATATGCGTTGCCTAACACAGTCGCTATGCGTATTTCAACCAGATAACGACCCATATCGTCAAATGAATCCATCGCGTCTTGCTTAGTTTAATTGGTTACATTAATGCCTGGTGAACGAAAAGTTCCGAGATCTAATCTTCTGCGATACAGAATTTCATTTTTAGGGTTCAGCTACAGGCACTGCAGACCTCGTTTGATCAGGCGACGTCCAAGCCGGCATGGCTTTGGTTATTGCACTCTTTATAGAGGTAGACAATATACAGGCAAGGGTCTTGTCTAAGGACCTGCCAGAAGGGTGCAGTTGGTGGGGTTTGAACCTAGAACCCAATGATCACTGGCCCAATACCATACCAACTGCACCATCTGTCCCGTATACATATAAGAAAATTTTCGTATGTATGTAAAAAAATAGATAGTAGGTGGATGAGGAATCTGACAATAGCTCTCTATTGAGTATTCTTTGTAACATAATAGTTATATTATTCTCTTAGTTTATACATGTACAGTCCCCCATCTCCAGTTTTGATCACAATGTATACCGAAAGGCTGTTCAAAAAGTGATTTGACTAGATTTAAATATGTTTTCATTGCAAATACTATCAAGTTTTATTTGGCTCTCAGACTTGAAAACAATGTACGACACATTTTCACATTTTTTGCACCATAAACTGTATATTGAGAGATGAGTTCTGGCCTATTGTGTTTTATTCATTTGATAGATTGTCTGGAAAACACATCACACCAAAATCATTTTAGCTATTTTCTGTCTAATTTAAGGTATAATATGTGTATGAAACCTTTAACCATGGTTAGAGGTCATTGCTATATATGATCTCAGTAGCAGGAGTCAATAATAACCTAGTAACGGTGAATATGTGCTGCATTTAGTAAAAACTCACATTTCAGGGTTTTATACGCATCTTCCTTATGATTGGAGGAAGAAAGCCGGTTCCAGGTGTGGAATCTTCTGTTTTTTGAAGATTTAAAGCATATTTATTGCTAATAATAGTAAGATGGTGAAACAAGTGACTGGGAAATTGTTTTGATAATAATCTACCTGTTCAGCACTGTCAGCCTAAATATGTCCAAATTTATTCTTCGGCTATTTGATTGGCTGGTTAAACAATTTTATTGTTACACCGCTGCTGTCTCCTGTGATTGGTACCCTGACTTGTCATTCTCTTAATTTACACTCACAAATGATGGCGCGTCCTGCTGGTGATTTTATTATTAGTTACTTGTGCCCTGGCTGTCTAATATGTCGCTAGAGATAGTCAGGTGTAATATGTCGAATTATGTAATATAATGGCAAATGCCGCGAGCTCAAATCCCGTATGACGCTATATTTTTTCCATTTGTCAACTGTGACTTTGGACAGATATGTGGCCTTGGCTACTATTATAGTAAATATTTGTATATCTATCTTTCACTTCAATAATAGACATATGATAGCACGCTGCTGTGAGCAGAATATTTAAAGAATAGAGAAAGCATAATATTATTATGCTTTATTAGTTATCTTGAGGTGTTGACTGATGTTCTAAAAAAAGAATCAAGGAGATTGACCCTCTAGAAGCTGAGATATAGACAGCCAAACACAGGTCTACCTAATAAAGAATCAGAGGAAAACCCTTCGAAAATCCCGAAAACTGTGACGTATAAAATCGACTTAATGGTCATGTGCCGGAGTTGCGCACCCTTACCGCCGTTACTTATAATGATTGTTTTGGCTGCGAGATGTGAAACGCTTCTCGCGATAGTAAATAATTTACATACTAGCTCTGGTTTCTCAGGAAAATCATCCAAACATTGTGTGGTAAAGGCATTTGCCCACAACCCCTCGCCATGATTTTTTAAAGCAGAAGAGCAGATTTTGACTATTGTGCTTCAAATTTTAACTCGATCTCCACGGATATGCTCCGAAGATCATCTGTTCAACGAACGGCGCGTGTATAGTCTATATGCGATATCCGCGATTGCAGTTTGTTTACAATAAGAAATAGGAATGGGACCTTTTGTTCCTTCATCATTTTTCTACTGTGTATCTACTGCAGCATTCAGTTGATTTTCATGATTATCGTCACTATTAACAGACTGGAAGTTCACTACAGCCATAATCTTAAAAAGACTAACTTGACCGTGCTGCTCTTGCTATAAGAAAAGAAAACGATAACTTTTGCTTTGATTTTTCTATTGATCTATTATCTTATCTATGATTATTTTTTATGATTTATATAATATTCATAATGCATATTATACAAAATAATAATATAACTGCGTATAAAATAAATGATGTAACTAATATAATTTGTAGAAAATTCCAAATGATAACCGAGATTGATGATTGATTTAATTGATTCTATTTATTAGCTATAGTTAAAAAATCTGAACAACGCTAAAAATGAGTCTGAATAGGGAAGCTAAGTAGGAGAACAACAAAACTGAGCTGAACTAGCAAGATAGCGAAATGTTGCGAAATAATAGATGCGTGTAATTATTTTATGCTAAAACTAATCTACACGTCAGAGGGACTGGTTCGGAATTCTAGGAGCGATGATTGTTACGCCCAATTTGATTGTTCTATACTTCCAGGGATTAAACCAATTAAAACGCCGTGATTGTTATAGGAGAGCGCATTAGTTGGCTTAATTGACCAATGACACACAAGTCGATTTCATACGTCATATATTGATGATTACCAAAACACTTTTGTTTTTTGGTAGACCTGTGTTTGGCTGGCTATATCTCAGCTTCTGGTTGGTCAATCTCCTTGATTCTTTTTTTAGAACATCAGTCAACACCTCAAGATGAATAATAAAGCATAATAATATTATGCTTTCTCTATTCTTTAAACAGTTGTATTATTAGTTTGTGTCTTGGCTTGTTGTCAAGTTCTCATGGGACCAAAGTTTTCAGTTGTAATATTGCACACTTGTCTATGCGTGCCACTTTGTGCCACTTGTCTATGCATGCTACTTCGGGGCATTCGTTTAATGGATTATAGCGATCACTTCTGGTATTTTTAAGGATTTATCACCAACATTCGCTCCTCCTGGATCTACCCCTCAACTTCATGATGCTGCCTCTCCTCAACTTCATGATAACACCAAGCCAGCGAGCAACAGACAAACACTGCCTAGTAATCGTCAATCACCTAATGTCAAGCCAGAGGGTATATCAGGTGCTCACAAGTCTGTCCAGCAAGATGACGCACAACGACGGATGGGCACTCCTGACACCGTTAGACCAAGTGCTTCAGCACCTCCAGTGTCAGCGAGTCAGACACTCGCAACATCTGCACGCTACAGTTCGAGTGACCGTATTTGTTCGATACAGAAGCCTGACATCCTACAGCATGACATAAAGGAAACCGTAGCCAGTGTACCGGGGAGTAAGTCTTGCCAAGTCTGTGTACAACCATACTCAACTAGCAGCCAATATTAAAAGTATTGTCCTCAATTTGTGTCAGCATGAACTCATGTTTCTAAAGAACTTGATGACTAACTTTTTAAAGTTTTTGTTCGTGCACTAGTCATATTTGTAACTATGGACTTTTAACTTGCACTTTGGTGTTGTTGACATACAAAGTAGTAACCGTGTTTGTTATGACTTCTTCCTCATCAGGTGTAGTAACCACATATGTTATGACTATTTTAATACATATACTTTCATGTAACAAGTAGATGGGATAACTCCTTAGCAGTGTTTATCTTCTCAATCTACCAGGATACTATACTGTAGGAGGAGATATGGCGGGCAGCATACGAGCGTCCCAAGACTTGTATGCCCAATATCAACAGCAAAAAAAGAGGATCGAGGAGGAAATGAGGCTAATGGAAGAAAGAGATGAGAAATGGAGGGCCATCCATTCGGGTACAAGTATTCTCTATTCACATGCTTTGATTGGTCAACTTTAAAGTATATTATCCATTGGGTTAGAGTGGAAATAAAGGGAAGATTTCATTGGATGAGCACACGGTGAGTGTCAGCTTGATTTTCTCTCTGATCAAATGATGATATGGTTAGGCATGCTAAGTAATTTATTGGTTGATATGCAATATGCAAGCTCTGCTATTTGTCTAAGGAATGGTCAAGGTTTTTCTAAAGGAATAAAGGAATTGACTATGTTAAAATATTATCTTCCACGTGTCTACATGGTTGATAGTATGATAGTAGTGCAGACAACTCTAGTAATGAGTATATCAATGCATTAAGTTTTATACACCGAGCACTGTAGCAATAATATATACCTGTTCATCTAGTCTGGTCAACAGTCTGCTCAACATAGCCTTGAACTTTGATCTTGTTTATCTACTCATAGTTTTTTTTGTAGATACTCAACGAAAAATTGAAGACCCTGTGCCTCAATTAGACCTTGACCAATCAGGTAGTCTTTATTTATATTTATATATTGTCATTTAATAATATCTAAATAAAATCTATGTCTTTCTATCTGTTTCTATTTCTGTTTATTTCTCTTTATTTTCTATTTATCTTCTGTTTCTATCTTTATCACTATCTATCTCTTTTTATGTATCTACATTTTCGACTGTATCTGGTATCTGTATCTGTAGAAGATATATAGGTACTGTAGAGGGTATATAGGTACTGTAGAGGGTATATACATGTAGGTACTGTAGAGGGTATATAGGTACTATAGAGGGTATATAGGTACTGTGGGGGTATATAGGTGCTGTAGAGGGTATGTAGGTACTGTAGAGGGTATATAGATACTGTAGAGGGTATATAGGTACTGTAGAGGATATATATGTACTGTAGAGGGTATATAGGTACTGTAGAGGGTATATAGGTACTATAGAGGGTATATAGGTGATGTAGATGGTATATAGGTACTGTAGAGGGTATATAGGTACTGTAGAGGGTATATAGGTACTGTAGAAGGTATATAGATACTGTAGAGGGTATATAGGTACTGTGGGGGTATATAGGTACTGTGGTGGTATATAAGTGCTGTAGAGGGTATGTAGGTACTGTAGAAGGTATATAGATACTGTAGAGGGTATATAGGTACTGTGGGGGTATATAGGTACTGTGGTGGTATATAAGTGCTGTAGAGGGTATGTAGGTACTGTAGAAGGTATATAGATACTGTAGAGGGTATATAGGTACTGTAGAGGGTAGATAGGTACTGTAGAGGGTATATAGGTACTGTAGAGGGTATATAGGTACTATAGAGGGTATATAGGTACTGTGGTGATATATAAGTGCTGTAGAGGGTATGTAGGTACTGTAGAGGGTATGTAGGTACTGTAGAGGGTATATAGGTGATGTAGAGGATACATAGCTACTGTAGAGGGTATACAGGTACTGTAGAGGGTATATAGGTACTGTAGAGGATATATAGGTACTGTAGAGGGTATATAGGTACTATAGAGGATATATAGATACTGTGGGGGTATATAGGTGCTGTAGAGGGTATGTAGGTACTGTAGAGGATATATAGATACTGTAGAGGGTATATAAGTACTGTAGAGGGTATATAGGTACTGTAAAGGGTATATAGGTACTGTAGAGGATATATAGGTACTGTAGAGGGTATATAGGTACTATAGACTAAAATAAAATAGACTTCTATAGAATTCATGTATATAGGTGCTGTAGAGGGTATGTAGGTACTGTAGAGGATATATAGATACTGTAGAGGGTATATAAGTACTGTAGAGGGTATATAGGTACTGTAAAGGGTATATAGGTACTGTAGAAGATATATAGGTACTGTAGAGGGTATATAGGTACTATAGACTAAAATAAATTAGACTTCTATAGAATTCATGTACTTTGAAGCTACTACTCGGTTTTAACTTTAAGAAGATGGAAGCTTCACAAGCCTCAATAGAATTTAGTTGTATGGAGCAGAATTAGTAATTCACTTGTTGTCTACCAGTATAAGCTAGTCTAGCATAGCTTATACAGCTAGTATACAGTCTAGCTGTATAAGGGAGAGTTACCAGCTCACTTGCCATTCTATGTCAGTTGTATATAAGGCAGAGCTAACAGCCCCTTTGTTGTTTAATGATACCTCAGATTGCAAGTCTGCTCTCAAATCATAAGTTGAACATCTATTCACAGAGAATGATGAGGCACCTGCGGAGACCTGTCAACAAGATGCAGCAGATGACACCTTTGATGAATTGCACTCCGCCGTTGATCCTGTTGGGATTAAGCAATTTGTAGCTGTTGAAACTTTAGAGGAGCAGGGTCCAGTGCGGGCTATCGCTTTCCACCCTTCCGGGGAGTGCTATGCAGTTGGGAGCAACACTAAGGTATGTTTGTTCAAAACTTGCTTGATCAGGGAGTTTAGAAGCCAACAGGTTTCAGTAGAATGAGTACCAAGACAGAGCAACAAGTTTACTATTTGTACGAAATTGCTCTCAGTAAGGTTTGGACTCGCAACTTTTGGCTCAGTATCCAAACACTCTACCACCTGAACCAATCAACAACTTTGACATATTTTGGTATAACTGTGCACTTACTTATCCTCTGCGCTTCATTTGCTCACCTAAGGATTCCTCACAGTACACCAGACTGCCTGGGCACCAGTAAGTTAGTGAAGATCATGTTGATATTTGAATGAACTCACAGGCTATCAAACTTCTACAATCAGGCCAACCTGCAGTTTACTAGATTCTCTAGTTACTTAGGTCAGCAGTTTATTTGATGAATAGTAATTAGGTCAGTTTAGCCTTAGTTCATAGAATCGATCATTGTTTTAGAGATGATTTTACACATGATTTTAGTAGATTTTAGCAGAAAGTATCATCATTGCGATTATTTTTGATATTTGAGGGGACTGACTGCGAGGACGTTTCAAGATTACAATCGACAAAACCTGATCGCGGTTAAAATGTTCAGAAATAAACGTGTTGAAATAATGTCATCAGTTGCTATCGTTGCGGTCGGCTATCGTGGTCAAACTGCATATTTACTATTCTGTTGGTCTCTTAGCAACTAAATATGTAATCGTCGCGCGCTTTTGCCTGCTTGATCTGAGCGTTTTAACCACGATCAAGTTTTGCCGATTTTAGTCTTAAAACATCCTGGCAGTCAGATCACCTCAAACACTGCTTGTATTCTCAGATGGTACTTATATTTGTCACTCTCTAACAGGTGCTACGGGTTTGTCAATATCCTGACATGTCAAAGGTCACTACCTCCTATCACTTGGCTACCAAGAAGCCTAAGGTTCTAGCCAAGAAGGTAAAGCATCATGCGGGATCCATATATTGCACCGCTTAGAACACGCTCGGCACAGTAATAGCCACGGGCAGCAACGATCACTCTGTCAAATGTGTTCAGTGGCTGACTGACCAGAATGTATTCGGTAAGCAGCCTGATATGGTTAGTCCAGGAGCCTTAGACTGTTTATTTAACACTGTATTGTCTTCATAGAAACTTGTCCAATCTTTTCTGTTTTTCCTCGCACAGATTTATGGTATCTAATTATCTATCAACCTCGGCCGATGTAGCTTACAAGTCGCACAACACAGCATGTTCATTCACTACGTTGACCTATTAACTATACTTATGTACGTATAGTTAATATGTCTATGATTCACTATGACAGTGTGTATATTCACTATGACAGTGTGTATATTCACTATGACAGTGTGTATATTCACTATGACAGTGTGCATATTCACTATGACAGTGTGTGTATTCACTATGACAGTGTGTATATTCGCTATGACAGTGTGTATATTCACTATGATAGTGTGTATATTCACTATGACAGTGTGTATATTCGCTATGACAGTGTGTATATTCACTATGACATTGTGTGTATTCACTATGACAGTGTGTATATTCACTATGACAGTGTGTATATTCACTATGACAGTGTGTGTATTCACTATGACAGTGTGTATATTTACTATGACAGTGTGTATATTCACTATGACAGTGTGTATATTCACTATGACAGTGTGTGTATTCACTATGACAGTGTGTATATTCACTATGACAGTGTGTGTATTCACTATGACAGTGTGTATATTTACTATGACAGTGTGTATATTCACTATGGCAGTGTGTATATTCGCTATGACAGTGTGTATATTCACTATGACAGTGTGTATATTCACTATGACAGTGTGTATATTCGCTATGACAGTGTGTATATTCACTATGACATTGTGTGTATTCACTATGACAGTGTGTATATTCACTATGACAGTGTGTGTATTCACTATGACAGTGTGTATATTCACTATGACAGTGTGTGTATTCACTATGACAGTGTGTATATTTACTATGACAGTGTGTATATTCACTATGACAGTGTGTATATTCGCTATGACAGTGTGTATATTCACTATGACTGTGTGTATATTCACTATGACAGTGTGTGTATTCACTATGACAGTGTGTATATTTACTATGACAGTGTGTATATTCACTATGATAGTGTGTATATTTACTATGACAGTGTGTATATTCGGTATGACAGTGTGTATATTCGCTATGACAGTGTGTATATTCACTATGACAGTGTATATATTCCCTATGACAGTGTGTATATTCGCTATGACAGTGTGTATATTCACTGTGACAGTGTGTATGTTCACTATGACAGTGTGTATATTCACTATGATAGTGTGTATATTCACTATAATGACTGTGTGTATATTCGCTATGGTATTGTGTATATTCGCTATGATAGTGTGTATATTCACTATGACAGTGTGTATATTCACTATGGCTGTCTGGTTTTATACTCCATAAAGTTTCTGCAGTTGCTTTTCATCTAGGAACTTCATTGCTGGGTGAAGGGAGATTAGATATTATTTTACAATAGAGCTGGCATGCCATAAAATGTTAACTTGTGGTACAACTATTATCAAGTTTTCACCTTAAAATTGACACTGTATGGTAGCATATTTGTATGATGATGCTGATAGCTGTAGTTGCTATGGTTACAAGGAATGACCTTGTCAGGAGACCATCAATAACAGTTCCCTAGAACAATTTTATTTTGCTAGTATTTAGTTTTGTGAGTAGCACACAGGGTGAAATTTCGCTGCAACTTAATTTCGCGGCTCTGATGAGTACAAAGATATACTGATGGGAAAATAAATGCAGCGGAACAAACAGATTACATTCCTCAGGTCCAGTTCTCTAGTAAGAATAAATTTTAAATTTGGGACTAGTAGTATTTGTAAACCGCAGGTAGAAATGTGTGGGTGAGATCGATAATTCAATTCGATCGCTTGCTGCTATTTGTTTGATGGTCTATCAATGACGTCTAGGTCTCTCTATATGACGATTTCATTGTGGATATCCATGAACAAAGTTATTTAATTTCGCGTTTTCGCTCGTTCGTTATGATAGTTTAGTTTTGCTCATGCAATTTTCGCGAGAGAATGTCTCCGCGAAAACGCGAAAGTTAGATGACGCGAATACATCGTGTCCCAGGGTATTTGACTAGATATACTGCGATAACCACATTCATTATTGTTATATATCTTATAGCAGCGTTATCACATATGTTGTGTTCTTTGTTTTTGTTTAGGTTCAGAAAAGAGCATTTCAGTACATGATGGGACAGTAAGAGACGTCTCCTTCCTCTCTGCGGATCAGTTACTGAGTGCTGGGGCTGGTGATTGCACTGTCTGTCTCACAGACATAGCTTCAGGTTGGTTAGCAGAATCCCCTCATAGCACTCCTTCACCAATTTACAATGGCAGTAAATGGTTAATATATATTACTGTAAATTGATTATTTGCTAAAACTATTTATTTTGTCCACTTCAACTTTTCACAACGGATTAAATTTAAATCAAAAAACCAACAGACTGTGTCCGAAAGTTGCAATATTATGCTAACAGTTGTAACAAGCGAAGTCGTCATGCCTGTTTAAACATGGAGTGATAACTCCGAATGTAATTAGAATTTTCAGTAATTGTGTAATATTTTTTCTTCATTGCGATTTCTTTCATGAAATTTTGTAGCTTCAAGTCTGTCAAAGTTCCACATATTATCAGCTGTTTCTATGGACCAGTTTTCAAAGATGTTATCAGTCTGCTCAGCTTTCTCAAATTCCTGACAAGGTCTCTATATATCAATGTATACATGTACATATATGCCTCTATATGTACATGTATTAATACATGGATATGCTCCTGCATATATGTACATATCGAGGCCTATATATAGATGTAAACATGGATATGCTAATTTATATATGTACATATCGAGGCCTATATATTCATGTATACATTGATATGCTCATGTATATATGTACATATCGAGGCCTCAATATGCACATGTATACATTGATATGCTCATGTATACATGTACATATAGGCATATATATGTACATGTAAACATGGATATGCCCTGTATATATGTACATATCGAGGCCTATATATACATGGATACATGGATATGCTCCTGCATATATACATGTATACATGTACATATATAGGGCTCTATATATCTATGTATACATATATATATACATATATATGTATATATACTTATAGACAAAGTGGACGCTGCACAGTTCGTTACAGAGTATGAGAGACCAGTGTATGTCAACAAAGAGTCCAACCACCCACCTGGCATAATCAGAAACATTCCAGCAAGTATAAATAAGAGGCTCTCTACAATTTCGTCTGATGCTGAATGCTTCAATAAAACAGCAAATATCTACCAAGAAGCACTAACCAAGAGCGGATATAGCCACCAATTAACATACCAAGAACATCTATCAACATCTGAAAACAGACAATGCAAACGGAGCAGGACGATTACATGGTACAACCCACCTTACAGCAGTAATGTCCATACTAACATCGGCAAACTCTTCATCCAACTAGTCAAGAAGGAATTTACGACAAGGCACCCACTGCATAAAATATTTAACAGCAACAATATCAAAATTAGCTACAGTTGTATGAGCAATGTAAGAGAGTCCATCAATGCTCACAACAAAATTATACTGTCTGCCAACACCGCAAATGAAGACCGAACATGCAACTGCAGAAAAAGAGAAGAGTGCCCGATGAATGGAGAATGCCTGAAAACATCATTAATTTACCAGGCTACTGTAAAAACCAACACCGATTCACCAGACCAGACATACATTGGACTAACAGAGAACACTTTCAAGACGCGATTCACTAACCATAAAGCTTCTTTCAACCACCCATCTAAGAGAAACTCTACTGAATTAAGTAAATATATATGGTCACTAAAGGACAATAATACCAACTACGCAATATCATGGAAGACCCTACGGTATGCTAAAGCATACAACACTATCTCAAACAAGTGTAACTTATGCCTATGGGAGAAATTCTTTATTATTTACAGACCATCATTAGGCACTCTTAATAAACGTAACGAGCTATTATCATCATGCAGACATTCATCTAAGTTCTTGCTACGTAATTGTATCACTTAACTATTTGGCTTTTGGCTTCTGTACACTCATCCAATTATCAGCTTATCTAACTCTGCATAACAGCGTATTTAATACTGGAGTATGAAATTCATTTTAGACATTTTATCTGAAGAGTGTGATACTGAGTGTACCACATGAAACTATTAGTAATAAAATGTTTAACTTATAGAGTGAAGTTCCACTTATAAATATTTTATATATACTTATATATATATATTCCAAAGTAGTGTGTTAAAGCTGCCAAATAGTGCTCAATGAGTGATCAGAGCTTAAATATAAAATTTATTCATGTAAAACCTTAGATAAAAAACAACTTCATTACTATTAGTTTCATGTCTGTTACGCAGACAATCATCAGATAAAATTGTTTTGGTCCAACTGAGTTATATATAAGAAAGGTGTAATTACTATAACGACTGATAGCTATGTAATTGCATTTCGTAGTGTGTATTTAGCAGAATGTCGGCATGTGGAAGCTAGCTCATTACGCTTGTTGAGTGAGCTCATTTCTGGCTTTGTGAGGATGATATACTTTTCTGATATACACAGGTTACAACGCTTGGTGGCTGGGTCGTATGGCCTTGCGTGTTGAATGATTTTCCATTTAATCGTATACGGTGTGTTCAGGCCTTTTAGCTGCCAGATGTAGCCACTAAGCTCTGTGGCAGACCGCTTGTCCTGGTGCCTGAAAGATGACATGTGGCCGCTGAATCGTGTCTTAAAGGAATTTTCTGTGAGGCCAATATAACTTTCTGTAGGTTTGCTACCGTCGTCTGCGGTGACTACAGCTGTAGTCACCGCAGACGACGGTAGCAAACCTACAGAAAGTTATATTGGCCTCACAGAAAATTCCTTTAAGACACGATTCAGCGGCCACATGTCATCTTTCAGGCACCAGGACAAGCGGTCTGCCACAGAGCTTAGTGGCTACATCTGGCAGCTAAAAGGCCTGAACACACCGTATACGATTAAATGGAAAATCATTCAACACGCAAGGCCATACGACCCAGCCACCAAGCGTTGTAACCTGTGTATATCAGAAAAGTATATCATCCTCACAAAGCCAGAAATGAGCTCACTCAACAAGCGTAATGAGCTAGCTTCCACATGCCGGCATTCTGCTAAATACACACTACGAAATGCAATTACATAGCTATCAGTCGTTATAGTAATTACACCTTTCTTATATATAACTCAATTGGACCAAAACAATTTTATCTGATGATTGTCTGCGTAACAGACATGAAACTAATAGTAATGAAGTTGTTTTTTATCTAAGGTTTTACATGAATAAATTTTATATATATATATATACTTATATAAACTATAAATTCCTAAGAATTATGGGCTAGTATTACTAAAATTAGAGTGATCAACAAATATATTGGAGCAGCTATATACTAATAAATTATTTAAAAGCAATACTTATCTTTTTTTTCCAGCTACTGTCAGTTTCATGATATTCTCATTCGTCAGGCTGTGTTGGAATAAACAAGATGGTGACTAATCTCTTCTTGGCTATTTTTCCCTCCCTTTTGTTCTTATTGTTTAATTTCTTCTTCTTCTGATTGGCTGTTGGTTAGTAGCTACAAAATGAGAGAGAAGATAATTTCTGGAATGACGACAGGTTGAGACTAATTCAGATTTTTTATTAAGTGTTGCTAAGTCAGGTCTATTAATGATGTAGTATTTTTCTGTCAAACATAGGTTGCACCTTTTGCTGGAGTTGTTGTAGGACTTTGTCTGTTTTAGTACAGTCCAGTCTAGTTTGTAGTTAATGTCTTGGTCTTTCAGTTTCATCTCTTCATAACTATATACTAATAAATTATTTAAAAGCAATACTTATTTTATAGCTGCTCCAATATATTTGTTGAGCACTCTAATTTTAGTAATACTAGCCCATAATTCTTAGGAATTTACAGTTTATACAGCTCCTTTAGACTGATTTAGTGAACTAATTTCTTGATTCACTGATGTCACTTTACAAGTTGAGCACTTTTGTATAGCTAAAATGGATTGTTTTAATCTGCAGTACTCTATGAAGAATATCCCTGTAGCTAATGTATGTGAATACAAAACTAGACTGATTGAAATGACTGAGAAGCTAATCAAGAGAATGCGATGGAAAGCCTACTTTTACCTTAACCCTAACACTAAACCTAAGACTCAAGAAACTTTTGGATTTAATTCAAGAAAAACTGCCCCTACTCTAAAAGATATGACTGACTTTGAAGAAGAAATGGCCAACTTAATACATGACTTAAGCTTCAAAAACAACAAAAACCACTTTCAAACTAAGCTCACTTTAGACTTAAACTATCAATAAAGAAAACAACATACTAGTGAAAGCTGACAAGACGACCAACTATTACAAAATAACTCCAGACAATTATAACAAGGCACTACAAAACAACATTACAAAAAATTACAAAAAGACTGACAATGACACCATAAATAAAATAACTGCTAATGACCAACAAATTGCCCAACAACTAGAACTTGACGACCGCATTGAACAAACTGCTCGAAGAGATGCCTTTATCACTATAAAAGACCACAAACCCAATTTTCCCAATAACCCTACTCACAGACCAATCAACCCTACTAAACCAGAACTTGGAAAAGTTAGTAAGCACATACTTGAGAAAATAAACAAAACACTGCGAACTAAAACCCATGCGACTTTATGGAGAAACACTACAGAAGTGATAGAATGGTTCAAAAACATTGCTAACAAGCAAAATTACTCATTCATCTCATTTGACGTCTGTGAATTTTACCCTTCAATAACACATGAACTACTAACTAATGCAATACGCTTTGCTCGACAATATACTACCATTACTGACAATGAAGAACACATAATCATTCACACAAAAAAACGCATACTTGACATATGGACAAGAACCTTGGAGAAAAAAAGACAATGCTAGCATGTTCGACGTGACTATGGGAAGCTATGACGGAGCTGAGACTTGTGAACTGGTAGGGACTTACTTACTTTCTTTACTTCCAGACGAACTCAAACGCAACACTGGACTCTATCGTGATGACGGACTTGCAATCTGCGATGGCACACCTCGCAGCATCGAAAACATGAAGAAACAAATATGCAAAACATACAAACAGAACAAACTAAAAATCACTATTGAAGCTAACCAAAAAATCATCAATTTTTTAGATGTAACCCTAGACCTAAACAGTGGTACACACAGCCCATACACTAAACCCAACAACAACATACAATATGTTCATGCCCAAAGTAACCACCCCCCTAACATCATTAAAAACTTACCAGAAAACGTCAACAAAAGACTCTCTCGACTCTCTGCTAACAAACATATATTTGAGCAATCAAAAACACCATACCAGCAAGCACTAAATGACAGTAACTACAAGTACAGGCTAAAATACAAACCAGAAACCACAACTAAAAAACGTAACAGGCAACGAAAAGTAATATGGTACAACCCACCATATAACAGCAATGTACAGACTAACATTGGCAAAATATTCTTAAAAATTGTAAACAAATGCTTTGACAAAAAGAACCCACTAGGCAAAATATTCAACAAGAACACAGTAAAAATCAGCTATTCCACAATGCCCAACATGAAGAGTAACATTGATGCACACAACAAAAAAATCCTTGGTAAAAGCAATGAAACTCCAGTAAATGACAAAAACTGTAACTGCCGAGTCAAAAGTGAATGCCCACTTAATGAAAACTGCCTGCAAAAAAGTGTGATATACCAAGCCAAAGTGACACGACTAGACAACAACACTACTGAATCATACATAGGACTTTGTGAAACTGACTTTAAAACACGATATAGTAACCACAAAACTAGTATCAAAAACAGCACCAAGCGAAACGCAACTGAACTAAGCAAACACATTTGGAAACTGAAAGACCAAGACATTAACTACAAACTAGACTGGACTGTACTAAAACAGACAAAATCCTACAACAACTCCAGCAAAAGGTGCAACCTATGTTTGACAGAAAAATACTACATCATTAATAGACCTGACTTAGCGACACTTAATAAAAAATCTGAATTAGTCTCAACCTGTCGTCATTCCAGAAATTATCTTCTCTCTCATTTTGTAGCTACTAACCAACAGCCAATCAGAAGAAGAAGAAATTAAACAATAAGAACAAAAGGGAGGGAAAAATAGCCAAGAAGAGATTAGTCACCATCTTGTTTATTCCAACACAGCCTGACGAATGAGAATATCATGAAACTGACAGTAGCTGGAAAAAAAAGTATTGCTTTTAAATAATTTATTAGTATATATACTTATATATATATATAAATGGCCTATATATGTACATGTAAATATGGATATGCTCCTGTATATATGTACATATCGAGGTCTATTTATACATGTGTACATGGATATGCTCATCTACATATCTATGTATACATGTGTACATACATGTATGTATACATGTACATATAAATGGCCTCTATATGTACTGTAAAATTACTGCAATATTGGGCCATAAAACGAGTGAGGGGGATTAGAAAAAGAGAAAAATTGGTAAAACCCATCAATAAATCTCTGGTTACGTACAACCACAAAATTAAAAAGACAACTCTAGTTTTCCTCTCTGTAGGGCCTAATGTGTGAGTTTAGAAGTATCTTGAAAAGGAATGCACATGTAATTTACTTTTCGTATAACATAAAACCCCTAAAAAGTATATAACGGGAACGATTTATTTGCAATGTAAAAGTGACTTCTGCATGCACATATATACATATATTTGCGCTGAATTTGTTATGGTTATTTATGAATTCACTGTTCAACCTTTACAGGCATCTGACAGAGTTTAGCAATGATAAACAGTGGCTTTTATCTCTGATAGCATCTATTTTAGTAATTCCATACATTTTATTCATGTTGCCAGTTGAAATTGTTTTCTATAAACTTCGAATCTTATTGTACTTAATTGAAATGATTATAATTTAACTTCTAAAAGAAGAAAAGCCGCTTTGTTTCTTGCTGATAAGTTTAAAATCGTATATTAACTTATCTTTGATACTGTTTAATGAATTTTATAGGGTCGGTAGTGCGCAGGTACAAACAGAGAGAGTCAAAAGTTTATCTCTGGTGGACAGGATAAGAAGGTGCTCATGTGGGACACGCGTATGAGCGTTCCCGTGCAGACTTACCAGTCCTCAAGCAAGTTAAAAATCAATCTAATGAAACTCAGAAAATTAGGATGGTTTCTTTGATCGTAACTGATGCCAGGCAGCCATCTACATTTGGAACATTTGTGTTGCTGCCTATGCTCAGGTTTTTATGACAGCAAAAATCTTTGAACATTTTTATTGTTCAAACATTATTATGTTGGAATGTCATCAATGTTGTCAATAATTTTGTAATAAAGATACTTGTAGGCTGAATACAATTACTACTGAGATATCTCGATTGATAAAGCATTTGGTTTATAGCAGTTCCTCAGTCTTTTCTGCTGGTACTTCTTGAGGTTCCTCTTTTCTGGAACACAAATTTAATGATTGTCAAAACGTACGGCTGTAAACTAACAGCTGTTGAATGAGGTGTCTGCCGTCATGAAAGTCGAAAATACTTTATACAATGTATGTGGATTCGAGCTAACGCCATGGTGTCGAAAATCTAGTGGTTTTCTAAATTAATGATGCATCTATCCAACGTAGAGCTGAAAGTTTGATTTTAAAGCAGTTCTTGGAACAGTCAGCTCCCATTATATTATGTTGAATTTGATTTTATAGTATGAAAGGAGAGATATATAATGGTATATATCATTATATATCTGGTATATTATATATATATTTTAGTATACAATCTCACATTTTTTTGGAAATGTTGGCATTGATAGCAGACATTCCTCCGTAGACATGGGGGATCCTAGCATTCTGATTGTCACAAACTCTGTTCTTGTTACAGCGAACAGCGCGTTTGCCAGTGTCTGCCTCGAACAAGAACAGTTATATAATGGTATATACTAGAGCTGCACGATTATAAAAATTGATCGCGATTAATAACTGGTCTGAACCAGTTATTCTTCGATTAATCTTAGAATTAATCTAGCGAAAACCTGCATATTCAGAAACAAATGAGACAGCTACATTTAGAATAATTATACAGTAATACTTCAACTTACAAGTGCTCCAACGTACGAGAAACTTGAGATACGAGCCAGCTTTCAAGCAAGTTTTAGCGCTAACATACGAGCCATGTTTGAGATACGAGCAAGCGAGTCCGTTGCCAAGTATGCCAGAGGTGTTTTATGAGAACAGCATCACCATGTATTTTTCAACTGCTCAGGTTATACTATTGTATCGTGTTTTTTGTGCGCGATTTTCAGTGTAGAATTATGTGAATTAAACGTACTGTGCGTAGACCGAAAGTTGGCCAGTAACATGAAAGATACTACAAAGAAAAAGCAAATGATAACAATTGATATTACACGGAAAATTATTGAAAAATATGCGAAATGTGTATGCGTGATTGAGTTAGCTCAGCAATATGGCAGAAATAGATCCTTAATTATCAAACAGTAGGATTATATTCAGGGCATTTAGTTCGCAAAATGAATAACCATATTTTCTAAACGGCGCAGCGATCTTCACGACCGCTGATGGCATTGGATAAACAATTGGCCGGTGACAGCGTAATTGAAACGATCCTATGTGAACAGGATCGACAGAAGAATGCCAACAGAAGAGATTTTGTCTTGCATTAGTTAATCATCGGCGTTGGCTGTGCAATTCGTGTCTGTGTTTTGCTACAAAAATGGTCGCCTTGCGTTACAGCTTGGAGTTTGCATCGTGAATTGGTTTTGTCTCCAAAATTGGTTTTTTGCTGTTCTAGCATTCAAATCATTGTGGAAAAATGAAGTATCATGATTTTACTGGTATAAATGGATTTACTTATAAAATGTTGTCAAGTAATTAAGTAATTTTAAACAAATAACTTTAAAGGAAATGAATTTTAATTTAAGTATTTTCAAATTTCAACTGTCAAGTAATTTGAAACAAATTGTATCTAAATATTTTTTAAAATTCCCAAATTGTGGAAATGTGATTACAAGCTCTTAAAACACGAGACTGCCGTAGCTTGGAACTCGTCATTTTGATGACGCTGTCAAACGGTGTGGTTATTATATTGACACGTAATGCTATTACATGGAATTAAAGGCCAATGAAAGGCCCGATATAAAACGTCTCGTAGCACTCCTTTATAACAAACGCTTTGGGTTCTACAGAAAAGCCCGTATCAAATATAGATGCTCGCCACTTCACAGTTTCGTTTCAGCCTGGTCTAATCATCTAGTCGTAATCTGATCATGTGACCCATACTTCCTACCAAATCGCGCCGACAATTTCTGCAGCATTTTTCGACTATCACAAGTGACCAACAGGCTCGTCGTGTTTATCAGAGGATGATATGAACCCCTCCAAGTTAAGGCTAAAGAATTAAATGAGTTTTTTACGGTAGGTTTTGAGATATCAGTGCTCAAAGTGACAGCATTACGATGATGATGAAATGTACGCTTAATGACAATAGACATAGTTTTATTGAATGCGTGAAGTATATTTGTGAAAATATTTTGACGAATTAGGTTGCATGAAAGTGTAAACAGAAGCCATCTCATTCATCTACGTCCCATTTGAGCCATTTTGGAAAGAGATTCTAATTTACAGCGCTTTCATGATGGCTGCGATTAACTGTTCGCTTTTGAGCTTTTAAGAGTTGGTAATCACATTCCCACATATTTTGCACCCACAACACAGCAGAGTAAGACATGGTGAATCTTTTTATACCAAATAACTGTAATGGGATTTTGTTGCAAGTCAACCTTTAAAATGAATGTGTGAAGGTACAATGGTACCTCTGTTGTCATGATGGTACAATGGTACCTCTATTGTCATGATGGTAAAATGGTACCTCTATTGTCATGATGGTACAATGTAAACAATTGCAGGAGATATCACGCAACTGCTGAAGACAGTCCAGGTAGCCGAGCATATGGACAAGGTCATCCAGTGTCGCTGGCATCCGTTGCTTCCCTCCTTCATTACAAGCAGCGCTGACAAGACGGTCACCTGCTGGGCAATACAGATCGATGACTAATCAATCAGCTGATCTTTTCCTTCGTCAGCGCATCATCTACCTCTGCTGATTAATGGTTCCTAGAGTTATCTTCTCGTGTCATCTAATTTGCAAATGGAATACGACATAATTGTCAGAAAAAACATTGTTGAGGTCTGAGTATGTCATCAGTAGACTACGAGTGTTACTAATGGCTTGTTGCTGGTCTCCTAGCAACAAATGTTGATGACTCAGTGATGTTCTTAGTGATCAGATTCTCCTGATAATTATGACAGCATTTTACACTCTGGTTTCTGTGCATTGCTGGCTGCTTATTACCACGCTTTGCAATGAATTGTATAGTACGGGCTCCTAGGTATCCCTCTGGTTGAATTGGTATATATGAAGGTATATAGCTACCCCCTTTCATTGAACTTAATTGTGCGCAATTAAATTATATATTTAAGATGTATAATTATATAAAATTTGCCTTTTATGCTCTTATTTATTTACCTATTTATCTTTCCACTCAGTTCATTCTTGCTAGTCTTTTTTGTTATACTAGTTTCCTTTGATACTTAGCCTCTGTTCTTACAATTCATTGTATGGGTCCGCTTTATCTCATTTATTTCCATTCACATTGTAGGTTTTAACTACAGTATTAATGGATCATATGTTATAGTGCGCTTCTTTTAGTCACCTTTAAGCTGCTGGGAGATAAGTTTATTTTTATGATCACTTGTGTTTGCTTCACTTAGTTTTGTGAGGAGTTGTCGTACTTTTTGCTAGCTTTTCTCACAATCATAATTTTTACAATAAAAACAATTTTTTGTTTCACTTGCCGTCATATCATTTTCCTCAAAATCATCATTTTCATCAAGTCTTATATATGCTGACATTTAGGCCCTCAGCTCCTACACTAGTCGGGTACTCTGACTCAGATTGAGGTGGAGATTTAGACGAAAGGCGATCAACCACAGGCTATGTGTTTACTCTAGGTAGTTCCGCACCTATCAGCTGGAAATCGCACAAGCAAACAGCTGTAGCCCTATCAACCGAAGCCGAGTACATTGCAATGGTCGAAGCTACTAAGAAAGCCATACATCTACGACAATCACTGAACATGCAACAAGATAACTTGACAACTGTCTACGTTGACAATCAAAGTGCAATTTCCCTCGCTAAGAACACTGACAAGCATCACAATCGCAGCAAACATGTAGACATACTATATCACTTCATTAGACTACAAACCAATGTTGTATACACCTACATTAACACTAACAATAATATGGCTGACATATTCACTAAGCTACTTGACAGAGTCACACATAGGTATGCGTCAACGAAAGATGCTGCTCCAGCTTGAGGGGCGTGTTGAGAGACAAGCCTACGCACATGTTACTGTGTCTGATTTACAGGCTACATTAGTTTAGTTTACATTTACATATTATAAGTTGTGTTTTTTCATATTGGTGCAGACAACTCCAATTTACTTATGCTATGTTGGTTACAAGCTCACATATACAAATGCTGCTAATTGGTTAATAGGTCAATTAATCAATTTCTACTGGTTCATTTATTTTTGTGTGCATACCTTTACTTGTAGAAGCAACTTCCTGTTCTGTTCTAATTACAAAGCATTACAGCAGCACATTCTCTCCTAATCTTTTAATTATGGCTAGTAACACACAATCAACAACTAGCTCAACAAAGTGTTTTGTGTACTTGAAATAAATTGAGAAAAAAATAAAAACAAATTTAAAGGTTTTCAAACTTTGTCAAACAACTGTAACTTTCAAACTTTATACCATGGAGAAAATGTTTTGACCCTGACAACTAAAATAAAAATAAATAAAACAACTGTAAAGGTTTTCAAACAGCTGTGAATTTAAAAATTGATAACCTGAAAGAAGTGTTTCGTTGAATAAATGTAAATGTGAAATCATTATCAAGTAATGGCAAAATATAGCCTATTTTGCTACGATTACAATCCAAAATTGTTTGATATTAGAATTATATGATTTCAGTTCGTTTCAGTGTTGGCATGCAAAAGTTGATATGTAGGCTAATATCGTAGGCTATAGGTACTAATCAACATCATTAAAAATAGTGTCAAAATACTATGTTAACCTTAGGAACTATAGGTACCTACAATAATTTCAGTGAGTTTAGTTGTTTTGGTTTGCATGCCCAAGATAATATAACATTACAATGTACTACATAGAGAGTTTTTACCTTCGAGACAAATGTTTAACATAAAAGCTGATTCTTACTTGAATGAATTTAGTTTACTAAACACATACTTGAAAGAAGTTTTAGTATGTCTTTTAGAAAACCTTAAACTTTCAGCATTAGTTATATCATTGCGAGATATTTTGATTTTAACGCATAACGGATATACCGAACAACGAATACAGCTAACTCGTCATGGCAAGTTCAGCTTCATATATCTTATTAACTTATATGATCAGTTCATAATTCGCCAAATTTTAAGTTTGAGATTAATAATCGGGAGCCAAATAAATTAGCCCTAACAAATAAAAGAAATGAATAAGCATCGCGTTGCATTTACTTGGGTCCCAAAATAGTTCTAAACAAAAGAATAGTAACCTCGCCCGACTTTTAACTTAGAACCAGCTTTGGTTAGAGATCTGAAAACTTGTCAAAATAGTTTTAAGAAAGCTGTTGACTTTCGGCTGCTAACCTTGGGAAATCTACTTGCATGGGTAGAATAAAATCTCTACTATGAGATGAGGTATACACCTACTTCTCCTCTAGCATCAATGGGTCTCTCTAAATTCTTCCTAATCTTTCATTAGCAGCCTTTTTTCTTTTTTATGGCAGCAAGTCCACATTTTCCAATTTTATTCAATTTTTTGAATCAATGTGTGTTTGAGTAAATGTTCTTTTCAGAGTTCCAAAACCGCAGTAAGCATTTTAGTACTTGCATGTAGACTTACATACGCCTATAAATGCTTACATACAAAGCTTAAACAAATTATTATTTAATCAAATTTAACATTAATGATTTTTATCAAAATACATAATAACTAAATGTGTAAGACCAAATTATATGCAAAAATCAGATTTATAAAGTCACCATTGTAGTAGTCTGTTGGTTATAGTAACAGCTTTCATTTTGGTCTAACGAACCATTTGTAATCTATCTCTAGCTATGATCTATACCTTGATTACTGTCAGCTGCTATGTTATGGTCCTTACCTACTCTCATCATTCAAGTAGGTCACATCTGATAATGCGTTGTTTTCATCAATTGTTAACTGTAGCTGTGGTTGCACACCCTGCCTCAAACCTCAGTACAACAAGTTACTATACAAAAGTAGAGGTATTCACCTCAAAAGGCTTTTTTGTTTCTTATCAGAGCATAAAACATAAGCTGCATATTCAATATACTCTTTGATTAACTCACCATCCATAAATGGCTTTCTGCACCTGCTGATTCGGTGTACTACTTTCACGCTTGCTAAAATGGCCTTTGGGCTGCTCTCAGAAAGAGTCTTCATCATATTCTGCTATGTTTTTTTTACTGCTGAACAGTGGTGCAAGTCTTGCCTTTTCAGCATCATTGGACCCATGCCCATACACTGTTCTATGCTTAGCATGGAAATGCATCTTTGCATGATTTTTTCACGTTATAATGTCTAAACATTCTAACGTGAAATTCCTTTCCTTTCCTTATTTTTCTAACATGATATTCATCAGTCCACTCTTTGTTGGATTTGCGACACTTTCCACATATTGAATGCTTTTACTTTTTTGTTGCACTTGCCATTACTTCACATGAAGACTCACTGCCCCAGAGTTGCTGAATATTTTGTTGTGGTAAAGAACTGCCAGAGGAGATTACCCAAACAAAAAAGGAGATTTTATTTTCTGCAAGACAAGCACAGTGGGAATCCATTAGTGCTGCATTATTTCATCGGAAAGGGAAGCAACTCCTATATAATGCCAGACTGACAATCAATTATTGCAGTATTCAGATTAAAAAATAACATTCAATTTTATTTTCTTTAGCCAGAAACAAAAAGCCTGCATTGAAGCATCAAAAAGGCAGCAGTGATCTAAAGGCAGCATGTTGCCCATGCCTGTAATAGATTAATAATCAAATCTACATGCTCTAATATTTCTTCTCATAACCAGGAGACATATTACCTCTGGTACTGAACTACATACAAAGTAATGTGTGAGTCATAGATGTTGCTAGTTTGTGACCTCTATCTCTTGTTATCTGTCTGTATCTAGATCTGTACTCTTAAGCTGAGGTCACACATCAACTGAACCAGACCTTGCAAAGTGTGCATAGCTCAATAATGACAATCAAGGTTTTGTACAGTGCAGGCAGATTGATCACAGCTGAACTCGACAAGGTCTGTCCTGGTGTGCTAATCTTTTCTGATTGGTTGAGCTCCTTCTCTGTTTGCATGTGCTGCTAACATTCTGAATCCGGTGTAAAAATTATCAAAAAACTACCAGGGAGATATTTCTACCAAACACCGAACATTTGATATTAAACAAATCGTGTGAAATTTATGAGAGAGTTCAACACTGCTATGTTAATATACCACTTAATATTGGGATTGATGATGAATATAAAGCAGTGAGTAGTACTAAAATTATTAAAATAATGCGATTTTAACAATGTATTTCATTTTTATTCTGGTTTCATAGATTATCCAATAAGATGAGGCCAATGTTATTTAAAAGCATATAACATATATGTGTTACATAAGCTTTTATTATTAAGTTTTAGGTGCAGAATATGATTAATAATACATTCATTGACTGAATTTATCTGACAATCAAAAAATTACCATACAATAGATATAAACTGCTATTGGTGTTTCGTGTTATAACATTGCAGGTGTCTATAGTTATATGAATGTACAAGTACATTTGGCCTCAATATCTTGCTGCAAGCTTTTGATATTTCTCATGACTTCTTGTACGCAAGGATGAGCAGAGTTTTCTCCATACACCGCTTTCATCATATCCAAAGACTTGGTGTAATATTCTAATGCTTTTGTATAGTCACCAAGAGAGCAATATGCACTACCAAAATTGTTGTAGCTGCGAGCAATATCAGAATGAGTAGCAGCTTCTCCATACACAGCTTTCTTCATATCTAAAGATTTGGTGTAGTATTCTAATGCTTTTCTGTAGTCACCCAGGGATTCATATGCACTACCAACATTATTGTAGCTGCAAGCAATATCAGAATGAGTAGCGGTTTCTCTATACACAGCTTTCAACATATCCAAAGCCTTGGTGTAATATTCTAGTGCTTGTCTATAATCACCCAGGGATTCATATGCACTACCAACATTATTGTAGCTGCAAGCAATATCAGAATGAGTAGCAGTTTCTCCATACACAGCTTTCCTCATATCCAAAGACATGGTGTAATATTCTATTGCTTTTCTATGGTCACCCAGTGAGTGATATGCATTACCAACATTATTGTAGCTGCGAGCAATATCAGAATGAATAGCAGTTTCTCCGTGCACGGCTTTCAACACATCCAAAGACTTGGTGAAATATTCCAATGCTTTTCTATAGTCACCCAAGGATTCATATGCACTACCAACATTACTGTAGGTCTGAGCAATATCAGAATGAGTAGCAGTTTCTCCATGCACAGCTTTCGACATATCCAAAGCTTTGGTGGAATATTCTAATGCTTTTCTATGGTCACTCAGGGAGTGATATGCACTACCAATATTATGGTAGCTGTGAGCAATATTAGAATGAGTAGCAGTTTCTCCATGCACAACTTTCCTCATATCCAAAGACTTAGTGTAATATTCTAATGCTTTCCTAAAGTCACCCAGGGAGTGATATGCACTACCAACATTATTGTAGCTGCTAGCAATATTAGAATGAGTAGCAGTTTCTCCATACACAGCTTTCCACATATCCATGGACTTAGTGTAATATTCTATTGCTTTCCTATAGTCACCCAGAGAACGATATGCACTACCAATATTATTGTAGCTGCCAGCAATATCAGAATGAGTAGCAGTTTCTCCATGCACAGCTTTCCTCATATCCAAAGACTTGGTGTAATATTCTAATGCTTTTGTATAGTCACCAAGAGAGCAATATGCACTACCAAAATTGTTGTAGCTGCGAGCAATATCAGAATGAGTAGCAGCTTCTCCATACACAGCTTTCTTCATATCTAAAGATTTGGTGTAGTATTCTAATGCTTTTCTGTAGTCACCCAGGGATTCATATGCACTACCAACATTATTGTAGCTACAAGCAATGCGAGAATGTGTCGCAGTTTCTCCATACACAGCTTTCCTCATATCCAAAGACTTGGTGTGATATTCTAATGCTTTTTTATAGTCACCCAGTGAGTGATATGTAGAACCAACATTATTGTAGCCGCAAGCAATATCAGAATGAGTAGCAGTTTCTCCATACACAGCTTTTTCCATATCTAAAAACTTTGTGTAATATTCTAATGCTTTTCTATAGTCACCCAGGGATTCATAAGCACTACCAACATCATTGTAGCTGGAAGCAATATCAGAATGAGTAGCAGTTTCTCCATACAAAGCTTTTCTAATATCCAAAGACATGGTGTAATATTCTAATGCTTTCCTATGGTCATCCAGAGAGTCATATGCGCAACCAACATTATTGTAGCTGCGAGCAATATCAGAATGAATAGCAGTTTCTCCATGCACGGCTTTCCTCATATCCAAAGACTTGGTGTGATATTCTAATGCTTTTTTATAGTCACCCAGAGAGTGATACGCATTACCAAAATTATCGTAGCTGTGAGCAATATCAGAATGAGTAGCAGTTTCTCCATAAACTGCTTTCCTCATATCCAACGACTTGGTGTGATATTCTAATGATTTTCTGTAGTCACCCAGAGAGCGATATGCGTTACCAACGTTTTTGTAGCATTGAGCAATATCAGATTGAGTAGCAGAATCTCCATGCACAACTTTTTGCATATCCAAGGCCTTGGTCAAAAGTTCTAAGGCAGAGCTATATTCACTCAGTGATGAATACAACAGTCCGATGTTGGAGTATACTGTAGATAGATCCCGGCGGTCAGTCCAAGCGTGTGGGTAACACTTTATAATATCCACTGCAGGGATATTCTCTTTGTCCTAAAATATCAAAGTCAAGTCTAGACATTCAACTTTTTGGTACAACCTGTAGTCTGGTGAACTTTTTGAGGTTTCTTATATCATTTACATTCTATTTAAAGTTTTTGTTATGTAGCAGTAAATTTTTCTAGCAAACATTCAAAGCAGCAATGTAATATACATCATTATATAGAAACAAAATTCATAATTCCCTTCTGGCAGAAACAGTTGACACTCACCTTTAGCAGCATCTCTCTACCGTCTATCAAGTTACCAATCTCCTTGTAGCAGTGCCTGGCTAGAAATCTGAATAGCTCAGTGGGTGTTTGATTGCTTTCAATAAGGTGATTGAAATACTGCAGAGCACGTCGGTAATGTTTAGTATAGTACAGGATGTATGCGCAAAGCTCAGTTTCCTTACGCACAAATGATTTACTATCAGGCATACTCGCTGCGTGTTCCTTTACTTTATTGAGGAAGAAATCCAGCTCAGTAGATTCTAGAGACTTACCGACGGCATTTCCTAGCTCTCTTTTTGCTTCAAAGTAGTTGCCCATAAAGTATAAAACCTCAGATTTTACCCAATGATCATTTTTCATTACAGAAATTTCTGCGCATATAGATGAGATAGCAGTGTTACCAAGACTTTCAAATGAGTGAGTGGCTTTCGATATGCTTGCTTTTACAGACTGTTTGATTGGAGCAAGCAAGCATCCCATGGTTAGGATCAACTGAGGAGGAGCGATGTAGGTATCATTCTGTGCTACAGTTTGTTCATCAGCAACCTGAATAAACTCTGCCTGAGTTTTCAGTTTGAGGTAAGCAGATGTACGAATGTATATAGATGAAGCTAACAGAATGTTCAAATAGTCATAATTGTCATGGGACAACAGGCCCTTTTCTCTCATAGTTGAAAAAACTGCCCAGCAATGCATGGCATCTAATTGCCAACACATTCTCAAATTGTTTGCTAGCAAGATTGGATATCGGAATAACTTCTCTTCAACTTTTACGCTTTGGTTTTCTGGCGGTTGAAATTTTGTGAACTCAGGAAAAAATGAGTACTCTGGCATATCTTGTTGAAATGATTGCAAACGTTTTTGCAAAACTTTATTTTTCTCTGGCCCAGAATTCTCATAGATTCTCTTAGCTGACTGGAACAATCGATACGGCTCACTAGGGTCAGATGTAGACTCGTTAGCTAAAATAACAACAGTTGATGAGAGCATGTCAGACTTGTCTGCAGCAAAACCATCAAATGGTTTTTCAGCTTCCTTTTGGTAGAGCATCATGAGTTCGTCTACAGTGAATGTCAACCTATTCCCTCCTTTGCCATTTCCTGTCGGTATGTTACCTGATTTTTGTGTAATTCCATCAATTCTGAATCCAACAACCATATTATCAATTGAGATCTGATGGTCCAAGTAGCCATTCTCAATCAGTTCCTGGATATCAAAAGCTTTCAGTGGTGTCTCCCTAAGATTCCCTATTCGGAAGTAGCTATCTATGGCTAGTCTTTCAAAGTAGCTAGATTTCTTTTCAGCTATAATTCCATATTTTAGGTCAGAATATGGAGCCGCCTCCCCCTGTGCAGTTGACCCGAGAGCTATGACCACAAACTTACCATCGCACTCTTCATTCAACCTTTTTAGAATTGTGACACTTGTTTCTAAAATGCTTCTAGAAAATTTGATCAGACCCTCTGTGCATTTCTCACTTGCTTTAAACACATTTGTACAAAACGTTCTAGTCTTTTGTTTTGTGTTTTCACTAAAGATGTCATCTGTTTTTAATTCTTTAACTGAGCCATTTAAAAGCTCAAAATCTTCAGTTGTCTTCTTTCGGTACTCATGTAGAAGTTTTTCATGGCTTCTAATCAGTTCCTGATGTTCATCATAACTGAGTGGATGATTACCTTTGTACCAACTCTCTTCTATTTCATAGACTAACTTATGTCTATCAGGTAGTGGATCCTCTGCTACACAGAAGTTAGCTAAACCATGAGCCTGTAAATTGTATAGAAAGCATATAGATAAAGTAGAGTTTATATAAAGCATTATCAGAAGTAAATAATACACTATTACATATCAAGTTAGAGTTATCATCTCACTATGGAATGTATGTTTTCTGCTTTTGTGTTTACGAAAATAAGATATTTTGTTTACTGTATCATGGTTGTAACTTTATATTGATATTCGCACAATCAAACATGAGCGAAGTGAGTGTTTGGGAGCTTTATGATGAATGCATATGTGCACACAACTCCCGAAAAGCATCGATCAACGGCCATAACCAAACCCTTGTACCGAAATCCCATCAAAAAATTTAATTTTTTTTCTGTGGAGTCGTATAATAATGATACAAAACACATATCAACCTATTTAAATGTGTTACCAAGTCTTTGAAAAGTCTCGACAATATCCTAAAAACTACCCATCTGATTGGATTATACATTACTAGAAAGATTAATTTGGCCTAAAATTGCCATTGAAACTTGACAAGTCTTTTTAATCAAAATTAAGATCGGCCAGCAAAACGCCCATAAAGCCGTGCGACAGATTGTTGAACCATAAAGCCGTACTCATCTCATAAAAAACGTGCACATTTCCCCAGTCTATGGCAATGTGCAATTGCCGAAGGTTTCTGTAATAAACGTAGACCGCATACCAATTTACAGGTACGAAAATGTGGTACGAAGTTTATCAGCCTATGTTTCTTTGTCCAACTACCGAAGGTTCCATTAAATTGTCTAAAAAACTAGCAAAATTTCTTTATATCTTATGTACAAGCTAGGGTCGAACTACAATGCCCTTTTATGACAAGAACATTTTTTTATCTTGTTCCAGCTTGCAGAAAACTTTCAGACACGTGTGAATGCTATTGCTTGCTTTCTGTTACAGAACGCTGTCAAAACCATTCTACATTCAACACAACTAACTTTCAAACTGTTTATATTACACAGCAGCTTGCAATATTTAATTTCTCCTATTGCAGGGAGAGATATAAATACACAGTCAAACATGGATAACTCGCCCTCAAATAGCTCAAACACATGGTTAACTTGGATGGTTTTGTTTGGTTCGTTCTTAGGCAATGATAAATCGCTTCAGATAACTCGACCTCAACTTCGTTAACTCAAACAGTTTTTTGCTTAACGGCTACCAAGATGGTTGTTATCGCTTTAGAATATTACTTAATTCCAAGCTATAGAGATAAATCTCAACTTTTAGTAGTTCTTAGGATTTGTTACTACCATCATCAGCAAAAATGTTTTGTCAAACATTTTTCTAAAGGTTTTGTGAAGTTTGATTTTTACCAACATCCGCTTAGCAATGATCCTTTGAAGGTAAGGACAAGCGAGGTAACCTTAACATAAACTTCAAGAAAAATCTTAGTTAAAATGCTCAAAAGAAAAATATGTCTTTTCTTCTAAGCATTTTAACAGCGATCGAGTTTTGCCAGGTTTAATCTGAAAACGTCCTGGCAGTCACATCACATAAAACAACAAACAGATCTTAAATATTTAAAAAAATCTCTATATTTTTTGATAAAAAAATTGTAAACTTTACGTTAGAAGCATTTAATTTGAAACAATCCAATCATGCTTTCGATTTCTATAATAGTTTGTGTATGTACATGTATCTACTAATAAATACATAAACTAATGACAGTTTTCTGATAACTTGAACGCTCTGATAACTCGAACACTTTCATTCTATCCCGTTAAATTTGAATTATCAATGTTTGACTGTATAATATTTTTCTTTCATTATTGCTGTTTGTTGTACATAATAACACCCAGTACATTGCAGCTTCTATTGAAGTTCTCCTATTGCACTGCAGTGCAATTGCAATTGCAGTGCAATTGTTCCCCTATTGCACTAAATTACCTGAATGTAGTATCTCCAGGAGCCAGACTCTTCACCTTTAGACTTGTAGTTTCTTGCTAGCCATTCTATATATGGAAATTCTGACATTATGTAGTCCAAATTTTAATGGGTTTACCCTGCAACATACATGTTACAAACTTTTGTCTAATAAAAACAGACCCAGCTAGACACTTGATAAAAGTCTGAATGCCTGTCAGCATGTCCAGCTTCACTTTCTTGTTTGGTCAGTTTTACTACCAAATATACGCTAGCTAATAGCTACCTAGCAAGCAATAATTATAGACGTATACTTTTGATTTTCTGCATTGAGACGTGTAGATTATTCACAGTAAATTTTATATCCAAGATGATATAAAACTTTTGATGGTTCTACAAATGTGTTGTTGATTTTATTGCACATTTGGATTTGTCCTAACAAACTTTTACAAAAGCAGACAAGTCCTAAAATAGCAGATAGTGTAACAACCAAATCAGACTATTAAAATGATTAATTACTATTAATATTATTAATTATATAGCCCGTTAAGGTCCTGTTTTAGTGTGTCACAAATTTTCTGGCATCTTCCCATTTCATTGGTGCCCTGTGATAATGTTTGACAGCACTTTCTTCACCATACTCTCACCTGGTGGCTAATACTGTTTTCAGTATATCTCTTTGTGTCATATGTACTATTTTCTCACATACTGTACATTAATACCTTACCAAAGAAATGATGCCTGATGTTGTCAAGGTTTACATTAACCAAGCTTAATACGAAAATTAATTAAGCTAAATATTCCGACACCATCTGATGGTTGATGTACAGCTGTTGGCCCAACGTTTACATTTGTGTTTTTTTCTGTTTTATATTTTATTTACATTAAAACAACCATATGTAGGAACTAAACTTTGTTTCTATATTTTAGTTGGTCCATCATATGCTCGACACTTGCTAAACTTTTACATAATTATACATTGTACTTGCCTTTTTATACGCTTGGGCTGTATTTTCACATCTTCTGGTAGAGTAGAGTCGAAGATTCAGTATACAGCTGAGTGAAGTCTAAAGATGCTGAGTAGTAGTTAGACAACTGTAATAATAGCATATCAATAATGTCAATATGTCTTTGGTAGATTTAAATACTTTGTATTTATTACTTATAACAACTTATTGGCAGCAAAATCAAGATATGTAAAAGGCTTGCATGGTTTGAGATAGCGCCCTAGTCATAGTTAGTTGATACTCTAAGAAAGACTTGACAATAAAAATAACTTAGTGAATGAATCAACATTCTAAAATGATCTTCGCTCTGATTAGGATCTGTTGTGAAATTGCTGACAATATATCACTAGTTGCTGCCAGTGTATCTAAAACTAACAATATTTATTTGGTACAGCTAAGTAATACATAAATCATGCACAGTTTTCACTAAACATGATGCATTGCTTACATTTCCAAGCAGAAATTTACTATTTCAGAGCTTTAAATGATCACCTAATAAGAAGTTGTCTTCTTATTGTAGAAAATGAGACCGCCTAAAATAAGTGCTTGCAGCTGCTACCTGGTATAACATCTAACAACTGTTTTATTATGTTAACTATAACATTACAAATTACATCTTACACTATATACCACTGTTTGCTTGAAACAAAACCTTTAGCAATGTTATTTTACTGTATTGAACATGATCCGATAGCAGGTCAGACTTTGCGTAGTAATCGAAAAAACTTATCATTTTATGACCCAAACTGTTTTTTTGAAACGGACAGAGACTTAACCTAAAAATTCCTCATGATTAACTTTTATTATGCTCTGAGAATAAAAATATAGCATATCCTGAGCATACTGTACATACTAGTGCAATACTGTATACAACAGTGTCAAATCTATGAGATCATTAATTAGGTGGGTCCAGTGATCTAGAAATACATAAAAATGTCCATTTTATTTTTAAATCAAGTCTTTTTTGGTATTTTTTTTACTCTTTTATCTTGTATTAGTTTTTACAATCTTGAAAAATGTCTGATGATCGACAGAAACAGGCATGTGAGTAGAAATTTTTTTTTCATGTACAAAAGAGAGACGGGCAACATCATAAAGCATTTCAAAGATATGGCCAGAGCTCAAAGATTGCCATAAAAACTTTTGCGTCTTTGTCCAAGCATAGCTGACACAATAATTTTGTTTAAACTGGCCGAAGTAGTATAGAATGATTTAATGCACACTTACAAAAATCACATTAACCAGTGCACATCATAGGCTGAGCGTATAATCAACGGACATGAATCAATGATTACTGCAACTGTTATACAGTCTGTTGTGTGGTAGATACCCTTTGTTTAACCCGAACATAACTCTGCTGGCCAAACAGTTAGCAGAACAAATGTAGCCATTAATGTAGGATCTCTAGGCTGAAATAGACTGTTTACTTACATTTCATTATTGGGTTTACTATTAATTCTCACGACAAATGATGGAGCTGTAGCAGGCAGGCTGACACATACTTTTCTTACAGCAGTTGTTTTCTCCTTGTACAAGTGAGAATAACTCCAATAGCTGTAAGAATAAAGCTAAGTTATTTTATTTTACAAAAGAAGGGTAAATGAACTTGGTGATGATGCAAAGCAGCATCACCCATAAAGCTAAAGTGCACCACAAAGCCAGCACTGTAATAAATACATGAGAATATTTGATAGATCATACGAAGCCAGCTAAATAAGGGGAACCGAGTCTTGTCAATAACAATCTATGCAATAATAATCAAAGTGCTGGCCAGTAAAATAAGATGGACTGGGGAAGCTATCACATAAATAGACATGACAACTCACAAGCTCCTGATCATGTATTAAGCACTCCGCCCTAAATCTGACACTGATAGGTTATATTTTAGTTAAAGTGATGAAGGCAGAGGCTCAAAAGTGGGTAGGAGATTATGAAAGAAGACGAAAAGAGCACGCAAGCCGATGCGGTCTTAATGGCCACCTTAGATAAGCTACTAAATGAATTCCATTTGTTTGCTTAGACAATGTAACTACACACTGGTGATGAGGAACCTGGCTGGCACCCAAACCTTTCTATTAAGCTTTTTACTGACAAGTATCTGAAGTTGGCGACCTTTATTTGGCATACCATAAAACCTCCATTACCTTCATGATATGAAGGTAATTCCATTACCTTCGATTACAACTTCCATTACCTTCGATATGAAGGTGCATCCTCTGGTACATCATGACACTCTATTTTACAGCTTTTGTAGTGGCGTTTTATTAGAGGCACCAGTCAAATAGAGAGTGGTGCTGTCTTTTTTGACCACCTCTCCAGAAATTTGAGAAGATAATTTTAACTGTTTTACAAGTGAAGTGAAGCTAATATCGTCTATATTTCGCACTCTCCTTTGGAAAGACCAACATAAATGCCATCAGCCTCCACATGTTTGCTAAACTTTCCTCATACATAGCAAAGAATCAGACTGATTCAAACAAGGAACTGGTGCTAAACAGAACTAGTACAGTTAAATGTGCAGCATTGCATCATGCAGATGGTCATTGAAGCACTTTATTGCACAGTATTTCAACTTGCGCAAACTCTAAATGTGCATCATGGGTGTCATAGAAGCTTAGTGATAGTGTATAGAAGTCTATGAAATGAGTGCTGCTTCTAAAACTACAACACTGGTAGGAATATAAAATATATTCAATGAAAATGTGGCGCTAACCTCCTCTAGAACTTTTACATACAGAATAAAAAACATGTTCAGAATAACAGTCTAGTATCATGGTGTTGGACAAAGTGGACAAAATGGATGTCATGACAGATATAGCAGTATATACTGACTGCAACATATCCAGGAAAAAAAAAATTAGGAATAAATATCTCCCACTCATTAAAGATGTGATTGCGTCAAATTTTAGTTGATTCTAAAAGAAAGTACATTTTTGTCTATTTTTTTAGAACAAATGTAGCCATTACTGTAGCCATTAATAACATACATGTATTACAAGAAACATGGACTGTTTTGTTACTAGATGCAAGGTATGTCAGTATGTGAATATATATACATGTATAGCTTTTTTCCATAAATACAAACAAATAAATACATCAATATTTATATTTTCTTTGCATTATATTTATATTAGCATAGTAAAATTAACAATTATCTATGCAACACAAAAGATCTGAATTGGTATCTAAATCGGATTATTTTTCAATAAGAATCGGTATATCGGATCGGCATCTGAATCGGCTGGTGAAATTAGAATCAGGGCATCTCGAATAGCAATGGCTGCTATTACGTCATAAAGTGTTCATAAAGAATATTCATAATATTCATTAAAATGCTTTAAAGTCTTCAGAAAAGATTGTAAAGCGCATTGTAGACGAATCTGTAAACAATGCACAGAATTTTGTCGTTCTTTATTTTGAATCAAGTGCAGTTCTGATGGATGAGATGATCAATCATCTGAGGTACATTGTAACTAAGACCATGGTGAACACTACAGCAATAACAAACAAAATAATTGTTATTGATGTAACTAGGTGATGATTAGTAGTGGTTTGTTAACACTTTTCTATCAATCATTGTCTATAACAGGTTCATAAAAACCAAAGAGTGTCAAAGTGGTGAACGAATAGAGAAGGGTTTCAATTAAAGATCCTGGTCAAATAGATGTTTTCCCGTTCATGTGACAAACAAATGGTGATCTAACGACCAATAAAACAGTGTACCTCCACATTGATACCACTTATAAAACAGTATGAATAATATGGCTTGTCCAGTGGTATGAGAATGGTCATTTTAAAACCACTCACGCAGTGGTATTAATTATCACTGCTTGATTAGCCATAGAATATCCATGGTGACTGCCAAACCAGTACGGGTTTAGTCAGGGCCAGGTTGTGCTCAATTGTATGGTGCAACGAGTGCACAACTCCTGCTTTTATTTGCTATCACACTACAAGTGGTACGAAACTAATACCACTGTTTTAGCGGTTTTAAACGATGCTAGAATTATGTTGCTGCATTCTAAATAATTTATAATAAATCATCAAGATAAATATCTCTGTACGAGTGATGCTAATAAAACCCCATCATGAGTGGTACTAATAATGCCTGCTAATAAGTGGTTTTAGTGGTGCCATCTAAACCACTCATTTGATGATACTAAGATGTGGGATGGGCTTAATAGAAGGTCACTAATCATGCCAACACAAAAACAGGTGCACCCAACCTGCCAAAATCAAACACAGATTCGTCACACTAGAAATTATAGTAGATGCAGACTGTGCAAAGATGCACCAGATACCATCCAACCCATCATCAGTGAATGCAAGCAGCGAACCGGACATGCACACACTGAATGGCATAATCATGTCGCAGGTATAGCATCATGTTTTCATGACAAGCATGATGGGCAAGTTTGAGCCAATCCGCAAAACCCCTCGTCATAAAAAAGGCATAAACCCGCAGGCTAAGCAAGTTTTACAACTCGTAAATCTTCATCACATCCATCATGCTTGCCAATAATGGAAACGACACTTGCGAATGATGCACATTAAATTATTGCATAGACTTTTTATTCTAAGTTTTCCAGCTTCAGTCATTTTTATTTTTATTTGAGCAGTTTCAAAGCATTAATGTTTTGAACAAATGATGGTACAGCCTGGGTCAAACTATAACGTCGTATTTCGGGGTTGTTTTGTCGGTGCTCTTAGTTGATTACGCAAACCAGGAACAGATAGTATCAACAAAGCAACGCGAACAAGTGGGGGAAGTTTGCAGCTGTCTAATTTTTCTAATAGTTCGCAAAACTTTAGCTACACAATGCGTGAACTAAGCGTAACAAAACTGCGTAGTTATATATTGGGTCTTTACTTAGCTATATACTTGACCTAGACTTATATATACTTGACCTAGACTTATATATAATTGACCTAGACTTATATATACTTGACCTAGACTTATATATACTTGACCTAGACATATATATACTTAGTGTCAAGTACTAGTCTTAAATGTGCAGCATTGCATCATGCAGATGGTCATTGAAGCACTTTATTGCACAGTATTTCAACTTGCGCAAACTCCAAATATGCATCATGGGTGTCATAGAAACTTAGTGATAGTGTATAGAAGTCTATGAAATGAGTGCTGCTTCTAAAACTACAAAACTGGTAAATAGATAAAAAAATTCAATGAAAATGAGAGCTCTAAGCCTCTCTGGGACTTTTACATACAGAACAACAAACACGCTCAGGAAAACCAGTCTAATATCATGGTGGTGGACAAAGTGAACAAGAGGGATACCATAACATAGCAGTACTTAATGACTGCAACATACTCAGAAAAAAAGAAGAGAAATGAAAAGATCTCCTACTCATTGACTAGATTGAAAAAGGCAAATACGAGCAACTGTAATTCCGGTTGTCATTGATGAATTGGCTTCCAATGCAAACAGAAGCACGCGACTTGTTTCCTTCAATGTGATCCGTTATTTTAGGCTCGACATCAAACATGTTTCACTAACTCGACACTACATTGAATGTTTTATCAGCACATCTACCCTCTCCTTTAAACTGTTTTATTGTCTCATCTGACACTCCCTATCAGCTGTCTACTTACATGTAGCTTGTTAGTATCCTGTCACCAAGCTGTTCCAGCTTCACTGATACCCGAGTTCTGGTAAAATTTAAAACTCATAAAGAAAAAATATTTTTTATGACTAAACTACATACATTTTCACTAAGTTCAAAGCTTACAAACGCTTCCAAACAACCAACTTTCTCTAGAACATTTCAAATTGTGGACCTGCTAATGTTAGTCATAAAAAAGAAGACATCTCGCCCTCTTTTAACTCTACAAAAAGCTGTTTGAAGTAAGTATAAAATAACTTATTACTTCTACTGTGCTAACAATCATACGTATATCAATTTATCATTGCAGCTCAAAGTGCCTTCGAAATTGGCTCTACCATATATAGATTATTTTATACAAACATTACAACTTGTATAAGTTAAATAATCATGATGGTTGTAGTAGTAGCTTGTATCTCATATATAAAACTAAAAGGTGTCAGCAGGTAAATACTGGTTATATTGAGTACATACATTGAGGCTCGTGGTTGCTGATGCAGATATGGTACACATAAATTTGAGTTCTGGTTTATGACGTCAGCGGTAGATACAGACTGTTCACCACCAGCAAAAAAGAGAGTTAAATAAACAATGTTTAGGGTTAAAACTATTTCTCTATCTGCTGTATTTATAGTACACTTGCTACAAGCGCTTTGCGTCAGACCCAGTTGTTAATAAAAATAGAAAATAGCTTGTTTCAGTGAACATTCGTAGCTACCAGTTGTATAGTTCCAGTAAAAGTTCCTGTGAATCAAGACAGTTTAATACCGTAAAAATTGTTTCATATTTTTAGGTCCATCTACTGACTCTCTAGCAGGATAATTATTGTTTGATCATTTTTATGGCTAGGAGTAGTTTCCTCAAAGATGATTGATAGTTGGCTAATATAAAAACCAGCTTTTCCCTGATGGCAAACAATATTTTCTCATCTGCTAATAAATGGCAGTAATAGTTCAATCTAGTAACACAGTTATCTCATTTGCGTCCTGAGTTCATAAAAATACCTTACATGTATCTTATGCTCTGTACATCTGTCAGAGTATGTCTAATGAACAATATATTACACTGTTGCCCAGCTTTCTGAGGTCACATCGTTAAGTTTTTATTATCCTGCGCTAGAATGATTTTGTAAATATAGTCTGCTATAGTGACTTTCTGTTTTGAAATCAGTAAGTTTAAAGACCAGAGCAATGTACAATAGTGCAGATATTCTCTGGTCTTTCTGTCACTTTATAAAACTCTTTCTAACTCTCCCCAGTCACCTTCAGTTTTATATGTATAGCAATACACTATCAGTGTCATTACAAAAGTACAAATGCAGAGCGCACGATTTACTGATATGAAAGTAACCTAGTAAAAGCTGGCTAATGTTAGCAATCAAAATAGAATCTTTTCCAAAAACTGCTTGAAATTGCTTTTAAATTATTAGACCAAATTTGACCATCTCTCTTCTTGCAACTACAGAAAATCACCAATGAGCTCTTTCCATAAATTTGACATCCTAAGAGTTATTGGCTCAAAAATACTTAGCATTGATTTTGATTATTTAATTCTGGTATAAGACAGACTTTTTCTTCAGCTTTTGTTATCTTTCTACAGATCTATGTGCAGTGCTCCCTCAGGATACGATCACCCTGACATATGGTTTTTAACCTTACAATGTTGAACAGGGTGAAGTTTTTATCTCATTATACAAACTTATTATTAAGCTTTTGCAACTTTTCTAAAGATCGAAGTACAAAGCACCGTTAGGATGTGATTACCCTGGTGAACAGTTTTTTCATCCTACGAAGTTGAACATAGTGAAGTTTTCACCTCACTATAGAAACTTTGTATCACCATAAAAATTCAAGAAAATTTTCACTTAGGTTAAAATTTGGCTGTCGGTTTGCTCGTCACAAACGTCGAAATAACAAAGACGCCGAACTGCGGTTAACCAAAACCATTTTCACAACACTTCAAAGAGACACGATGACCGATTTCACCCAGGTCAGCATTTCACATGGGGAATTTTGTGAAAGGTACATAAGCAAGAGCGAATATTCATTTTTAGCGTTATGCACACATTTACTATAAATTTTTATTCAGCATACGTATAAAGCTATAAGTAACTATATTTAATTTGTTGGCTATACAATCTGAGACTGATCCAAGTGTTACAGGACAAAAAAAACAATGATTTCCATGACAACAAAGCTGGAGATTATAAATAAATAGGAAGAAGGCGCCTGTATTGTTAATATTTCCAAGGAATATGGTTGCAATCAATTGACAATTGCAATAATTACTAAAACAAGATATTCATTCAAACAATCACTCTTGAAGCAGTCCTGAAGGTAATAACTCTTTACCGTACACACTGCATTTGGCACACACATTATAATGTTGCATTTTATTGCAGATCATAACTACTACAATACACTAAATACAATACAGTTACTGTAGGTAACTATAGTTACTTAAATTAACCTACTATTTTGTTACTAATTATTAATATGTACGCATTTTTATAAAATTTTGACATTTTTCACCAGGGAAAGTTTGCATTTTATAAGCAGAACTGTCTCTTTACCCCTACATGTGAATTTTTTACAATACAATGCCAACCCTGGAATGAATAAACATCGAGTATTAAATATTAAGTATTGTTGTACCTGTAGTATAAAATACTGAAGGCCTGGGGAACATGAAAAACACTAGAATACCAACACATCAAGACTTACCACTGTTACTATGTACTTTATAACTAGCTAACTAGTTATTAATAGAGGTTGGAGTATTATTATAGCTTTCATATCAACTAGTAGGACATAAGAATTTAAGCGTTTACATAAATGTGCTGCCGTATCTTTGACTGCAGTCACAGTAGTTTTGAAAGCTCATCAAATCACTATTACCATCTCTGACTTGTTTGATGAAACCTACAACTGTTCAGCTACTAAAACAATTAGACGGCCTTCAAAATGATTATTAAGAATATGATTAACGTTCATTATTTCTTGTATCAGGCAGTTTAGTGTGCGGTGAAGAATCGGCAGGAGCACCACAGTACACAAAGAGTAAGAAAGGGTACAACTACTCCAATATTACTAAAGGTATATGATTAGCCCAGCTGTAAGAGTCTCATGCTACAAAGTTTAATGTCATGAATTCAAACCTTGTTTATTGCAACCGATTTAGTCTCTACCTCTAACCACACTCCCAACTTCTAACTGTGAAATTAGACAGATGAATGTAGATTTTAACATAGTAAGATTTCTGTAAATTTTACTTTGAGCCAAAGCAGGATGCATCTAACTAAAAGGCAGAGTTATTTTACAGACAATAACAAAACAAATAACCCATGTACGGCAAATCAGAAAAGCACTCGAAGATGTCAGTGAAAGCTTTTCCTACATTGTGTAGGTGAGTTTACATAGCAGATGGTTTATCTGTACATATGAATATCAGACTAAGATATTACTTATAAATGATATACGATTAGAATTACTAAAACATGACACAAGTTCCTCATGTATATGAGGAACTTGTGTCATGTTTCTTCCACGTTCCTTCCATGTATATGTTCATATAACTCTAAAAACAGCAGTTACATAAATCAGTAGATACCTTCTGTCACTAATATTAGTAGTTACTGATTAAAACTTAGCGCAGAATTATCAGATCAACATGATGTACAACAGATCATAGTTAAAGCATTTTAACTGTCAAGTAAATACCTTGAAGTGAGTCCTATTTCATTTTGAATCAGAATGATTGAGGCAGAAAGAAAACATGCAGTAGGAAAACGATCCACTAAGAGTTAGGAATTGAAGTTAGTATGAACAAGAACTTGTCAGTTAAGGCATATGTAATTCTGCTTGGCTATGAGCTTGACCTTTCTGATTGGCTATTATACTTGACTGTGGAAAGTTTTCATTGGTTCTTATGCCCTTACATCAAGCAGAAAATCGTCATAGAATTGGGATTATAGTAGCAATGACATCTGAAGAAAATCTGTGCGTTCTAAAAATATTCAAGACTGATGAAGAAGATAAATTACTGCCAGGCTCATTTTAAGAGCTTCTGATGATACTATTTTTACATGGTCACTGACTGTGACATCAACACCAATTCAAACAAACTTCATTACTGATCCACCTCTGACATTGTTCTAGTTTTGGCTTCTCACCAGTAGTTATTAAGAGTTATATGAGGCATATGAAAGTCTCTGTCAAACTTATGTTCAGTGAAACTCAATCAGCTGTTGTATTTGAACAGAGTAGCATACTAGTGTTTACATGTTTAGTAAAACAGTGTAGAAGAGATCTGTTCGATCAAAACCAGAAACAAATATGATAGTTTTAAAACCAAGTCTGTACTTGTTTAATTGAATACTTATACATTTTCCTCAATACCTCACTTATTTATGGAGTAAGAAATAAATAATTTAGACCTACATAATTCTACTTGAATAAACAAATAATTTACCTTCCAAGTACATTTCTTTTCCGATCATTTTATTGAGATTAAAATCTGTCTAACCAAAAAAAGCACTACAATATTTTAACGATAGTTGTATCACTCGCTTAGTGAATATGATTGTGGTTTGCATGTAAAAGTAGTTAATTTCTGGCAGTTGAGGGAACAAACCAATCTGAAAGCAGTCCAAGTTTTTAGGGTTCTACAAAACAGCTCCTTGTAAAGAACCTGGGTTCAGGATGTCAACAAGCTGGACACAGGCATCAAATCAGTAGCTCCTAAACTTTTAGAACCAAGCAACCCACTTTTACTATGTGCGGTGAATTTTATTTGATAATAATAATTCTACTCATTTTCTGTTACTTAGTATACTGATGACAGTTATCTGGTTGTCTAGGCCAGAAGACATTTTAATGAAATGATTTTGTTGTGATTGATTTAGGAGAACAGTAGAATAGAAACAGGAAGTCTTAACCACCACCATGCCCATGCCATGACTCTTCTCAATATATGTCTAAGAAAAATGAAGCCATAGACCTACAGTTATTTTGATTGTCAAAAAAGCTAAATTTTGGAATTCATGCCTGTATCCGTATGATGAATATTTAACCAATACCTTTCGAAGAGCAATAACTTACTTCAACTAAGAATGGGAAAAGCAATCGAAAACTGGTTCTATCTCCACTGCATTTAGTTAAAAGAGACCACCCACTCAAAGACAAAAATAGCCAAGAGACACAAAACCATGAAAGACTGACAACGGACCTGTACTAGCAATCATACATTTCATGCTCTTGATTAGACGCTCTCAATCAACTGTCTTGATTTCCTTTAACTTCACAGTATTTGGCAGTTTGGTGGTTTGGTGAGCCTTTGCTCTATTTTAAATCATAGTTTATTTTTCATAATCTTATTTTTCATATTGACTACAGTTTTTGTCATGCTCTGTATATTAAGTGTACCAATATATATACCACTCTGTATACCACTACATATACATGTATATAGTGGTATAATTGTATGTGATTAATCTGTGTTTGTAATAGATCACTGCTACCATCACTATTACCACTAGTATGTGTTGTACTTTACTGGAACCTAACATGCATGGTACGGCTAACATATTATCAAACATTTAAATTTTTTTCGACACGGCTGGTTAAGGATGGCTAAAAAAAATACTTACAACTGTAACATTTTTGTCATTGAAGGTTTAATCTAGATTATCAAACATCAATTACCTTTTCTTTTTACAGCCTGCTAACAACATGGCCAAGTATGCAAATATTTCTATAGTTTTTACAGCCCAAGCCTATAAACTTGCATATGAACTTAGTTTCTAGAATCTAGGTTTTCATTTTATAGATGGGAGGTATGACTGGTATGACTGGCCATCAATTTGGGTCAAGCTGCTGCAAGATATAAACATATCTCAAAGAAGAAGAGTGATTTATTCTGAACGATTCATAGCTGTTGATCTGAATATGTCAGTTCTATTGATCGAGGCAACCATACATTTATTTGACAACCTTTATCTTGTTACAGCAGAATCGTGATAAAATTTCCAGGAAAGCCACTCAGTTACACAAGTTGTACAATGTTTATGGATTTATTTATATTGGCAGTCATTGCTGACATGCATTGCTGTGAACTATCTCTGAAATGAATGATCTCATCCTGGTTTATTTTAAGGTTTATTCTTAAAGCCAATGTTGTGATTAATCTGTCTGTAAAGTGCCGGGGCAAAATTTGTATCTAAAAATAAAATGCATTTTTTGGCTAATGTTGTGTGTCATGTATACCAATTTGTGTTTAGCAATCTTTAGGCTTTGACGTCAATCATGACATTATAAACTCTCTACAAAAAAGAATTTTAGCTCTATAAAGTCAGTATTCTACATGTGATTGCTATATGCCCAGCGTACATTACTCAAATATATTATCTTACTTCAAGTTTAAAATGAAAGTCATATTTGCACGAGACTTTACGCCGAGACTTTACGACTTTACGACTTTACGACTTTACTATTTGCACGAGACACCCACAAGTGTGAGATCAGCACACGCTCACATTTTGGCCTTGGAAGCTGTGAAACAAAAGTGAAGAGAAAACCACTAGCTGTCAACAAAAACAAAATTAGAAAGCCTGACAGACCATGACCTGCTAAAAGCTAAAGAGAAGCGCAAGCCTGGTACAGAAACCATGATGACGCTGAATGAAGTAGAAGAGGAGAAGTTAAAAGGAAGACATGAAAATGCTTGTTTGCATGCAGATGAGATCTACAGGATGCTCACAGACTGCACAGATTGCCAGTTAGATGATCAGAGCAGACGCTTAGAGAACACGTTAGAGTCTTGACCATTGGCGAAAACTGACAATATGAAAAGAAAAGAGCCAGTTCTAATAAGCTCTTTGTTTCATAGAGTATAAAACAGTTTGGAGAAAAAGAAGGAGACACATCTAATAAGCTCACTTCTATGTAGGTTCCAAGATATTTACGAGGACAGGAGCGAGCCAGCCAACATAAGCTCTCGCCTTTGTAAGATCCAATAAACTAGGGATAATTACCACCAACTTACAAAACTATTGCTTTCACCACTATCACAGACAGTGCGGCTGCTTTAATTATTTGTATAATCACAAAAATCTGAATCTGAATTGGCTGTAATGTCATCAGCATAACTAATTACCTGTTTTCTGACTCGCACGCGGTACTTGACGAACTCACATAAAAATGTTCATTTTTAGATTAAAAATTCTCAAACAAAAGTTTAAAATTGCTTTGTTGTTTTAGGCTAATTTTTTGGAGAAAGTTTCGGACAACACTGTCAATTCCATAAAAGTCTTAAAGATCATGCGTTATGTTGCCAACGAATAATAAAATCAGGTAACGACGCAATTGCTGGGAAAGTCGCAAAATTACGTCTGTTGCAGCAGACTCTAGAAAACGCATAAATGCATATATGGCAGCAAACGGGTTAAACAGGGTGAGATCTAATCGGTAAAACAGTATTACAAAAGATTCAGAAAAATTGTGAGCCAGGGTGAAAAATCAGAGGAAAGCCAGTTTAGGCTATATTACTTTAAAAACCTAAAAAGTGAAAATCCAAAAGAGCATGCTGCATGTATATTTCTTAGGAAAATTTCTGTTCAAGCTTTAGCAAGCCACTACTAGCTTAGAAACTTAGCTCATGAGTGACATTAACAAAACTGATGTTGTTGTCAACTACAATTCAGGTTTTGGTAGCCCCAGAGAAATAAACAACTTTTCACCCCAGAACAATCGCTTTGAGAAGCGTAGGAAAACAAAGAAACAATGTTTTGAATGTGAACATGAAAACCAATTTTCTTTTTAATGCCTTATTTGAGAATTAAATACAAAAAATTGGTTGAATGGAAATAGAAGTTTTTGAAATGAGAGAAAACCTACAAAGATACGTTTTCCAATCTAATAACTACTTACCTCAATCTCGAGAGCCACTGAAGCAACAGATACCAATAGGGATGAGGTTTCTGCTACAAATAAAATCAAACCAGTTGATAATTGTACTATTTTTGCATCTTCTGCAAACTTTGCAATTGAGAAATAGTAATCGTGAAACGAAATTTCAGTACGAAGTTACTATTAATGAATGTTGAAGATAAAACTATGCTTGAGTTACTCAAGTTTGATGACCTTTGTGTACCTGTTGAGAAGGTTAATACCGCTGAGACAGTCACGGTTTAAGTAGCTCAAAGTGAAGTGCTTAGTGTTGAAATTGTTGTTTTTAAAAAACTGTCAATACTGAAGCCCTTCTAACCAACACGCTTGAGGTGGCCAAACCACTTCATGTAGTTTCAAGCCATGAGAGCAACATAGAGCTTGAGGAGACATTGGAATTTGATATATTTCATAGTGAGAAGTTGACAATTGTGTGCATACATTAACAGATGAGTATGTTGCTATACCAATGTGCACTGAGGATTCATTTTCCCTTTATCCTCTGAGCAATTAATTATTCATCATAAATCATTCACACGTATCAAGCTAGTTCAGTGAAAAACCCTTTGCTAGCTCACTTAACTGGCACACTTTGCTGTATAGATTTTGCCAGTGCACAAGCACCGATGGTCTGCAAAACAGGCCATACGTTTCCATTGCCATCATTGCCACCATGCATACTACCTGATACCACTGCAGTGCAGAAGCCATATGGTCTCACAATTTCACTTTAAAAACTCCAATTGGTACCGTATAGAGTATAGCATACCACTGTCGGATCTTTCTAACAAAAATCACCAAACATCCTGGTTTTTTGGGTGAAAGTCAGACAAGAAAAGCCAACTGCATTGATCAAATCAGGGCTAAAAATATATGCTACGGTATAATGAAATAACGCTCAAGGAAAGTTCACTTCTGTTAATTCATTGTTTTAAGCAGATAACATAGCTGACCTTGTGTATCATATCAATTTCAAACATTGCACTGATTACGAATTCATTGTTTACAATTCGTGCTTATATGAGACTACGGTATTTAAGAGGCCTGGTGATACTGATCAAATAGAAAGTACAATTGGTGTAATGAGTCATTGTACTTACCTTTTGGGCTTCTGCACCCTGAGAGACAGTTCTGATCTATTATATGAGCTTGATGCAAAAGAGGAGTGCAAGTACCTGCTACACCAGACTTTCAATAAGAATTTCCAAAACAGATGTTAGATGGCTGACCGCTGTGAGTTAGCTCTAAGTTTTGATAGATAAAAAGTAGTTAAAAAAAATAGTGAGTGGGAAGTGTAGAGTGGTCAGGTTAGAGTTGCTAACAATTCGAGAGGTACCCGTAGTACATATTGAATGCTAGAGAGAATGGTAACCAATTCAGAAGTGAATGCAAAAAAATTGCAATCGCTTGAGTTGAGAATTAACGAAAAATTACAGTCATTTGTTCAGAATTTCAGTTCACAGTAGCTGTTAATCAGTGCAATCTCTAACACAGCTAACTAAAACCTTGTTAGAATGAAAACCTACGCTGGTAGTACGACACTTATTGAATGACGATTTTGTTTGCCTACATGCCAAAATTGACTCATAACTTATTGTTGGTACACCCTTGCACAACTATTAAAAACTATTCAGTGATAGCTACAGATCAATGATCAGTGGAGTGCCTTCAATTGAAAATATCACAGGAAACCAATCCATCAGTTTTAAATCAAAGGCATGTTTTTGAACATCTAGATGTTTCTTCAGGTTTCTCTACTAACACATGCAGCTGAGCTGACTAATTGACTAAAAATATAGTGCATGAACTAAATGACGTTTAGCCTAGATACAGAATTTTTAGCTTTAAACAAATTTGGATATTTCTTTGTTGCATAATAGTTATTTGCGCAGTGTTCTGGAAGTGTTTGCTGATGTGCACTAGGGTTCGCAACGTTTTAAACGACATGCAACATGGAATAAAAATATATTTTCTTAGTAATGGTAAAAAAAGTCAATATGAAATAAGGATGAAAACACAAACATTTCTAGTGCTCCAAATCAGGTCTCTAACGTGACTAAAGCCTGGTTTCCATATGACAGCACAATGATTGCACGCGGCCCAGTGATGGTGCGCAATGCATTTCTTGAGCCACGAGGCAGTGTTTCCATATCGCTCGTAAGCTCTATGCTTTAGACAGGGTGGATATTTTTCTTACTTTTTCGTAGGAGAGACATATTTATTCGGAAAAACAGACCTCCATTGCGAAATTACGCTGTCATATAAAAATCAGGCTAATAAGGCTCGTTACTCTTTCGTACAGGGACCGATTTCTTCGGAACAAAGCCTTTCGCTGGAATTGTGGGATAGGTTGAAAAGGTCTAGCGGTGTATTGTGGGATACATAATCGCACGCACCCATCGCAAAGATCCATTCTGTTGAATACTTGCGATCAGCGTACGCACGTCGCGCGACTGTCGTGCGTTGACGTTTCCATATCACAACTGGCCTACGCACAACGTCGTGTGCCTTGTCACGCGCCTTGCACTGTCATATGGAAACCAGGCTTTATACTACTCACCCTGAACCAATGATTGAGAACATGTATGAAAAGCATGTAGAGAAGCAAACTGGTAAACCTCAGTTATCTGATCCATTTCTAATTCATTCCACTGAAATCGAAAAAGCCCAGAGCTTTGCAATCAGCATCACAAAGTCATGCAGGTAGACAACGCAGGCAAAGAGCAATAAGCCAAACAAACCCTATATTTCTAAATAATACACACAGGCCATTGGGCTCACTTGTAGGAATGGTTGCAGGAAGTAGTCGCCAGAGTTGTTCTGCTTAACCTTCTCAATCAAAACAGCTAACATTGCGTGATGTGTGTATATGAATCAACGGTGAGCGCCATGGTAGCTTGTGTGAAACAATATGTTTTTACTGCTTGTCACGCTCAAATTACCGCTAGTCAAGCTCAAATTCGCAGCTGTTGTAAAATTCATTTGCGATGTTTTTGGGTTAGTGTGTAAAATAAAAAGAACAGTTTGAGCTATTATGTCAGTAAGTGGAGATCTGGTCAATATTATAGGAGAAGTTTACACACCAGTGCAGTTCTATCAAAAAAATTAGAGCCAAGCTATTGGTTATGCCGGAATGCCACTACCCTTTGATACTATAAATGGACAATTTGAGACGCATGGAAACACTTTGCTTAGACTACTCAACTGATAAATTGCATTTATTACTTTTGTCAAAAATGAATGCCAGCACACCTACAATAGCTGAAGAGGAGCCGACTTCCTACTTGTTTTACCTGTCCTAACAGACATACTTGTTTTGACCCGCCTACGCCGGTCATGAAGAAAAAGCTATCCTAAAAAAATTTCTGTTGTCTAATTCTGAACAAATGACTGTAATTTTTCGTTAATTCTCAACTCAAGCGATTGCAATTTGGCATTCACTTCTGAATTGGTTACCGTTCCCTCTAGCATTTAATATGTACTATGGATAACTCTCGAATTGTTAGCAACTCTAACCTGACAACTCTACACTTTCCAATCACTATTCTGTTTAACTACTTTATATCTATCAAAACTCAGAGCTAACGCACAGCGGTCAGCCATCTAACATCTGTTTTGGAATTTCTTATTGAAAGTCTGGTGTGGCAGGTACTTGCACTCCTCTTTTGCATCAAGCTTTATAATAGATCAGAACTGTTTCTCAGGGTGCAGAAGCCCAAAAAGTAAGTACAATGACCCATTACACCAATTGTACTTTCTATTTGATCAGTATCACCAGGCTCCTTGAGTACCGTAGTCTCATATAAGTACGAATTGTAAACAATGAATTCGTAATCAGTGCAATGTTTGAAATTGGTATGATACACAGGGTCAGCTATGTTATCTGCTTAAAACAATGAATTAACAGAAGGGAAATTTCCTAGCGTTATTTCATTATACCGTAGCATATTTTTTAGCCCCGATTTGATCAATGCAGTTGGCTTTTCTTGTCTGACTTTCACCCAAAAACCAGGATGTTTGGTGATTTTTGTTAGAAAGATCCGACAGTGGTATGCTATACTCTATACTGTATTAATTGGAGTTTCTAAAGTGAAATTGTGAGACCATATGGCTTCTGCACTGCAGTGGTATTAGGTAGTATGCATGGTGGCAATGATGGCAATGGAAACTTCTGGCCTGTTTTGCAGACCATCGGTGCTTATGCACTGACAAATTCTATCCTGCAAAGTGTGCCAGTTAAGTGAGCGAGCAAAGGGTTTTTCACTGAACTAGCTTGATACGTGTGAATGATTTATGATGAATAATTAATTGCTCAGAGGATAAAGGAAAAATGAATCCTCAGTGCACATTGGTATAGCAACATACTCATCAGTTAAAGTATGCACCCGGTTGTCAACTTCTCATTATGAAATATATCAAATTCCAATGTCTCCTCAAGCTCTATGTTGCTCTCATGGCTTGAAACTACATGAAGTGGTTTGGCCACCTCAAGCGTGTTGGTTAGAAGGGCTTCAGTATTGACAGTTGTTTTAAGAACAACAATCTCAACACTAAGAACTTCACTTTAAGCTACTTTAACCATGACTGTCTTAGCTGTATTAACCTTCTCAACAGTTTTACAAAGGTCATCAAAGGTGGGTAACTCAAGCATAGTTTTATCTTTAGCATTCAATAATAGTAACTTTGTACTGAAATTCTGATTCATCATTACTATTTCTCAAATGCAAAGTTTGCAGAAGATGCAAAAATAGTACAATTATCAACTGGTTTGGTTTTACATGTATTTGTAGCAGAAACCTCATCCTGATTATTACTGCTTAAAGCAACAGAAAATACTTAGTTAGTGGCTGGAAATGTGCCAGGTGCCCTTACCACCACGAAAATGTCATCTATTGGTATCTGTTGCTTCTGTGGCTCTCGAGATTGAGGTAAGTAGTTATTAGATTTGAAAACGTATCATTGTAGGCTTTTTCTCATTTCAAAAACTTCTAGTTCCATTCAAACAATTTTTTGTATTTAGTTCTCAAATAAGGCATTAAAAAGAAATTTGGTTTTCATGTTAAAATTCAAAACATCGTTTCTTTGTTTTCCAATGCTTCTCCTAGCAATTGTTCTGGGGTGGGAAGTTGTTTAATCCTCTGTAGCTACCAAAACTTGAATTGTAGTTGACAACAACATCAGTTTTGTTAATGTCACTCATAAGCCCAGTTTCTACTCTAGTAGTGGCTTGCAAAAGCTTGAACAGAAATTTTTCGAAATAGCTACACTGAATGAAGACTTTTAACCACCAACATACGACTCAGGTAAGTGACAGTGATACGAAAACATGTTCTGCCTCTGAATCTCGCAAACGTACTCACATATACAACATTCAAACCAAATGATAGTTTTACTCTTAACAAAACTAACTATTTTAACTGCATTTTTGAGCATTGAAAATAGTAATTCGAGCCTATTTCTCGTTTTTGATTTGTGTAGCATTTTGTAGTGGCAGCTAGCTAGGGACCAACACCGAATGGTTTGCTGGCCGGTCACAAGTAGTGGCATTGTGAAACAGCCAGCTGGCTAACAGAATCAAGTTATCATAAACAGAATTAGTCAGCTCAGCTAGCCTGGCTGTGTACATTATCATTTGGATACGAGACCGAGTCATGTACACAAGTTGCATCACAACGGAAGATGGAGGAAACGATGAGCAGGAGGCAGACGCTATCATTAAAAGAAGCATAGAATAGGAGCCAGTCTAGATCATACCAGCAGAGTCATAGTGCACACGCTCTCTGCATGCATGCTTATTTTTATGGCATTGAAATTCATGACATTCCTATATCTATATAGATTGTACAAATGCATATAAATATTGGTGGCTAACTCTTGGTGTGTTCGCCACTTGACTGCCTTGTGGAGAGTAAAGAAAACTGAGTAAAGGGAGTAAATACTGTTTCTTTACAATATCTTTTTTTGCTTCATTAAAAAAAAGAATTAAACAATTAAAATCAACAAATTTTATTCAGTTGGTAAATGTTCAAAATGGGTATTTAAAACAGAAACCCGTAAAAATGTAAGCTTTGGTGTCTTCCTTCACCTTTTCTTGTGGCGTTGATAACAAGCTTGATGTTGTGTGTGTATAGAGTAGTTTTTATGTATCCGTAGTAGTCCTTGGATAGTGGCAAATGTTGACAGCGGAAACAAATGCACACGTCACTATTTTAAAGAATGTGACTAACTGTAAGTCGTCAGTACTGTACATCACTTCAATTAAGTTGTAATGTGTCATCAGCAATGTGTCATCGACAACATATTTAGTATATGGACGCATCAACATGTTGTGATATTCGTTAGACACGCGGACACTAAACCGGATGTTAATACACAAAATGGATCAGACATCACATGAGCTAGAAAGACATTACAGAAGTGAGCACATACACTATCAATATTTCTTTTTTCCTTTTCTCTTCATCTTGAAACAGCATTCTCGGCGTTTAACCACATTTGACCATTTCCCTGTGACTCATGCTCCATAAACCTTCTCAAAGAGGGAAGGTGTAATTTATTAACATATTTCAAGAGAGAAGAGGGATTTATTCCACATGATTCATCAGTGATGACCTGAATATGTCAGTCCTAGCGATTGTCACAACTCCACCTTTATTTAGACTATTTTTTTCTTTTGTTTTCCTTTTTACTTCAACTCCATGGGTCTAGCGATTCAAAGATTTACTAACTCAAATAGAAGGTTATTGACCTTCCAAAATGGCTAAATCATGTAATTTATGTACCATACTAGCTAAGTGTCTGGCATTTCTTGTGTAATAAAAAAGGGTTTTGCATAGAAAAGTTTCTAAAGGTTGGGGTAAAACTTTTATACCCAATGAATTTGAGTAACTAGTAAATGCTAGTATATTTACTATCATAAGGGCTCTACTATGTCTTAACTATATATATTTACCTAATCTTTACTATAATAAGAGTTGTTATTATAAACTAGGCCAGCATTTGGTAAAAAACTGCTATGAGCTCTTATGAATTCGCTATCTCTCATTGTGAAATGGTGATAGCAAGGCGTGAAGCTATCAAACATTGGCAGGTGTATAAGTATCTGTATAATTATTTATTGTTCATTAAACGTCTGTCTGCAGACTTGGAGAATCCGAAGTCAAGTCCAGTGTTAGGTGAATTTTTTGTTCCAAAAACTTTGTCACTCAGACACATGTCAGGCAGACCAACAGACAAACAACAATCCCTGAGATTTAATAATAGCCGACACATGTGGATATACACGGTGCCACTACACATGTGGATATACACGGTGCCACTACACATGTGGATATACACGGTGCCACTACACATGTGGATATACACGGTGCCACTACTCATGTGGGTATACACGGTGCCACTATTCATGTGGGTATACACGGTGCCACTACACATGTGGATAGATGTGGCACCACTACACATGTGGATATACACGGTGCCACTGCACATGTGGATATACACGGTGCCACTACACATGTGGATATACACGGTGCCACTACACATGTGGGTATACACGGTGCCACATACACATGTGGATATATGTGGTGCCACTACACATGTGGATATACACGGTTCCACTACACATGTGGACATACACGGTGCCACTACACATGTGGATATACACTGTGCCACTACTCATGTGGGTATACACGGTGCCACTACTCATGTGAGTATACACGGTGCCACTACACATGTGGATATATGTGGTGCCACTACACATGTGGATATACACGGTGCCACTACACATGTGGATATACACGGTGCCACTACACATGTGGATATACACGGTGCCACTACTCATGTGGGTATACACGGTGCCACTACTCATGTGGGTATACACGGTGCCACTGCGCATGTGGATATACACGGTTCCACTACACATGTGGATATACACGGTGCCACTACGCATGTGGATATACACGGTGCCACTACACATGTGGACATACACGGTGCCACTACACATGTGGATATACACGGTGCCACTACTCATGTGGGTATACACGGTGCCACTACTCATGTGGGTATACACGGTGCCACTACACATGTGGATAGATGTGGCACCACTACACATGTGGATATACACGGTGCCACTGCACATGTAGATATACACGGTGCCACTACACATGTGGATATACTCGGTGCCACTACACATGTGGATATACACGGTGCCACTACACATGTGGGTATACACGGTGCCACATACACATGTGGATATATGTGGTGCCACTACACATGTGGATATACACGGTTCCACTACACATGTGGACATACACGGTGCCACTACACATGTGGATATACACGGTGCCACTACTCATGTGGGTATACACGGTGCCACTACTCATGTGAGTATACACGGTGCCACTACACATGTGGATATATGTGGTGCCACTACACATGTGGATATACACGGTGCCACTACACATGTGGATATACACGGTGCCACTACACATGTGGATATACACGGTGCCACTACTCATGTGGGTATACACGGTGCCACTACTCATGTGGGTATACACGGTGCCACTACGCATGTGGATATACACGGTTCCACTACACATGTGGATATACACGGTGCCACTACGCATGTGGATATACACGGTGCCACTACACATGTGGACATACACGGTGCCACTACACATGTGGATATACACGGTGCCACTACTCATGTGGGTATACACGGTGCCACTACTCATGTGGGTATACACGGTGCCACTACACATGTGGATAGATGTGGCACCACTACACATGTGGATATACACGGTGCCACTGCACATGTAGATATACACGGTGCCACTACACATGTGGATATACACGGTGCCACTACACATGTGGGTATACACGGTGCCACATACACATGTGGATATATGTGGTGCCACTACACATGTGGATATACATGGTTCCACTACACATGTGGACATACACGGTTCCACTACTCATGTGGGTATACACGGTGCCACTACTCATGTGGGTATACACGGTGCCACTACACATGTGGATATATGTGGTGCCACTACACATGTGGATATACACGGTGCCACTACACATGTGGATATACACGGTGCCACTGCACATGTGGATATACACGGTGCCACTACACATGTGGATATACACGGTGCCAATTCTTGATGACTGACAGTACTGCCGGTCTTGGTTACCTTTTGTTTAGATCAGTCGTTCCCAACTACCTTTGAGCCATGGACCCCCTGAGCTCCTTATTTAAAAGTCACGAACCCTTTTATAAACATCATAATATATGGTGTTTATAACAATGCATTGTAAGTCGAAATGTTTTATTTTCCATGGATCTTAGTATATCGTTGAAATTGAAGAGGGAGAGAATTACGTGTATGCTGGTTACAGGTTTTGTTGTTTTGTACTACTAGCTGGAAATCAGGTACTATCCAGCAATTGATGCACATAAGGTGATAAAAGTCTAGACCCAAAAACCCAACAAGACAGCATGACCACCCCGCGGGAATTGCAGAAGCCCCGAAACCCAGGCTAGCACAATTCCAACAGAGCTCGATCATTAAACCCTGCCCATATGACAGACATGGCCTATCATTTTAGGGTTTTATATCATTGATCCAACCACTATAAGACAGAAATAGCTGTAAATAACTAGCTAGAAAAATCAATACCGGCACCAGCCTGTGGACCCCCTCAAAACTTCTTGTGGACCCCCTAGGGGTGGACCCCTTAGGGGTCCATGAACCATCAGTTGGGAACCACTGGTCTAGATGTCTATAGCTGACTTAGTGATATATGATTCCTCCTGCTGTAAACATTGAAGGGTTCAGAACTTCAGTAATCAATCAGTGACTCTTTTTAAGCACCTGCGCATAGTGTCAAGACAAATAGTTGGGATGTAGGCAAAGGTTTATAACATAGTAAAATGTTATAATCTTTGCTATTTACACGTTTCATATGTTAGAGTAATAGACTTATTTTCGAATCTTTACTAATACAAAAAGAAAACCTCAACCTACTCTCTACGTGATAAGTATTTCCATTTGCTTCACTGTTTTGGAGTTATAGCCTCGCTAAATATGAATATATAGCTATTTTGTTACTATCTTACAGCTATTTAATAAAAAGCTATAATAAACAAAAGGTAGTACATGAATTATAAAAAAAATATTATTGTATCGTTATCACTACCAGTACCCCAACAATCTAGTATGTTATGAGTGATTGTCAAGTGTAACAATAAAGTACAGAGGATAACTATTTGCATAATTATTAAATACAGTTATGTACTTTAAGGTGGTTGATTTGGGAAGATGTTAGAATGGAAGGCCACCAAGCATATTGTCACATGTTAAAAACCATACAAAGCAACATTTTATTCTAAGCTCTAACCTTGACTTTAGGCATACGCATATTTTATTATAGTAACGATTTGTGGCAGATAATTAGTGACAAATGTTATTATTTTAGCTTTTAAAGACATGGCTTTAAAGTACAAAAAACTTACATCTCACAATAAAAACACATTTCACAATTTTCCAGTCGATACTACTGTCTTCCCAAAATAAACCAGTACGGTCTAGCTGGTAGAAATCATTCGAAGAATCTACTCTGACATATTTTACAAAAGCCATGAAGAACATACAGTAGGTTGAGTACTATCAGTACAGATGGCTCTGGTTATGAGCTTGAGTCATAACATGGTGACAAGTAAGAACTATTTAATACTCTCCAGTCTCTCCTTGTATACAAAAAAGCTGTTGATGAGTTGCTGGAAATAGACTGAGTGTCTAATGAATACATTTTTAGGAATTACGAAGAAGTTGTTGGTGTTGTTGTTGTTGTTGTTGTTGTTGTTGTTGTTGTTGTTGTTGTCCTATAAAATACATTCAGGAAATTTACATTGAAATTGCTGTTCTCAGTAAACAACCATGAGTAGTGATTGGAGAACCATGAAAGACAATATACTTAAATGTCTGCACTTCCAGAAGTAACCAAGTCAAAATATCCAATTTTCACCAAATAAAGAAAATGATAAACCATAATAAACTCAATATAAATAATAAATTTCTATCAAGATATTCCATGGAGTGATTCAGTGAGCTACTACTGAGACCTACAAAATGAAATCAGCAGAACATTGTTGACATTACCATACTCAACCAACCTTGCATGTGTTTTTAACATATTTGTTATGGGGAGTTAGAGACAATCAGAATGGGCACCTGAGAAGCACTTGTGAGATTTTCTATAAACATAGATATATAAACTCTGAATCATCAAGTGTCGACACAAACAAATTCTCTTTCCCACTTCAACTGAGATTTTTGATATCAAGTCGTAACCTACACAAGAAAAATTTGTAATGACTCATGAGTCTGTAACAATCTTTCTGATGGTTCTCTATGCAAACAGTGTGTAACACTATTGACCTGGTAATAATTGAAATATGATAATCAGTCCAGCGTCATGTGCACCAACTAGTTTGCTGTTGCTGCAAAATGTCAGCAAGAGGTACTCGATGACATCAATTGATGTACTTAAAACTAATCTGATCAAATCAAGTATTTCTCTTTTAGTTTCATCACATTCTGTTTACAATCATTCTACTGAGAATATAAACATAGATATTTGCTGTTTATTTAACAGTTGATGTTGACATTGTACTTCATAAGTCTGTGTTTGCTCATATCACAACTTGAAGCTTGCATCGCGAGTTTTTTGTCGCCAAACTGGTTCTGTGTTCTTCTAGTATCAAAATAACTGCTGAAAAGTAAAATATGAACAAATTTATTTAAACATATGAAACTTTGAAATGCTAAACATTAAGAAGGTTCAAGATAATAAATCAAATAAGATAAATTAAGAGAAATGCTAAAAGAAACACACAACCCTGAGTTCCTCTGTCAGACATGACCATTATAACATGAGTTAGCCAGTACCTCTGATCAGTAGATCTTTATGGTGTATTTAAAACAATGTTTACTCAAAAATTTCAAAATCCCAAATTCACTCCAAATCCCTACATTTAGACTATAGCTTGAGCACCTAAACATTTTCAATATGGACCAGAAAAGACATATATATATAAAACATCAGTTCTAATAACTCTCACGCTTTCTTTTGACTGTCAAGACTTTCAGGTGTATGAAACTGGGCATGGACCGCTGTTGTGTGTAAGGGTGTAAGTTTCATTTGCTATTTTAATCCTTTGTCACTACCGTCATTGTTTTATAAGTTTGTTAGTTTGTATATTCAATTGTTAGTTTGCATATATATATTTTTTATATATATATATATATATATATATATATGCTGGACTTTTAAAAATAAAGGTGAGTTTTTACACAAAAATTGGTATTATTTTAATTTAGTCCTAACACTTTTAGTAATGTTTGAATCAATACTAATCAAATGGTTCACACCACCTAAAAAAACATATAAGCCAAAAATAAATGAAAATATAATAAATTGACAAGGCTGATTTAACATTGAAATATTCTTGGATGCAAAAGAACTGTGCATAGTATCATTCTTTCTCAAAACATCCATGCTGGTAAGTGTATACAGGCAATGTGCCAATATCGCGGCAGGCCGGCACCTTCTGGATCCGCCGGCTTTTTACTTAGCAAAACCATTTATTTGTGTTTACTACTGTCAACACTTCACAAGCATGACGTATCAATCAACATATTTGGTTAATCCTGTCCTTGTATTTGTGAGCAATCGTGTGTTGCCATCTAATAAAATGTTATATATGCGAGCTACAATAGTGCTTCCATACATAGCGTAATATTCTCGCAGCTGAGCAGGCTGGCAAATCTACATATGCTTACTTTCAACATAAACATGAGTCATGCCCGTCAAAGCACTTCAGGCTATGAGCCTTCAACATACAGTTCTTAAGCTTGTATCAGGCTGCATACCGTCACTGTACGCATAGAGAAGCCTCAGGCTAAAGTCATGGCAAATAGGTAGTTTCATTGGAGCTTAACACGATTGTTATGAATGTGTGGACCAGGGTGGCGGCAGAGCTAACCCCATACGGCATGTTGATTGATATGCCAAGCATGCAAACAGTTGAGTATTCACACTAACAAACACGGGTGAATGTTTTTTTTAAATGAAAGGCTAGCAGATCCAAAAGATTCAGACCTGCTGTACAACTGCCTCTCTACTGTTATATGTGCAATTTTGCAAGATTGATCTTATTCACATTTTGGGACTCTTTTTAGCTTTTTTCACAATCTTCTTAGTACTGGAAGATTGAAGCATACATTGCACATTGTAACATATGAACTAAGTAATACAGAGTAATTTAAAAGTTATAGTGTACACAATTTTAGTTGAAGTATGCACAATGTATACATATTGTATACATAAGTAATGTACATGAGTGTTGAATTTGCCATATCAATTTCTTCCATTTTTTATTATGTTTAGTTTGTGTGTTTTTTATATTGTGTGAACTAATTGATTAGTATTGGTTCAGGCACCAATTAATGTGTCAGATCTAAGTTATATGTATTACTGAAGTAAAATCAGGGTGACCCCCAAACTGGGCCAAACAGGAACTTATGCTTGGTTATAGTAGCCAAGGCACCTCTTATAATTAATAACACATTGACACTACCAATGTAAGAACCATTAAAAAAACTTGCCATATTACAGCTGATAGCAGACTGGATATACCAGCAGAATCTCATCAAGAGCTGATAATACAGACTCTATATATCGCAGCCAATAGCCGACTGCATATGCTGGTGCAACTCCAGCAAAAGCGACAAGTCAGACTCTACATCACAGCTGATACCAGACTATATATACGCAACCTTTTGATCCAAGCTGTCGAATTACAGAAGAAGATGTGTTATACTTGAATAAATATATTATAGTATCATCGTGTGTCTCACCAAGCTAACTAAATCCTGACAACCTCTCCAATGCAGAAACAACTGTTTATATAAGTGAACAGAAACAAACAACATATAATTGGTGGTTATGAGTAGTGGAATTTGTAGGCCAAAACGGCAGTTATTTTTTAAAAGAACAAAAGCTATGTACAAATAAATATAAAATGTAAAACATGGGCTACACTTTTTAATACGCTAATCAGGACAAGAAGAAAGTTAATAAAAAAACTAAAAACCACAAATACTCCTTCTCTGTTTTAGAGGATTTTCTGCTCGTAAGTAAAAGGTGGCGGGTGTCTTATAACTTTTTAACGGGTGCATTTTAGTATTTATTGATTTCAGCAAGCGCCTTAATTTCTGTTAGCTATTAAAACATGTCATAATCTGAATCTTATAGTTCAGTAAATGAGCCCTAATTGATCTGCTAGTATAGTTTTAGCCTTTGATCCTATCTTCTCTTAGGCCCTTCTCAAGGCCACCAACATCCAATAAGGAGTGGGTTTTTTTGCTTTAGTAGTGAAAAGCCTATTTCTATATAATTTTTTATGCAAATTTACTACAATAATACTAGCTACATAATTCACATTAATCTTCATATTCATATTTTAATCTGGCGTCGCACTATTTAAATTATTCAATAATTAATTATATAATTCATATTAAGTTAATTATATAATTATTGCATAATTTAAATAGTGCGACGCCAGATTAAAATATTTCCTTGGCTCAGATTCAAACTGCCGTTAGTAAATAATTATTGTATATTAAAAAATAAAATATGCAATATTTATTTTACACAAAATATTTATTTTATATAAAACACTTAAATTTGTAAAATAAAACTATAAAATATTTACTATTAGTGTTTCAAATGTTAGTTATCAACAATTTAACTCACAAAAAAGCTACAAATTTTTACTTGGTAGAATTGTTAAAAAACAAAATTTAAATATAATTCATTAAATATAGATGGCTTTATTAACTGCAGCATCTGTATATTGATGCAATTTTATTTGAACTCTATTTTCATTTAACAACGTATATGGTGTTAAATTCTATGCATCAACTAAACAATAGTGTTGTATATAGATTGATTCAGGAATAAGGTACGATAATAGCTATGTAGGCTACCTGGTATAATACACTACTGATGCTACTAACATTTTCCATTTAAAATAGGCTTTTAAAAAAATGCCTTCTAAATTGAATGAGGGCAAAAATTACAAAAAACCTGGCAAAAACGTTGAGAATAAGCCAAAAACAACAGTGATTGATGTCATAATTATTATTACAATATTAATTAATAATAATATTATGTAATTAATTTTAATTATTATTATTACAAAATTAAAGGAAAAAAGAAAAACTGAGAGACGAAGTGAACAAAACATAAAAACAATGTACCATATTCCTGCAATCCAGTAAACAAAGGTTGTCACACCATCTTGTGCTAACAAGTTCATCAGTATCTAATAACTATTATGTTGCCCTTTTGTCACATGCATCCTGATGAGATGTCACAAAATTGTGTAACAAATCAATAAGCCGATTTTCAAAACTTACAAAATTTTAGAAATAAGGGTGTAAAATGGACATACTAAATTTGAGAATGTGTACATTATTTAGAAAAAATCTACCAAATTTCAAACATATTACATACATGCTAACAAAATGAGACATAACTATTGTTTTAATCCAATGTTTAGATTGACTTTTAAAAGATACATAAGTTGAAAGTAAGATTTGTTTCAACTTTAGTTGGAGAGGGCAACTCCAAATGTTTAATATTTGCACCATTTTGTCATGCAAGCAATTCCAATTTTGATTAGGCTTATTAAAAGGTATAATCATGATCAAGGTTTTGCCAAATACAGTCAGCCTGTCACCAACCTAAAAAGAGTTTCAAGGCACCGGTTTATTTTTCTCTATATAAACAATTTTTAAATATTTACTATACAGTAGATACTTCTACAGGATAACTTATGAATCTTAAAATCTAAATTCCAGACCACATAAAAATTTAATTCAAAGTTTTACTTCATACTACATAAAAAAATTCATATTTCGTAAAATGTCGAGTAGGGCCAACTTCCAAAATTCGACTTAAATGGTAACATACCTTGCTGCACTTGTGAGAGTGGACAAAGAGCATACGTATAATGTTGCAAGTACATATATTATATACATGTATATATTACACATATATATACAACTTTCGTGACATTTTAGGTCATTTTGATAGATCGTCAGGTGTGTCGACAAAACGGGGAATCTCCAAAAGTTATCTTTTATCCTAACCTTGACCTTTGGATATAGGTAGACGATAAACAGGTAGATACTGGTCTTTTTATAATAAAAATGTTTTTTTTTATTGTAGACAAAGAAAAAAAATTTTTGTTATTAGTTTTGCTACTCAGAATTATAGACTGTGCTGTCTAGCAAAAAAACTAACAGATATATGTCAAATATGTGCGTTCCCATCAACCTATTGTAAAATTACCACAATCACAGCCTGTAAAACCAGAGAAATTGATCAAAGAAAGCCACAAGTTGTCAATGCAAACTAATAATATTACAGTTGTGATACAGCCAATCAAGTTAATTCTAGTTTTTTTTAGTATGGCCAAAGTGGTAAGTGTGGAAAGATCTTGGAATGGATTAGGCACTTTATATGTATTGTACTGTTCATATAACGTAACATCTCTATAACGTAAACGCTTCTGGAACACATTATTTGCGTTGTAGGAGCTTACTACGGTACTTAAACATATTTCATACTAATGTTCTTGCATGATCCACTGTCTCCATTCTACAGCTTTATTTTACCATGTCTCTAATTTTTTTTTAACTCGTACATGTCGAGTAGCTAAGAAAAAGTGACAGAGACTGTTCAAGGATATGTGGTGCATTCCCACAATTCCTAAAACATAGCCTCAGCTCTAGCCACTTAAATACTCAAGTGATCATTAATCATCATACTATACAGTTGAAATATGTCATTATTCTATAAAATCATTTGAACATTGTTAATCAATAAACGCTATCATGATTATGATTACCTTTACTATTATTTTAAATAGTGAAAAATATTAATCACCTTTACTATAATAAAAGCCATGTCCGTCTGAAGCATCACTTGGAGTTTGTGAAAAAAGATTGCAACAAATGGGGATCGAACCCATGACATTCAGCTTCAGCACCTAGAACTATAGGAGCTGTGTCCATCCGTATGTTTGTCTGTCTAAAGTGACTGTTACAGTGTAAGGGAAAAGAGGATAAACCAAGTGGGAATTAAACAACGATATTAAAATTTCATCCAAGCACGCTACAATCTGCTCCACATTTACAGTGTAAAAATAGTTGCGCGCATAGTTATTACATATGACAGTCTGTCACTACCCCTGGGACGAACAGTCTTTAGTATAATAGGGTTTGTCTGTCCTAAATTATGGTTAAAGGTTGAGGAAAAAGTTTCCATCATACAGGATGTCAACCTACGTTATCCAAGCTACCACCTGTACCAAACATGCGCTTTCCAGAATTTTAGAATTATTGCGCGTATACTTATTATTTGTACTTCATTAACACTCCTGATGATCTCTCACTACACTGAAGACTGTCAGGGTCCTAGTTAGGATAATGAGTGGTAAAATAATTACCTGTGTTATTCACCCCACAAATTATTGAACTACAACAAAGTTCCAGCTACCAAACTTTGTTGAAAGTGTATTTATTACATCATTCATTTTATCCGCTGCTAAAAATGACTCGATAGCAGTTGTCTTTTGCAGCTAATTTTATTATTTTTATTTCCAACTTTATTCGTTTTTCAGTATGCTATATGGTTTGCTAACTCACTGTGTCAGGTTACATTATTTCTTTTTGCCCTGACACTAAAATAGGGCTAGCTCTAAATGCAATATGTTAAAGGGAGTTTTCCCTGAACACCCCTTCCTTGAAGAACTAAAATCAATTAATTATTTTTCTTTAGAACTATGTACCTACTAACTTTCATTAACCATGGCAAAATACACTGACTGAACATGAACAGATTCTAGTATAAAAACATTTACTTGAATATGCTACATCTTATCTGAAACCATTTACAGCCATGCAGCTTTTGAGTCATAATGTTAACCATAATGCATTGCAACTCGTGAAGAACATGAAACAATATATTACATAGTATGTGTCTCTTTTGTTAGATTTTATTTATCTTTCATCTTGTATCGTGGTATTATAATAAAATTAATAGTGTAAAACTTTTAAATCCAGGTAAGCGGTTAAATCAACATGATGCTTTCTTTTTCATAAATAGTGGACACGGTTCATTTTCCTTTGAAGTTGTACTTGTACAACAATTATGCCTTTTGCATGTGAGATGATCATTAGTGAACATAAATAGAGAGTATATATATGGTAACTTACGCTTGGTAAGAAATTCAACAATAGTTAGTTCAAGAGAAATGAATGAGCAGACAACTTCCAAGTTTTACTCTGTCTCAATAAGTGTGGTCAACACAATCCTGTCTGTCACCATGTAGGGATCAAAGTTACTTGAAATGTGCCTGTCTTCTAAGTAACCCTTGCCTCCACCAGCTACCTGCCAAGTAGAATAGGATTCCATTCAAGATCTGCAACTGAAAATGTTGCAGCTCTGCCGCCTCACCAAACACCTACTTGTGTGTTGACTATAAATATATTCCCACGACCAAACACGAGTGAAGCGATTGATTGGGAGATTTATGATAAATGCACATGTGCACACAACTCCCAAGAATTATTCATCAACAATGAGACGAACCCTTGTCTCTAAATTTCATCAACAAATTTAACCATCGTTTTGTAGAGTCATTAAAGTTTAATAATGATACAAAACACATACAAACCTATTTAAATATGTTACCAAGTCTTTGTAAACCATCGGCATTATCTTAAAACTTACCCATCTGATCGGATTATACATAAATAGACAGATTTATTTAGACGAAACTCGTTATTAAAACTTGCTAAGCCTCACTTTTATCAAAGTTAAGACTCGAAATTGAAACACTGAGCGACAGAGAATAGAACGATTAAGTCATGCGCATTTCACGAAAAAATAACGTGCACATTTCACCAGTCTATAGCATTGTCGAATTGCCGAAAGTTTCTGTAATTAACGTAGGAGTACAGAAATCGTTTCATTTTTTCTGATTTCAAAGTAACTGACATTTTAGACACATTTGAGTACTTTGGTATTCTAACTGATGTCCAACGCAGTGTAAGTAAAGGAAATGACGATGATTTTTTTTAACGATTCGTATGAGATTATTACGAAATTTAATTATAAGTTTGGATATTCTTCTTGATACTTCTTGATATTGTTAGCTATGACATTTTGAAATGTAAACAAAATTGTGCATTGGTTTTCTATTATTACTGTAATACTATATTAATAATATTGGTTATTCTAATAATATCAGTACATTTTACTTTTAATATTGCATTTCTCCTATTGCAGTGGGAGAGATATAAACATATAATCTTTTCCTTTCATTATTGCTGTTTGTCATGACCAAACACTTTTTTACATAGATTTTCTAAAAATCTATATAAATATCACTTCTTGATATTGTTAGCTATGACGTTTTGAAATGTAAACAAAATTGTAAATTGGTTGTATATTATTACTATATTAATAATATTGGTTCTTCCAATATCAGTGCATTTTACTTCTAATATTGGCCAATATTGCATTTCTCCTATTGCAGGGAGAGAAATATAAACATATAATCTTTTCCTTTCATTATTGCTGTTTGTTGTATATAATAACACCCACACCCAGTACATTACAGCTACCATTGCAGTTATCCTATTGCACTGCAGTGCCATTTGACCGCTAATATTGCATTTCTCAACCATCAGTACCCTTTTTTTCAATATCACTTTGGTCGTGGGCTGTATGACAGGGGAATTTCTAATATAATAATATGATGACCAGTATAACCTGGTCAAAAGAAACTAAAACTACAGAATGATGCAATACAAAATGCTGATGCAATGTATTGTCAGCCTAAAGTATTTGGCAGTTGTCCAAATCAGTTCTCATCAAGAACCATAAATGGTTTAGTAAATTAAGTGCAGCCAGAATACGGCACAATAGAACTGAGGACTTTTGAAATAGCTCAAGCGCTGTTTGAAATGAAATGACAAATCAGCGTATTAAAGAGTGATAAAAAACCAGTTGAAAACCGCTGCATTAGATAAAATAATATCATTAAAGGCACCCTTTGTTTGACTACATGCTGTCAATGGGTGGGGTGTAGTGCAAATGGTAGAGCGCATGCTCAGCATGAGAGACGTACCATGCAGGGTCAATACCCAGCACCTCCATAGATTTTCTGTTTTAGTAGCCCAAATATTGATCATGTCAGAATGTGGATGTTTTTATGTAGTTGTGAAGGCTAACAAAAGTGGCAATGTTTCAGCAACAGGAAAGAGCTGACCACACAAACATATAGAATATTACTTATTAGTATTATCACTCATTTAAAGGGATAATTTCCTGTTTAATAATTCACTTACATGACAGGTATTACTATTATTGCTGCTATTATTTCTAATAGAGTTAGCCAGTAACAATAATAATGCAATAATAATTTTATTAACACGATTATTATTATCAACTATAAACGGTTAAAAGAATTTAATGTAACATATTTACAAACAATTATTGTGAGAAAAATAAACTAAACTGTATCAGACTGTTGATAAAGCTAAGAAAAGAATGTTTTCTAGTAGGAGTTGTCTATCCATGTTCTTCTATTCCCGCTTCCTTTATATTCGTGTGCTATTTATTCTTTTTGTTTTATCAGCATACCTGATGATCTTTTACTGCAGACTAAACTGTGAAGGGCTAGTTTATATAATAGAGGGACCCTCCAGGCCATTTTTACTCACAAAGGTAGCAAGGGAGAACACAAAATTTTCAAGGTTGACTAGTCCATTCTTATAATTCAAAATCAAATTTGATGTGTGACGCTTTAAGCTATAAGAACATTTATACATCATATAAAGCAAAAACTTTATATGAATTGTTTAACTTGAGTAGAATTTATGTTATAGACAGTTTACACTATAGATATATGCTGTAGTTACATTCCTACACATTTGTAGTTACATTCGGCACAGTTTACACATTTGGCAAAATATTTTAATCTAAAACCTCTGATGAATGGCATGAATGTAAAACAAGCAAACATGGTGAATCATACCTCTAAAAGGAATCTTTTGAAAACCTTAATAATACCTCCAACATTGAACATAGATTTTCAAAAAACAGCCCAAAGCTGCCAAAAACCAGCTGGGTTTTTCAAAAACACTTTGGAATAACCAAAGTGCAAACTACAACTTTTAGTATGTATTTATAATTCCGAGTTGTCCGTAAAATATTTACATTGGCTTTGGACAGGTGGCAGCTTTTGCACGCATATCTGTTTAAAGATCTGTTTAAAGATCTACGACAAGTTGGAGGTAAGTTAACAAATATCTTGCATCCAAAAGGATTAATGTCACACCTCCCGAAGGAAGGCACAAAAATATGGACAACAATGGATTTGCCCATGAAAGGGTTAAATTTATCTTGTAAACATTCTGACGAGGCATTTGAAAATCACAACGTTACTCTTTATTTGAGCGTCACTTTTAAAATAACGCCACTCTAAGGAAAGGGTTTAAAAGTTGACTTGCAACAAAATTCACATTACAGCTATTTGGTATCAAAAGATTCACCATATCTTACTCTGTTGTGTTGTAGGTGCCAAATATGTGGAAATGTGATTACAAGCTCTTAAACCTTAAAATTGAACAGTTAATCGCAGCCACCAAAACCGCCGTAGTTTGGATTATCTTTTCAAAACGGCTCAAATGTGATGTAGTTGTGGTAGATGGTTTCTGTTTACACTTTCATGCAAACTTGTTCATCGAAATATTTTCACAAACATACTTCCCGCTTTCAATAAAACCATATCTATTGTTCTTATGCGTCTATTTTATCATCATTGTAATGCTAACTTTTAGCAGTGACTTTTAGCAGTGATATCCTATAACTTACCGTAAAAATTAATTTAATTTTTAAACCTTACCTCGAATAAGTACATATCATTGTCTTGTACAAGTCATTGTACAAACTCTTAAAAGCTCAAAAACGAAAAGCGGCCGTAATTGGAATCCGCTCATTTCTCTGACGTATTCATTACAGGTTGGTTATTGTTTTGTCACAAGATGTTCTCACTTTTTATAACGGTTTTTTTTCACATTCTCAGCTTTTACGAGCTTGTAATCTCATTTCCACATATTTGGCACCTACAACACAACAGATTAAGACATGGTAAATCTTTTGATACCAAATAACTGTAATGTGAATTTTGTTGAAAGTCAACCTTTAACATTTTGATGTTTAATCGCCATGGCGTTCAGATGAAGGTTTTACGGTACCTTACTTGAAAACGCAATAGAACAAACAAATTCTTTCAAAAGCTCGATTGCTTTATCGCGCATGGCTAGTCTACGTACACCAATTTACATTCCGAAAAATGGATAATCCAATGCAAACGATATACCTTCCCAATAGCAGATATATATGTTCACTTTCCAGTGAGTCTTATAGGCTATACAATAAATTACCGGCTATTTGTTACTTTGAAATATCTTATAACTCACGACTCATAGCGAGCAATTTGATTGACTCACCGCATATGTGGACTGACATGAGATGAGATGAAACAACTTCTTTCAATTCCAATTGCCGACTGGACATCTAGTCATGAAAGCGTATCTCAGTATCTGCAAAGAGAAAAATGTGAAAATCAATTTGAAAAACAAATTTTAAATTGATGTGGTTGTGATCCGCAAAATGTTATTATAATCGCTTACCTCTAAAAGGTCATAAAATATACACCCGCAATTGCTTCCAAATGGCTCCTTTTGATGACTAGCCACTCACGGGTGAGAGCATTCCATCCTTTCTTCCCTATAAATCGAGCAGACAGGTTTGAGATTAGAAGACGTTGTGAAAGGTCTTGAACTGCTGAAAAAATATAAAATAGTTCCGAATTGAACTAACAATCAGAACGCAACTAGCCGAGCAAACGATGCTCCTTTTTTGTTTTGAGAATGTTAATACTTGTTTCAAAATGATAATTTTTGATGCCCATTATATTAAAAATATGGTTTATATCACTCGATCTTGAATATATATTTATTTGTTTAATTTGTTAAACTATTATTATTATATAACTATATCATAAACATTACTATATTACCAACTCACAGGTCTATACCATATTATTTCATAGCATCATTGTAGGTATATAAACTGATCTATACTATGTATCGATGCTAATAATAACTCCTTTTGATTGTGCATAAAAAGCCAGTTTTTGCTGGAAACTGTGGTGAATATATAAGAGAGAGCAAGAAGTTTCAATGCAACACTGTTAAACATGGTTCTATACTTAAAATAGGCTTCCTAATCTAGAATGAAATATAAAATGAATGGTTTCAGCAAATTTCAACTCAGGCTGTAAGATCATCGTACATAGGTTAATTGCAATAGTAAGCGACTGTTAGAGATATTTCTCAACTTTTAAAATCGTTTAGTTTGTATTTGGTTTCTACGTGTACAGTCTTATGACCATTGTTTGTTAAAGTCTCTAGTTTTTAAAATATCTTCTTTCAACAGACTATTGTTACTATTATACAACTTGTATGTTTTCAAAATTGCAGCATAACATTTGACAATGCCTTGGCCATTACGTTTGGTTTCACTATAAACAGTGTTTAGGCTCTCATATCGACTAGTGAGTGACGTGAGAAAAGACTTTAGATCAGAAGACGATGCACTCTGTATTGAAAAGCCAAAAAAGCAGTATTAAAGCAAAAGATGTAAGGCAAAAGTCAGATCGCAACTGAGAGTTGTGGAAGGGTTTGGATTGATAGCTGACCAATAAGCCCACAGAAATAATAATTATGGAATCATGTAATAATGCCGAAAGACATTGCAGGAAGCATCGCGATACCTCAACAAGCAAATATTAAAATTTAGGGCAATTTCTATGCGACTAGAAATATCAAGTGTGCGAGTTTCCAAACCATCAGAGCTGGTGTGAATATATCAGACATCAGTCGGATTGGGAGCTGTCTGACCTATATAATGAAAAACTTATGAATGATAAACCGCATGAAATTGTTACTAAATCATGTTTATTATTTTTCAACACTACTTAATATGAAAGAGACTAACTGGTTACAACAATTACCAACATATACTCAGCAATGCTAACAACTCTACAGAATGCCAGGCACGAGCAGCGGTATATCGCCAATATTACAGGAGCCAGCCAAATTTAGGACTCGTTGCAGCATTGTAGCAGTCAGCATACACCAGATCAGCAACTAGTCATCAGTGAGACAAACATTTACAACACTTTATTTAGTATACTAAAATATAGCTGATGACATAATTTTGTTTTGGATAATGTTGTATTGTTAGCATTAGAAAAAATATAGCATAATTGTTCATGAGCTCAAATATTATATTTTATGTAAAAAGATTGACGAAATGGCTGTGAAAAGAATGGCATAAAATGATAATATTTTTTGTGTCATATACGTTAGCGAGAAGGGGTGACCACACACAGCAGGCAAGACCAACAGAAGGCCATGATAGCCAAAAATCCTACAACCAACTGCTTGCTGAAAATTGACACATATAATATGAAATACACAGCACACACGATTCACCCAAAGGTGTCAAGCCAGGAAGCCATAAAGCCCTGAGAGAAGAGAATTTATACTGCTAATAGAAAGAGCTATCACTACATGCTCTAGACACGCACTCATTAAACCTAGCAAGGTCGTAGCAAATAGGGCTAAGTATACAAGCATATTGTTTTTTTTGCTTGGCCAAATGAATATTAACAAAACAATTTTGATTTTGATTTTTTAAAGAAAATAGAGTTTACAGACACTTGGAATAAAACCACTTGTGTGTTTTTGTCGATTAGACAATAGTTACCTTTAGACAGTTGCAAACCTCACAATCCTAACACTACTTGTGTGAGCAGTAATACTTGGCCTCATTATTGGCAACAGTGCAATACTGTAAAAAAAATTTCAAGGAAAGTTGTAGTAGTGCCCATTTCATTGAGTGATTTGTTGACTGAATTTTGCTTTATAGCAACTGTTGGATTTTTGTGAGGCAGAAGTTCCACTGTGTTTTCAATCAGTCAAAATTTTTTTTGGGAGAAAGTGAATTCAAGGTTCAGAGGCTAATCAATACACATAGATCAATTTAGTATTTTCACCAAAAAAAGAAAACACAAAAACAATACATTCCATATAAATGTGACAAACATCAAAAAATAAGGTTAATGTTCTCCCTTGACAGAAGGCTTCACATGATTGTTCATGAATGCATAAACCAGGATAATGGTAGGGCTAATGACAGATGTGCATTGATGCTCCATACTTTAAATCGGTGTGTGTTGACACCAGTTGACACAGATGACTGGTATTGCTAAATGAAAAATTAGGAGGTTCAGACCTGTTGTGAAATTGTCCCTATACTTTGATGTGTGCTTTTAGAAGAAGAATATGTTGAAAATGATAATACTGATGTAACATTCAATGATGCATCAGGGTGGAATCTTTCTATTTATTTTAGTTTCAATTATGTTCAGTTTATATGTTTTTCTGTCATGTACTTTAGTCTCATGCAGCTAGGAGCTTTAACAGTTAAAAGAAAGAGTCAGCTGACCTGTTGGTTTTATAGATGTCTCTGTTAAACTGTGTGATGATGTTGATAGTGAGCAATGAGTGCTCAAGCTATATTCTCAAGGCTGTTGGGGTTAGTGTCTGAAGTTTAATTAGCAGCATTTCAAAGTTTCATGTATTTATACCAATGTATTCATATCTAATTTTTCAGCAATGATTTTGATATCAAAACAACAAAAACCAGTTTTGGCGACAGAAATTCTTGGGATGCAAGCTGCACGCTGTGACATGAACCAACACAGACTTATGAATTACGGATGTTAATACCAATTGCTCAACCAACAGCAATTATCAATATCTATGTGTTTAGTTTGCTGATAGTAAATAGCACATGATAAGACCCCAAAAATATATACCTACATGCAATTTGATCAGGTGAGTTTTTAGTACACCAGTTGAAGCTAATGAGTACATCTTTCTGATATTTTGTAGGAAGGTTGTTAAAAACTCAGGAGTTGTCATACATAGTTCTTTTGTTGGTAAAGACTCAATGTCAAAGATGCTCAGTTGAAGTGGGGAGGGGAACTTGTTCTTGTCGACACTTGATGATTCAGAGTTTATATATTTCAGTTTATGGATGTGCTCACAGGTGCTTCTCAGGTGCCCATTCTGCTTGTCTCTATACTCCCAATAGCAAATACGTCACAAACAAGGTTGGTTGAATGTGGTAGATGTCTGTTATTTTCTGCTGATTGTATTATGTAGATGTCAGTATTGCTAGTAATACTAACTCTTTAACTCACTCTATGAAATATCTTGATAGAAACTTAATACATTTATATCAAATTTAACATGGTTTATCATATTCTTTATTTGTTGAAAGTTGGATATCATTACTTGGCTACCTCTGGAAGTTTAGAAATCTTAATAGATTATCTTTTGTGACTATCCAGTCACTATTCATGGGAGTTTATTGACAACAAAAAACTTCCGTGTAATTCCTAAAAATGTATTATTTAAGCACTCAGTTTATTTTAGCTAGCCAGAAACATCATGTTTGTACGCAAAGAAAACTGGAGGGTACTAAAGAGTTCATACTAGTCATCATGTGCTGCCTCAGGCACATAGTCATAGCCAAACTTCCTGATAGAACTCAACCGATGTTCTCCATGGCTTTTATAAAGTGGGTCAGGGTAGATTAATTTGATGATGTCTACAAGCTAGACCTGTCTGTGATGTATTTTGGTGAACAAGCAGTCTGAACTGGAAAATACTAAAATGTGTTTTATTTACACTAGTAGCTTTGCAGTCTAGGAGGCTGTGAGAGTTTGTCAGGCGTGCAAATAAAGCAACAAAACGAGTGTGTCCACAAGAATTCTACAATGCTGGAAGGAGGTTGGTTAGGGCAGTCGTTAGAATGTGTGGTTGCTAAGCTGAATGTCATAAGTGTGAATGCAGCCTGAAGCAATCTTTTAACCAGACCTCTAACCCTAACATATACACTCCTATTATAGCAAAGGTTAGTCCCTTAGCCGTCTAATGTGATGTGAAAAGCTGATAAGAGTTCCAAATAAAAGGGCAGAGAGTAAGGGCATGCACAATAATTTCAACGTGTTTAGGTGAAATGGTGTATGCAGGAATTGGCCGCATGGTCTGACAAGATGACAGTCATGGGTTCAAATTTCTTATAATGCATTCTTTTTTCTCAATGTCCAACCATGGTTTTAGACAAACGAACACTGCTTTAATTAGTAAAAATATATAGTAAAAATTATTACTAATATGTTCAGGGCAATCCCCAACATTTGAGTGTTTCTTTTGTTTTTGACAGGCCCTGCAGGTCATCCGCAAGGATATACTGTTTGTAATTTAGTAGCCTTGTCACCACCAACCACTGCTTGTCTAATAACTGATCATCTCATGAGCATGCTTCCAAGCACCTGCCAACATCTGTCTTCATTATTTAAACAACATGAAATTTGGGCATTTGCTAGTAAACCATCAGAGAGGTTTACTAGCAAGGTGAGTAGTTTATCTCCATTCCTTTTGCATCACTCTTATTCACGCCCATCACATTTTTTTGTGAGTTTTACGAGTATTTTCAAGTCAAGACATGTCTTCTTAATGGAGAAAATATTTAACAGGGAAGGTAGTTTGTGTACTTTCATGCCATGACTTGACAGCTGGTATAATATAATTTATCACCAATGATTTGCTGCAAGTTACTACTATAATAAGAGATGTATCTATTTGTATGTCAGTGCGTCTAAAGCCAAGATTAGAACTTGGAAAAAAAGATTGTTTTGTACAGGTTTGAACACTAGACATTAAGCTTGGCAGCTCGACATTTCAACATGTGCCCAAATCAAACCGCCTTAAAGAATATTGGAATAATTGCGCAAATAGCTATCCTATGTGCTTTATTGTCCCACTTGACAATCACTCACAATATACTAGACTGTCAGGGTACTGGTAGTGATAAATATATAATAATATTTTCTTTATTCATGCACTGGCTTTTATTTATTGGGGTGGTTTATTGAAGGCTTTCAAGATAGTAACTAAACAGCTACATTTTCATATTTACTGAGGCTACAAATCCAAAATATTGATACAAATAGAAATAATCGTTCATGTACAAAGTGGGTTGAGCTTTTGTATTGGTAATGGTCAGAGGTTGAATTTTTTACTCTATCAGGTGAAACAGAAAAATAGCAAAACTTATAGCCTTCTACTCAAGCATAAACACATGCCTACACTTTAATGGCTAGTTTAGACACTCTGTGCAGGTGCTTGAGAAGGATTGACAGCCAAATTCTTGAGCCTTCCCATTTTCACAGCAGGATATATCATTTATTGCTAAGTCAACTATAGACCTTTAGATAAAAGTGCAGAGAAATAATAACTTTTAGGAACTTCTAAGAAATAAACAGATTTTAATTCATAACCGACAATCTGCCATAGAAGCCAGCACCTGTTAATACTTGTCAACACTTAGTTATAGCTTGAGAGACACCAGAGATGGTGAGTTGCAAGTTTAAATTTCTTCATGCGTTTCTTAGGGTACTTTCCAAATCGATACACCTACCCCAGGTCTCGCAATCAGTAGAAGTATGTTGACCCCTACCTTCAGTGAGATTTTAGTATCCTGTAGGTGTGCCTGCTACCCAATGCTCATTGTATAGGAATTATTTCAAAGCAAGTAGATTTTTTAAGCAAAAATAAACAGCAAACAATAACAAAGCAAATACTTATCAACCAAAGTATATAATAGAGGTGAGTGCTTACAATATGGGCTGTGCTTGCTACTGAACAAGGGTTTCTAAATTAATGAAGTACCATAAAAATTTTCAACCGCAAGTTGGCTGATGAGTACTACTAGTAATATTTACTTTATTTACTTTACTAGTAGTACTTGCAACTATGCTTTATACTGTGGACCCAAAAGAGATAAACAGCCTAAATTGGTGGAAGCTGTTGTTATCAAAGTATTTGGCAACAGAACAGTCAATGTTAGAATACTACCCAGAGGACCAATCTGGAAGAGACATCTGGAACAGCTTTGTCCTAGATGTGCTTCACCAGAAGGCGCCGAACCACCTGCGAAAATACCAACCACTCCAAGCAGTCTTCCAAAATCACACCATTTTCAAGGTATTGATTAATTTTGGAAACCTTGTCAACAAATGTTGCGTATGAGGTTCATAATTAGTCACTTAGACTCAGGAAGATACAACACCAACAAGCTGGTTACCTTAATAATAACTAGTGCTCTGACAGTCTAGAAAGCTATGAAAGATCATAATGTGTGTCAATAAAGCACAGATAATTACTGTACCATCTGCACAATAATTTTAAACTAGTGGAAGGTGAACAAGTACGACGAAGAAGTGTGACAAAGAAGTGTGACGAATAAGTGTGATGAAGAAGTGTGACGAAGAAGTGTGACGAAGAAGTGTATTGTGACAAAGAAGGGTATTGGAAGTTCAAATCCTGAGTCGTGAAATCTTTTTTCAAACCTAAATCCATGCTTTCATAAAAAAGGACATAGCTCTTATTATAGTAAATATTACTAGTAATAAGAGCTATGTCCTTTTTTATGAAAGCATGGATTTAGGTTTGAAAAAAGATTTCACGACTCAAGATTTGAGCTTCCAATACCCTTCTTTGTCACAATACACTTCTTCGTCACACTTCTTCGTCACACTTCTTCATCACACTTATTCGTCACACTTCTTTGTCACACTTCTTCGTCGTACTTGTTCACCTTCCACTAGTTTAAAATTATTGTGCAGATGGTACAGTAATTATCTGTGCTTTATTGACACACATTATGATCTTTCATAGCTTTCTAGACTGTCAGAGCACTAGTTCTTATTAAGGTAACCAGCTTGTTGGTGTTGTCTCTTCCTGAGTCTAAGTGACTAATTATGAACCTCATACGCAACATTTGTTGACAAGGTTTCCAAAATTAATCAATACCTTGAAAATGGTGTGATTTTGGAAGACTGCTTGGAGTGGTTGGTATTTTCGCAGGTGGTTCGGCGCCTTCTGGTGAAGCACATCTAGGACAAAGCTGTTCCAGATGTCTCTTCCAGATTGGTCCTCTGGGTAGTATTCTAACATTGACTGTTCTGTTGCCAAATACTTTGATAACAACAGCTTCCACCAATTTAGGCTGTTTATCTCTTTTGGGTTTACAGTATAAAGCATAGCATGGTGTTCTCACTGTGCAATTATGAACTGTTTTAGTTGATCGGTTATCCTGCATCTGTTTGCTTTGAGCTAAATGAGCTGGTAATGACAGTAATGTATCAATATTTATTCTGAGTTGTCTCCCATTCAGCGGTTTACTGAATGAGTAACCATAAAACAGTGGCGTTCTCCTATACATTATCAAGAATTCTTGCAAAGCAGATTGGAGGAGAGATCTAACTTTTGAGTACTTGTTTGAAGGATTGAACTAGTCTTTTTGCAGCTCCATTGGTGGCTGGTTGGTATGGTGCTCATGTCAGGTGAATGACTCTCTGGTTTTTGCGCCATTCTCGAAATTTTTTGGAAGTAAATGTAGTTCCATTATCAGACACTATGGTGTATGGATATCCAAAGTGAACAAAGTCCTTTGCGAGTAAATCTGGAGTAGCTTTGGTTGATACTGAAGTGGTAGCATGTATACATGGATACTTTATGTAGGCATCCACTAACACCAACCAGTTGGTTCTCATGAAGTTAATTGCATGATCATTATGTACTCTGCTTCATGGTTTTTTTGGCATCATCTAAGGGTGATTTGGTAGAAGAACCCGCTTGTTTTGATGCTCATTGCATGAAGTACATTGGTGTGCAGTATCTGTGATGTCTTGATCCATCCTGGGCCAGTAAAAAGCAGTTCTAGCAAGTTGATTCATTCTCTGCGTGCCAAAGTGTCCAAGATGCAAAAGTTGAAGAACTTGTCTTTGTAGAGATAGGGGAATGACAACTTTGGTTCTATACATCAAGCATCCGCTGTCAGCTGACAATGACATCTCCAGTTTCCTAAAGTCTTTTACAGAACAGCCTCCAGTCATGGTTCCGGCTTGGTTGCCGTCATGCTCTTTAGAGCATCCATCCTTCAAATATCTCATCACTGTGCTGAGTAAAGGATCCTTAGCAGTCTCTTTTTTCAGAATACCAGGATCTGTTGGATTCAGCTGACTTCCAATGTGTTTGATTGTGCAGACTGTTTCAATATCTTTGCTTTCTTTCTCCCCATCAAACTTGTCATCATGTCCAAAGGGTAAGCAACTGAGTGCATCTGCGTTTCCATGTTCAGACGTTTACTTATATTCAATGGTATAGTCATATAGGTTGAGAGTAAAAGCCCATCTTGCCAGTCTGTTTGCTGCCATAGCCGGTGTTGCTTTAGTTGGTCCAAACAGCAGTAGTAAAGATTCGTGATCTGTAACCAAGATGAACTCCCTAATTAGATTAACTGGTGAAACTTGTTTAGTGCATAGATGATAGATAGAGCTTCCTTTTGAACTTGATTGCATCTTCTCTGAGTATCGGTCAGTGTCTTGCTAAGATGAGAAATTTGACTTTCACTGCCATCTTTGTATTGATGAAAGAGTACCGCTTCTAGCCCAACATATTATGCTTCACAAGAACTTCCGATGTCCAGAGAAAGGTCAAGTATTCCAACACCGTGTTGTTGCCTAGCATATCCTTCAGCTTCAAATATGCAGTCTACGGCTCCGCATTCTACTGCCATTGTTCTCCTTTCCTGAGTAACTTCTGGAGAGGTACTGTAATTGTAGATATATCTGGTAGAAATTTGTCGTGAAACTGAATCGATCCCAGGAAAGATTTGAGAGTAGCGACATTGGTAGGTGCTGGCATCTTTTTTACAGCTTCTACTCCAGCTCCCTTTGCTATTTTCTGGTTAGAAAGTTGATTGCCCAGGTATTCCACAGTTTCTTTTGCAAATGTGCATTTATCCAGTCTACATAGTAGTCCACTGTCTTGATGTCTTTGTAGAATTCTACGAAGGTTCCTCGGGTGATCTGCAGCTGTGTCTCCGCTTACTAGAGTGTCATCAAGATAAAAAGCAACTTTTGGAAGATCCTGAGTTAGTTGTTCCATGATTTGTTGAAAGTATCTTGGAGCAAAGCTAATCCAAAATGGTAATCTCTCCTGTAGTAGAACTCCTCTGTGCATGCTAAGAGTTAATCTCCTTTGACTTTCAGGTGTCAGAGTAATCTAATTATACGCATCAGCCCAGTCAAGTTTAGTGAAACCATGTCCTCCTCCAAGTTTTGTCATCAGATTTTGTGGTAGTGGAATAGGTTGTCTGTGTATCTCCAACTGATGATTCACTGTTACAGATTAGTCTCTACATAATTAGAGTTTTCTTTTAGTTTGTCCAGGCAGCAATGCTTTTCTAATTGGTACCACTGGTGTCCCATAAGAGTTGAATTGAAATGGTTCCCATAATCCTTTTGCAATTTCTAGGCTTGAGCTAGATTTTCTTGAATGGCAAAAAGTATTGTCTGGCTTTGCAGAATATGGGTTGTGCATCTTCTTTGAAGCATATATCCAATTCAAAATCCTTCAGGTATCCCAATTTTTTCTTGAAAAGATCAGGAAACTCCGAAGTAAGTGTTTCACATGCCGCTCATAGAATTCCATCAGATTTGATTTCCTTAATCTCCTGCAATTGACATTGGTTGATCAATCCATTAACATAGATTCGAATATTGTCGAATATCATTTTTTCCTAGAAGGTTGACATTTGTTATTTTGCTTACGACAAATTGTAATTGCTTCTCATGTTGATGTGAATCTAGGTTTGTTTTGACGAGAGAGACTCCTAGTATGTCGATCTTGTCATTTAATGCGGACTCATAATGAACTTCTGAAGTTTTGAGTGTAGGGCTTCCCATTTTCCTCTAGTTGTCCAGGGATGTAAAGCTGTTTCCCACTTTAGTGTCCACTTCCAAGGTCATTGTGTGCCCTTGTAAATCAAGGTTGACATGTAGCTGTGGATTAGTGTGGACAGTTTTGATGGCCTTCACCAAGTTCAGAGGCTTAGCACCTTTCTGCTTTTTACGGCAGACCACTTCTAGATGGCCTGTATGTTTACAGTAATTGAAGGTAAATTTCTTATATCTGCATTTGGTAGATTTGTGGTTAGATTTTTCACACTGGTACCATATCTGTTGATCTGCAGATGATGACAGTTTTAAAATTGTCGTTTTCTTGTTTACTACCTTGACATGATTTGCTGCACCATAGACTGTCTCCTTTGCCACTTTTGCTTCTTCCTCCATTTCCATAGCAATTTTGATAGCTTGGACATAAGTAAGGTCTTCATCTTTCAATTTTAATAGTGCTTTAAGTATTGCTTCATTCTCGACTGAGCAGATGAATCTTTTACGCAAAGCTTTGTCTTGTGCATTGGTAATTCTTGCAAAGTCACAAGTTGTAGCATCATATCTTGTTCTTGCTGCTAACTCTTGAATTGTGTCTCATGGATTTTTTTTCATTTTGCTTCAGCAACAATGTATTTCTCTAATGATGAAAGTTCTAGGGTTATATTGTGTCATCATGTAGTCCTCAAGATCTTCCATTATCAGTTTGTTGACTTGTTTCTTAGGAGTTTGTTTACCTGACCAATCAGTTTATTGCTTGTAAATAACTTTTGATTGTGTGGCTAGAAATATCTGTGGAACTCTGTCTTCAGTAATAGAATTGGCTCTTATGAATGTCCTGAAGCGCTGTAAATAGTTGTTCATAGCTCTGTATTTGTGTCATAAAGCAGTAAAATCAGTGGAGTAGTTCTTCCTGCTTTTATTTTGGTCTTCTGTTAAAAGTTCGATCAGTCATCTATTTTCTTCTTTCTGTTGCTCCGACTGCTCTCTCTGCTGTTTTCTCTGCTCCTTCCGCTGCTCCTTCCGCTGCTCCTTCCGCTGCTCCTTCCGCTGTTCCTTCTGCCGCTCCATTTGTTCTCTTTGAATAGTCATCTGTTGAGTCAGCAGTTGAATCAGTTGATCAGTTTGAGTAGACATTGTAGGGAAAGTCTAGAGTAGAGTTGAAGTGTAGAATGTCCAGCTGAATAGTGTCCTTGTCTCCAATTATATGTTGTGTTCTCACTGTAATGTTCTTTATTCCAGTACCTACTTAGTTTATAATGAATTGGTAAAAGACATCTCAAGTATATATGTATAGAGAGCTGTTATAGCAAATGTATTATCCTTGAATTATACATTAAGCAAGTAAATTTAATATGGAAATAATCCATAAATAACCAGCTATGTACAATACTATAATGACATAGTCAATTTCATTCACAATGTAATGCATTGATTGTCCATCGTACTGTTTGTGATCATCTACGAACCCACTAATTGTGATATTTTTTGCTGCCAGAGTTTTTTACTTAGTAACTAAATATTATACCATCTCAAGTTATATTTTGTTTTGTTATACTTTCTGCATATTTTACATTGCTTTATAACATAATTTATATATACACGTATATATAAATGTTTTATTATTTTCTTGAACAAAAATGTAAGTTATTTTACTTATATTTTATTGCATATTTATTACAAATGTGTATGGCATGTAAAATTATATTTGTTTATTAAGTGTATGTGTGTATGTGTACTATGGTATAAATGTATTTGTATGGTATATTCTAATTTCTGAGTCAATAACATTGAATATTTTACAAAAAATATTTCCATATTCATTATTTATACCTTTGACTATCTAGTTATGTGTGTATATATATAAAGGTCACTACTATGAAATAATTCATGTTGTATTAATAGGTACATTACTGAGTATTAGACTTGAGGCTGGTTCACTATGGTGAAAGTAGGAGACAATTACAATTATATGTTGTTGGGAGTTATGCTCACTTTGCTTGTTTTCTCTTAACGGGTTTGTTTAAGCACTAACCTTGACCTATAACAGTATCAATGTTGCCTATGAAATGTTTCAGAATTTAATACATTTCCTTTGCAGCCAGAACTTTTATCTACCCAAGGCAGATTGAGAGTGCTACTTTTCTGACAGCGCCCACAGCTGGACAGGCAGCGCAATTTAAGTACCCAACTGTAAAACTCAATAAAATAGGTAAACTCAGGATATTTGTATTTATATCAATTTGTTGTTCAGAATGAACAATATCCAAATGCAGGACATATGACAGACATAGGCCTATTATGATATTGTTTACACTCAAGAGCTATCAGTTTCCTGTTGGTATTGTGTTTAAAAAGTGTTTATTGTCAACCCTGTTTTGTAAAAAAGTCAGCGGGCACAAGTTACTTAGCCAGATGTCTGATTTTGGCAGTTGTCTAGTTCAAACTTTGATCACAATCAATAGCGTTGTGTAAATCAAGCCTTTAATAGTATTCTAAGAAACCAGTTATAAGTGAATAACAGTGACACTTATCCCACAACTAAACACGAGCAAAGTGATTGTTTGGGAGATTTATGATAAATGCATATGTGTACACAACTCAAGAAAATTATTCATCAACACCATTGTAAACCCTTGTACCAAAATTTCATCAACAAATTCAACCATTTTTCAATGAAGTCATTCAAGTATAATAACAATACAAAACACATATAAACCTATTTAAATATGTTACCAAGTCTTTATTATTTGTAGACAATATCCAAAACCTTACCAATCTGATTGAATTATACACAAATAGACAGATTAATTCGGCCTAAAATTGCAATAAAACACTTGAAAAGCTTTTTTAAACCATAATTAAAACCAACCAACGATACGCCAATAAAGTCATGCGACAGATAGTAGAACTATTTGGCAGCGTGCATTTTACGAGAAAAACGTCCTCATTTCACCAGTCTATGGCATTGTTTAATTGCCGAAGGTTTCTAATATTTTTCTGTTTTTAATATCTTGCAAAATTATTTAATTATAAGAATAATTATTCGATTTTTTAAAATTATTTTAAGATTTGATTACAAAAATAATTATTCCAATTTATCTGAAGGTTTCTGTAGTAAACATAGACCGTTTGAGGCGTAGATCGATTTACAGGTACGAATATGTGGTACACCGTTTATCAGCCTAGGTTTTAACTTTGTCCAATTACCGAAGGTTTCATTAAATTATTTAAAACGTTAGCCAAAATTCTTTACATCTTATGTACAAGCTAAGGCTAAACTACAATGCCTTTTTATGACGAGAACATTTTTTTGCTCCAGTTTGCAGAAAACTTCCAGGCATGTGAACGCTAATACTTGCTTTCTGTTATAGATCGCTATCAAAACAATTCTAAATTCAACACAACCAACTTTCAAACTGTGTATATTCACTGCAGCTTGCCATTTTACTTCTAATGTTGCATTTCAGAGTTATAATAAACATATTTCGTTATTGCTGTTGTTAAATTATATACATTACAATAGGTTAGGCCTACAGCTTTAATTAATATTTATTTTGTTGTTCTAAAACATAGGTTTGAGATAGTAGTAGAATAGGTGTGATTTTTTTACAACCCTTTGGTTTTGCATAATTGAATTTTTGAATTTAATTTCAAAACGACTTGACAACTACCATGGACATACAACTTCCCAGACTGCGTCGTGGCCGACGCAGTGGCCGTCCACGCATTTTTCAATTATTACAGTTCAATAGGATGATAAATAGAAGGTCCTCAAAGCAACCATCAACATCAAATGCTAATGTTCAACAACACGCTACTCAAATTAATAACAACAACTCATCTGATTCAGAGAATTCTTTAGTAGATGTTAAAGGCGATGTAAATGACATGGACTTGGCAGCCCTTTTGTTTCCAGATGATGATCATGTTTTTATGGACATCATTGACCATGAAAATATTGCACAAAACAATATTGCTCCTCCTAGTGCTGCCTTCCTTCATCACATTCCTCATTTTCAATCTTTAGATTGTCCTGATTTTCAAGAACTGCGAACAACTTTGTAGGCAAACTTGACAACAACATATCACAGCTCACATGTACTGGATGAGAAACATTTCATTACAGACAATGCTCAAATACAACTATGTCATAAGTGCCAACAAGTTAGACCTGACACTGTTAATAAATTCAGTGCAGCCAACAATATGGACCCAGGTCCTTCTGTTGAATTGTTATCTTTTCTTACACTTATAGAGCAGTTACTCATTGGTCAGGTTAATCCTACAATGTCAATTTTCGGTCTTCTGCGTCGTGGCCAATTTGGATTCAGAGGTCATTTCAAGGCGTGGGCTGTATGACAGGAGAATTTCTAGTTAAGTTTATGCTTTATAATTACACACTTTATGTTAATTTGTGTGTGTGTGTGTGTGGGTGCGTGCGAACTTGTAAATGCATGCAATTGGGGACTCACACCAGAATTTAACAGACAAATTGGGGATGTTCGGAAATTGGGGACGTCCCCAATCTTTTAAACCCTTTTTTCTTATAAAAAACTAAAAAATATATAGTTTAATCCAACTCTCGACAAAATCTGAGCACTGTCCCCAATTGCCTGCATTTGTACGAGAACATCTGTGAGTGTGGGTGTGTGAAAAAATATGTAAGTCCCCATAAAGTTTGTTAAATTCTCACACACATTTGACCTGTTTCCATTTGTTAGTAGGCAAATATTTTCGGAGTTTTCTTCTCATAGAAACTTTTTACCTAACAATTGGGGACATTATATCTTATTGGGGAGCTAATTTCTACCTTGTAAAAACTCACAATATTTGCGAGTTTCTACAAGAATGAAATTACAAGAGATGAAAACTCACAATATTTGTGAGTGAAAAGTCACAATATTTGTGAGTTTTTTTTAAATGTAGCTTCGGAAGCAAATTGAGCGTTTACACTATTTTTGACCTTATGTTTAGCTAAAGGCTATATTTGCTCCTCTGCATTACAAATGTATTTCGTAGTTTAGCATTTGCAAAGTTTTTTTTTACAATATAATGTATTTGGTCAGCAGTTATACACGCTCAGCAGACATTTGAAAGTGTGTCTCGTTTGCTTCCTTCAATTATTATAGTTCAGGCCTTTTAATAATCCTTGAGAGCTCTTGTACTTTTTCAAATATTCTCACATATGCATCCTTCTTTACTTACTAGCTTTTATTTTTAGTATGGTTGTAGTTTATACGCAATTAAAATTGTGCTTTATTATTCAAAAGATTTGTTTGAATTCATTACGTACATTTCTTACATAAGTTATAGTCACATAAAATCTCAGGTTAATTTCACATAGTCTTAAGCATAAGATCTCTGTACATGTACTTTATTGACTTCAAATCTTGATCCATTGTATGTCTTTGCAAGAACTTTACTACATCATCCTTCCTTGATATTTTTAGACTGAATAAAATATTAAAATAAAACATGTAGCCTCCAATGCTTTCTCTAACTCGTTTACATTTTTCCTATATCTATGAAAAATAATGGTCAAAATTCTGATTTAAAATATATTTTGAAAGTTAACTTGAATGTCTGATAATTTTGGTTCAAAACATTTAAAACAAACATTATTAAACCAATTTCAAGTGTCTCTGCAAATTTGTAATCTGAGATCTGTATATTGTTAGAATTCAATCAAATCTTCTATTTTTTCTTTCTCAGACCAATGGTCCATCATTGAACTTTTTTACTATGTAGTATTCTTTCATCAGCTCCACTAAAAAACTTTCGTTGCTACTAAAAGATCAGAGTCAATTACAAAGATTGACAAGGTAGTATATCTTTAGAGAATGAAATAGCTAGATGGAAAATTCTGCCATACATTTATCGCTCTTCATTGAAAATACTTATAGTTGTTTTAGAAAATATATATATTTCATCAAGTTTATATTGAGTACGTTGACAATACCAATCTTTTTATCTAAAGCTTGATTGTAATTTAACTCCTATGTCCCTATGCTTGCTTTTCATGTATGGCTTGAAAATAATGGAATTATACAAGTTTCAAGTTTAATCAATTGCGGTTATCAATGTGTAAAACTAAGCAGCAGTGTCAACATTTAATGAATATATTTAATTCTTTTTGGCTTTTGGATTTTTGAAAAAGTGCTTGTCATCACCTCACTTGTTCTTTTTACTTTTGTTTATAATAGTTAACTCATGCTGACGCAATGTAAATATGTTGATGACTGGCATTGCTAGCAGTATAAAACGAGATACGGCAACAAAATTAATTCAGTAACGTAATTAAATTTGTTGTCTGTTTATGCCAATCGCTAATGGCCTAACGCTGAGTGATCCTTTGTACATCATACATGTGTAGAATTAATAGTTCCTAAAAGTAAATTTAAAAAGTATCATAATATGTATATTTATTACTCAACAAAGATTTCATAGACAACTATAGAACTTTTGAACTGAGTTTGAAGTAGAAATGAAGTCATGCATAACTTTTAATAGCATAATTATGAAAGTGTGCACATGAGATTGCACATGAAATTGTCCACCGAGCACATGAAATTGGCAAAAAATTAAGTATACAAAAAAGCAAAGTGTTTTTGCATACTCGCAAACAATAAAAAGATTTTTTGATGTGTTAAATGGGTGTGAAATACTGAACGCAAATAATCGTCAACATGAATGATTTTTTTAATGTTTATTACTACTTTGTTCATGGGAATGCAAAAGATTAAATTTTTTTAATTTTATTGTAGTATTCATCATATAGAATTTTAGCTGGATTTCAGTAATGTATATATGTAACAGCCTAATACGGTTCAGTGAATGCATGAAACTTTGTTTGTTATACGATACAAAGCCAAATGCGCTTAGCTAACGTCTCAGCAAATAAGCAATGCATACTGAAAATCTATATATAAATATCAGTGTCTTTTTGTCTTTTATTGTATGTTCATTTATAACAAGTATGCATTGTTTTAACATAACAATGCATAACTTACATGACTCTCGCATAAGCTTGATTGATATGCTAAGCAAGAATATTGCAATCAGTAGAGAGCTGTAGTAGGACTGAAACAGGCGCAGTATGAATTACACAAATATATAAACAGTACACAGAAATAAATGCAGTACGCAGAAATAAAAAAAAACCTTCATTTAAAACTGTCATTTTTATTACCCGTGCAAAATTGGGCAATCTGCTTGTTTTATATAAAGCAAGAGAGGCTGCTACCTATTTGTAAAAATTCACAACAATAAAAAATTTAAAGAAGTTAGACCAGTATAAAGAAAAACATTTTTTATAATTAAAACACAAAATGAAACCAAAACTTCTGTTGATCACCAGAAAATACCAAATAGTAGATCCCTGGTCAAAGATTTTCAAAATCCAACTGGCAAAACTGCTAGCAATTTCTTGTTAACTGTTTTTTTAATTATTCTTGACAAAGTTATTACTTGCGCTGTTTTAATTAAAAAAGTTCACAGGTAAACGTTTATTTTATTGCTATTTTTAATTTTGTTCCAAAAACTTTGCAATTATTTTTTATAGATTGCATTGTAACTAACTAATTTTAGATATCAATAGCGATAGAGCAATAATTTAATTATGGTGCTATTGTTATTGTGATTCTTAATTTGAAGTAAACAGTTTTATGAGAATTATTCTATAGCTGGCCATTGACTACTTCTGTTGGAAAGCTTACCTACATTTTAATGTTTGAAAAACCGACTTTTTAACTTTTTGTTGGTCATAGTTGCTTGTTTTTTTAATAGTTACTTTAAAAAACTCTCACAGCATTGGTAAAATTTTCGTGCTATCTGAGATTTGTTTGAGCCAACGTGGTATCGCTTCTCAACCTTTGCCTGTCATACATTTTCGCCTGTAGCGTCTCGCTTATGATTATGTAACATCGCAGAACCACAAGTTAAATATAGAGAACAAAGAAACTTATTCAGTACTGCTGGTCATCTGTAATAACAAGATTATAACATTGGATGCTTTACACACCAAATCAAAGACAAATAAGATGTTTACTTCCATAAAATTTGTGCTCAATAGCATATACAATTTACAAATATTCAATGGGTTTATTATTTTCCATTTACTCCATTCTATAATATTCTATTGGCACAAGGCTTTATTGTTAATTAAAAACCAAGCAGATGCAGTGAGTGAGACATGTTTTTAATAAAATAGTAGCTTGTAAATTTCACAGACACTGCAAATAATTTGTCAATAATTTACCTAGGCGCGAGATTTTGAACTTCATTTGCAATATCACCCAGTTAGCCTCAAACAGAACAAATTGTATTTGTTTTGTATTAATGATACTCATGTTCACGTTCACTTTAAATCATATTGTTTTTACTATGCCAATCTTTTTAAGAAAATGCGTACTTATTTGCCAATATAAATAGCTTTCAAAATGCATCAAATTACTGCTCAGGAGCCAAAGAGTAATGTTATATGTTTTAAATAGAGAAAATAAAGTGAACCACCTGTAATAATCAAGCCGGATCATATTTTCAAAATATTACATCTGAATTGATGTTGCACACAAAGATCACTGTTATCATAAACTATACAGACATAGATCAATGTTGTCAAATATTTCACATGGAAACATCCCATTTGACATTCGCAAGAATTTTTTATAGATTGCAGTGTAGCAAACTAATTTTAGATATCAATAGTGCAATAATTTACTTATTGTTCTATTGTTATTGTGATTGCTAATTTGAACTAATCAGTTTTATGAGAATTATTTTATAACTGGTCCATTGACAACTTCGGTTGTAAATTTTATCTACAGTTTCAATGTTTGGAAAACCCATCTAATTGTACTTTGTGTTACTGATAGTTGCTCTTTTTTCCATAATTACTTTGAAAAAGTCTCACGGCATTAGTGAAATTTTGATGCTGTTTGCGATTTGTCTGACCCAACATGTTATCGCTTCTCAATCTTTGCTTGTCATACCTTGAGCCTGTAGTGTCTTGCTTATGATTATGTAATATCGAAGAAGCAGGAGTTAAATCTGGAGAACAAAGAAACTTATTCAGTACTGCTGGTCATATACAATAACAAGATTATAACATTTGATGCTTTATACACCAATCAAAGACAAATCAAATGTTTACTCTCATAAAGTTTGCTCTTGCTAGCATATACAATTTACAAATATTCGATGAATTTAGTATTTTCTGTCTACTTTGCTCTACAGTATTCTATTCTGCGCAAAGCTTTATGGTTAGCTAAAATGCAAGCAGACTTAGCAAGTGAGACATGTTGTAAACGTTATGGTGGCTTCAATATCCCCAGACACTGCAAATAGTTTTTAAGAATCTACCCAGGTGCCAGGTTTTAAACTTTATTTGCAACATCACCTAGCTAGCCTCAAACAGGAAATATTACATTTGTTTTGGATTAATGATAGTCATGCTCACGTTCATTTCAGATCACATGATTTTCACTAAGCCCATTTTTTAAGGAAATGCGTACATATTTGCCTATCTAAACAGCTTTCGCAGTGCATCAAACCACTGCATAGTTTCCAAAGAGTTATCACATGCATCTTAAATAGAAAAAATAAAATGACCAAAAGCTAACAATCAAGACAAATCATATTTTTAAAATGTTTCATCTAAATTGATGTTTTTCCCATAGACTACTATTATCATACGCTATACTGACATAGGGCAATATTGTCAAATGATTTATTTGATAACATTATGAAAAACAAAACGTAATATGGAACACAAATTAATTCTTTAATTGGACTATCGAATTTACAAAGAGTTGAACAGTTATATTTTAAAACAAATATGAAGGGTATTTCTTATGAAACCTTTTTTAATTTCTCAAGAGAAATTTAGTATTTTGACAACTTATATGCAATTTAACCATGAGTAACTTATACCAGAAGAAAATTATGATAGACAATAGAATTATATCACCCCAACTATAGAAGGTTTGAAGTCATGTATTTACTGATTTGCTTTAGTTTTTGATTTAAATTGCAATTGGAAAAATCTTTTAAACCCAAAATGCATGATTCTCAAAGTTGATTGTTTGAATATCACACTCACAAAATTTTTTTTCTTTTGTATCACATTAGATAGTTCGGTTGATGTACCGGCTTGCACAGCAAGAACTCTAATAGTGAGTGATTATTGCAAAGTTGTTTTCTAGTGCCGTTGTTTTTGTAATAATTTTTGTTTAATATTCGTCGTTTTGGTATACTTTCAGTGTTGGTAGAGAATCTCCTGAACAAAGTAAATATTATTACTTTCTACTTATTTTCTGATAAACATTAAGCAGCAAGGGTCCAGGTAATCATGATGCAACATCAAACAGCAACAAGATCTATTAATAGAACAAAGGAAATTATGCAATACGGTTACTTGCAGGCAATAATAAGATCATATGGTTTGCGACTTTTACACAGTCTGTCATCTAAAGAAGAAATTTTTTCTTTAAAGATAAGTTCTCCATAACATACTACACTTAAAAATATTTAACGGTTTTAATTACAATGCTAATTTTATATGAAGCAAGAAAGGCTGATAATTGCTTATAAAATTCACAATAATAAAAAGTCTGCAAAAATGATACCAATTTGCAAAAATATTTCTGATAATTTAGACACGAAGTTAAACAAAAACTTGTGTTGAGCACCAATAATTACCAACTGGTAGATCCCTTGTTGAAAATTCGCAACAGCACACTTGCAAAATTGCCTGAAGATCCTTGTCAACTGTTTTTTATTACTGCTGACAAAGTTATTACTTTTGGTCTTTTACTCAAGAAAGGTCACGAGCCAAAACTCCTCTGTTTTGTCAATTTGTAATTTTGTTTGAAAAACTACACAAGTCTTTTTAGAAATTGCATTGTAACAAAATAATTTTAGATATCAATAGCAATAGTGCAATAACCTACTTATTGTTCTATTGTGATTGCTAATTTAAACTAAACATTTTTTTTTAGAATTATTCTATAGCTGGCCATTGACTACCTTTGTTGGAAAGCTTACCTATAGTTTTAAAGATTGGAAAACTCATCTCACTTTACTTTGCGTAGCTCATACATGTATATAGCCACCCCTTTTTATTAATAATTGCTTTGAAAAAGTCTCACAGCATTGATAAACTTTCTGCTCTGTTTGAGAGTTTTCTGAGCCAACATGTTTATCACTGTTGAAATTTTGCCTGTCATACATTGAACATGTCTTGTTCTGCTTATGATTATGTAATATTGAAGAAGGATCAATTAAACTTAGGGAACAAAGAGACTTATTCAATACTGCAATCAGTAAAATTCAGCGCTGCTCATGCACAATGACAAAATTATAACATTTTCTGCTTGTACACTAAATCAAAGACAAATAAGATCCTAAACTCTTATAAAGTTTGTGCTCAATAGCATATACGCTATACAAATATTAAATGAACTTAACATTTTCTGTCTACGCAGTTCTATAATATTCTATTCTGTGCGCGGCTTTATGGTTAGCTAAAAACCAAGCAGATTCAGTGAGTGAGACATGTTGTTAATGAAATGGTAGCTTGTAAATCTCACAGACACTGCAAATAATTTGTCGAAAATCTACCTAGGCACAAGATTTTAAACTTTATTTGCAACATCAGATAGTCATGCTCACTTTTATTTTATATCACATGGTTTCCACTATGCCCATTTTTTTAAAGACATGCGTACATATTTGCCAATCTAAACAGCTTTCACAATCCATCAACTTACTGCACAGTTGCCAAAGAGTTATGCCATGCGTTTTGAATCGAAAAAGTAAAGTGAACAACAGTTAACGGTAAAGACAAATCACCTTTTCAAAATATTTCATATTATTGGATCTTGCTCACATAGATGATTATTATCATAAACGATACTGACTTAGTAAAATATTGCCGAAGGTTTCACGTTGAAATGCTATACTTAAAATTTTATTAAATACTTAAAGAATTTAATAGTTACTGTCTATTTTTATTTTTAAAAACTTCAATATGAATTAAAAGCCAAACAGGCATAGCAAGTGAAATGTGTTTGAAAGGTCGTATTCTGTTTCACAGATTCTGAAGATAATCTGGCAAATACCTACTTAGCGGACAGCAAATCACCTTTAGTTGCAATATTGTCTTTTAGCTGTACACAAATTATATTATATTTGTATTGCATTAGTGTTGTTGTCTTGTGTATGTGTGCCAATTATAGGCTCAATAGTTTCTATCATGCAAATATTTGAAAGAAAATAAATATATTTTAATACACCTAATAATTTTTGTACAAGAATTGGTAAAAATCCCAAACTAATAGGTTAAATGTCATACACACCAATGATAATAATTCCAAAACCGAAATGAGGATAGATTATCGCAATGCTATTTCTATTATTTGATTAAACTAATGTTTGCAAAATTAATCGTTGAAACAACAAACACACCTCCGATTTCTCAATGTTCCATGAATTTTTTTATGGATGAAAGTATACTTAATTAATTCATTAATATTCTAAAAGTAATGGTTGTATTTCAATTAACGGTTTTGATAATATTCGTAGTTATTGAAACAGCATTGAGAAATTTTATGACTGTATGTACAGTTGTGATATTTGCTTTATGTTTTCAAACCAATGGCCATACAAGCAAATGTTCATGCACTGATATTTTTACCATCAATTTGGGAACATCTTAATACAAATGTTTTGAGATTGGTGGCGACTAATTGTGCTCTTATAATCATTGTGTAATGTTCCAAACTAATGGTAGTAATATAATAAGTATTTGTTGTGGTATTCATCTTTCCAAATTAGATATATTTTATTCTTTGTCATCAAATGTAACAACAAACTGAAGGAAACTTTTTGTAACATCCTTGATATGAATTAATACTATGTATGCACCAGTAAATTTTGACAATTATTTCAAACCAATGGTTAAAAGATCATGCAAACTCGTGGTTATATTTGAAGCCTCAAATTAGCAACAACATAGCACAATGGCGTTGAGATGCTATATCACTCAAACTGCTTTTGTAATAATTGCTCAATATCCCCGAGCAAATGGTTAAAAAATCATACAAGCTTTGTGGAGCTAATGAAGCGAGCATTAGGGACATTTTATTACAGATACTTTGAGCTGTTGTACAACTGTGAGCGGAGTTGCATATTGGCCAACTTCCCAGAATAGTTACATAATTATAAACACTGGTGATGGTATTTTAGCATCTATTTGGGGACATCTTGTCACAATAGTTATGAGATGCTTGATCACTGCGTGTAGATTGGTAATAATTGATCAATGTTTCAAACTAATGGAAGCAATATCATTCACAGTTGCAATAGTAGTTTTACCACAAAATTGGTGAAGTCTTCTCACACATTCGCTTTAAGATGGTTAGCGAATAAGTGTGCACTTACAATTATAGATCAATTTTTTCAAGCTAATGGTTTAACTATAACTAAAACTTGCTGTGATATTTGTGCCATTAAATTAGAGAGATTTTCCCACAGCCCAGATGCTTTGAAATGATTAGTGACTGTAAGTGAACTTACAAAAATGTGTAAAGTCATATGCATATGTGATAATAGTTCTGCGATCAAATTGAGACATCTTGGCATGATGAATTTACATGGCTTAAAACTGCACATTATTTTATCATAATTGGTTAATGCGACCATACAAATGTTTAAAATAGCGTAAACATGTCTGAGATATTTGGCTGTCAAATAACGACCATCTTACAGCAACGGTTTTTAGATTGTTCATGACTGTGAGTTCAGACATAATAATTGTTCTATGTCCCCAAATCAATGGTTAAAATATCATACACACCTGTGAGAATAATTTTACCATCAAATTGGGGACATATTGTTGCAATGGTGTTGACATTGTCTATGACTGACTGTGTTCTTTTGTTCTAATTGGTCAATGTGCTCAGAAAACTGCTTAAAAAGCATATTCATTGGAGTTGGTATTTTGGCATTAAATTTGGAACATATTGCAGCAATGGTATTAAGAATGATCATAACTGTTATCTCAAATAAAATAATCAGTCAATGTCCCCAAATCAATGGTTAAAATATCATACACACCTGTGAGAATAATTTTACCATCAAATTGGGGACATATGGTTGCAATGGTGTTGACATATTCTATGACTGACTGTGTTCTTTTGTTATAATTGATCAATGTGCTCAGGAAACTGCTTAAAAAGCATAATTATTGGGATTGATGTTTTGGCATTAGATTTGGAACATCGAGCAGCAATGGTATAAGTAATGATGATGACTGTGATTTCAAATAAAACAATCAGTCAATGTCCCCAAATCAATGGTTAAAATATCATACACACCTGTGAGAATAATTTTACCATCAAATTGGGGACATATTGTTGCAATGGTGTTGACATATTCTATGACTGACTGAGTTATTTTGTTGTAATTGGTCAATGTGCTCAGGAAACTGTTTAAGAAGCATATTTATTGGGATTGATATTTTGGCATTAAATTTGGAACATCTAGCAGCAATGGTATTAGGAATATTCATGACTGTGATATCAAATAAGATAATCAGTCAATGTCCCCAAATCAATGGTAAAAATATCATACACACCTGTGAGAATAATTTTACCATCAAATTGGGGACATATTGTTGCAATGGTGTTGACATTGTCTATGACTGACTGTGTTCTTTTGTTCTAATTGGTCAATGTGCTCAGAAAACTGCTTAAAAAGCATATTCATTGGAGTTGGTATTTTGGCATTAAATTTGGAACATATTGCAGCAATGGTATTAGGAATGATCATGACTGTTATCTCAAATAAAATAATCAGTCAATGTCCCCAAATCAATGGTTAAAATATCATACACACCTGTGAGAATAATTTTACAATCAAGTTGGCGACATATTGTTGCAATGGTGTTGACATATTCTATGAATGACTTTGCTCTTTTGTTATAATTGGTCAATGTGCTCAGGAAACTGCTTAAGAAGTATATTCATTAGGGTTAATATTTTGGCATTAAATTTGGAACATCGAGCAGCAATGGTATTAGGAATGATGATGACTGTGATATCAAATAAAATAATCAGTCAGTGTCCCCAAGTCAATGGTAAAAATATCATACACACCTGCGATAACTTTTCTACAACCAATATGGGGATATCTTTTCTTGATAATATTTCTACTAATTTGTTAAACTAATGGTTACAAACTTGCTGATTAAAATACTAAACATTCCCTGTGTTCATATTGCCCTCTAAATAGTTGATGGTGAAAAGTACAGACTCCCTATTAGACTAGCATTGAGCGAATTTATGATGTCGTGTGCACTTGTAATAGTTTGTCAATTGTACCTAAACAACGAATATACTTGTATACTAATACAAACACACTTTTCTTTTATGTTTACATCATACATCAGAAAAATTGTATGACAACATATTTGAGACTATTTTTGACGGTTTGCAGTTACAATAACTGGTCAATTACTTCAAAAAACATTGACTGTAGTATCATACATAATTTGGATGACGTACACGCCTTCAAATGGAACAAAGTTTATTTCAATAGTACCGAGATAGCTCAAATCAGTGTGTGCAGTGATAGTATTTATTTAACACTCCCAAGCTAATGGTTAAAATATTTTGCATACTTTTGGTCATATCTGCACTAAAAATTGAGTCAATCTTGTTATTAAACATTTGAATAGATTACAATTAAATGTATGGTTTTTGCAAAGATGGGCAACTCAATATATTTTTAAGAAAATGTAATAGAAGGCAAATTTTTGGTACGGATAACACGTTTTATTAAACATAATGATATTTTTATAAGGTAAAAGTTAATGGGCTTACATTAGGTATATTGGAGATACCAATGCTTCATTTCCAAAGCTTGATTCTAATAAGTCTCCGCCTATGCTTGGCTTTTCATGCATGGCTTACAAACAAAGGAATTGCGCAAAAGTTTAATTTAAAAGTGGTAATCACCGTGTGCAACCAAACAGAAAAGTACAACTAAAATTAATTGTATCCAAATTTATTTGGTTTCCTGATTTAAAAAAAATTACTCACATTTGCTTGCCTGGTTATTTTTACTTTTGTTTAAAAAAGTTAACTCATGATCGCGCAATGTAAATTTTCTGATGGCTGCTCTTGGTAGTGATAAAATGAGATGTAGCAAAATACTTTACCGATTATAGTAATTAAATTTATTGCCTATTCAGGGCTTAAGAGTTCTATGAAAACTATGTTAAAATGTTTACCTTGAACATACTCGCGTTAAATGTTGAATAGTCTTAAATCTAGATAGACATCAGCCTGCAACCCAGGCCTGGCTGTTTGCAATTCAAAACCTTAACTGGAACAGATCACCGTAAATTCTGTGAAGCAATTGATTACACTGAATTTATTACTAAACATAAAAGTCTAAGGTCGATTCAACCTTTGCGCACCATACATGTGTAGAATTAGTACTTTAAATAGGTTTAATAAAGAACTATTAAACTTCTAAGTTGACATTTGGGGAAAAATTAAGTGATGGATAACTTTTACAAGCACATTTACGAAAGTGTGGGAAAAGTATCACATACCGACAACTCCAAAATGGTTGAAAAAAACAAAAATAAGCCAGAGTTATCTTCTCTACGCAAAAATCCCCGTTTATTAGATAAAAAAATCATACATGTGTGTAATGTGATGTCCCCAAAGTTAGTGTTAAATTCTTATGAGCTATAACTGAAAAACGGATAAGATGACAGCTCCAAAAATCAGTGCATTTGTAAACCCAACAAAAAATGTTTTAATATGTTATTTTTTAAAGCTCTTAATGATAGAGGAAAATTGTCCTCAAAGTGATGGTAAAAATATCGCGTCCCCAATTGCATGTGTTTACAAGACTGCGTGTATTTGCGTGTGTGCGTGTGTGCGTGCGCGTGCGTGTGTGTGTGTGTGTGCGTGCGTGTGTGTGTGTATTTCATTTCATCAAGTAGTAGAAATGTAACATTAAGCAAAAATAAAGATATGGTTATAATATTGATTAAGCTAAACAAAATAAATGAAATCTTAGTTCCTACTCGTTAAGGCATGATGAGGCCCACATGTGCAGTAACACTGCAGCTAGTTAAGGTGCTGGGCCCACAAGAATTGGCTAACTCAAACAGAAGGTCTGAAATAATCTAGGCGTAACACATGGCTTTTAACATAAGCTCAAAAATTAGTAAATGCAGAGGTTTTGGGTAATTCTATTGGAAGACTGTTCCATTGTGATGGTATTCTGTATTCAATTGCTTTCTGACATGAAGCAGTCTAAAATAATGGTAAAAGTAGATTGGTTTCTAAAAATCTCGTGTTATAGCGTGAATGGCTTTGTTTCGTTCCCTTGGTTTCATTATCACTTGAATACAAGTTTGAAAAGCTATCAAGAGAACTCTATACTGATAAATTTTATCAACAGGCAACACAGACAACTAAAATTAGTGGTGGTTTTCAAATATTATGCGTATTAGACGTTTTGTGATATTAGTATTTTTTTAAATAACAAAATGGAGCATTTTCCCATGACTCCAGACAGTAACTAATTTTTGAGTTAATAAACGCAATATATATTAGTTTCATAATATTTTTGGGTAAAAATTTAGCATATCTACTACTCAGGTGTGATATAGATTCTATCGCTTTATTCAGCTTATTGTTGTATGCATCACATATCAGGTGACTGTCCAAATGAATTCCTAAGAATTTGATTAAAGATGTCTCTTTTAACTCTGAATCAAATAATTTTAATGTTTTATTAATTTAATTTTCTCTTGATGATTTTTTATTACAATGCACATTGTTTTGTTCTTTTTTACAGTTAATTTATTTGTATTACACCATTGTTCAATTATTTCAAGTTTATTATTGACTATATCAATGTCATTATTCAAATTGTTAAACTCGAAAAATAAATTTGTTTCATCAGCATGTAGAATAGGTTTTAAATGATTAGCAGAAAACACAAGATAATTAATATATGTTAAGAATAAGGTTAGACCCAGGATAGAACTTCAAAGAACTTATACTTAAAACTAGGAATTTATACTTAAAAAGCTAGATTTATAATTTTCTATAAAAGTTACCTGTTTTCTATTTTCTAAATAGTTTTTTATCCAGTGAGTGGAAGACGATGAAAAGTGCATAGATTTTATATTGTGAATAAGTATATTGTGGTCAATAGTTTCAAAAGCCTTACTATAATCAAGAAATATCCCTAATACTGCTTTGACACGGTTCATTGTTGATAAAACTTTATTTGTGATCTCAAATAATGCTTGGCTAGTGTTTCGGCTTTTTCTGAAACCGAATTGTTGTGTCGTAAGAATGCAAGAATGTAAGTATGTGTGTAGTAAGCTAAATTTATTTGAAATCAAAGTTTATGTTATACATCGGTCTTGAAGATAAAAACTCCCTATGGTTTGTACTGCTGCTACTTCACATATACATAGTACATTGTAAAGTTTCATTTTATGGCATATCATACTCACTAAATACCCAAAGTTACTGTCGGAAACTTAGCTACTAGGCTAACATATACTACAAGGCTAACATACTGTTTTATTGCTAATTTTTAATATGTTCAGCACTTATATAAAGCTTTGTGGATTATACTAGGGCATGTTGGCATTATATGATCACTATGGTTTCTATACCCCTACATACAACTCTTCACCATATGATGCCAAAACTGAAACAAATCAAATGTGCACCCTCAGTGTATCCTGAGGGTGCACTGTAATAAAATCTGCATGCTCTAACGTTTATTTTTATAACCAGGAAGTATTTGCCTTTGTTACTGAACTACATACAAAAGACTGTGTAGGTTATAGATGCTGCTAGTTTGTGACCTCTACCACTTGTTATCTGTCTATATTTAGCTCTGGACTCTTAAGCTGAGGTCACACATCAACTGAACCAGACGTTCCAAAGCGTGCATAGCTCAATCATGACAATCAAGATTTTGGACAGTGCAGGCAGATCGATCACAACTGAGCCAACAAGTTCTGATTTGGTGTGCTAATATTTTCTGAATGGTTAAGCTCCTTTTTATATGCATACTCTGCATGCATTTTGAATCCAGTGTAAGAACTATCAGGGAGTTATCAGGAAGATATTTCTACCAAACATTTGATATCAAACAAATTGTACAGAAACGATGAGAGAGTTCAAAGTTCAACACTGATTTATTAATATATCACTTAATACTGAAATTTATGATGAATATAAAGCAGTGAGTAGTACTATCATTATTTAAAAAATGTAAACAACAAAATTTTACGTTTATTCTAGTTTTATCTAATTATAACCCAACAGGCTGGTGCCAGTGTTATCTAAAAGCATATTAATTATGAGTGCTATATAAACTGTTATCCTTAGTTTTTATCATTAAATTCTGGTTTCAGAATATGATTAATAAAAAATTCAATGTCTGAATTTAACAGACAATTAAAAATACCATAAAATAGATATATCTTGCTATAGGTGTTGCATGTTACAACTTTTACAACTGTCTATATATAGTTATATGAATGTACTCGATCTGTAATGTCGATCTGACCTAGATATTTTGTGGCAAGCTTTCGATATCTCTCTTGACTTGTTGTATGTAACAATGAGCGGAATTCTCTCTATACACAACTTTCATCATATCCAAAGACTTGGTATAAAAATCTAATGCTGAACTATATTCCCCAAGTGAGTGATATGCTTTACCGACAATATGGTAGCTGTGAGCAATATCAGGATGAAATGCAGTTTCTCCATACACGGCCTTCATCATCTCTAAAGATTGGGTGTGATATTCTAATGCTGCTCTATAGTCACCCAGTGAGTGATTTACTTTACCAATGCAATTGTAGCTGTCAGCAATATCAGCATGAGTTGCAGTTTCTCCATAGACAGCTTTCCTCATATCCAAAGATTTAGTGTAATATTCTAATGCTGTTGTATAGTCACTCAGATAGAAATATGCATTACCAGTATTGTAGTAGCTGCCAGCAATATCAGAATGACTAGCAGTTTCTCCATGCACAGCTTTCATCATATTCAAAGACTTGGTGTGATATTCTAATGCTGCTCTATAGACCCCCAGTGAGTGATATACAGTACCAATGGAATTGTAGCTGTAAGCAATATTAGAGTGAGTAGCAGTTTCTCCATGCACAGCTATCCACATATCCAAAGACTTGGTAAAATACAATAATGCCTCTTCATAGTTGCCCAGGGAGTGATTTGCAGTACCAATGCCTAGGTAGCTGCTAGCAATATGAGAATGAGTAGCAGTTTCTCCATACACTGCTTTCCACATATCCAAAGACTTGGTGTAATATTCTAATGCTTTTTTATAGTTACCCAGATATTGATTTACATTGCCAATGCCTGTGTAGCTGCAAGCAATATCAGAATGAAGAGCAGTTTCTCCATACACAGCTTCCTTCATATCTAATGACTTTGTGAAGTATTTTAATGCTTCTCTATAGTTGCCAAGCGATTGGTATGCAATACCAACATTATGGTAGCTGGTAGCAATACCAGAATGAGTAGCAGTTTCTCCATACACAGCTTTCCACATATCCAAAGACTTGGTGTAATACTCCAATTCTGTTTTATAGTCACCCAGAAAGTGATGTGCATTACCAATGCCTAGGTAGCTGCGAGCAATATCAGAATGAATAGCAGTTTCTCCGTGCACAGATCTCTGCTTATTCAAGGCCATACTCAGAAATTCTAAGGCTGAGCTATGCTCACCTAATGATAAATACGTCTGTCCAATGTTGAAGTATGCTGTAGATATATCTCTGTGATCAGCTAATGCAGTGATATCCTTTTTGTCCTAAAATATTACTCAATCATATTAAGGTTTAAATAAGTTATCATCTATACTGTTGTCTACCAGCTTTTACCACCCACATAGTTAGTATGTAACGGTCTATTATGTTCAGCTTATCGCATGCATTTGACATTATATACCGTAATAACATAAGTCTGAAACTTGACCAGAGAAAATTGCTTTTTCAGCTGTAAATTGTATTAGTAGTTTGGTAGTATGATCCATGTGCAGCTTCAATAGCAGTGGTTTAGAATGGTAGGAATTCAAGCTATATGTTAGGAAATCCTTTTACAATACTTTAGTATAACTTGATGAAATAATAAAACTAAACTTAAATATTGTGCAAGCAATGAGCACAAATTTATTTTAACAATTATAAAGTAATAAAGTGAAAACAATTGAGTGACAGCAAGTAATATTAATTCCTTTTATCACACTTATTTATAATATGTAATATCAGTTCTAGTTTAATATCCTCGTTGGACACACAGATAATTTGTTCACTGTAAATTAGTATGCACATTCTTAGCGAGTTGATCCATTCAGTACCAATTTTTAAATAAATCTAACTAACTTCAGCGTAATTCTGTGTAATAAATTTTCCACCTAGCTGAAATTACTGTTAATTTACCTTTTACTCTTGTTTTTCATCAGATTGTCTTAACTTTAAGATTATAGAGTGATTAGATTAACAGCAATAATTAAACTTGTTAATTAAAAATGAATTAAAAATAGTTTCATCTATAAATTTAACTAACTTTTGTTTTGTTTTGTGTTGTTTTGTACAAGTTGTTACTATTAATATACCTTTTGCTGTTGTTTTGCAACATTGAAAAGCATCTCAACTTTAATATTGTAAAGTGATTAGATCAAAGTGCCAGTAATAACTTGAAGATGAAATTGCGCAAACGTTTTTAGTTAATTTTTTCAAAAAGTGTTGGTATTTCTTTATCATTTGTGATTGCTTTTAATGTTTGAAGTCATCTGATTGCTGACATGTTTGAAGATTAAAATCAATATAACCTGATAACATTTATAATACAAAGAGGTCAACAGACTCGGGACACGTAATACTTCAACTTGAATTCAATGTCCAATAGTAACTGTAGCAACAATGACATCTAGTGAAGCCATGTTACATTGTTGTTTCTTTTGAGCATTTTAATTGTGATCAAGTTTTGTCGATTTTAATCTTGAAACATACAAGCAATCAGATCAGCTCAAACATCAAAAACAACTGCAAATTATCCAAAGTACCTGATAACTAGTACTTACTGATAAAATTTACTACATTTTTGCACAAGTTGATCTTTAGTTGAAAATTTATTTCAGAAAACATTATAACACTGAATTGGGTTTACCTATTCGGAGTGTCAATAGCGTAATTAAGTGTTCAACAGTAAGTGTCAGCGTACAACGGAGTCCCAAGTTTTGATAGCCTAGACAACGAATCATTTGACACAACCTGTAGTCTAGTAAACATTTTGAGGTATCTGATACCAATTACATTCTATTTAAATTTGTTGTTATTGTACAGTAATTTTCTCTAGCAAATTTTCAAGGCATCAATGTAAGATCCACCATGATATAGAAACCAAAAACATAATTCACTTTTAGCAGAAACAGTTGATACTCACCTTTGGCAGCATCTTTTTAGCATCTTTCCAGTTACCAATCTCTTTGTAGCAGTGCGCCGCTAGAAATCTGAATAACTCAGTAGATGCTTGATTGCTGTCAATGAGGTGCATGAAATACTGTAGAGCACGGCAGTAATTCCCAGTATAGTACAGTACGTATGCGCAAAGCTCAGTATTCTTGCGCACAAAGGATTTGCCATCAGGCATACTCGCTGCGTGTTCCTTTACTTTATTGAAGAAGAAGTCAAGCCCAGAAGATTCTAGAGATTTACTGATAGCATTTCCTAGCTCCTCTTTAGCCTCAGAGTATTTGCCCATAAAGTATAAAACCTCAGATTTTACCCAATGGTCATTTTTTGTTACAGAAACTTCTGCGCATATCGACGAGATGGCAGTGTTGCCAAGGCATTCAAATGAGTCAGCGGCTTCCGATACGCTCGCTTTTACAGACTGTTTGATTGGAGCGAGCAAGCATCCCATGGTTAGGATTAACTGTGGGGGAGCAATGTAGGTCTCATTCTGTGCTACAGTTTGTTCATCAGCAACATGAATAAACTCGGCCTGAGCTTTCAGTTTGAGGTAAGCAGATGTACGTATGTAGATAGATGAAGCTAACAGAATGTTTAAGTAGTCATGATTGTCATGTGACAACAGGCCCTTTTCTCTCATAGTTGAGAAAACTTTCCAGCAATGCACGGCATCAAACTGCAAACACATTTTCAAATTGTTTGCTAGCAAAGTTGGATATCGGAATAACTTCTCCTTAACTTTTACACTCCGGTTTTCTGGCGGTTGAAATTTTGTGAACTCAGGAAGAAATGAGTACTTGTTCATGTCCTGTTGAAATGATTGCAAACGTTTTTGCAAAACATTCTTTTTTTCTGGCACTGAATTCTCATAAACTCTTTTAGCTGACTGAAACAATCGATATGGTTCACAAGGGTCAGATATTGACTCGTTTGCTAAAATAACAGCAGTTGATGAGAGCATGTCAGACTTGTCTGCAGCGTAACTATCAAATGGTTTTTCAGCTTCCTTTTGGTAGAGCGTCATGAGTTCGTCGACAGTGAATGTCAACTTATAACCTCCTTTTCCATTTCCTGTTGGTATGTTACCTGATCTTTGTGTAATTCCATCAATTCTGTAGCCAACAAACATATTATCAGTAGAGATCTGATGGTCCAAGTAGTCATTCTCAATCAGTTCCTGGATATCAAAAGCTTTCAGTGGTGTCTCTTTGAGATTCCCTATACGGAAGTAGCTGTCTACGGCTAATCTTTCAAAGTAGTTAGAATTATTTTCAACTATAATTCCATATTCTAGGTCAGAATACGGAGTCGCCTCCCCCTTTGCAATTGACCCAAGAGCTATGACCACAAACTTATCATCACATTCTTCATTTAATCTTTTTAGAACTGTGACACTTGTTTCTAAAATTCTTCTAGAAACTTTGATTAGACCCTCTGTGCATTTCTCACTTGTTTCAAACACGTTTTTACAAAATATTCTAGATTTTTGTTTGCTGTTTTCACTAAAGATGTTATCAGTTTCTAATTCTTTAACTGAGCCAATTAAAAGTTCAAAATCTTCATTTGTCTTCTCTCGGTACTCATGTAGAAGTTTTTCATGGCTTCTAATCAGTTCCTGATGCTCATCATAACTGAGTGGATGGTTACCTTTGTACCAACTCTCTTCTATCTCATAGACTAACTTATGTCTCTCAGGTAGTGGATCCTCTGCTACACAGAAGTTAGCTAAACCATGAGCCTGTAAATTGTATAGAAAGGTAGTAGATAAAGTAGAGTTTATATGAAGAATTATCAGATAGTACAAATAAGTAGCATTCATTAGTCAAAGAAAACTAAGATGACTCAAGAGAAGCCTGATTTCCAAGGTTCCTTATTGTTACTATTTCTCAGTTTTGATAAATAAGTTAAGCTAGTTAATAATATGCTCAGTTTTTCAACAGGTACACAGGCTGCAGTAGTTTCATAGCTAAAGTTATAGTTGTCATTGATATGCAGAAAAGACAATTACTAAACTTAAATGTATTTACACAGTTTGTCACCATAGGGTTACATGGCCTGTTACTAATGTAGCGGATACAATCATTTCAAAAATATAGCAGCATATTTTTGTTTGATATAAAGTTTAAGTGAATACTACATTATTACCTATCAAGTTAGAGTTATCATATCACTATGGAATGTATGTTTTCAGTTTTTGTTTGTTTCTGAACATGCGTTTATTGCATGTGTACCATGGTTGTAACTTTATATTAATGTTCATTAATATATTTATTAACTCCAGTAAGGTATAGCTTAGCTACAAGAAAGCCACAACATAATTATTCCACAACGCATACAAGCTATTACGATAATAATACCTATAATATATTATATATAATATATGTCAGCTTAAACTCATCGATAGTGCCACTACATAAAACTAAACTGTACTATGTTCATCTGTTAATCAAGTTGAGTTACCTGAACATAGTCTCTCCAGGAGCCAGACTCTTCACCTTTAGATTTATAGTTTCTTGCTAGCCATTCTACATATGGAAACTCTGACATTATGTAGTCCACATGTTGATGAGTCTACCCTGCAACATATATTGAATAACCATCTACTAAGCTACTTACTCCTGCAGACAGGAATAATAGTACAATAAGGTGTTAATATGATATAGATAGACACTAACTATACTTAACCCTTGGAACAGCAGAACCTACATCAAAATAATACACATTAATGTCAAATACTTTCTCTATGTCTTGAAAGGTATTATGTTATTATTTCCAAATAGGTTTTAGCTAACATTTTGCTGCTAGTATGTTGAGGAACAATAAGTCGGCATACTTACTAATGCCGAAGCAATAAATATTTTAAAGTTTATGAAAAACTTTCGTCTAACAAAAACAGGCCCAGCTAGACACTTGATAAAAATCTGAATGCCTGTCAGCATGTCAAGTTTCACTTTCTTGTTTGGTCAGTTTTAATACCAAAAATACATTAGCTAATAGCCACCTAGCAAGCAATAATTATACATGTATACTTTTGATTTTCTGCATTTTCATGTGTGAAATAGTCACAGTAATTTTTATATCCAAGATAATATAAAACTTTTGATGGTTCTACCAAGGTGATGTTGATCTTCTTGCAAACTTAGAGTTGTCCTAACAAACTTTCACAAAAGCAGACAAGTTCTAAAAGAGCAAATAGTGTAACAACCAAATCAGACTATTAAAAACGATTAGTTACTATTAATATTATTAATTATATAGCCCGTTAAGGTCCTGTTTTAGTGTGTCATAAATTTTCTGGCATCTTCCCGTTTTATTAGTGCCCTGTGATGACGTTTGACAGCACCTTCCTTACTATACTCTTACTTGTGGGTAATACTGTTTTCAGTATTTTTCCCTGTGTCATATGTACAGTATGTACTATTTTCTCACATACTGTACATTAATACCTTACCAAAGAAATGATGCCTGATGTTGTCAAGGTTTACATTAACCAAGTTTGATATGAAAATTAATGAAGCTAAATATTCCAACACCATCTAATGGTTGATGTACAGCTGTCGGCCCATTGTTTACATTCGTGTTTTTTCTGTTTTATATTTTATTTACATTCAAACAACTATCTCTATGAACCAGACTTTGTTACTTTTTTAGCTGGTCCATCATATGCTGGACACTTTTTACACTTTCTCATATACATTTTACTTGCCTTTTATACGCTTGGGTTGTGCTTTCACATCTTCTGTTAGAGTAGGGTTGAGGATTCAGTGTATAGCTGAGTGAAGTCAAAAGATGCTGAGTTGTAGTTGAAAAACTAATAATATCACAAATGACGAAATTGTAGCAGGCAGGCTGACACTTACTATTCCTACAGCAGTTGTTTTTTCCTTGATGAGTGAGTATAACTCCAATAGCTGTAAGAATAAAACTAGTTTATTTTATTTTACAAAGGAAGAGTAGATGACCTTTGTGATAATGCCAAGCAACATCACCTGTAAAAGTAAAGTGCACCACAAAACCATTACTGTATTAAATACATGAAAATATTTGATAGCTCATGCAAAACCAGCTAAATGAGGGGAATCGAGTCTTGACAATAATAACCTATGCACTAATAATCAAGGTGCAGGCCAGTATAATAAAGTAGAATGGGAAAGCCATCACAAATGGACATGACAACTCCCAAGCTGCTGATCAGGTATAAAGCACTCTGGCTGAAGTCTGATACTGATGGGTTATATTTTAGTCAAAGAAATAAAGACAGAGGCTCAAAGGTGTGTGAGTGATGATGAAAGAAGAACAGAGCACACAAGCCAATGCAGTCTTAATGGTCACCTTCGAGAAGCTACTTAATGAATTCCATTCGTTTGCTGAGACAATATAACTACAAAATAGTGATGAGGAACCTGACTGGCACACCAAACCTCTATATGAAGCTTTCCACTCGCAAATATCTGAAGTTGGTGATCTCTATTTGGCATACCATAAAACCTTCATTTAAACATCATGATACTCTATTTTACAGCTTTTGTAGTAGCGTTTTATTACGGGCACCAGTCAAATAGAGAGTGGTGCTGTATTTTTTTACTAACTCGCCAGAATGTTGAGAAGATAATTTTAACTGTTTTACAAATGAAGTGAAGCTAATATCACCTATATTTCGCACTCTCCTTTAGAAAGACCAACATAAATGCCATCAGCCTCAACATTTTGTGAAACTTTCCTCATACATGGCAAAGAATCAGATTGACTTAAGCAAAGAACTGGCGTTAAATGTGCAGCATCGCATAACGCAGTTGTTCATTCAAACACTTTTCTACATGGTATTTCAACTTGCGCACAACTCCTAATGTGCATCACGTGAGTCGTGGAAACATAGTTATAGCGTATAGATGTCTATAAAATGGGCACTGCTTCTAAAACTACAACATCGGTAGGAAGATCAAAAGAAAGTCAGTGAGAATGAGGTGCTAAGCTCCTCTGGCACTTTTACATACAGAATACAAAAGCATGTTCAGGAGAACAGTCCAGTATCATGGTGGTGGACAAAGTGGACAAGAGGGATACCATGACAGATATGGCAGTACATATTGACTGCAACATACTCAGGAAGAAAAATAGAATAGGAAGAAATATCTCCCGCTCATTAAAGATGTGATTGCGTCAAATTTTAGTTGATTTTAAAAGAAAGTACATTTTTGTCTATCAGTTGATAGGTTGTTTGTTGTGGTAGGCGACCTCATTGTCAAGATATTTTAAGATTAAAATCAACATAAAATGTTCGCGGTAAAAGCGCTAAAAAAGACATGTCAAGACTTGCCCAAAATGATGTATCGAGTGATACACCCTGTTTCTATCTTTTGTATTTACGTCGGCTATTGCGATAAAAGTCTAGTCTTATGCGGCTTTATTGGCATATATTTTATTTGGTGTTTGCTAATGCTGGCTCGAATAAATTTTTAATCCAGCTACAGATGCATTATTATAAATGTCTCAAACGCTTCATATAAAAGAAAATAGAAATGTTTCATATTAGCTTCCTCTAAATGCTGTGTAAAAATCTGAGTGCCGACTACCAATTCTATTGGTCTACGGTAATTAAGTCAAGCAATAAGGTCTTTGTATAGGCGCAGTTCTATCGCTACCTACGCCGGAAACTAGTTACTAAGTAAAATAAGCCAGCTACAGGTTTGAAAAGAATATGTTCGATTATACGGCGAAACAAACTGTATTCTAAAAAGTCATATATAGTCAAAGTTATCGAGTCATTATTGGTATAAATTTTTAGAAAGAAAATTAGTGGTCACACTCGATTAGTTGATTGAAGTACTAAACAAATGGTTTAATAAGTTGAACAAAATAGTGAACACAGAGCGTCCATTTCTTTGAAATGAATCAACTCACGGATTTTGGCTAAGGGTTAATAAAGCCACTTTTGCATCTGATTGGCAGTTTGTGGACTCACCTGTTTTTGCTTAGAAGTGTAAAGCATAACAATTTTTGTGCTTTTTTATTTGGTCCATTAAAATCGAGTTGAGTTATGCAAAAGTACTTGTCAATACAGCTCTGATTATACTTCATAAATTCATCTATTAAACAAGATTTTAGCAGAGGTGGCAACAGAGCTACAATGTATTCAATGTTCTGCAAATCATGTTTTACATTATCTTCAACAATATTGTTTTATTATATAATTATTACAAGCCAAAAATATTTCATCTTGGCATAAAGCTTTTATTAAAAACATGCATCGAAGTCATGGCCACCCACATAGTTTCAGCTCATATAATAGGACCAATTGATCTACTGCAGCACACTCAAACAAAGCATACCATGGTTTATGCAGCACACATTCATGTCTCTCTTTCCATTTATGGCAGTTTCCATGCTGACAAAGCTGCTTGGAATACATAAACATCCCGTAATTAATAAAGTAAATGCAATAAGTATATGTCATTCATAGATATATTGTTCTAACGCATATCTACTAAAAGCTTTCAAATTGGGAGTTAGATTGCGAGTGTAATTTTAAAAATGAATTAATGTCTAAAAAGCATAAGTACGCCAAGCCAACATTTTGAAGTTTTGTTTCTGGGAGTTAAAAAAATCATTGATCAATCAATTTTCCTCACTTTTCTCAAGTAAAAAGTAAACATAAAGTCTAATCATTAATTTAATTTACTGGCTAAAACTGCAATAGAAAAATTGAAGCAAATATTTTAGCTAGGTGAAACAATAAAAAAATTTATGAAACAATGATTGGTGATACCAAAGTTATAATTCTATTAAATAGTAAATGTTTTCATGAGTACTATAATAATTGCTTTTAGTATATTCAACACTTGTTCATAAATCTAAGCCATCGTATTGCTAGATGCTATAGATTAAAAAGAAGCTGTCAAGAAATCACTGTGCATCAGTATCAAGCGCACTTGCTCAGGCAATTACATTATAGTTTCAAACAGGGAAATATTATCTGAAGTGAAACACAACAGTATATCTATAGAAAACTCAAAATAAAAGATAAGTGTACCTCCATTCCCCTATCTTCCTCTGCGGCATAACGTCTGTCAGCTCTAGCTATAAGCTGTCTGTCTCAGACTTGGTAACGGTGCATCTTAGGTCGGTAAAACATGCATACAACGCACGCACAAGGCACTAACAACGCTCATACAAAACAAGTGGATACAACGCCAATACAAGTAATTAATAACGCATTAACAACAAAATGGTTATAATTATAGTCTGTTAGTAAAATAGGTCTAAAACATTACATAAAGTATTCTATTTATCATCTGTTTTAAAACGGGTCTAAAAAATTAAAACTCTTTTGTTTATGGCAACCCTGAGCTCTTTAGTGCGTTTTTTGTTGTTGCAATGCTTGTGTACGCGTGTTGTATCCGCAATGTTTGTGCGTTGCTAGAGCCTTGTATATGTGCTTTTCTAATGCCATGTATGTGCATTGCGGCATGAGTTGTTTGCATGTTGTGTGCATGTTTTACCGACCTAAGATGCACCGTTACCCCAGACTTTAATAACCTGATGCTCAAAAAAATTACTGAGTCGCTATCGCAGTAACTACAAGCACCATTACACTTTTGTTGTTCGTCAATAAAATGTGTCGAGCGAGTTATTAAATAAATTACCTATGTTTATTAATTTAGTAAATATTGATGCCAATGCGTTTTAATAATAGAGTAAAACTCCTAAATTTGAGATCACAGACACCGTGTTGTACGAGTGATAACATTTATTTTGACCTACATAAAAAATTTGTGCGGATGATTGGCTAAAGAAGAAATCTTATATTTTTTGCTGATATATATATAACCGTCCTTTCGCGTGAACCACTTGTTGCGTCAGGAATGAAGCACCCATCCGAATTTGAGCATTTTAAAAGATGGCCGCATTCAAACGATTCTATCGCTGGACAAGGTTAGTCTACAAAGACAAAAATGACATCAACTTGTAGCTGATGTTTTAGCCTTTTATTGACCTTAATTTCGATTGATCGTCCTTTTTCACACATTCACATCTTCAAAGAGATTGAAAAAAGCATGTTAGAGCAACTGTAATTCAGGTTGTCATTGGAGCATTAAAAGTAATTTCAATCATATTACATTGAAGTATGCAACATGTTTCCATCAATGTGATAAGTTCTAGTGAAAAAAAAACTCATCACAAAAAAATATTTTTATTACTAAACTATTTTTTCTCAGGAAGTTCAAAGCTTACAAGATTTTCCAAACAACCAGCTTTCTCTCAACTATTTTAAATTTTAGACATACTAATGTTAGTCATAAAGAGAAGACATGCCTCTCTCGTCTATAGCTCTACAGTAAGAAGTTTGAACTAAAAAATAACTTAATAATTCAACTGTGCTAACAACATACATATGGCAGTTTATCATGACAGCTCAAAGTGCCTTTGAAATCAGCTATATCATATATAGGTTATTTCATACAAACAGAACCACATGTATAAGTGAAACAATCATGACGGTCATAGTAGTAGCTTGTATCTCAAATATAAAACCATTAAGGTTTATTGGATGAATATTGTTTATATCCAGTACATACCTTGAGACACGATGTTGCTGATGCAGATATGGTGCAGATGAATTTGAGTTCTGGCTTATGATGTCAGCACTAAATACAGACTGTTCAGCACCTGCAAGAAAAATAAGGTTAAATGAACATTGTTTAGGACTTAACGTATTCCCAATCTGCTATAATTATAATATACAGAGCACCTTCAAGAAAAGACAACTCTCATGTAAAAGTGGTTGTAATATAAAATACAGTGCACCCTCAGAATACGATTACTCTGGTATACAATTTTTTCATCTTACAAAGTTGATTATTGTGAGATTTTTACCTCAGCATACAAATTACATTTCACCATACAAATTCAAGAATATTTTTGCCTGAGTTCCAATTTGGGAGTCGGTGTGCTTGTTACAAAAAGTCGAAACAACAAAGACACCGAAATGTGGTTTGCCGAAAATATTTTCACAACGCTTAGAAAAGACATGATGACTGATATCCCTCAGATCAGCATTCCGCGTGGAAAATGTGATTAAAAGACACAAGCGAAAACAAATATTCATCCTGAGCGTAATATTTCTTTTTACTATAACCCTTTATTTTGCATACGCAAATAACTACAAGTATCTATATGTAATTTGTTAGCTATGGAATCTGAGACCGATACAAATGTTAGAAGACGAAGGAAAAATGATTTCCAAGACAACCTATTTGGAGAGCATAAACAAATGGGTAGAAGGCACCTGTATTCTTAATATTGCCAAGGAATATGGTCGTAACCAATTGATATTATTATTGAAACAAGAAATCCATTAAATAATCGCAATCTTGAAACAATCTTGAAAGTAAAAACCTTTTACCGTACATACTGAATTCGGTACACAAATTATAATGTTGCATTTTATTGCAGATCTTAACCAGTACAAAACACTAAATACACTACAGTAACTGTTACTGTGGGTAAATATAGTTACTAAAGTTAAAATACTATTTTGTTACTAATTTTTAATATGTACACATTTTTATAAAAGTTTGACGGTTTTTACCTGGAGATGTTTGCATTGTATATCTACAATGGTCTCTATACCCTGATATGAATTGTTTACTATACAATGCCCTGCACCGGATCAACAAGTAAGACACTTGTAGAAGAACATGTGTTTAGATACATGAAAGAATATATTTTGAAAGTAGTTAAAGTTTTTTGAATCATTAAAATTGTTGCTCATACTCACCCCTATTGCAGGTAGGTTTTTGAGCCAATTCAGCTTCCTTTCTGATAAAAAAAATTTATTAAAATTTGCAGTTTCAAATCTGATTATTCATGTTGATTAAGTTTTCAATTTATATAGACATGTTTTAATGCAGATACATATATTTTTAGAAATAAAGACATGCAAGTGCCAATTTTAGTAATTAGTAATAATTCTTTCAGAAGCATTCTCTCCTGCAGAGTTTTATACCACCATGAGAACACCAGGTTGAGATTCTGCTTTTCTTTTATCCTATTTACTACTAACTGCACACATTTTTCTTTCTCAGTTGGGTATATTTTAGCACTGAAAATAATTGTATTAAAACTTGATGCCAGATGGCCGATCTGTTTGAAAGATGTAAAAGTTAGTCAGATGTACACAAAGGTAAGCAGATAAATCGAGCATTTAACGCAATGATACACTTCAATATATTATTTTTTCAAATGCTATGATATTGAAATTTTCATTTGGATAAAAGTGCAAACTAACACATGCTGTAACGCAATAGTATTTATCATTCCCAAAAAGATGTCCTTACTAACAACTAAATGGTTGCTATGCCCACTGTGTGTAGTTGCATAAAGTGACTATAACATTTTTCTGTCTGTAAAATGGTTACAAAGAGATAATTGAGAAAATAAAATGTTTCTATAATACAACCTAATAAATTAGGAAGGAGTACTGTAGTTCCATACTTTAATATCATACTTCTGTTGTTCAATAACCATTTTGAAAATAAAACTGGTTGATTTAAATTAGTTAAATATGCCAACATTGTTATATACACAGAGTTTTTTTGAATATTGTGGACTAGTAAGAAAAATACTGAAGGTCTAGAGAATGTGAAAAACACCAGAATACTAACACATCAAGACTTGCCACTGTTACTGTGTACTTAGTAACTAGCTAACTAGTTATCAATAGAGGTTCAAGCGTTATAGCCTTTATCTCAACTGGTATGGCATAAGCATTTGAGCCTCTACATAAATGTGCTGACTTATCTTTGACCCGAAGTCAAACTAGTTTCGAGAGCTCATCAAATTACTACTACCATCTTGACTTGTTTGATAAAGCCTACAACTATTCAGCTACTAAAGCAATTAGACAGCCTCTAAGATAACTAATAAAAGTATGATTAACATTCATTGTTTTTGCTACCCAGGCAGTTTCATGTGCCATGAAGGATCGGCAGGAGCCCCATAGTACATGAAGAGTAAGAAGGAGCCAAACTGTTCTAATTTTACAAAAGGTGTATGATTAGCCCAGCTGTCGGAGCCACATGCTAGAATGTTTAATGTCATGAGTTCAGGCTTTGTTTATTGCAACCATGTTAACCTCTACCCTCTAACCACACTCCTGACCTCTAACTGCGAATTTAGGCAGATTGATGTAGTTTTTAACATAGTTAAGATTTCTGTAGATTTTACTTTGAACCAACAAATGAAGCTGTTGAATGTCTTCATTCAGGGTTTTAGTTTGACTTTCTGATAATCAGAATAAAAAGTACATGGTAGTCTGTCACAATAGAAGGATTTACTTGGTATATTAAAAAATCCTAAATTTTTCAGTTTTAATAAGAAATAGTTTATGGCATGAAACAATTTCTGACTAAAAGTAATTTACAAATAGATTTTACTAGCGGTTCAACACTGGCTCTTAGTTGTTTTAGCTGTTTTTAGTTGTTTAGTACCTTGAATTAAGAAGTATGGAAGAATCAGAAGTTAGCATTGCTGACTCATGACTCATTAACAGATGACTGCAAAAAAGAACAGTAAATGTCAAAAAAATAGTTAAAGTAATCTTTATGGTCTATACTTTTATCAGCCAAGCAGTAAAGAAGAAAAACATGTAGACTCGAACATAGAAGTAGAATTCATCTAGTCAGACAGCAGCGTTATTTCACAGACAGCAATAAAACAAGTAACTCATGAATGGCTAATTAGAAGAAAACACTTGAAGCTGTCAGTGAAAGCTTCTCCTACATTGCGTGACACGAGTTCTTCATATCCATGTATAAATTCATATATCTTGAAGAAAAGTAGGTGCATCTATTGGTAGATACCTGCTGTAACTAATATTAGTAGTTATTCATTGAAACTCCAAACAGAATTGTCAGAACAACTTGATGTACAACAGAAGATAGTTAAAGTATTTCTAAAGCCAGGTGAATACCTTGAAATGAGTCCTATTTCATACAAAAGCAGAGCGGTTAAGATAGAAAGAAAACGTTGTGCTGTAAATCTATGAATGATCTATGAATGTAAAAATGATCTATGAAAAGGTGGCAATTAAAGTTAGTACGATCAAGAACTTGTCAATTAAGGCATATATAATTCCGCTAGGCTAAGAGCTTTGCCTTTCTGATTGACTGTCATGCTTGACTGTGTTTAATTGTCATTGGTAATTATGAATTGTTATTGGTAATTGTCATTGGCAATTACGTGTAATTGCTTATTCCTTAGCATCAAGCCGACAACCACCGTAGAATTTGGATTATAGTAGCAATTACATCTGAAGAAAATCTCTGCATTCTAAAAATATCCAAGACTGATGAAGACTGGTGAAAACAGATAAATTACTGTCAGGTCCATTTTAAGAGCATCAGATGATAATATTTTTACATGGTTAGTGACTGTGGCATCAACACCAATCCAAGCTAACTTCATTCTTGATTCACCTCCGACATTGTTCTCGTTTTGGCTTATCACCAGTAGTTATTAAGAGTTATAGAAAGCATATAAAGGTCTCTGTAACACTAACTTTGAGTGAAACCCAGTCAGCTGCTGTATTTGAACAGAGAAGCATACTAGTGTTTACATGTTTAGTAAAGCTGTGTAGAAAAGATCTGTTTTATCAAAGCCAGAAACAGATATGATAGTTTTAAAACAAAGTCTGTATTTGTTTAATTGAATGCCTATACGTTTTTCTCAATATCTCACTTATTTATGGAAAAAAAGTAACTTAGACCTACATAATCCTACTCAAATAAACAAATAATTTAACTTTCTAGTGTATTTGTTTTCCGATAACTATTATTGAGATTAAAATCAGTCTAACCAAGAAAAAGCGCTAACATATTTCTAATGATAGTTGTATCACTTGTTTAGTGAATGAGATTGTGGTATGAATGTAAAAATGATTAACTTCTGGGAGTTGAGGGAGCAAACCAATCTAAAGAAGTTTCAGTTTTTAGGTTTCTTCAAAATTACTCCTTAAAAAGAACACGGGTTCATGATGTCAACAAGCTGGACACTAGCAGCAAATCAATAGCTCCTAAACTTTTAGAGCCAGGCAATAAGTTCTACTCTACGAGGTGAATTATATTTCATAAAAATAATAGTTCTGCTCATGTTTTGCTACTTAAAATACTGATGACAGTTAATTAATTGTCTAGGCTAGAGGACAAATTAATGAAAGAAACAATTTAATCGTGAAAAATTTAATCGTGAACTTAATCAGACTTGGGAGAACAGTTACAGTAGATTAGAAACACAGAGTCTTAACCACCCCCATGCCCATGCCATGACTCATCTTAATATATGTTTAAGAAAAAAGAATCTATAGGCCTACATATATTTTTGTAGCTCAAAAAGGTAAATTGGAATTCATACCTGCATCCGTATAATAAATATTTAACAGAAACATTTTGTAGAGCCATAGGTTACTTCGACTAAGACTGAGAAAAAAATGACTAAAAACTGGTTTCGTCTCTACTGTATTTAGTTAAAAGAGACCATCTACTCAGACAGAGACCAAAAGAATCAAGAGACACAAGGCCATGGAAGACAGACAGCGGACCTTTACTAGCAATCATACATCTCATGCACTTGCTCCACCTTCAACTAACTGCTTTCCTTGCTTGTCTTGCTTTCCTTCAGCTAACAGTGTTTGTAGTTTATTAGTTTGGTGAGTCTTGGTGCTCTTTTAATCGTATTTTATTTTTCATAATCTCATATTGACTAGTTCACTGTCATGTTCTGTATATTCTTTACAGACAGCCAATTCAACAAACTGGTATGTATAGCTAAAGAGTGGCCTACAGTATAAGCATAGTAATGGAATTGTATGTGATTAATCTGTGTTTGTAATAGATGGTTACTACCATAGCTATTACCACTAGTATGTGTTGTACTTCACAGCAACATGAAATGCATGGTATGACTAACATAATTATGTAGTATCAAATATTTAACATGTTTTCTTCTACACAGCTGGGTAATGATGGCTAACAAAAATACTTACAACTGGAAATTTTGTCATTAAAAGTTTAAATTCTCAAACATCAATTACTTTTTCTGTTCATAGCCTGGTAAACACATGACAAAGTATGCGGTCTTTCCATAGTTTTTACAGCCCAAGATCATACATTTAGGCACATTAACTTAGTGTTTAGAGTATAAGTTTTTATTTCAGATATGGGATGTATGAATGGCCATCATTTTGTGTAAGATATCAAAATATCTCAAAGAAGAAAACTGATTTATTCTGAACGATTCATCGCTGTTGATCTGATTATGTCAGTCCTAGTGATTGCAACTATCGTACAATTATTTGACAGCCTTTATCTCGTTATAGCAGCATTGTGATTGAGTTTCCAAGAAGACCATTCATTTACACAAGTTATACAATGTTTAGGGATTTATTTATATTGGTAGTCATTGCTGACATGCATTACTATGAACTATGTCTAAAATGAATGATCACATCTTGTGTCTGCCTTCAAGGTTTATTCTCAAAACCAAAGTTGCGATTAAGCTTCCTGCAAACTATGGGTCATGTCAATTGTGTCTAAAGCTAAAACGTACACTTTGGCGAATGTTGCATGTCACCAAATTGTGTTTAGCAGTCTTTAGGTTTTGACGTCAAACATTTTATTATAAAGTTTCTACAAAAAAATATTTTTTAGCTCTATAAAGTCAGTATTCTACATGTGATTGCTATATGTGCAGCGTACATTACTCCAATATATTATGTTACTTGAAGTTTAAAGCGAATGTTGTATTTGCACGCGACTTTACGCCAAAACCATAAGTGTGAGGTCAACACCCACTCACATTCTGGTGCCAGAGGCTATGGAAAGAATTTGAGGGAACACTGCTTGTTGTCATGAAAGACAAAATGAGAAAGCCTGGCAGACCATGACCCGCTAGGAGCTAAAGAGATCCATGAGCTCGGTACAGAAACCATGATGACACTGAGTGAGGGGGAAAATGAGAAATTAAAAGAAATACATGAATATGTTCGCTTGCATGCAGATAAGACCTATAGGGTGATTGCAGACCATGCAGATTGCCAATTAGATGAGCAGACCATACACTTGGAGAGCATATTAGAGTTCTGACAATTAGTCAACACTAACAATATGGACAGGAGAGAGCCAGCTCTAGTACTGTAAGCTCTCTGCTTCGTGGAGTTTAGAACAATTTTGAAAACAAGAAGGAGCCATATGTAATAAGACTTAATAAGCTTCCTTCTATTTAGGTTCAAAGATAGTTATAAGGACAAGAGGGATCCAGCCAACATAAGCTCTTCTTTTTGTAAGATCCAATAAACTAAAGATAATTATAACCATATTACAATGCCTGCTAGTAATAAAAGAAAATGTGTAAAATTTGGCTTGTCTTTCACAGTCAAATCAGTAGACAAAGGTTTTGAAATGTCTATCGAAAAATTTGGAAGGTGTCGTGTACTAAATAAAGGATGTACCCAAAGTTGAGCGCATCGTAATTTTGATAATTTATCTAAAGGATTTGGCTGCTACAAATTGCTTAAAATTATAAGAGATAAAGGCAAATATGTTAGATGTAGTACCTTGAAAAGTTTGTTGAAAGTGGGCAAAGTGGGCAAAGATCAAGTGACTGTAGAAATTGTTTCATTTAAGTAGAGTAAGAGAAAACCAGTAAAACAGCATTACAAATGATTCAGAAAAGTCAAAATCTAGAGTGAAGAGTCAGAGGAAAGCCAACTCGTGTTATTTTACTTCAAAAAAATCAAAAAAATAAAATCCAAAAAAGCGTAATATATTTCGGAGGAAAATGTATGTTCAAACTTTTGCAAGCCAGCACTAGCGTAGAAAACGGGCTTATGAGGGACATTAATGTGACATGAGTGACAGCTGATGTTGCTGTCAACTACAGTTCAGGTTTTAGTAGCTACAGAGGGTTAAAGAAATTCCCACCCAAGAACAATCGCTTAGAGAAGCATAGAGAGACAAAGAGACAATGTTTAGAATGTGGACATGAAAACCAATTTTCTTTTCAATGCCCTAATTGAGGGCTACATACAAAAAATTGTTTCAATGGAAATAGAAATTTTTGCAATGAGGAAAACCTACAAAGATGTGCTTTCCAATCTAATAGCTACTCACCTCAATCTTGAGAGCCACTAAAGCAACAGCCGCAAAAGTCTGGATGCCACCTCCGTGGTGGTAAGGACAACTGCCTGCAAAGTTTCCAGCCACTAACCAAGTCTTTTCTGTTGCTTCCAGCAGTAATATCAAGACGAGGTTTCTGCTTAAAATAAAACCAAACCAGTTGATTTTTGCATTCTCTGCAAACGTTGTGATTGAGAAATAGCAATGGTGAAACAAAAGTTCAGTACGAAATAACATGTTTTGTGAATGCTGAAGATAAACCTATGCTGAAGTTACCCAAGTTTGATGACCTTTGTAAAACTGTTGAGAAGGCTAATACTACTGAGACAGTCACATTTTAAGTAGCTCAAAGCAAAGTGTTGAGATTATTATTCATAAAAAACTGTCAATACTGAAGCCCCTTTAAGCAACACGCTTGAGGTAACCAAATCACTTCCTGTAGTTTTAAGCCATGAGAGCAATGTAAAGCTTGCGAAGACAGTAAGGTTTGATATTTTTATAGTGAATAACTGGCAACCGTGTGCATACTTTAACAGACGAGTTGCTATACCAATGTGCACTGGAGCATTCCTTTTGCTCTTATTCCATAAGCAATTAATTAGTCATCATAAATCATTCATGCGTATCAAGCTAGTTCAATGAAAAACTTACTTGGCACACTTTGCTGTATAGAACCTGTGAGTGCTCAAGCACCGATGGTCTGCAAAACAAGCTGTAAGATTGCCAAGTTTCTGTTGCCGTCACTGCCATCATGAACACTAGCTCATATCACTGCAGTGCATAAGCCATCTGCTATTGCACTCAGACCTTACAACCCCTAATTGTTACAGTATGAAGTACAACATACCACTGCCAGATCTTTTAAATGAAAATCACCAAACATTCTGATTTCCTAGGTAAAAGTCAGACAAGAAAATGCGATTTCATTGATCAAATCGTGTCTAAAGATATATGCTACGGTATGATGAAATGGCATGCGACACTGCACGGAAAGCTCACTTCTGTTAGTTTATTGTTTTAAACAGATAACATAGCTGACCCTGTGTACCATACTAGTTTCAAATGTTGCACTGATTACAAATTCACTGCTTACAATTCTTTCATGTATGAGACTACGGTATTTAAGAGGGATTGTGATACTAATAAGGTAGAAAGTACCATTGGTGTAATGGGTTATTGTACTTACCTTTTAAGCTTCTGCACCCTGTGAGACAGTTCTGATCTATTATAAGAGCTCTATGCAAAGGACGACTGCAAGTACCTGCCACACCAGACTTTTAATGAGAAATTCCAAAACAGTTGTTAGATGGCTGACCGGTGTGAGTTTAATAGATAAAAAGTAGTTAAACAGAATAGTGAGTGGGAAGTGTAGAGTTGTCAGGAAACGCATGCTAAAGTTGCTAACAGTTCGAGACGTACCCGTAGTACATATCGAATGCTAAGGGAATGGTCACCAATTCAAAAGTGAATGGCAAATTGCAAGCGCTTGAGTTGAGAATTCACAAAAAATTACAATCATTCATTCCGAAATTCATTTCGCAGTAGCTGTCAATCTGTGCGACCACTAACACAGCTAGCAAAAACCTCGTTAGAATGACAACCTACGCTAGTAGGTATGACACTTATTGAATCACGATTACATTTGCTTTCATGCCAACTTGACTCATAAATTATTGTTGGTACAACCTTGCACAGCTATTAAAAACTATTCAGCGATAGCTACAGATCAATGATCAGTGGAGTGCCTTCAATTGCAAATATCACCGGCACTAATCAATCAGTTTTTAAATGAAGGGATGTTTTTAAACATGTAGGAAGGTGGGAATGTGGGAAGGTAGGGCTAGTTGAGACAAAAATCAGTTTTTTTGCAATAACTTTTAGGTCATTGTGAATAAATATTATTAGATATGTGCAAAATAACATGCCACATGTTGCTCAAATTGTTCATTGGTCAATTTGGTATATGATCAAAAAATTCAATTTCTGTGGGCATTTTAGTGGAGGACTACTAGCTGTCTCAACTTGCCCCGGAGTGGGGTAAGTTGAGACAGACACTGGGGCAAGTTGAGACAATATAAAGTACTATGAAGAAAACAATTAAATTTGACCATATATTTGGAACTAGAATATTACAACCGATATATTATTTATATTACACTCAAATAATATACAAATGCAATGTTGCAATGTCACATCTCTGTGCGTGATACATATAAACAGTCTACTTCTTAACCATGTCCAGATCTACTTCAAAGAGAAGTTTGTCTCGAGAACGAGAAGTACCCGGGCAAGGTCGGGGGGGGGGGGGGGGGTGACAATATGAGCTTAATGGCACTAATGTCCATGACATCGATGTCCTGCTCTTTTGGCCATACGAATCCTACACCTAGTCTTTTGAGAAAAGTGACTTCAGACACATCTTCGGGGGTAGAAGTGCTTAGTATCTTTCCAACATCGTATTTTTTCACTTTTCTGTTCAGATATCCTGCAACCACATAAGCCCCCTCTGTTATCGAGTTTTTTTCTACCTGCATTTCCTCAGCTTCAGAAGCACATGATGAAGAGTCATCGAGAAAGACTTGCTCGTCATCTGATGATTCGGAACTGCTTACAGCCACTCTTTGTCACTTTTTTATTAGCGTGACTGTTTGACGCTTTTTCTCCTTAGCCAAACTCTCTTGTTGGATTCTCTCTTATTTCGGTGTATTTGTCAGCACCGACGTCTCACCTCTTCTCCTTTCTCTTTGCTTGATGCTACCTTGGAGTAAGGCCTTATCATTTCAGGTGTTACTTTAGATATTGGCAGTGGCTGATCCGAAGTAAGTAGTAAAGTGGAAAAACTACACTTTTACTGGCAGGTGTAAAGGTGCAAGCCTCATACACAACTAGAGCTGGACGATAGGTGACAGTGGCTGGCATCAAATCAGCCTCTGTGAATTTATCGGGGTCATAAAGAAAGATTCCTGTCGCTCTAAATCCAGAGATAGTGTTTTTAGGTGTCTGGGATCGGTGTAGAGCTTTGTCAGCAAAGCCAGTTATTTGGTATAGGCTGATTGTCTTTCTGGCATTGTCCAATATCCAACCATTGCGGGCGGAAAGGTAATACCTACAATTAAGACAACATTGTGTCTAAAATGCATCATAACTGAATCTGATAGCGTCAAGAAATATTGGCTCTATAATATAGTTATATACTTTAGTTTCAATAGACCTGCTTTTTTAAAGGTCCATAGACAGATTCGTCTAATGGTTGAAGATGGTTGGTCACATGCGGCGGAAATATGAGAAGCACCACGTTGTTTTCTTTCGTCATTTCAATTGCTTCATAGGACAAATGGCTTTGGTGGTTATCCAAAATTAACAACACTGGTGACTCCTTAAATCGTTTGCTGAAGCTGATGGAATGTGCCATCCACTTATGGAAGTTTGAAGCTGTCATCCCAGCCACTCTCATGAACTAGCCCTAGACTGCCTGGTGGAGAACTGGTTTTATATGACTCCAGATTACGCTCAGTTTTGCGTGGCCAGATATTGTAGGTGGAATTGAATTTCCATCAGTGCTTATGCAACAAGGGAGACTAAGATGCCTCTTTCTCCAGAAGTAACCTGACCTACTTGCTTCATAGCTCTAAGGGCAATAACCTTTGGCGGTACATGAACTGCAGTTAATCCAGTTTTGTCCATTTTGTAGATACTGTTAGCAGGGAAATTGTTCTTGCCATGGATTTCGTTGAGATTTTCAAAAAGCTTGCCAACTGTATGTTTGTTAAATGCTGTAGATCTGGCAAGGTTAGTTGCCTCCGGTTTCCTGAGAGATAATGCCGGATTCCGTTCCATAAACTTCAAAAACCAATCTTTTTCTACAATTTTCTTTTCATTCCTAGACTGTGGGACACTGATATTTTTAGCAGATACAAATGAATATGAAAGGCGCCTTGCTTCTTCCATCGTCAATCCATGATTCATGTGAGCAGACGTTATCAAATATTCGACAAGCTTTGCCTCTGACGCAGCGTCAAAAACCTGGTGTGGAGCAACGTAGCCTATATTTTTGTTCTTTTATGAAATCTAGACGAAGCGGATTTGTTAACACCTGCATTTTTTGCTGCCTCTCTCAAGCTAAAATTGTCTGCAGTCATTAAGTGAATAGCATACTGAAGCTTCTCATTCGAATTTTCGTTACCTCTGTCGGTCTTCCTCTTGTAGCTTCTCACCATGTTTTCTGCCGATCTGCAATGAACATGTTTGACATCTACATGTAGGCCTACCTACATAACATTTACATTACAGTAAAGAGATAATACTACATGGAACATGATTATAGTCAAATGGTGCACTACACTAACAAGTTAATTATACATGGTACTGCATTAGGGGCAAGTTGAGACAGTGTCTCAACTTGCCCCACCGACGCTGTCTAAACTAGCCCCCTCACTTCTTTTGATGACTAAATTGCTCCAATTTAAAAATGCTTTTTCATTTAAATCTATAAATTTGGTGATTTATGGTGAACATCCAGAACTAAAATGTTGAACTAAACTCAGAATTCAACAATATCTGTTAATGGAAATATTTAGAAAAATTGCTCAAAATTTGAAAATTTATTCTTACCTGAAGTAGAGTTATCCAATATCTCCGTATCCAACATAGATAACACCAACAGGAAGTGCCTTTTATTGAGTAAAAAAGGCAACTCTCGAATATGAAGCAAACTAGAAATTATGGGACTGTCTCAACTTGCCCCTTGTCTCAACTAGCCCCACCTTCCCCTAGATGTTTCTCCAGGTTTCTCTACTAACACGGGCAGCTGAGCTTACCAATTGGCTAATAATATAGTGAATGAAGTAAATGACTTCTTGCCTAGATACGGCAATTTTCACTTTAAACAAAATTGGATATTTTTTGTTGCATAATAGCTATTTGCACAGTGTTCCGGAAGTGTTTGCCAATGTGCACAAGTGGGTTTGCAACGTTTTAAACGAAATGCATCATAGAATAAAAAAAATTTTTCAGATAATGGTGAAAAAATTCAATGTGAAATGATTATGAAAACACAAAGATTTCTATCGCTCTAAATCAGGCCTTTAACATGACTAAAACTACTCACCATGAACCAGTGATTGAGAACAATGAGGAAAAGCGTGTAGAGAAGCAAACTGTTGACTCTCAGTTATCTGATCCATTTCTAATTCGTTCCCCTGAAATCGAAAAAACCCAGAACTTTGCAATCAGCCTCACAAAGTCATGCAGGTAGACACCACAGGCAAAGAGCAGTAAGTCAAACAAACCCAATATTTCTAAATAATACAGACAGGCCATCGGGCTCACATGTGGAATGGTTGAAGGAAGTAGTTGTCAGAGTTGTTCTGCTTAACCTTCTCAATCAAAACAGCTAGCTTTGCGTGATGTGTGTATATGAATCAACGATAAGCGCCGAGGTAGCCTGTGTGAAACAATATGTTTTTACCGCTAGTGGAGCTCAAATTTCAGCTGTTGTGAAATCCCATTGTGATGTTTTTGGGTTACTGCATGTGTAAAATGAAAGGAAGTTTGAGCCATTAGGTCAGTAGTATAGGAGAAGTTTACATACAAGTATTAGTGCTATCAAAAAAATTAGAGCCAAGCTATTGGTTATACTGGAATGCCACTATCCTTTGATACTAGAAATAGACCATTTGAGACACATAGAAACACTTTGCTTAGACTACTCAACAAGTAAATCGCATTTAATATCATTGTCAAAAAAGAATGCCAGCTCACCTACAATAGCTGAAGAGGAGCCGATTTCCTTGCTTGTCCTACCTGTTCCAACAAACATACTTTTTTGGCATGCTTACACCAGTCATGAAGAACAAGTCCCACTGACTGAAGACTTTCAACCACCGACTTACGACTCAGTTAAGTGATGGTGATACCAAAACATCTTCTGCTTCTGAATCTCGCAAACATACTCACAGATACAACATACAAACCAAACAATATTTTTCCTCCCAATAAAACTAAATATTTTCACTGCATTGGGAGCATTGAAAATAGTAATGCGAGCCCATTTCTTTTTTTTTATTTGTGTAGCATTTTGTAGTGGCAGCCAGCTAGGAACCAACACCAAGCGGTTTGCTGGCCGGTCATAAGTAGTGGCATTGTACAACAGCCAACTGGCTAACGGAATCAAGTTGTAATAAACAAAATTGTTAAGCTCAGTTACCCTGGCGGTACATTATCATTTAGATACGAGAGAGCGAGTCACGTACACAAGTTGCATCACAAAGGAAGATGGAGGAAACGATGAGCAGGAGGTGGAGGCTACCATTAAGAGAAGCATAAAAAAGGAGCCAGCCTAGATCATTCCAGCAGAGTCATAGTGCACACACACTCTCTGCATGCATGCTTATTTTTATGGCATTGACATTCATGTATATCTATAAATATTGTACAAATTCATATAAATATTGGTAGTTAACACTTAGCGTGTTCGCTGCTTGACTGTCCTGTGAAGAGTAAAATGAACTGTGTAAAGGGAGTATAAATACTGTTCTTTAACAATATTTTTCTTTGCTTTATTAAAAAGAAGGAAACAATTAAAATCAACAAATTTTATTCATTTGGTAAATATTCAAAATTGATATTTAAAAACAGCGGCCTGTAAACTGTAAACTTTGGTTTCTTTCCCCCCACCTTTTCTTGTGGCATTGATAACAAGCTTGATGTTGTGTGTGAATGGAGTAGTTTTCATGTATCTATGGTAGTGTGCTGAAAGCGGCAAATGTTGACAGTGGAAGCGCAAATGTTGACATGCGCGCTTCACTCTTTTAGATAGTAGAAAGAGTGACTTATCTTACCGTAGGTCGTCAGTACTGTACAACACTTCAGTTAAGTTGCTTATGTTTTTCTACAGCTGCATGTGTTACATCATTGATTGGACATACGCAGCAGCCTCATTTTAAACAGCAGTTGGGTGCTGCAAGTTTAGTTTACATTGGCTTAACCTGACCCTATTCCAGTCTAAAATAGTAATATTCATTAATAAGTTATCGATTTTCCACTTGAAAAAATATAGAAGGAGACTGTTATATCTTAGACAAAACAGAAATACTTTTTTTCATATTGTAGTAGGAATAATCGGAAACCTGAACGGTATAGTAAGGTTTCATTTAGTTAAGAGCTATCCACTTTTATGGTTACATATCTCAGAGGATTACTGTGCATGACCTTTTCAAAGAGCTCAAGGACATCACATAAGAGCATCACAAGCAATGTGTCATCGGCAACATATTTAGTATATGGACGCATCAACATGTTGTGATATTCATTAGACACGCAGACACTAAACCTGATATTAATACACAAAATGTATAAGACATCACATGAGCTAGAAAGACCTTATAGGTGAGAGCACCTACACTATCAATATTTCTTGTTTTCGTTTCTCCTCATCTTGAAACAGCATTCTCGGCGTTTATCCACATTTGACCATTTCCCTGTGACTCATGCCTTCTCAAAGAGGGAAGGTGTAATTTATCAACATATTTCAAGAGAGAAAAGTGATTTATTCCACATGATTCATCAGTGTTGACCTGAATATGTCAGTTCTAGCAATTGTCACAACTCCACCTTTATTTGACAATAAATGTTTCATCATTGCAATAAAATTTCAGGGGAAAGCCAGTATTTCACAAAAGCTATGCAATGTTTATGGATTTATTATATTGGCAGTCATTGCTGCCACGAAATGCTATGAACTATTTCTAAAATAAATAATATCATCCTGCGCCTGCCGTCAAAGTACATTGTTGAAATCAAGTTCATTTAAGTTGCATTCAAGTTAGAAAGAAAAAATATATTTTTTGGACTTATGTTTTGTGTCTCATATGCCAAGTCATGCTAGGAAATGCTTATGTTTTGACATCAATTATGCAAATCTAGCTTTTATATAAAAGTAGCATTTTTAGCTGTATATAGTCAGTTTTTTACATGTGATTGTTATATGCGCAGTGTACATCACTCAAATATATTATTTTACTTGAAGTTCGAAGCCAAAGTCTTATTTGCACAAAATTCTTTGTGGCGTCCATGAGTGTGAGGTCAGCACAGCCTCACATTGTTGTGACAGTTCAAAGAATAAAACTCGGAGCAAAAGCTGAGGATTTGAATATTTTAGGTCGCTATTACGAAGGTTAATATTTAAGCTATTTCTTTCTTTTGTTTTCCTTTCTAATTCTACTCCATGGGTCCAGCGATTCGGAGATTTACCAACTCAAGTAGAAGGTTATTGACCTTACAATATGGCTAAATTATGTAATTTATGTACCATACTAGCTAAGTGTCTGGCATTCTTTGGGTAATTAAGAAGGTTCTGCATAGAAAGGTTTCTAAAGGTTGGGGTAAAATATTAATACTCAATGAATTTGAGTAACTATTAAATTCTAGTATCTTTACTATCATAAGGGCTTTATTATGTCTTAACTATATATGTCTACTTAATGTTTTCCATAACACGAGCTATTATTATAAACTAGGCCAGCATTTGGTAAAAGCAGCTATGAGCACTCATGAATTCGCTATCTCTGAGTGTGAAATGGTGATAGCAAAGCGTGAAGCTATTAAATATTGACAGGTGTATAAGTATCTGCATAATCATTTATTGTTCATTCAGCACCAGTCTGCAAATCCTGAGAATCCAAAGTTAAGTCCAGTTTTAGGGGAACTTTTTCTTCCAAAAACTTTGTCACTCAGACACATGTCAGGCAGACCAACAGACAAATGACAAACACATAGATTTAATATTGTAGGCTACACATATGGATATATACGGTTTTAATTCTTGATGACTGACAGTCCTGCCAGTTGTGGTACAATTTATACACTTAGTGGCAGTTTTGCTCATATAATCCTTCATATAGATCCGTAACGTTTATCTGAAAGATTTTCAAATGAAAGGGATGATTGCACTTTTTTGATGATAGTAATTGTTGTACAAATAAAAAATCAGAAAGTGCATGTCCGAAAGACACGACTGAAAAAATAATAAAAGACATGACCGAATGTAAACTTGTGGACTCATCATCTCTGGTTTCTCTCAACCTTTAACTAAATATCGACAAACATTAACAGGTGCTGGCTTCTATGGCAGTTTGGCAATTACAAATAAAAGTCTGTTTATTTCTTAGAAGCTACCAAAATTTTTCATCTTTTCCTTTGCTCTTCTGGCTAGATGTCCATTGCTGACTTATCAATATATAATTTCTCCTGCTGTAAACATTGAAGGGCTCAGAACTTCAGTTTTCAATCAGTGACTCCTTTTGAAGCACCTGCGCAGAGTGTCAAGGAAAGTTGTTAGGATGTAGGCAAAGGTTTATGATATAGAAGGCTATAAGCGTTGCTATTTATGGTTTCACCTATTAGAGTAATAGACTTAACTTCAAATCATTACTAATACAAAAAAAACCTCAATTCACTTTCTACGCAGAAATTATTTCCATTTGCTTCACTATTTTGGAGTTATAGCCTCGCTAAATATGAATATATAGTTGTTTTTTACTATCTTGCAATTATTTAATAAAAAAGCATGATAAATAAGAGACAGTGCATAAATAAAAAAGAGGTTATTATATCACTATCACTACTAGTACCCTGACAGTCTAGTATATTGTGAGAGATTGTCAAGTGTAACAATAAAGTACGGAGGATAGCTGCTATTGGATCAATTATTTAATGTGCTTTGAGTGGTTGCTTGGGGCAGATGTTAGAATGGAAGGGCGCCAACGTTAATACCTCATGTAGAAAACCCATACAAAGCAATATGTTATACTAAGCCCTATTATAACTTATATTAATAATTTGGCAGATAATTAGTAATAAATGATACTATATCAGGTCTTAAAGTCGTGACCTGAAACTACATTAAACTTACATCTCAGCTAAATTTTTTTCATATATCAAAATATGTCTGGACTTAAAAATCCTTACAAGACTTGCAGTGACTCAGTAAATGTGATGGTAGTAAATTAAAGTGATGCACAGACGTAAATATAAGCTTCACACTTTGCTATCAAACATCTCTGGTGGTCCAACCATAATGTCAACGAGCTGAAAAACATCAATCTTAAAATCAGATATGTGCAGGTGCTTGAAGGCAAGCACATGAGTTGAGTAGTTAGTGAGACAAGCAGTTGTTGGCGGAGCAGAAGGCCTCTATATTAGAATCAGTATATCTTGGTACATGACCAGCAGAGCCTGTCGAATTACAAGAGAAGCACTCACTTGTGATAGACTACACTGAGCGTGTCAATAATAATTTTTGCTATAATTACAGCAGTGTCAGCTTGCCAAAAGCCATAGTTGAATGTTGATAGAAAAGAATGCATCATGAAGGAACCTGAGACTGCCAGCCTGCAAGACCAACCCCAATTACTGGCAAACCAGTTGCTTCCCATGTGTTAGAATTATTGTGCATATGCTTATTCACTTCCATTTTATTTTACACTCTTGTCAACTTTTCACAACACACTAGACTGCCAGGGTACTAGCCTTTGCTACAATGAAAGTGTGTATGTCCATCTGGCTGAAGTTACAGCTAGAAGTTGGGATAAAATATTGCTTCATATTAGGTTCATGCTCGTCCCATTCAACTTAGCAACTGATCAATCTAACAACTGCGCTTTTCAACAACTTTCAAACATTTTAGAATAATTGTAGACATACTTATTCTCAGTGTTCAATTTTGTCAACTTCTCAAACTGAAGTAGACTGCCAGGGTACTAGTCTTTGCTATAATGAAAGTGTGTATGTCCATCTATCTGAAGTTACAGTTAAAGGTTGGGGTAAAGCATTGCTTCATACTAAGTTGACGTGTCGTTCAGCCTAGCAACTGATCAATCTGATAGCTGCCCTTTTCAACCGCTTTCAAGCATTTTAGAATAATTGTAGACATATTTATTCTCAGGGTTCTACTGGCTCGCCTAACGAACTCTCACAGCACGCTAGACTGCCAAACTACTAGTGCTAATAAAAACACATTTCACCATTTTTTTGGCTCAGACTCTTTCCTCATCGAAATAAACAACAGTCAGGTCTAGCTGGTAGACATCATTAAAATTAATCTACCCTGACATACTTTATGAAAGCCATGAAGAACATAGGTTGAGTTCAATCAGTAAGGTTGGCCATGGCTATGGGCCTGAGTCAGCACATGATGACTAGTATGAACTCTCTAATACTCTACAGTCTCTCCTTGTGTACAAACATGATGTTTCAAGCTAGCTGAAAATAGACTGAGTGCCTAAGGAATATTATAAAAGATATAAAATTATAAAAGATATACGAGGTGACTACACATGCACAGTGTTTTGTCTGATATCAGCCATGTACAGATAGACCTAAAGAAGATAGCAAGTTACATCACCATACAGCTAACATAAGATATTCCCAGAATTATGACATCTACAAATCCCATCTTTGGGATTATCACCATTACATGAGAGCCCACTCATTCCTCTACTAAAACAGTTAAAAACATAGCATAGGATGGTTCCAGTTAATTATTAAAAGCTAGTAGTTAGGACTCAGATTAAACTCCTAAAACAGTGCCTCACACTCGATCAGCAACAACATCTAGACGATAAATAACAAACTGTGTCATGCGATGTTTGAAGGTCCGCATCTGGTACCAATCTACCCCACACCAAATATTAAAAGTAAAGGTTAAATATTATGAAACCTTTACTGACGGAAGAACATCAGGACGTAGCCAAGAACCCCCAATATTACAAGACTCAGGTACGACACATATAGTTTCACTCCTGGACACCAAGGCTAACTCTTAACCAATATAAAATGATGCATATTCACTTATACGCTTAACTTTTATAGCATGGTTTCATCTTGGCAGGTAGGCTTGTCAGCGGATTAAGTGGAGGAGTCACTTCCCAAAAGAACAAGAGGGTGACTATACTTTAAGTCTCTAAAAATTACATCTGTTCTTTTAACTTAGCCTAGAGTGTAACTTATTATATCATTTTCTGTTCTTAAACAAACATAAGGTTTTGAGAAAAACTAACATAGTTTTATATTCCATACCTTAGGAACTCCCTTTCTCAGAGTATAGTTCTAGATTGTTGCATTTATTATGATTGTTGCAGATTATTGCAGTTGTAAAATCTCGATCACATTAATCAACGTACGTTGGTTGAACAGACAATAATTATGAATGCTCCTTATCTGAGAAGTTAGTACTAACACTCAAGCAGTGCATCTGCGTTCGATAATAAACTTGAGCTACTCCCTAAAAGTAGTAATATTAATTGGTAGGATAATCTAATACTACGAATAATAGACAAAAAATTATAACAGATGTGTAATGGTAACAGATGCCGAATTTAGAACAAATTTTTTAGAACAACTTTTTAGCAAAGCGTTTACGGATCCTTGATAGATAATTTGAATCTGTGGTAAAGCTTCTCTGTAAAGCTTCTTTTTGAAGACGGAAAAGGACACATGTCATTATTATTGCAACTGATTGACAGTTATTGAAATTTATTTCTGCCCTTCCCCCTCCCCCTCCCGCTATTTATTGAAACAACAAATTTTGAATTAATTATTTGGCAGAAGATAGCTCCCTGGAAGAGTTCATAGTGATTGAGCTCTCTACGCGTAACACCGCACATGAATAAGTGCACTAGTAGATTTAATTAGTATTTTGTTAAAATGAACAGTTACAATCCTACCCATCCGTATGACCTATATTGACCAGCAGGTAGATTAGGTCACTTTTAGTTGTAGTAAACAAATTGACTTAGACTCCCATATACATTTAAAGATACTATAGTTGTATTGAACAATTCATTTGCACATAATTACTTTTCATCCTAACAGGACTGAATCTTGAGCTCATATTCGTGAGCTTATAGATAAGAAGCTGACACTTAACAAGAAAAAAGCCACAAACATTTTAGTATAAGTAAAGCAACTGTCAAACTTATAACTAATATTCTAATTATTTTAGATGTTTTATATTATTATATTTTAAATATTTCATTAAGGTATTATTGTGCAGAATTTTTGAGACAACAAAAGAAAGAATTATTTTCATTTCTATATAGTTGGTTGAGCACCACGCATAATGCTTATCGCTCACTAAACGGTAATCTCTCGTACCATTGCTACTATAGCATAAAAAATCCATACCCTTGAGTAAACAGCAGACTTAGTCAATTTCTGCTACAGCTTGGTAAAATGAATACCATAGAATAACCCTAATAGTATCTTAACCTAGTGACAAGTCATTAAAATTCAATCACAAAAATTAATATTGTGAAGAGTGTATCATTCACTAATTCGTATACATTTATTTAGTTTTTCTTGGCAATAACTAGGGAACCTACTATGTTAGCATTACTACTTAGCGCGCCTAACAATATATAACTGTTGGAGGTATAGTAAAAATGCTACCCACAGTCTTACGATAATCTATCAAGATGAACCATCTGTATACTATTTGGTTACTCCAAACCTTTTTACTATGTCCAGCAGATTAAATATCTAAAAGAAAAATATGTTCAACAAAACAAGTTCTAGAATATAGCCTTTAATTCTAGCAAACTTCAATAACTGAGTTTATCAAAATTAATTAAGTCTTACACCCAAAACTAAATGAAATAAATTTATAAGCCTTCTTTGCAATTTAATGAAATCTCATTGAAATTAAACTTGGTAAAATATCTACCAATAATACATTGTGTGCTAGCAACCACTTGTATGCTGTGTAAAGTTTATCATAATTCAGGCTGTCTATCTCGCCTACTGGGCAGACTGATAATACCTAATTGTCAGTTATGGGCAGATTTTATCCTGCTATGCTAGCTGAGGCTTGATGACAGTTTTCTATTTATTTATAAATAGAGAGGGAGTATATATCTCTGTTACATTTATTTATAAATAAAGGGAGAGGCTCTTATAAGAGCCTCCCTATCTATGAAAGGTTTGATATTTAATATAGTTAAATAAGTTTAATTAACTAATATTGTGACAATATATAAAAATTGATTAGTTTGAAACAATGCAGAATGACAGACCCTTAACAGAATGTACATTACTCACATGTTCAACCCACAAGCTTTTGATGATCTCTGAACAATAGCGAGCATACAACGAACTGCGCAAAGCAATAATAACAATAATACCATGTCAGATTAATAACAAAACAGTCATTTCTAAGCTTGTTTCAGCTAGATTTTGAGAGCATCCTCATACAAAGCTATGCGGAACTTGGCTTCTACAAAAGTTGAGCACCTTACTTGGTTGCATTCATTTAGCTCATGAGTACTAAAGAACTATGCAATTCAGAGACTCAAAAAGTCTTGTCACCCTTACATGCGTCTTATGTTGATCAGAAAAATTAATTACTGTCGTTTCATGCATCAACCTAAAAATTAATTAGCTCTGCTACCCAGCACGGCCAACTGGGAACTACAGAGCTGATAAAACTGCATTTAATTCATTATGTAATTAATAATGGTAACAAATGGTTGTATTCAGTGTCCAGTAAACATATATCTGTTAGACACAGAATGATGTTTCTACTATACTTCTATTTTGAATGACATATTATTGTGCAATCATCGATATGTACATGTAAGCGAGATAACGCTGAATGCCTGTTTCAAAAGGATGTGTTCCTCTTGTCACTCTAAACGGAACTAGCTGTTTTCATCCTTGGCAAGACTCAGGTAAATTGTGCCTAAAATTCAGATTGGTCTAAAACCGAGTTTGTAATATTTTTTCAATAATATAAGAATCCTAAAAATGTGGCAATTAAAAAAACTGAAGTTCAAGTTTGAAATAAAGTTTTAAGTAATTTTTAGTTCAGTTGATAAAGCAAGAAATTTAGTGTATGTTTACTTTAATTCCAACAACTACCTTTGTTAATTTTTGGTAATCAAAGATGGTAAACAAGACACTCCTAATACAAATTCATTTAAAACAAAATTCATTATTAAATTGCATATAGATGAGTCAAATATGTTGAAAATAAGTAAGGTGAAACAATAATTCTCTTGAACATTTTTGTTAGCTTCGGGTCATGCTCGGCTTGTTGTGACAATTCACTTAATCCGGATGGTTGGTCTGCCATGCCGTCGCTGTTAGCTTGATTTCAGTTTTTAATAGATAACTGATAACTAACATACTGCATGCTAAGTCTAAAATACTGCATAAAGCTTTAACTTATAACTCTGTGAAACCATAAATAAAGATTTGTTACTCAGTTGAGGTTAAAAAAAGGAATTCTTTTAAAAAGAGTTTTTGTTTCCAATTGAGTATTGTATATTATATAAATCTTGTTGCTATCTTTCAGTTTTTTAATTAATTTTAAATCGTGAAGCATAGCAGTTTTACTTGGCGTAAAAGTTATTTGCCCAGAAAGTCAGTTTACATGAGACTGTTTTAACTTAATACTAAATAATACTTTTTCAAAGGATTGCGAGCCAGCTCTATGCAACTTTTGTAACTATATGGCTGTCATAAAACAGAGTCATCACTGTTTTGACTATTAATCATCTCAATGTTTCGCTTTTAATTGACAGCAAATGACAGGTGTTACACCTTCTTAATTGTTTTAATTCTACTGCATTTTGATTTTTAACAAAAAAATACTTTGATTTTTTGATTTAAAAAAAAAGTTTTTCTTTTAACTGTTCAGACAATAAAACAAAATTTTTAATCATTTAAATTTGGCTAAAGGTAAAAATCGTTAATCTTTCATGTACAATAATAGCAAATCATAAAAATCATTAACTATGGAGAAACTTTCAAACAGAAAATATTATTTTGGTAAAGAATTTTTAGAAAAAAAAAACTTTGAAATATATGGGCGTCCTACTACACAAAGTTGTCGTCAGAGTAGTCACTTTTGAAATTCTTTTCGTCACTTTTAAAATCACTGTAGTCACAATCCTCAACTTTTTTCCTTGACCTACTTACACAATCATCGGCATCTACGTCATCGTCATCGTCAACGTTATCTACAATGGTCGTCTCGTCTTTCACTTTTCAATTATTCCTGTCACCAGGTCATAAAAATTGTTATAAAACAAAGTAGTACCACTAATATAAATAACTTTTGAATGAAACATTTAAATTGCAGTTGGATGTGTTTTCAAAATTGAAAAAACAATCAAGTATTTCTTTGAAAACAATGAAGCCGTAACCAAATATTTTTCAGTCAAACTCAGCACAGTGCAAAAAATTCTGTACTATTATTTGAAACTTTCAGAATCACGAATAATTAAAAACCAATCAATTAAAGAACTAACATTAATATCATGGATAATTTAAACCCAGTCATAAATTATTAGGCTGCCAACTACTACTACAGTTTAATAAAACTTTTGAAAATAGTTTGAACTGAGTTTTTAGAAAGTAATATAGGATTGATAGAATCATCTCAAATGTATGGCAAAGGAAACTCTCTAGACTAAAAGAAAAATGAACTACAGTGTAACTACTCATACAAACAAAATGATTAATAATTTGTAGTGAACAGAATAACACTATAATAAATACATTTATGCTTAAGAGAACAGATTAATATACGCGTGTATGAGAGAGAATGTATATCCATGTGTGAAAGTATGCAAAGCAGTGTATGTAAGTGATTGCATGGAGTGAATGATGAATTATAAAGGTTTCAGTGAGCGCACTGAACGATAAGCCTAGTGGCCTTGAACTAAAGTTATTAATCAGGCTTAGGCATAATCTTAACCCAGTCTAACAATTGCTTTCTATATGCTGTGAGTGTGCGGCTATGCAACAGTGATTAATCATGAGTGACAGTTTTGAGGGAATAAATCAGAATGAGTCAGTTTTACTCAAAACAAGCTAGTATCATTTACTCCATTAACTAGTATGTATGTGTGTGTAGATTGATTGTGTGTATACATGTTAGTGCTATATAGGTCTAACTGTTGAAATACACCTCTCCTGTATTTTACAGTAAATATGCTTAAAACCTTTAAACTTCCTAATGATTTTATTACTTGCTTTCCATGATTTGCTTTTCTACATAGCTTTTCACAAATTAAACTTTCAAGCTCAATAACTTAAAACATTAATTAAAATAACTTACCACTGCTACAGAAACCTTTTGACCTAATTCTTGTAGAATCCAAAAATAATTATGCTACTATCAAACATGAATGCAATCTTTTGATAATTTTTACTAATATTATGACTTGCCTTCTTAATTTTATTAAAAGATTCCGAGATGAAAACTCCAAAAACCTAATCCAATTTTTGACTGACATTCACATGCAGTTCAATTAAAATGGAAAGACACTACTTTATAACGTTTTTAAATCCTAAAAAAACATCTCAATGGTACTTTAAATACCTATGGCTATTGCTAGGTATTTAACTGATGACTATGACTTACTGCTAACATAATCCAACCAGATATGGAAGGTACCATAAAATATTTGCATGTGCTTTATTAACCAGTTACCAACCTAACATTCCTTATGACTGATCAACTTGCTTTATTGCTAAGGTTACTTCACATGCTATACATTAATTTGCTAGACTTTTTAATCTAACGCTACTTATGAACAACCTTGACTTATACTTCCATACATTTCTATGTCTATTGACTTGTCTCACAGGCTCACCTGACTCTTAACTGACTCCCATCTGACTCTCACCTGACTCTCACCTGACTCTCACCTGACTCTCACCTGAATCTCACCTGACTCTCACCTGACTCTCACCTGACTCTCACCTGACTCTCACCTGACTCTCACCTGACTCTCACCTGACTCTCACCTGACTCTCACCTGACTCTCAACAATACTTCACTATTAAGCTGAATCTTTGTTATCCACTTTTTGCTCAATACTATCATAATTAATTTGCACAGAATTTTCTTATAGCAAAAATTGATAGTGTGCCTCACTCTGATGCTATAAAAATTCAGTTTCCAAGTTTTTAGGATAGATCCTTTGTTGTAAGTAGATTGACACATAGCAAAGAAATGATCACTTCATTATGACCTTTTTTTATTTTACTTTCCAAACTTTTAGGTCAAGTTAGGCTAGTTAAAACATTTATGTGTGTATTTAAATAAAGTATTTATTTAAATAAAGTATTTATTTAAATAAAGTATTTATTTGAATAAAGTATTAGGTAGCACCACACCAACAAACTTGTGGAATAAATATTTCATTTAATAGTTACTGTTGATATTTTAGCAATAACCATTTTTTCAGAGGCACGCCAATTGATGTTTGAAATGTATGAAGTTTCTATTTCAAGATTTAGCTTTATTTTGTAAACTATTAGACCAACCATCACAGCCCACTGACCAAGGAAGGTACAATACAAACTGTAAGGTAGTAACAATTGACTTTGAAATGATAATTGACCTTTGCCTAAACCGCGTGGCAAACTATTTTTTGTTATTAAGAAACTATATGTTTTTCGTTGCTTATCACTCCTATGGTTAGCTTTTTTAATGTTGTGAGGCAAATAAGATCGCTTTGCCCTATCACCGACATTACTCATACTGTAGATGGTAGGGCACACTTCTTACCCACAGGAGGGGAGTAACAGTATTTTAGAAACACCGGCAAAACAACATGTATGCATAGGATGAATGTCTCATGACAACTGTAGGTACTTTTCGCACTCGCCTCACAATGAACCGCCTCGCACTTGCCTAGCAAGTGCGACCTATAAGCAACTTGCCTAGCAAGTGCGAGCTGATTGAATGATTGAGAGCTCATTTTTACGGTTTTGACATTCAAGTATATTTATATAAATTGTACAAATGCATATAAATATTGGTGGCTAACACTTGGTGTGTTCACTTCTTGACTGTCTTGTGGAGAGTAAAGGGAGCTGAGTAAAGGGAGTAAATATTGTTCCTTAGCAATATTTTTTTTGCTTTATTTAAAAAAAAGTAAGCAACTAAAATCAACAATTTTATTCATTTGGTAAATATTCAAAATTGAAATTTAAAAACAGCAACCTGTAAACTGTAAGCTCTGGTTCGCCCCTCCCCTCCCCTTTTTTTTTTTCTTGAAACGTTGATAATAGGCTTGATGTTGTGTGTGGATAAATTAGTTTTCACGCATCCATGGTAGTCTGCTGATAGTGGCAAATGTTGACAGTGGAAGCTAATGCACACTTCACTGTTCTAAAGAGTAGAGAGTACGACTTACCTTACTGTCAATGATTGCAACTGTACAGCACTTCAGTTAAGTTGCTTATTTTCTTTACAGCCGTGTGTGTTACTTTTTTGCTTGGACACAAACAGCAGCCTTAATTTAAACAGCAGATGGGTGCTGCAAGTTTTGTTTACATTGGCTTACCCTGACCCTCTTCTAGTCTGTCATATTAATATTAATTGATGAGTTATTGATTTTCCACTTGAAAAAAATTCTAGATGAATCTGACTGCTATATCTCGGACAAAACAAAGTTACCCTTTTTCATATTGCAGTAGGTAATAATTGAAAACCTGAACAGTGGATTTATGTTTCATCTAGTTAGGAGCTACTCACTCTTATGTTTACTTAATTACAAGGATTACTGCGCATTATTTTAACTTAAAAAAGCTCAAAAACATCACATACAAGCACCACAAGCAATGTGTCACCGCAATGTGTCATCCATATACTAAACATGGTGTCACATGAATAGTATATGTACGCACCAACTTGTTGCAATATTCATTAAACACGCAGACAGTAAACAAGATGTTATTACACAAAATGCACCAGACATAACATGAGCTAGAAAGACATTACAGGAGCACCTGTAACACTTATAACATTTCTTTCTTCCTTTTCTTCTTATTTCGAAGGATTATCGCCATTTAACCATATTCAACCATCTCCCTGTGACTCATCCGCTCATACTTTTTTCAGAGAGGGAAGGTGTAATTTATCAAGATGTCTCAAGGAAAAAGAGCAATTTATTCCAAAGGATTCATTGGTGTTTAACTGAATATATCAGTTCTAGTGATTGTCACAATCCAGTCTTTAATTGACAATAAATATTTCTGAATTGCAATGACATTTCCAGGAAAGTCACTCATTTACACAAGTTATACAATGTTTAGGGAGTTATTTATATTGGCAGTAATTGCTGACATACTTTGCTAAAAGCTATGTCTAAAATGAACTATCTCATCCTGCGTCTGCCGTCAAAGTCTATTATTAAAATCAATGTTATGACACAATCTGTCTGTGAACTGCATGCGAGTACACAGACAGACACGGTTTTTACCTGTGATTGTTATATGCACATTGTACATTACTCAAATACATTATTTTTCTGGAACTTTAGCACTATAAGCTTCAAATGAGACTTATTTCCACAAAGTTTTGCTTGCACAAAACTTTTTGCTAAACCCATGAGTCTAAGGCTAGCACTACCTTGAAAATGTTGTGTGTCGGTTACCATCAAAAAAGGAGAAATACAGTACTTAAGGCAAAAGCTGAGGAATTGAATATTTTTGGTCATTATTATGAAAGTTAATATTTAAGTTATTCCTTTTTTTGTTTCCTTTTTAGTTCTAGTCCATGGGCTCAGCGATTCGGAGATTTACCAACTAAAATAAAGGATTTGTGACCTTTCAATAGGACCAAATCGTGCAATTGTTTTACCATACTAGGTATAGGTGCCTGACATTTTTCGGGAAATAAAAAAGGTTTTGCATAGAAATGTTTCTAAAGGTCTAATTTATCCAATGAATTGGAATAACTTAAGCTAGTATCTTTACTATCATAGAAGCTTTACTGTATCCTAACTGCATGCATATATCTTTACTTAATCTTTACTATAATAAGAACCATTATTATAAATTAGGCCAGCATTTGGTAAAAGCAGCTATGAGCACTCATGAATTTGCTATCTCTGAGTGTGAAATGGTGATAGCAAGGTGTGAAGCTATTAAATACTGACAGGTGTATAAGTATCTGCATAATTATTTATTGTTCATTCAGCACCAGTCTGCAGATCTTGAGAATCCAATGTTACATGTAAGTCCAATTTTAGGTGAATTTTTTGTTCCAAAAACTTTGTCACTCAGACACATGTCAGGCAGACCAACAGACAAATGACAAACATTGAGATTTAATAATAGCCTACACATGTGGATATATGTGGTGCCACTACACATGTGGATATATGTGGTGCCACTACACATGTGGATATACACGGTGCCACTACACATGTGGATATACACGGTGCCACTACACATGTGGATATACACGGTGCCACTACTCATGTGGGTATACACGGTGCCACTACACATGTGGATATATGTGGCACCACTACACATGTGGATATACACGGTGCCACTACTCATGTGGGTATACACGGTGCCACTACTCATGTGGGTATACACGGTGCCACTACACATGTGGATATATGTGGTGCCACTACACATGTGGATATACACGGTGTCACTAAACATGTGGATATACACAGTGCCACTACACATGTAGATATACACGGTGCCAATTCTTGATGACTGACAGTACTGTCGGTCTTGGTTACCTTTTGTCTAGATCAGTCGTTCCCAACTACTTTTGAGCCATGGACCCCCTGAGCTCTTTATTTAAAAGTCATGGACCCTTTTATAAACATCATAATATATGGTGTTTATAACAATGCATTGTAAGTCGAAATGTTTTATTTTCCATGGATCTTAGTATATCGTTGAAATTGAAGAGGGAGAGAATTACGTGTATGCTGGTTACAGGTTTTGTTGTTTTGTACTACTAGCCGGAAATCAGGTACTATCCAGCAATTGATGCACATAGGTGATAAAAGTCTAGACCCAAAAACCCAACAAGACAGCGTGACCACCCCGCGGGAATCGCAGAAGTCCCGAAACCCAGGCTAGCACAATTCCAACAGAGCTCGATCATTAAACCCTGCCCATATGACAGACATGGCCTATCATTTTAGGGTTTTATATCATTGATCCAACCACTATAAGACAGAAATAGCTGTAAATAACTAGCTAGAAAAATCAATACCGGCACCAGCCTGTGGACCCCCTCAACACTTCTTGTGGACCCCCTAGGGGTCCATGAACCACCAGTTGGGAACCACTGGTCTAGATGTCTATAGCTGACTTAGTGATATATGATTCCTCCTGCTGTAAACATTGAAGGGTTCAGAACTTCAGTAATCAATCAGTGACTCTTTTTAAGCATCTGCTCATAGTGTCAAGACAAGTAGTTGGGATGTAGGCAAAGGTTTATAATATAGTATAATGTTATAATCTTTGCTATTTACACGTTTCATATGTTAGAGTAATAGACTTAACTTCGAATCATTACTAATAAAAAAAGAAAACCTCAGCCTACTCTCTACGTGATATGTAATTCCATTTGCTTCACTGTTTTGGAGTTATAGCCTCACTAAATATAAATATATAGCTATTTTGTTACTATCTTACAGCTATTTAATAAAAAGTCATAATAAACAAAAGGCAGTACATGAATTATAAAGAAAATATTATTATATCGTTATCACTACCAATACCCCAACAATCTAGTATGTTATGACTGATTGTCAAGTGTAACAATAAAGTACAGCGGATAACTATTTGCATAATTGTTGAATACAGTTGTGTACTTTAAGGTGGTTGATTTGGGAAGATGTTAGAATGGAAGGCCACCAAGCATATTGTCTCATGTTAAAACCGTACAAAGCAACATTTTAATCTAAGCTCTAACCTTGACTTTAGGCGGATGCATAATTTATTATAGTAACGATTTGTAGCAGATAATTAATGACAAATGTTATTATTTTAGCTTTCAAAGACATGGCCTTAAAGTACAAAAAACTTCATCTCACAATAAAAACACATTTCACAATTTTCCAGTTGATAATACTGTCTTCCCAAAATAAACCAGTACGGTCTAGCTAGTGGAAATCATTCGAAGAATCTACTCTGACATATTTTATAAAAGCCATGAAGAACATACAGTAGGTTGAGTACTATCAGTACAGATGGCTCTGGTTATGAGCCTGAGTCATAACATGGTGACAAGTAAGAACTATTTAGTACTCTCCAGTCTCTCCTTGTATACAAAAAAGCTGTTGCTGACTTGCTGGAAATAGACTGAGTGTCTAATGAATACATTTTAGGAAGTTGTTGTTGTTGTTGTTGTTGTTGTTGTTGTTGTTGTTGTTGTTGTCCTATACAATACATTCTTGAAAATTACATTGAAATTGCTGTTCTCAGTAAACAACCATGAGTAGTGATTGGAGAACCATGAAAGACAATATACTTAAATGTCTGCACTTCCAGAAGTAACCAAGTCAAAATATCCAATTTTCACCAAATAAAGAAAATGATAAACCATAATAAACTCAATATAAATAATAAATTTCTATCAAAATATTCCATGGAGTGATTCAGTGAGCTACTACTGAGGCCTACAAAATGAAATCAGCAGAACATTATTGACATTACCATACTCAACCAACCTTGCATGTGTTTTTGACCGATTTGTTATAGGGAGTTAGAGACAATCAGAATGGGCACCTGAGAAGCACTTGTGAGATTTTCTATAAACATAGATATATAAACTCTGAATCATCAAGTGTCGACACAAACAAATTCTCTTTCCCACTTCAACTGAGATTTTTGATATCAAGTCGTAACCTTAACAAGAAAAATTTGTAATGACTAATGAGTCTGTAACCATCTTTCTGATGGTTCTCTATGCAAACAGTGTGTAACACTATTGACTTGGTAATAATTGAAATATGATAATCAGTTTAGCGTCATGTGCACCAACTAGTTTGTTGTTGCTTCAAAATGTCAGCAAGAGGTACTCAATGACATCAATTGATGTACTTAAAACTAATCTGATCAAATCAAGTATTTCTCTTTTGGTTTCATCACATTCTGTTTACAATCATTCTACTGAGAATATAAACATAGATATTTGCTGTTTATTTAACAGTTGATGTTGACATTGTACTTCATAAGTCTGTGTTTGCTCATATCACAACTTGAAGCTTGCATCGCGGGTTTTTTGTTACCAAACTGGTTCTGTGTTCTTCTAGTATCAAAATAACTGCTGAAAAGTAAAATATGAACAAATTTATTTAAACATATGAAACTTTGAAATGCTAAACATTAAGAAGGTTCAAGATAATAAATCAAATAAGATAAATTAAAAGAAATGCTAAAAGAAACACACAACCCTGAGTTCCTCCGTCAAACATGACCATTATAACATGAGTTAGCCAGTACCTCTGATCAGTAGATTTTTATGGTGTATTTAAGACAATGTTTACTCAAAAATCTCAAAATCCCAAATTCACTCCAAATCCCTACATTTAGACTATAGCCTGAGCACCTAAACATTTTCAATATGGACCAGAAATGACATATATATAAAACATCAGCTCTAATGACTCTCACGCTTTCTTTTGACTGTCAAGACTTTCAGGTGTATGAAACTGAGTATGGACCGCTGTTGTGTGTAAGGGTGTAAGTTTCATTTGCTATTTTAATCCTTTGTGACTATTGTTATTGTTTTATAAGTTTGTTAGTTTGTATATTCAATATGCTGGACTTGTAATAATAAAGGTGAGTTTTTACACAAAACTTGGTATTATTTTAATTTAGTCCTAACACTTTCACCAATGTCTGAATCATTACTAATTAAATGGTTCACACCACCTAAAAATATATAAGCCAAAAATAAATGAAAATATAATAAATTGACAAGGCTGATTTAACATTGAAATATTCTTGGATGCAAAAGAACTGTGCATCGCATCATTCTTTTTCAAAACATACATGCTGGTGAGTGTATAGAGGCAATGTGCCAATATCCCGGCAGGCCTGCACCTTGTGGATCCGTCGGCTTTTCACTTGGCAAAACCATTTATTTGGGTTTATTACTGTCAACACTTCACAAGCATGACGTATCAATCAACATATTTGGTTAATCCCGTCTTTGCATTTGCGAGCATTCGTGTGTTGCCATCTAATAAAATGTTATATATGCGAGCTACAATAGTGCTTTCATACGTAGCGTAATATTCTCGCAGCTGAGCAGGCTGGCAAATCTACATATGCTTACTTTCAACATAAACATGAGTCATGCACGTCAAAGCACTTCAGGCTATGAGCCTTCAACATACAGTTCTTAAGCTTGTATCGGGCTGCATACCGTCACTGTACGCATAGAGAAGCCTGAGGCTAAAGTCATGGCAAATCGGTAGTTTCATTGGAGCTTAACACGATTGTTATGAATGTGTGGACCAGGGTGGCGGCAGAGCTAACCCCATACGGTATGTTGATTGATACGCCAAGCATGCAAACAGTTGAGTATTCACACTAGCAAACACGGGTGAATGGTTTTTTTAAATGAAAGGCTAGCAGATCCAAAAGATTCAGACCTGCTGTACAACTGTCTCTCTACTGTTATATGTGCGATTTTGCAAGATTGACCTTATTCACATTTTTGGGACTTTTTTTAGCTTCTTTCCCAATCTTCTTAGTACTGGAAGATTGAAGCATACATTGCACATTGTAACATATGAACTAAGTAATACAGAGTAATTTAAAAGTTATAGTGTACACAATTTTAGTTGAAGTATGCACAATGTATACATAGTGCATACATAAGTAATGTACATGAGTGTTGAATTTGCCGTATTAATTTCTTCCATTTTTTATTATGTTTAGTTTGTGTGTTTTCCTTATATTGTGTGAACTAATTGATTAGTATTGGTTCAGGCACCAATTAATGTGTCAGATCTAAGTTATATGTATTACTGAAGTAAAATCAGGGTGACCCCCAAACTGGGCCAAACAGGAACTTATGCTTGGTTATACTAGCCAAGGCACCTCTAATAATTTATACCACATTGACACTACCAATGTAAGAACCATTAAAAAAAACTTGCCATATCACAGCTGATAGCAGACTGGATATACCAGCGAAATTTCATCAAGAGTTGATAATACAGACTCTATATACTGCAGCCAATAGCCGACTGCATATGCTGGTGCAACTCCAGCAAAAGCGACAAGTCCTACTCTACATCACAGCTGATACCAGACTATATATACGCAACCTTTTGATCCAAGCTGTCGAATTACAAAAAAAGATGTGTTATACTTGAATAAGTATATTATAGTATCATCGTGTGTCTCACCAAGCTAACTAAATCCTGACAACCTCTCAAATGCAAAAACAACTGTTTATATAAGTGAGCAGAAACAAACACAACATATAATTGGTGGTTATGAGTAATGGAAATTTGTAGGTCAAAACGACAGTTATTTTTTAAAAGAACAAAAGCTATTTACAAGTAAATATAAAATTTAAAACATGGGCTACACTTTTTAATACGCTAATCAGAACAAGAAGAAAGTTAATAACAAAACTAAAAACCACAAATACTCCTCTGTTTTAGAGGATTTTCTGCTCGTAAGTAAAAGGTAGCGGGTGTCTTATAACTTTTTAATGGGTGCATTTTAGTATTTATTGATTTCAGCAAGCGTCTTAATCTCTGTTAGCTATTGAAACATGTCATAATCTGAATCCTGAAGTTCAGTAAATAAGCCCTAATTGATCTGCTAGTATAGTTTTAGCCTTTGCTCCTTTCTTCTCTTAGACCTTTCTCAAGGCTACCAACATTCAATAAGGAGTGGTTTTGTTGATTTAGTAGTGAACAGCCACTTTTTATATAATTTTTTATGCAAATTTACTACAATAATACTAGCTACATAATTCACATTAATCTTCATATTCATATTTTAATCTGGCGTCACACTATTTAAATTATTCAATAACTATATAATTCATATTAAGTTAATTATATAATTATTGCATAATTTAAATAGTGCGACGCCAGATTAAAATATTTCCTTGGCTCAGATTTAAACTGTCGTTAGTAAATAATTATTGTATATTATAAAATAAAATATGCAATATTTATTTTATACAAAATATTTATTTTATCTAAAATACTTAAATTTGTAAAATAAAACTATAAAATATTTACTATTAGTGTTTCAAATGTTAGTTATCAACAATTTAACTCACAAAAAGAGCTACACGTTTTTACTTGGTAGAATTGTTAAAAAACAAAATATAAATATAATTCATTAAATATAGATGGCTTTATTAACTGCAGCATCTGTATATTGATGCAATTTTATTTGAACTATATTTTCATTTAACAACGTATATGGTGTAAAATTCTACGCACCAACTAAACAATAGTGTTGTAATTAGATTGATTCAAGAAAAAGGTATTATAATAGCTATGTAGGTTACCTGGTATAATACACTACTGGTGCTACTAACATTTTCCATTTAAAATAGGCTTGTAGAGTCTTCTAGATTGAATGAGGGCAAAAATTACAAAAAACCTGTGAAAAACGGTGAGAATAAGCCAAAAACAACAGTGATTGATGTCATAATTATTATTACAATGTTAATTAATAATAATATTATGTAATTAATTTTAATTATCATTATTACAAAATTGAAGGAAAAAAGAAAAACTTAGAGACGAAGTGTACAAAACATAAAAACAATGCACTATATTCCTGCAATCCAGTTAGCAAAGGTTGTCACACCACCTTGTGCTAACAAGTTCATCAGTATCTAATAACTATTATGTTGCCCTTTTGTCACATGCATCCTGATGAGATGTCACAAAATTGTGTAAGAAATCAATCAGCCGATTTTCAAAATTTTAGAAATAAGGGTGTAAAATGGACATACTAAATGTGAGAATGTGTACATTATTTAGAAAAAAATCCACCAAATTTCAAACATCCCAACTAACAATTTTACGTTCCCAGAATGTTCTAGGGATGTTCCGAAAAGTCCCAGGGATGTTCCGAAAAGTCCCAGAAACGTTTCATCGTAACGTTGTCACAAGATTATTTGTAGACACATTTTCAACGTTCCAGCAACGTTGTTGGAAAAAACATTGCTGGAACGTAACTCTCAAAACATTCAATCAATGTTGTGGGAAATACTTTGCTGGAACGTATTTCCCATAATGTCCCTACAACATTGCGTTATTCAACTGGTAGATAGACTATTACCATCCATCTTTCTCAAAATGTATATGTGGCGACCTGGTCAGTTGCGATGCGTTCACACTGCAGCATTTTATTCTGACCCGTTTAACGGATAGACAGAGCCTAATGGACCCTAGTCATTTTTGCGATATGTCTAATGAAGTGCGAAAATTGAAATTTGTAGTGACTTTTCATTTCATTTACATAAATCATTCAAATTTATCTTTTTTTTTCATTATTTTGTTTGTTTTTATATCTGTAATGAAAAGTCTATAACATTTTTAATTTGCTTCATTTTAAATAATTTTTTGTTATGAAAGGGGGACAACTTCTAAAAATTACATCATGCGTTTTTGTACCATTCTAGCTAGAACGTTAGAGGAAAAGGTTTGCTAACGTTATTATAACGTTGTTACAAAACATTGTTATCGAATGTCCCAGCAATGTTACAGGATTGCTACTTTGAAATGTTTGGGTATAAACATTCACATAATATTGTCTTCTAATATATTCGAAACAGTATGGCATTTCACCATTATGGAACATTCAGCAGATGATCTGCTGCAAAATTCCTGCGACATGGGGAGAATGTTACAGAATATTTTACAAGCATGCCTTTCATGATGTTGCCTCAAAGATATTAGCTAACATCCCAGGAACGTTTTCGTGCAGAACATTAGTGGGGTGTAACTGTGTAGACAATTTCTAACATTTTGATGTTTCACAGAATGTTCCTCTAATGAATTGCATACAATGTTACTATAAAGAACCGAGCATAACCGTCGACAATATTTTTTCCTTAAGCTATACAACATTCCACCAACATTACGTCTCCGAAGCAACCTAATTTTTTTATAATGTACCATGCTTAACCTTCACACAACATCTCTTCTCAAGGCTGACGGACATTCAACAAATATTGCACCTTAGATATATACGAAGACTATTACTAGATTATTCTTAAAATAATCTTTGTGAGCATCTCAATAGTTAGGGCATGGTTCCGAAGCTGTATATTTTGGTACAAACAGTTGCATAATATAATAACAAAAAATAATATGAAACACAATAAAAATATTGCTATGACTAAACTCTATATATATTGTCATCATCAAAACATGGCAGAAAAATACCACAACCTTTACACCAGAATAAATTATATATCAATGATACACAGAGACAAACAAGCAAAGCTATGATCATATTTGTGAATAATGCTACAGTCCTCCAAATGCTTTACCACATTAGACTAAAGTTTTTCCAACTCGTCCGTCCTTGGATTGTGGTGGCGAAGGCTGTTCTTTCATCCAACAATTCAGATTACAGTACAATCCTTTAAGGCCTGAAATGTGAAGAAGCATTTATATTAGCAGATGAGAACTGCTAAAAAGTACAGAATACAAACAAAGCAAATATGAGTATAAACTAAATATGGCAGCAACCTGTAATTAGTAATTACCTGCAACCAAAGTAATTATGAACATCGAGGTTGATCTGCCACATCACAGTGTCACTTGCTAGATACATGAAATAGTACCAGCAATACTTTTCTTTTCACTATTTATGGGCACTCTATAATAAGGCAATATTGTCCACTCATTCAAGTTTTTGGAATCGCGATTCCTCATAACAGGCACAGCGGGATACAAGAGTGCACAACCACCATATTTTCAAAAATCATCCTAATCAGCTTTTTATTTAATGGCTTCATAACTGAGCTTCCTATAAGGCTGCAAATTCATATTAGCATATTATGAAAAATGCACAAGCATATCATATTTAGGGTTGCACTAATAGTAAGTTTCTTCAGAAGCAACTAATGTCTTAGTTGCATTGTTCTTATGCTGAATTATCATTTTAATGATTTGAAATTTAAAAAAGAGTTGTTGTAGAATAGCAATGCAGTAAATTAATTAGTAAATCTCATGTAGCCAAAAGCACGAACTTGGACATATCCATTAAAAAATAATAACAAACTGTAAGCTAACAACTCCGCATTAGTCGAGTTATTCACTTGGAGTAAACCTTTCTGATGAGACGCTATATGTGCAAACAGCTATATACGCAGGTAAATGAGAAGCACTGCTAATGCTATTGCAGATTGTTCCAAAGCTTTAAGAAACGCCGTGCAGATATTTAATGAAAAATTAAACGATAAGATTTTGTAAGTTTTAGTTGATCTAGAAGTATGCGAGCGGCCTGTCTTTTCAATTTCCTTTATAAGCTTGTTTGAATTAGCGCGTACACTCTTTTGAAAATACATAGTCAATCGGCTATTATTGCCTCTTACATATTGTCAAATTCTTCAATCATACCTATCTTATATCACAATCAAATAGCTGAAAATCATGTCATAAAAAGAGAAAAAGAAATTACATCGCACTACTAGCTCTAAGTTGACGTTTTGGTAAAAGGCAGCACGATTCTCAACCTATCATGCTTATCACAAGTTATACATAATCTAACACAGTGCAAACTTTCAAGAGTTGCTTTCTTAATTATGTACATGTGCACACAACTCTTAGATTTCCACATTTTCTCTGCTTAAAATTCTGATGTGCTAGGTATATCTTACATACGTGCTAACAAAATGAGACATAACTATTGTCTTAATCCAATGTTTAGATTGACTTTTAAAAAATACATGAATTGAAAGTAAGAGTTGTTTCAACTTTAGTTGGAGAGGGCAACTCCAAATGTTTAATATTTGCACCATTTTGTCATGCAAGCAATTCTAATTTTGATTAGGCTTATTAAAAGGTATAATCATGATCAAGGTTTCGCCAAATACAGTCAGTCTGTCACCAACCTAAAAAGAGTTTCAGGGCACCGGTTTATTTTTCTCTATATAAACAATTTGTAAATATTTACTATACAGTAGATACTTCTACAGGATAACTTATGAATCTTAAAACCTAAATTCCAGACCACGTAAAAATTTAATTAAAAGTTTTACTTCATACTACATAAAAAAATTCATATTTCGTAAAATGTCGAGTAGGGGCAACTTCCAAAATTCAACTTAAATGGTAACATACCTCGCTGCACTTGTGAGAGTGGACAAAGGGCGTACGTATAATGTTGCAAGTACATATATTATATACATGTATATATTACACATATATATACAACTTTCGTGACATTTTAGGTCATTTTGATAGACCGTCAGGTGTGTCGACAAAACGGAGAATCTCCAAAAGTTATCTTGTATCCTAACCTTGACCCTTGGATATAGATAGACGATAAACAGGTAGATACTGGTCTTTTTATAATAAAACTTTTTTTTTATTGTAAACAAAGAAAAAAAAATTTTGTTATTAGTTTTGCTACTCAGAATTATAGACTGTGCTGTTTAGCAAAAAACTAACAAATATATGTCAAATATGTGCGTTCGCATCAACCTATTGTAAAATTACCACAATCATAGCCTGTAAAACCAGAGAAATTGATCAAAGAAAGCCACAAGTTGTCAATGCAAACTAATAATATTACAGTTGTGATACAGCCAATCAAGTTAATTCTAGTTTTTTTAGTATGGCCAAAGTGGTAAGTGTGGAAAGATCTTGGAATGAATTAGGCGCTTTATATGTATTGTACTGTTCATATAACGTAACATCTCTATAACGTAAACGCTTCTAGAACACATTGCGTTGTAGGAGCTTACTACGGTACTTAAACATATTTCATATTAATGCTTTTGCAAGATCCACTTCCTCCATTCTACAGCTTTATTTTACCATGTCTCTGGTTTTGTTTAAACTTGTACATGTCGAGTAGCTAAGAAAAAGTGACAGAGACTGTTCAAGGATATGTGGTGCATTCCCACAATTCCTAAAACATAGCCTCAGCTCTAGCCACTTAAATACTCAAGTGATCATTAATCGTCATACTATACAGTTGAAATATGTCATTATTCTATAAAATCATTTGAACATTGTTAATCAATAAACACTATCATTATTTATGATTACCTTTACTATTATTTTAAATAGTGAAAAATATTAATCACCTTTACTATAATAAAAGCCATGTCCGTCTGAAGCATCACTTGAAGTTTGTGAAAAAAGATTGCAACAAATGGGGATTGAGCCCATGAAATTCAGCTTCAGCACCTAGGACTACAGGAGCTGTGTCCATCCGTATGTTTGTCTGTCTAAAGTGACTGTTACAGTGTAAGGGAAAAGAGGATAAACCAAGTGGGAATTAAACAACGATATTAAAATTTCATCCAAGCGCACTACAATATGCTCCACATTTACAGTGTAAAAATATTTGCGCGCATAGTTATTACATATGACAGTCTGTCACTACCCCTGGGACGAACAGTCTTTAGTATAATAGGGTTTGTCTGTCCTAAATTATGGTTAAAGGTTGAGGAAAAAGTTTACATTATACAGGATGTCAACCTACGTTATCCAAGCTACCACCTGTACCAAACATGCGCTTTCCAGAATTTTAGAATTATTGCGCGTATACTTATTATTTGTACTTTATTGACACTCCTGATGATCTCTCACTACACTGGAGACTGACAGGGTCCTAGTTAGGATAATGAGTGGTAAAATAATTAACTGTGTTATTCACCCCACATATTATTGAACTACAACAAAGTTCCAGCTACCAAACTTTGTTGAAAGTGTATTTATTACATCATTCATTTTATCCGCTGCTAAAATGACTCGATAGCAGTAGTCTTTTGCAGCTAATTTTATCATTTTTATTTCCAATTTCATTTGTCTTTCAGTACGCTATATAGTTGGTTGACTCACTGTGCCAGGTTACATTATTCCATTTTTGCCCTGACAATAAAATAGGGCTAGTTCTAAATGCAATATGTTAAAGTGAGTTTTCCCTTAACACCTCTTCCTTGATAAACTAAAATCAACCAAATATTTTTCTTTAGAACTATGTACCTACTAACTTTCATTAACCATGGCAAAATACACTGACTGAACATGAACAGATTCTACATGTAGTATAAAAGCATTTACTTGAATATGCTACATATTATCTGAAACCATTTACAGCCATGCAGCTTTTGAGTCATAATTTTAACCATAATGCATTGCAACTCGTGAAGAACATGAAACAATATATTACATAGTATGTGTCTCTTTTGTTAGATTTTATTTATCTTTCATCTTGTATCGTGGTATTATAATAAAATTAATAGTGTAAAACTTTTAAATCCAGGTAAGCGGTTAAATCAACATGATGCTTTCTTTTTCATAAAAAGTGGACACGGTTTATTTTCCTTTGAAATTGTACTTGTACAACAATTATGCCTTTTGCATGTGAGACGATCATTAGTGAACATAAATAGAGAGTATATATATGGTAACTTACGCTTGGTAAGAAATTCAACAATAGTTAGTTCAAGAGAAATGAATGAGCAGACAACTTCCAAGTTTTACTCTGTCTCAATAAGTGTGGTCAACACAATCCTGTCTGTCACCATGTAGGGATCAAAGTTACTTGAAAGATGTCTGTCTTCTAAGTAACCCTTGCCTTCACCAGCCACCTGTCAAGTAGAATAGGATTCCATTCAAGATCTGCAACTGAAAATGTTGCAGCTCTGCCACCTTACCAAACACCTACTTGTGTGTTGACTATAAATATATTCCCACAACCAAACACGAGTGAAGCGATTGGTTGGGAGATTTATGATAAATGCACATGTGCACACAACTCCCAAGAATTATTCATCAACAATGAGACGAACCCTTGTCTCTAAATTTCATCAACAAATTTAACCATCGTTTTGTAGAGTCGTTAAAGTTTAATAATGATACAAAACACATATAAGCCTATTTAAATATGTTACCGAGTCTTTGTAAACCGTCGTTATTATCTTAAAACTTACCCATCTGATTGGATTATACACAAATAGACAGATTTATTTGGACGAAACTCGTTATTAAAACATGCTAAGCCTCACTTTTATCAAAGTTAAGACTCGAAATTGAAACACTGAGCGACAGAGAATAGAACGATTAAGTCATGCGCATTTCACGAAAAAATAACGTGCACATTTCACCAGTCTATAGCATTGTCGAATTGCCGAAAGTTTCTGTAATTAACGTAGGATTACAGAAATCGCTTCATTTTTGCTGATTTCAAAGTAACTGACATTTTAGACACATTTGAGTACTTTGGTATTCTAACTGATGTCCAACGCAGTGTAAGTAAAGGAAATGACGATGATTTTTTTTAACGATTCGTATGAGATTATTACGAAATTTAATTATAAGTTTGGATATTCTTCTTGATACTTCTTGATATTGTTAGCTATGACGTTTTGAAATGTAAACGAAATTGTTCATTGGTTTTCTATTATTACTGTATTACTATATTAATAATATTGGTTATTCTAATAATATCAGTGCATTTTACTTCTAATATTGCATTTCTCCTATTGCACGGGGAGAGATATAAAAATATAATCTTTTCCTTTCATTATTGCTGTTTGTCATGACCAAACACTTTTTTAAATAGATTTTATAAAAATCAATATAAATATCACTTCTTGATATCGTTAGCTATGACGTTTTGAAATGTAAACAAAATTGTGCATTGGTTTTCTATTATTACTGTATTACTATATTAATAATATTGGTTATTCTAATAATATCAGTGCATTTTACTTCTAATATTGCATTTCTCTTATTGCAGGGGGAGAGATATAAACATATAATCTTTTCCTTTCATTATTGCTGTTTGTCATGACCAAACACTTTTTTAAATAGATTTTCTAAAAATCTATATAAATATCACTTCTTGATATTGTTAGCTATGACGTTTTGAAATATAAACAAAATTGTAAATTGGTTGTATATTTTTACTATATTAATAATATTGGTTCTTCCAATATCAGTGCATTTTACTTCTAATATTGGCCAATATTGCATTTCTCCTGTTGCAGGGAGAGAAATATAAACATATAATCTTTTCATTTCATTATTGCTGTTTGTCATGACCAAACACTTTTTAAATAAACTTTCTAAAAATCTATATAAATACCACAACTTCTCGATATTGTTAGCTATGACGTTTTGAAATGTAAACAAAAATTGTGCATTGGTTTTCTATTATTACAATATTAATAATATTGATTATTCTAATAATATCCGTGCATTTTACTTCTAATATTGGCCAATATTGCATTTCTCTTATTGCAAGGGAGAGATATAAACATATAATATTTTCCTTTCATTATTTCTGTTTGTTGTATATAATAACACCCACACCCAGTACATTACAGCTACCATTGCAGTTATCCTATTGCACTGCATTGCCATTTGACTGCTAATATTGCATTTCTCAACCATCAGTACCCTTTTTTTTCAATATCACTTTGGTCGTGTGCTGTATGACAGGGAAATTTTTAGTATAATAATATGATGACCAGTATAACCTGGTCAAAAGAAACTAAAACTACAGAATGATGCAATACAAAATGCTGATGCAATGTATTGTCATCCTAAAGTATTTGGCAGTTATCCAAATCAGTTCTCATCAAGAACCATAAATGGTTTAGTAAATTAAGTGCAGCCAGAATACGGCACAATAGAACTGAGGACTTTTGAAATAGCTCAAGCGCTGTTTGAAATAAAATGACAAATCAGCGTATTAAAGAGTGATAAAAAAACCAGTTGAAAACCGCTGCATTAGATAAAATAATATCATTAAGGGCACCCTTTGTCTGACTACATGCTGTCAATGGGTGGGGTGTAGTGCAATTGGTAGAGCGCATGCTCAGCATGGGAGACATACCATGCAGGCTCAATACCCAGCACCTCCATATATTTTCTGTTTTAGTAGCCCAAATATTGATCATGTCAGAATGTGGATGTTTTTAGTTGTGAGTATACTAACAAAAGCGGCAATGTTTCAGCAACAGGAAAGAGCTGACCACACAAACATATAGAATATTACTTATTAGTATTATCACTCATTTAAAGGAATAATTTCCTGTTTAATAATTCACTTACACGACAGGTATTATTATTATTGCTGCTATTATTTCTAATAGAGTTAGCCAGTAACAATAGTAATGCAATAATAATTTTAATAACACGATTATTATTACCAACTATAAACGGTTAAAAAAATTTAATGTAAAATACTTACAAACAATTATTGTGAGAAAAATAAACTAAACTATATCAGACTGTTGATAAAGCTAAGAAAAAGATGTTTTTTAGTAGGAGTTGTCTATCCATGTTCTTCTATTCCCGCTTCCTTTATATTCGTGTGCTATTTATTCTCTTTGTTTTATCAGCATACCTGATGATCTTTTACTGCAGACTAAACTGTGAAGAGCTAGTTTATATAATAGAGGGACCCTCCAGGCCATTTTTTCTCACAAGGGTAGCAAGGGAGAACACAAAATTTTCAAGGTTGACTAGTACATTCTTATAATTCAAAATCAAATTTGATGTGTGAAGCTTTAAGCTATAAGAACATTTATACATCATATAAAGCAACAACTTTATTTATTTATATTTATGTTATAGACAGTTTACACTATAGATATATGCTGTAGTTACATTCCTACACATTTGTAGTTACATTCGGCACAGTTTACACATTTGGCAAAATATTTTAATCTAAAACCTCTGATGAATGGCATGAATGTAAAACAAGCAAACATGGTGAATCATACCTCTAAAAGGAATCTTTTGAAAACCTTAATAATACCTCCAACATTGAACATAGATTTTCAAAAAACAGCCCAAAGCTGCCAAAACCAGCTGGGTTTTTCAAAAACACTTTGGAATAAACAAAGTGCAAACTACAAGTTTTAGTATGTATTTATAATTTCCGAGTTTTCCGTAAAATATTTACATTGGCTTTGGACAGGTGGCAGCTTTTGCGTGCATATTTGTTTAAAGATCTACGACAAGTTGAAGGTAAGTTAAGAAATTTCTTGCATCCAAAAAGATTGTCACACCCCCCGAAGAAAAGTACAAAAATATGGACAACAATGGATTTGCCCATGAAAGGGTTAAATTTATCTTGTAAACATTCTGACGAGGCATTTGAAAAACACAACGTTACTTTTTATTTGAGCGTCACTTTTAAAATAACGCCACTCTAAGGAAAGGGTTTAAAGGTTGACATGCAACAAAATTTACACTACAGTTATTTGGTATCAAAAGATTCACCATATCTTACTCTGTTGCGTTGTAGGCGCCAAATATGTAGAAATGTGATTACAAGCTCTTAAACCTCAAAAATGAACAGTTAATCGCAGCCACCAAGACCGCCGTAGTTTGGATTATCTTTCCAAAACGGCTCAAATGTGATGTAGTTGTGAGAGATGGTTTCCGTTTACACTTTCATGCAAACTTATTCATCGAAATATTTTCACAAACATACTTCCCGCTTTCAATAAAATCATGTCTATTGTTCTTATGCGTCTGTTTTATCATCATTGTAATGCTGTCACTTTTAGCAGTGACATCCTATAACTTACTGTAAAAATTAATTTAATTTTTAAACCTTAACTCGAATAAGTACATATCATTGTCTTGTACAAGTCATTGTACAAACTCTTAAAAGCTCAAAAATGAAAAGCGGCTGTAGATTGGAATCCGCTTATTTCTCTGACGTATTCATTACAGGTTGGTTATTGTTTTGTCACAAGATTTTCTCACTTTTTATAACGGTTTTTTTCACGTTCTCAGCTTTTAAGAGCTTGTAATCTCATTTCCACATATTTGGCACCTACAACACAACAGAGTAAGATATGGTGAATCTTTTGATACCAAATAACTGTAATGTGAATTTTGTTGAAAGTCAACCTTTAACATTTTAATGTTTAACCGCCATGGCGTTCAGATGAAGGTTTTACGGTACCGTGCTTGAAAACGCAATAGAACAAACAAATTCTTTCAAAAGCTCGATTGCTTTATCGCGCATGGCTGGTCTATGTACACCAATTTACCTTCCGAAAAATGGGTAATCCAATGCAAACGATATACCTCCTCAATAGCAGATATATATGTTCGCTTTCCATTGAGTCTCATAGGCTATACAATAAATTACCGGATAGTTGTTATTTTAAAATATCTTATAACTTACGACTCATAGCGAGCAATTTGATTGACTCACCGCATATGTGGACTGACATGAGATGAGATGAAACAACTTCTTTCAATTCCAATTGCCGACTGGACATCTAGTCATGAAAGCATATCTCAGTATCTGCAAAGAGAAAAATGTGAAAATCAATTTGAAAAACAAATTTTAAATTGATGCGGTTGTGATTCGCAAAATGTTATTATAATCGCTTACCTCTAAAAGTTCATCAAATATACACCCGCATTTGCTTCCAAATGGCTCCTTTTGATAACTAGCCACTCACGGGTGAAAGCATTCCATCCTTTCTTCCCTATAAATTGAGCAGACAGGTTTGAGATTAGAAAACGTTGTGAAAGGTCTTGAACTGCCGAAAAAATATAAAATAGTTCCGAATTGAACTAACAATCAGAACGCAACTAGCCAAGCAAACGATGCTCCTTTTTTGTCTTTTGAGAATGTTAATACTTGTTTCAAAATGATAATTTTTGATGCCCATTATATTAAAAATATGGTTTGTATCACTCGATCTTGAATATATATTTATTTGTTTAATTTGTTAAACTATTATTATTATATAACTATATCATAAACATTACTATATTACCAACTCACAGGTCTATACCATATTATTTCATAGCATCATTGTAGGTATACAAACTGATCTTACTATGTATCGATGCTAATAATAACTCCTTTCGATTGCGCATAAAAAGCCAGTTTTTGCTGAAAACTGTGGTGAATATATAAGAGAGAGCAAGAACCTTCAATGCAACACTGTTAAACATGGTTCTATACTTAAAATAGGCCTTCTAATCTAGAATGAAATATAAAATGAATGGTTTTAGCAAATTTCAATGCAGGCTGTAAGATCATTCTACATAGGTTAAATTCAAGCAATAGTAAGCGACTGGTAGAGATTTTTCTCAACTTTTAAAATTGTTTAGTTTATATTTTGGTTTCTACGTGTACAGTCTTATGACCATTGTTCAAGTCTAGTTTTTAAGATATATTTCTTCAACAGATTATTGTTGTTATTATACAGCTGTTTTAAAATTTGCAGCATAACATTTGACAATGCCTTGGCCATTACGTTTGGCTTCACTATAAACAGTGTTTAGGCTCTCATATCGACTAGTGAGTGATGTGAGAAAAGACTTTAGGTCAGAAGACGATGCACTCTGTATTAAAAAGCCAGAAAAAACAGCATTCAAGCAAAAGATGTAAGGCAAAAGTCAGGGCGCAACTGAGAGTTGTGGAAGGGTTTGGATTGATAGCTGACCAATAAGCCCACAGAAATAATAATTATGGAATCATGTAATAATGCCGAAAGACATTGCAGGAAGCATCGCAATACCTCAACAAGCAAATATTAAAATTTAGGGCAATTTCTATGCGACTAGAAATATCAAGCATGAGAGTTTCCAAACCATCAGAGCTGGTGTTAATATATCAGACATCAGTCGGATTGGTTGCTGTCTGACCTATATAATGAAAAACTTATGAATGATAAACCGCATGAAATTGTTACTAAATCATGTTTATTATTTTTCAACACCGCTTAATATGAAAGAGACTAACTGGTTACAACAATTACCAACATATACTCAGCAATGCTAACAACTCTACAGAATGCCAGGCACGAGCAGCGGTATATCGCCAATATTACAGGAGCCAGCCAAATTTAGGACTCGTTGCAGCATTGTAGCAGTCAGCATACACCAGATCAGCAACTAGTCATCAGTGAGACAAACATTTACAACACTTTATTAAGTATACTAAAATATAGCTGATGACATAATTTTGTTTTGGATAATGTTGTATTGTATAGCATTAGAAAAAATATAGCATAATTGTTCATGAGCTCAAATATTGTATTTTATGTAAAAAGATTGACGAAATGGCTGTGAAAAGAATGGCATAAAATGATAATATTTTTTGTGTCATATACGTTAGCGAGAAGGGGTGACCACACACAGCAGGCAAGACCAACAGAAGGCCATGATAGCCAAAAATCCTACAACCAACTGCTTGCTGAAAATTGACACATATAATATGAAATACACAACACACACGATTCACCCAAAGGTGTCAAGCCAGGAAGCCATAAAGCCCTGAGAGAAGAGAATTTATACCGCTAATAGAAAGAGCTATCACTACATGCTCTAGACACGCACTCATTGAACCTAGCAAGGTCGTAGCAAATAGGGCTAAGTATACAAGCATATTGTTTTTTTTGCTTGGCCAAATGAATATTAACAAAACAATTTTGATTTTGATTTTTTAAAGAAAATAGAGTTTACAGACACTTGGAATAAAACCACTTGTGTGTTTTTGTCGATTAGGCAATAGTTACCTTTAGACAGTTGCAAACCTCACAATCCTAACACTACTTGTGTGAGCAGTAATACTTGGGCTCATTATTGGCAATGGTGCAATACTGTAAAAAAAATTTCAAGGAAAGTTGTAGTAGTGCCCATTTTCATTGAGTGATTTGTTGACTGAATTTTGCTTTATAGCAACTGTTGGATTTTTGTGAGGCAGAAGTTCCACTGTGTTTTCAATCAGTCAAAATTTTTCTTGGGAGAAAGCGAATTCAAGGTTCAGAGGCTAATCAATACACATAGATCAATTTAGTATTTTCACCAAAAAAAGAAAACACAAAAACAATACATTCCATATAAATGTGACAAACATCAAAAAATAAGGTTAATGTTCTCCCTTGACAGAAGGCTTCACATGATTGTTCATGAATGCATAGACCAGGATAATGGTAGGGCTAATGACAGATGTGCATTGATGCTCCATACTTTAAATCGGTGTGTGTTGACACCAGTTGACACAGATGACTGGTATTGCTAAATGAAAAATTAGGAGGTTCAGACCTGTTGTGAAATTGTCCCTATACTTTGATGTGTGCTTTTAGAAAAAGAATATGTTGAAAATGTTAATACTGATGTATCATTCAATGATGCATCAGGGTGGAATCTTTCTATTCATTTTAGTTTCAATTATGTTCAGTTTATATGTTTTTCTGTCATGTACTTTAGTCTCATACAGCTAGGAGCTTTAACAGTTAAAAGAAAGAGTCAGCTGACCTGTTGGTTTTATAGATGTCTCTGTTAAACAGTGTGATGATGTTGATAGTGAGCAATGAGTGCTCAAGCTATATTCTCAAGGCTGTTGGGGTTAGTGTCTGAAGTTTAATTAGCAGCATTTCAAAGTTTCATGTATTTATACCAATGTATTCATATCTCATTTTTCAGCAATGATTTTGATATCAAAACAACAAAAACCAGTTTTGGCGACAGAAACACTTGGGATGCAAGCTGCACGCTGTGACATGAACCAACACAGACTTATGAATTACGGATGTTAATACCAATTGCTCAACCAACAGCAATTATCAATATCTATGTGTTTAGTTCGCTGATAGTAAATAGCACATGATAAGACCCCAAAAATATATACCTACATACAATCATGTCAGAATGTGGATGTTTTTAGTTGTGAGTATACTAACAAAAGCGGCAATGTTTCAGCAACAGGAAAGAGCTGACCACACAAACATATAGAATATTACTTATTAGTATTATCACTCATTTAAAGGAATAATTTGCTGTTTAATAATTCACTTACACGACAGGTATTATTATTATTGCTGCTATTATTTCTAATAGAGTTAGCCAGTAACAATAATAATGCAATAATAATTTTAATAACACGATTATTATTATCAACTATAAACGGTTAAAAAAATTTAATGTAACATACTTACAAACAATTATTGTGAGAAAAATAAACTAAACTATATCAGACTGTTGATAAAGCTAAGAAAAGGATGTTTTTAGTAGGAGTTGTCTATCCATGTTCTTCTATTCCCGCTTCCTTTATATTCGTGTGCTATTTATTCTCTTTGTTTTATCAGCATACCTGATGATCGTTTACTGCAGACTAAACTGTGAAGAGCTAGTTTATATAATAGAGGGACCCTCCAGGCCATTTTTTCTCACAAGGGTAGCAAGGGAGAACACAAAATTTTCAAGTTTGACTAGTACATTCTTATAATTCAAAATCAAATTTGATGTGTGAAGCTTTAAGCTATAAGAACATTTATACATCATATAAAGCAAAAACTTTATATGAATTGTTTAACTTGAGTAGAATTTATGTTATAGACAGTTTACACTATAGATATATGCTGTAGTTACATTCCTACACATTTGTAGTTACATTCGGCACAGTTTACACATTTGGCAAAATATTTTAATCTAAAACCTCTGATGAATGGCATGAATGTAAAACAAGCAAACATGGTGAATCATACCTCTAAAAGGAATCTTTTGAAAACCTTAATAATACCTCCAACATTGAACATAGATTTTCAAAAAACAGCCCAAAGCTGCCAAAAACCAGCTGGGTTTTTCAAAAACACTTTGGAATAACCAAAGTGCAAACTACAACTTTTAGTATGTATTTATATTTCCGAGTTGTCCGTAAAATATTTACATTGGCTTTGGACAGGTGGCAGCTTTTGCGTGCATATCTGTTTAAAGATCTGTTTAAAGATCTGTTTAAAGATCTGTTTAAAGATCTGTTTAAAGATCTTTAAACAAAAATACAAAAGATACAAAAATATGGACAACAATGGATTTGCCCATGAAAGGGTTAAATTTATCTTGTAAACATTCTGACAAGGCATTTGAAAAACATCACGTTACTCTTTATTTGAGCGTCACTTTTAAAATAACGCCACTCTAAGGAAAGGGTTTAAAAGTTGACTTGCAACAAAATTCACATTACAGCTATTTGGTATCAAAAGATTCACCATATCTTACTCTGTTGTGTTGTAGGTGCCAAATATGTGGAAATGTGATTACAAGCTCTTAAACCTCAAAAATGAACAGTTAATCGCAGCCACCAAGACCGCCGTAGTTTGGATTATCTTTTCAAAATGGTCAAATGGGATGTAGTTGTGGTAGATGGTTTCTGTTTACACTTTCATGCAAACTTATTCATCGAAATATGTTCACAAACATACTTCCTGCTTTCAATAAAACCATGTCTATTGTTCTTATGCGTCTGTTTTATCATCATTGTAATGCTGTCACTTTTAGCAGTGATATCTTATAACTTACCATAAAAATTAATTTAATTTTTAAACCTTACCTCGAATAAGTACATATCATTGTCTTGTACAAGTCATTGTACAAACTCTTAAAAGCTCAAAAACGAAAAGCGGCTGTAGATTGGAATCCGCTTATTTCTCTGACGTATTCATTACAGGTTGGTTATTGTCTTGTCACAAGATATTCTCACTTTTTATAACGGGTTTTTTTCACGTTCTCAGCGTTTTTGAGCTTTTAAGAGCTTGTAATCTCATTTCCACATATTTTGCACCTACAACACAACAGAGTAAAACATGGTGAATCTTTTGATACCAAATAACTGTAATGTGAATTTTGTTGAAAGTCAACCTTTAACATTTTAATGTTTAACCGCCATGGCGTTGAGGTGAAGGTTTTACGATACCTTGCTTGAAAACGCAATAGAACAAACAAATTCTTTCAAAAGCTCGATTGCTTTATCGCGCATGGCTGGTCTACGTACACCAATTTACCTTCCGAAAAATGGATAATCCAATGCAAACGATATACTTCCTCAATAGCAGATATATATGTTCGCTTTCCATTGAGTCTCATAGGCTATACAATAATATACCGGATAGTTGTTATTTTAAAATATCTTATAACTTACGACTCATAGCGAGCAATTTGATTGACTCACCGCATATGTGGACTGACATGAGATGAGATGAAACAACTTCTTTCAATTCCAATTGCCGACTGGACATCTAGTCATGAAAGCATATCTCAGTATCTGCAAAGAGAAAAATGTGAAAATCAATTTGAAAAACAAATTTTAAATTGATGCGGTTGTGATCCGCAAAATGTTATTATAATCGCTTACCTCTAAAAGTTCATCAAATATACACCCGCATTTGCTTCCAAATGGCTCCTTTTGATAACTAGCCACTCACGGGTGAAAGCATTCCATCCTTTCTTCCCTATAAATTGAGCAGACAGGTTTGAGATTAGAAAACGCTGTGAAAGGTCTTGAACTGCCGAAAAAATATAAAATAGTTCCAAATTGAACCAACAATCAGAACGCAACTAGCCGAGCAAACGATGCTCCTTTTTTGTTTTGAGAATGTTAATACTTGTTTCAAAATGATAATTTTTGATGCCCATTATATTAAAAATATGGTTGATATCACTCGATCTTGAATATATATTTATTTGTTTAATTTGATAAACTATTACTATTATATAACTATATCATAAACATTACTATATTACCAACTCGCAGGTCTATATCATATTATTTCATAGCGTCAGTGTAGGTATATAAACTGATCTTACTACATGTATGTATGCTAATAATAACTCCTTTCGATTGCGCATAAAAAGCCAGTTTTTGCTAGAAACTGTGGTTAATATATAAGAAAGTGCAAGAAGTTTCAATGCAACATTGTTAAACACGGTTCTATGCCTAAAACAAGCCTTTTAATCTAGAATGAAATATAAAATGAATAGTTTCAGCAAATTTTAACGCAGGCTGTAAGATCTTGATTTTGAAGGCAGAAGTTCCACTGTGTTTTCAGTCAGTCAAAATTTGTCTTGGGAGAAAGCGAATTCAAGGTTCAGAGGCTAATCAATACACATAGATCAATTTAGTATTTTCACCAAAAAAAGAAAACACAAAAACAATACATTCCATATAAATATGACAAACATTAAAAAATAAGGTTAATGTTCTCCCTTGACAGAAGGCTTTACATGATTGTTCATGAATGCATAAACCAGGATAATGGTATAGGGCTAATGACAGATGTGCATTGATACTCCATTGATACTACTTTAAATCGGTGTGTGTTGACACCAGTTGACACAGATGACTGGTATTGCTAAATGAAAAATTAGGAGGTTCAGACCTGTTGTGAAATTGTCCCTATACTTTGATGTGTGCTTTTAGAAAAAAAATATGTTGAAAATGATAATACTGATGTATCATCCTATGATACACCAGGGTGGAATCTGTCAACTTATTTTAGTTTCATTTATGTTCTGTTTATATGTTTTTCTGTCATGTACTTCAGTCTCATACAGCTAGGAGCTTTAACAGTTAAAGGAAAGAGTCAGTTGACCTGTTGGTTTTATAGATGTCTCTGTTAAACTGTGGGATGATGTTGATGATGAGCAATGAGTGCTCAGGCTATATTCTCAAGGCTGTTGGGGTTAGTGTTTGAAGTTTAATTAGCAGCATTTCAAAGTTTCATGTATTTATACCAATGTATTCATATCTCATTTTTCAGCAATGATTTTGATATCAAAACAACAAAAACCAGTTTTGGAGACAGAAACACTCGGGATGCAAGCTGCACGCTGTGACATGAACAAACACAGACTTATGAATTACGGATGTTAATACCAATTGCTCAACCAACAGCAATTATCAATATCTATGTGTTTAGTTCGCTGATAGTAAATAGCATATGATAAGACCCAAAAAATATATACCTACATGCAATTTGATCAGGTGAGTTTTTAGTACACCAGTTGATGCTAATGAGTACATCTTTCTGATATTTTGTAGAAGGCTGTTAAAAACTCAGGAGTTGTCATACATAGTTCTTTTGTTGGTAAAGACTCAATGTCAAAGATGCTCAGTTGAAGTGGGAAGGGGAACTTGTTCTTGTCGACACTTGATGATTCAGAGTTTATATATTTCAGTTTATGGATGCTTCACAGGTGCTTTTCAGGTGCCCATTCTGCTTGTCTCTATACTCCCCATAGCAAATACGTCAGAAACAAGGTTGGTTGAATGTGGTAGATGTCTGTTATTTTCTGCTGATTATATTATGTTAGTGTCAGTATTGCTAGTGATACTAACTCTTTAAATCACTCTATAAAATATATTGATAGAAACTTAGTACCTTTATATCAAATTTAACATGGTTTATCATATTCTTTATTTGTTGGAAGTTGGATATCGTCACTTGGCTACCTCTGGAAGTTTAGAAATTTTAATAGATTATCTTTTGTGACTATCCAGTCACTATTCATGGAAGTTTATTGACAACAAAAAACTTCTGTGTAATTCCTAAAAATGTATTATTTAAGCACTCAGTCTATTTTAGCTAGCCAGAAACATCATGTTTGTACGCAAAGAAAACTGGAGGGTACTACAGAGTTCATACTAGTCATCATGTGCTGCCTCAGGCACATAGCCATAGCCAACCTTACTGATAGCACTCAACCGATGTTTTCCATGGCTTTTATAAAGTGGGTCAGGGTAGATTAATTTGATGATGTCTACAAGCTAGACCTGTCTGTGATGTATTTTGGTGAGCAAGCAGTCTGAACTGGAAAATACTAAAATGTGTTTTATTTACACTAGTAGCTTTGCAGTCTAGGAGGCTGTGAGAGTTTGTCAGGCGTGCAAATAAAGCAACAAAACGAGTGTGTCCAGAAGTATTCTACAATGCTGGAAGAAGGCTGGTTAGGGCGGTCGTTAGAATGTGTGGTTGCTAAGCTGAATGTCATGAGTGTGAATGCAGCATGAAGCAATCTTTTAACCCGACCTCTAACCCTAACATATACACTCCTATTATAGCAAAGGTAGTCCCTTGGCCATCTAATGTGATGTGAAAAGTTGATAAGAGTTCCAAATAAAAGGGCAGAGAGTAAGGGCATGCACAATATTTTCAACGTGTTTAAGTGAAATGGTGTATGCAGGAATTGGCCGTATGGTCTGATAAGATGACAGTCGTGGGTTCAAATTTCTTATAATGCATTCTTTTTTCTCAATGTCCAACCATGGTTTGAGACAAACGAACACTGCTTTAATTACGCATATAGTAAAATTATTAATAATATGTTCAGGGCAATCCCCAACATTTGAGTGTTTCTTTTGTTTTTGACAGGCCCTGCAGGTCATCCACATAGATATACTGTTTATAATTTAGTAGCCTTGTCATCACCAACAACTGCTTGCCTCATAACTGATCATCTCATGAGCATGCTTCCAAGCACCTGCAAACATCTGCCTTCAATATTTAAACAACATGGAATTTGGGCCATCAGAGAGGTTTACTAGCAAGGTGAGTAGTTTATCTTCATTCTTTTTGCATCACTCTTATTCATGCCCATCACATTTTTGTGAGTCATGCGAGTATTCTCAAGTCAAGACATGTCTTCAAAATGGAAAAAATATTTAACTGAGAAGGTAGTTTGTATATTTTCATGCCACGACTTGACAATTGGTATAATATAATTTATCACCAATGATCTGCTGTAAATTATTACTATAATAGGATATGTATATGTTCGTGTATCAGTGTGTCCAAAACAAAAGTTAGAACTTGGAGAAAAAGATACTTTTGTACGGGTTTGGACACTAGACATTAAGCTTGGCAGCTCGACATTTTAACATCTGCCCAAATCAAACCACTTTAAAGAATATTCAAATAATTATGCAAATAGCTATCCTCTGTACTTTATTGTCACACTTGATAATCACTCACAACATACTAGACTGTCAGGGTACTGACAGTGATAAAGAAATAATAATTTATTCTTTATTCATGAATGTATTTTGTTTATGATGGTTGTTTATTAAAAGCTTTCAAGATAGTAACAAAACAGTTACATTTTCATATTTACTGAGGCTACAAGTGCAAAATATTAAACCGAATAGTAATAATTGTTTGTGTACAAAAGGGGGTTGAGGTTTTTTTTGTATTGGTATTGGTAATTACATAAAATTAATTATTAATAAATTAATAAAATTGGTAGGCCTATTGGTAATGGTCTGAGGGTGAATCTTTTGTTCTACTAAATGAAACGGATAAATAGCAAAGCTTATAGCCTTCTATTTTATCATAAACATCTGCCTATATCTTAACAACTTGTCTTGACACTCTGTGCAGGTGCTTGAGATAGATCGACAACTGAAGTCCTGAGCCCTCCAAAGTTCACAGCAGGATAGATCATTTCTTGTTAAGTCCTTTATAGACATCTAGGCAGAAGTGTAGGAAAAGAGATGAGAACTTTTGGGAACTTCTAAGAAGTAAACAGATTTTAATTCATAACTGACAATCTGCCATAGAAACCAACATCTGTTAATACTTGTCAATACTTAGTTATAGCTTGAGAGACACCAGAGATGGTGAGTTGCAAGTTTACATTTATTCATGTCTTTCTTAGGGCACTTTTCAAATCGATACACCTACCCTTGGTTCTGCAATCAGTAAAAATATGTTGACCCCTACATTCAGTTGGACGTCAATATTCTGTAGGTGTGCATGATATCCAATGCTCATTGTGTAGGAATTATTTCAAAGCAAGTAGATTTTCTAAGCACTGACAAAGATAAGCAGCAATAAATAACAAACAGCAAATAACAAATAGCAAACAATAATGAAGCAAGTCCTTATTAATCAAAGCTGTAATAGAGGTGAGTGCTTACAACATAAGCACTATACTGCACATCTACTATATAAACAGCAATCGTTGTCTGTCTGTGTATCCACCTTATGGAGTACCGTACTTTTCGGACTATTAGCCGCTGCTAGGTATCTAGGGCGCATTAACGGCTTTATACGCTTTATACGTTTTATTCTAACGCATTACACCCCTCTATTATACATAACCATAAATATAAACCTAAAAACTACTTTTCACCCGGACAATCGTATTATCTCATGTAGGAATAGCATCTAGATTCGCTTACCTTTGATCAGACAAAGACACTACAATATTTTATTTTTACATAACATTTCGTCGTACCAGTATCATCATATTCAGAGTTTTGATGGATAGCTGTTGGTGGAACTGTAACTTTTTTATACACACACTTCTATGCAAAAATTGTTATTATTAATTCAACATATTCACGAATTTTATTCTGTTTTCTCAGTTCATATTAATTGTATCATTACCGAATCATCTCATATTGTAATCATAGCAAAACAGACTCAATTTAGCTATTACTTGCTAATTATTTAAAATTTACATCTAATCCCTTTTACAATTGTTTTATTTTTTTTTAATTTATGAGACTGGCAGAAAACCTTTTCCTCATGATATGAAGTTTGAAAGTTACAGTTGTTTGACAAAGTTTGATAAACTTTACAGTTGTTTTTGTTTTCTCTTAAATTATTTCAACTACAAAAAACACTTTTCTCCTGATAGGCTATCTATCATGTTTTTTCATGTTACCTATGTAGTTTGAATGTTAGAATAGCAAATGTTGTTATATATGTTAAATACAAATAGATTTTCTGTGCAAAGACTTTTTTATTACCTGGGTACAAGTACAGATTATGGTGTAAAATGTTGAAAAAATACTTTACCGAAGTTGTTTTCTCACCTTGAAGCGGATTAAAACTTACATTATTTTATTTTAATGGGAAAAATTGTTTCGGATCTCAAACTTCTGGAGCTGATTATGTTTGAGAACTGAGGTTCCACTATACGTTATCAAAAGATATAGGCCGCTGAAAGTTACGAAATTTTAAATTTACATTGGTTTGAAAACCTTTACAGTTGTTTTATTTATTTTTAAATCAGTTGTCCCGCACAAAAACCTTTTCCTCATGATATGAAGTTTGAAAGTTGTAGTTGTTTGAAAAAGTTTGAAAACCTTTACAGTTGTTTTATTTTCTCTCTTAATTTATTTCAATTACACAAAACACTTCTTTCATGATATGTAGTTTGAAAGTTAGAATGGCAAATGTTGTTATATGTTAAATACAAATCAATTTTGTGTGCAAAGACTTTTTTTACTATCTGGGCAACGCCGCTAGCGCAGCTAGGCTTGAGGCCCGAGTACAGCGAGAGTCTCTAGGCGCGGCTTTCCGGATGAATGAGTTGGCGAGTGCGAGGCGATTGATTGCAAGGCAATCGATTGCAAGGCGATTGATTGCAAGTGCAAACCGATTGATTGCGAGGCAAGTGCAAAAGCGCGATTGTCAACTGCTCGGCAGGTAAAGACTGGTCAGCCGAGGTGGGGGCTCAGCGGCAGAAGTGCGCGATCGTCAACTGCAAATACAGACAGGTAGAAACGCATGCATGAATCTAGACACATGAATCTAGAATATTTACTAGATTTTACACGCATCTAGCTGTAAGACACATTGCAGATTTCCATTGTTCTCCTCAACGTTGACATGTATATGTGCATACGTACTCTGATCAAGACAACAATTTCAATAGACTGCAAATTTGGAGTTGTTTTACAGTATGAAAGGCAACTCTCAATAAATCTTACGCTGCACGTGAATCCGCTCCGGTAGGCGGGTAATGCAGCTAGTACAACATAAGCTGTGCTTGCTACTGAACCAGGGTTTCTACATATATGAAGTACCATCAAATTTGTCAAAAGCAATGTTAATGATAAGCAGTACCGGTAATATTTACTATACATGTATTAGGAGTCATGTCCGTTTTTATGAAAGCATGGATATAGGTTTGAAAAAAAATTTCACTATTCAGGTTTTGAACTCTCAATACCCTGCTTCGTCCCAGTCTGTGCCACTTGTTCACCTTCCAGTAGTTTAAGATTATTGTACAGATGGTAGAGTAATTATCTGTGCTTCATTGACACACATGACGATCTCTCATATCTTACTAGACTGCCAGATTACTAGTTATTAATAGGGTAACAAGTTAGTTGGTGTTATCTTCGTGTGTGAGTCTAAGTGACTAACTATGCAGCTCATATACAACATTTGTTGGCAAGGTTTCCAGAATTACTCAATATCTTGAAAATGGTAGCTAGTCCAATCAATAATGACATTTAATCATTTTGTTGAAAATCTTTATATTTTAAAAGAATATATGGGCTAGTTTTTGAATGTCTGCAGGTAAAATGAAACTAAATATGACAAGGTTGACAATATGAACACAATAATAGAATAACACAATAACAGAATAATTAAATTAGGAGCCATTAAATTATGTAGCAGTGAATGAAACCAAACTGTTCGGAGCTAAAATGGTAGAAATAAGCTTGCACCACTTTAGTTTTTCCTATCAGTTAATAGTATTCAAGCAATGACTCAGCACAACAGGCTCTAGCTGTACTCTTTTTGAGGTAAAATATTCATAAATAAATGAATTACGGTTTCATTGCGTCAACAATGCAGCATCCCAATGGAGTCGTTTACACCTTTGATAAAGATTATGCTGAAGTATTTGTGTGGAATCAGAAAGTGCCCCTAATTACCAGTTTATTACTAGTTATATCGGTTGTGCTCTCACTGTAATGTTCTTTATACCAGCACTGAGTTTACAATAAATTAGTAAAAGACATCCCAAATATATATATGTATGGAGAGCTGTTATAGCAAAAGTGTTATTCTTAAATTATCCATTAAGCAAGTAAATTTAATATGTAATTATTCTATAAATAACCAGCTATGTATAATATTACTAAAAACTCCCCTGTACTACAACCCACGACCAAAGTGATATTGGAAAAAAGAAAGGGTACTGATGGTTGAGAAATGCAATATTAGCAGTCAAATGGCACTGCAGTACATTAGGATAACTGCAATGGTAGCTGTAATGTACTGGGTGTGGGTGTTATTATATACAACAATAAGCAATAATGAAAGGAAAAGATTATATGTTTATATCTCTCCCCCTGCAATAGGAGAAACGCAATATTAGAAGTAAAATGCACTGATATTATTAGAATAACCAATATTATTAATATAGTAATAATAAAAAACCAATGCACAATTTTTGTTTACATTTCAAAACGTCATAGCTAACAATATCGAGAAGTTGTGGTATTTATATAGATTTTTAGAAAATTTATTTAAAAAGTGTTTGGTCATGACAAACAGCAATAATGAAAGGAAAATATTATATGTCTATTATAATCTCTCCCCCTGCAATAGGAGAAATGCAATATTGGCCAATATTAGAATTAAAATGCACTGATATTATTAGAATAACCAATATTGTTAATATAGTAATACAGCAATAATAGAAAACCTATGAGCGTTCACGCGTCTGGAAGATTTCTGCAAAGTGGGCAAAATAAAAGCTGTTATAAAAGTGTTATAAAGCTGTAGGCCTAATCTACTGTAATGTATGTAGTTCAACAACAATAAAGAAATATGTTTATTATAACTCTGAAATGCAAAATTAGAAGCAAAATGGCAAGCTACTGTGTACTATACACAGTTTGAAAGTTGGTTGCGTTGAATGTAGAATGGTTTTAATAGCGATCTTTAACAGAAAGTAAGTATGAGCATTCACACGTCTGAAAGTTTCATGCAAACTGCAGCAAAATAAAAAATGTTCTCATCATAAAGGGGCATTGTAGTTCGGCCCTAGCTTGTACATAAGCTGTAAAGAATTTTGGCTAACGTTTTAAAAAATGAAACTTTCGATGATTGGACAAAAAAACATAGGCTGATAAACTGTGTACCACAATTTCGTACCTATAAATTGGTCAACGCCTCAAACGGTCTACGTTTATTACAGAAACCTTCGAATAAATTCGATTACAAGTAAACAATGCCATAGACTGGTGAAATGTGCACGTTATTTTTTCACAAAATGCGCACGACTTAATCGTTCTATTCTCTGTCGCCCGCCGTTTCAATTTCCGATTTTAACCTTTATTAAACCAAGCTTTTCAAGCGTTTTGTGACGATTTTTGTCTTAATAAATCTATCTATTTGTTTATAATCCGATCAGATGGGTAAGTTTTAAGAGATTTTCGAGAATATACAAATACTTGGTAACATATTTAGATAGGCCTATATGTGTTTTATATCATTATTATACTTCAACTAATCTACAAAACGATGCCTAAATTTGTTGATGAAATTTTATTACAAGGGTTCGTCTCATTGTTGATGAATAATTTTCGTAAGTTGTGTGCACATGCATTTATCGTAAAAATTCCCAAACTTCGCAACAGCTCGTTTGGTCGTGGAATAATGACATAGTAAATTTTATTCACAATGTAACGCATTGATTGTCCATTGTAATGTCCTAACACTTCCCTGCTAACTTGAAGCTGTATGGGTGACTTCAGCGATTAGATTGTCTCCTTGAGCATCTGGGATTGTTCCTGTTGTATCCATTGCCATCAACTAATCTTGGATTTCATATTTTCGGCTTTAGTACAGTCTGTAGCTGCAGGCAATGGTTGTGATTTTGGAAGACTGCTTGGAGTGTTTGATATTTCGGCAGGTGATTCGGCATTTTCTGGTGAAGCATGTCTAGGACAAAGCTGTTCCAGATGTCTCTTCCAGATTGGTCCTCTGAGTAGTATTCTAACATTGACTGTTCTGCTGCCAAATACTTTGATAGCAACAGCTTCCACTAATTTAGGCTGTGTATCTCTTTTGGGTAAGCAGTATAAAGCATAGCACGGTGTTCCCACTGTGCAATGATGAACTGTTTTAGTCGATTGGTTATCCTGCATCTGTTTGCTTTGAGCTCAATAAGCTGGTAATGGCAGTAATGGATAAAACTTTATTCTGAGTTGTCTCCCATTCAGCAGTTCACTGGGTGAGTAACCATAAAACAGTGGCGTTCTCCTATACATTATCAAGAATTCTTGCAAAGTATACTGGAGGAGAGATCAGACTTTTTGAGTGCTTGGTTGAATGATTGAATTAGTCTTTCTGCAGCTCCATTGGTGGCTAGATGGTATGGTGCTCCTGTCAGGTGAATGACTCCCTGGTTCTTGCGCCATTCTTGAAATTCCTTGGAAGTGAGTGTAGTTCCATTATCAGACATTATGGTATATGGATATCCAAAATGAGCAAAGTCCTTCGCGAGTAAATCTGGAGTAACTTTGGTTGATACTGAATTGGTAGCATGTATATATGGATACTTTGTGTAGGCGTCTACTAACACCAACCAGTTAGTTCCCATGAGGTTATTTGCATGGTCGGTATGTACTCTGCTCCATGGTTTTTTGGCATCATCCAAGGGTGATTTGGTAGAAGATTCGGCTTGTTTTGATGCTCATTGCATGAAGTACATTGGTGGGCAATATCTGTGATGTCTTGATTCATCCTGGGCCAGTAAAAAGCAGTTCTAGCAAGTTGCTTCATTCTCTGCATGCCAAAGTGTCCAAGATGTAAAAGCGGAAGAACTTGCCTTTGTAGAGATAGGGGAATGACAACTCTTGTTCCATACATAAAGCATCCGCTGTCAGCTGACAATGACATCTCCAGTTTTCTAAAGTCTTTTACAGAAAAGCCTTCAGTCATGGTTTCGGCTTGGTTGAAGTCATGCTCTTTAGACCATCCATCTTTCAGATATCTCATCACTGTGCTGAGAACAGGATCTTTAGCAGTCTCTTTTTTCGGAATACCAGGATCTGTTGGATTCAGCTGATTTCCAATGTGTTTGATTGTGCAGACTGTGTCAATATCTTTGCTTTCTTCCTTCCCATCAAACTTGTCATCATGTCCCATGGGTAAGCAACTGAGTGTATCTGCATTTCCAAGTTCAGACATTTTCCTATATTCAATGGTATAGGTTGAGAGTAAGAGCCCATCTTGCCAGTCTGTTTGCTGCCATAGCCGGTGTTGCTTTAGTTGGTCCAAACAGCGCTAGAAGAGGTTTGTGATCTGTAACCAAGATGAAGTTCCTCCATTAGATTAACTGGTGAAACTGTTTAGTGCATAGATGATAGATAGAGCTTCCTTTTGAATTTGATTGCATGTTCTTTGAGCATCGGTCAATGTCTTGCTCGGATGAAAAATTGATCTTTCACTGCCATCTTTGCATTGGTGAAAAAGTACCACTCCTAGTTAAACATATTACGCATCACAAGAAATCCCGATGTCCAGAGAAGGGTCAAGTGTTCCAACACCGTGTGGTTGCCTATCATATACTTCAGCTTCAAATATGCAGTCTACGGTTTCGCATTCCACTGCCATTGTTCTCATTTTCTGAGTAACTTTTGGAGAGGTACTGTAATTGTAGATATATTTGGTAGAAGTTTGTGGTAAAACTGAATCGATCCCAGGAAAGATTTGAGATTAGCCACATCAGTAGGTACTGGCATCTTCTTTACAGCTTCTACTCCAGCTCTCTTAGCTATTCTCTGGCTAGAAAGTTGATGGCCCAGGTATTCCACAGTTTCTTGTGCAAATATGCATTTCTCCAGTCTACATCGTAGTCTTCTGTCTTGATGTCTTTGTAGAATTCTATGAATGTTCCTCAGGTGATTGTCAGCTGTGTCTCCGCTTACTAGAGTGTCATCAAGATAAACTGCAACTCCTGGAAGATCCGGAGTTAGTTGTTCCATGATTTGTCGAAAGTATCTTGGAGCAGAGCTAATCACAAATGGCAATATCTTCTGTAGTAGAACTTCTCTTTGCTTGCTGAGATCTAATCTCCTTTGACTTTCAGGTGTCAGAGTAATCTGATTATACGCATCAGCCAAATCAAGTTTAGTGAAACCATGTCCTCTTCCAAGTTTTGTCATCAGATCTTTTGGTAGTGGAATAGGTTGTCTGTGTGTCTCCAACTGATGATTCACTGTTACAGATTAGTCTCCACATACTCGGAGTTTTCTTTTGGTTTGTCCAGGCAGCAGTGCTTTTCTCATTGGTACCACTGGTGTTCCATCAGAGTTGAATTAAACTGGTTCCCATATTCCTTTTGCAATTCCGGTGTCATAAGCTTGAGCTGGATTCTCTTCAATGGCAAAAGGTACTGTCTGGTTTTGCAGAATATGGATTGTGCATCTTCTTTGAAGCATATATCCAATTCAAAATCCTTCAGGCATCCCAATTTTTCTAGAAAATATCAGGAAACTCCGAAATAAATATTTCACATGCGGCTCGTAGATTTCCATCGGGTTTGATTTGCTTGATCTCCGGTGATTGGCATTGGTTGATTAATCTATCAACCAAGATTCTAAGTTGTCAAATACCATTTCTTCCTAGAAGGTTGACATTGTTATTCTGCTTACGACAAATTGTAATTGCTTCTAGTGTTGATGTGAATCTAGCTTTGTTTTGACGAGAGAGACTCCTAGTATGTCGATCTTGTCTTTTGTTGTGGACTCATAATGAACTTCTGAAGTTTTCAGTGTAGGGCTTTCCATTTTCCTCTAGTTTTCCAGGGATATGAAATTTTCTTCCGCTCCAGTGTCCACTTCCAAGGTCATCGTGTGCACTTGTGAATCAAGGTTGACATGTAGCTGTGAATTAGTGTGGAAGGTTTGATGGCCTTTACTAAGTTCAAAGGCTTAGCACCTTTTTGCTTTTTACGGCAGACGACTTCTAGATGTCCTGTAAGTCTACAATAATTGAAGGTAAATTTCTTATATCTGCATTTAGTAGATTTGTGGTTAGACTTTCCACACTGGTAGCATATCTGTTGATCTGCAGACATTGATGGCTTTGAAGTTGTCGTCTTCTTGTTTACTACCTTAACATGATTTGCTGCACCATAGACGGTTTCCTTTGCCACTTTTGCTGCTTTTTCCATTTCTATAGCAGTTTTGATAGCTGGGGCAAAAATAAGGTCTTCATCTTTCAATTTCAATAGTGCTTTAAGTATTGCTTCATTCTCGACTGAGCAGATGAATCTTGTACGTAAAGCTTCATCTTGTGCATCGGTAATACTTGCAAAATCACAAGTTGTAGCATCATGTCTTGTTCTTGCTGTTAACTCTTGAATTGTGTCTCATGGATTTCTTTTCATATTGCTTCAGTATTGATATATTTCTCTAATGATGACAGTTCTAGGGTTATATTGAGTCATCATGTAGTCCTCAATATCTTCCATTGGCAGTTTGTTGACTTCTTTTTTAGGAGTTTGTTGATCTGACCAATCAGTTTATTGTTTGTAAATAACTTTTGATTGAGTGGTTAGAAATATCTGTGGAACTCTGTCTTCAGTAATAGAATTGGCTCTTTAAAAGCAGTCAAATTAGTGGAGTAGTTCCTCCTGCTTTTATTTTGGTCTTCTGTTAAAAGTTCGATCAGCCGTCTATTTTCTTCTTTCTGTTGCTCCAGCTGCTCTATTTGCCGCTCCTACTGCTCTCTCTCTCTCTCTCTCTCTCTCTCTCTCTCTCTCTCTCTCGCTGTCTTCTCTATTGATCTATCTGCTCCTTCCGCTGCTCCTTTTGCTGCTCCTTCCGCTGCTCCATTTGTTCTCTTTGAAGAGTCATCTGTTGAGTCAGCAGTTGAATCAGTTGATCAGTTTGAGTAGACATTGTAGAGAAAATCTAGAGTATAGTTGAAGTGTAGAATGTCCAGCTGAAGAGTGTCCTTGTTGCCAATTATATGTTGTGTTCTCACTGTAATGTTCTTTATTCTAGTACTGAGTTTACAATGAATTGGTAAAAGACATCCCAAGTATATTTATAAAGAGTTGTTATAGCAAATGTATTATCCTTGAATTATAAATTAGGCAAGTAAATTTAATATGTAATTAATCCATAAATAACAAGCTATGTACAATATTATAATGACATAGTAAATTTCATTCACAATGTAATGCATTGATTGTCCATTGTCCTAACAATATTTATATCATCTTCACAGAGTAATTGTTACTGTTTGTGTTCATCTACGAATCCTCTAGTTGTGATACTTTCTGCTGCCAGAGTTTTTTACTTAGTGACTAAATATTATACCATCACAAGTTATATTTTATTTTGTTATACCTTTTGCACATTTTACATTGCTTTATAACATAATTTATATATACACGTATATATAAGAGTTTTACTATTTTCTTGAATAAAAATGTAAGTTATTTTACTTATTAATTTTATTCAATTCATTTATTTTTAAGTCTCAGCTTAGAGTGTGTTTTATAGTTAAATCCCTTATAATTTGTGGTTACATGATGGTAATCTATAGATATGCAAAGTTTCTGATGCTAGAGCAAGGAGGGGTGGTGGGAATTCTCCCCATGCATTACTTTTACATGGTATGAAAAAACTCTGTCTAAATTTAAGGTCATGTGAGCCGCTTATTGCACGCTTGCCTCTCTTAAAGGTTGACTTGCAACAAAGTTCACATTACAGGTATTTGATACTAAAAAATTCACCATGGCTTACTCTGTAATGTTGCAGGTGCAAAATATGTGGAAATGTGATCACAAGCTCTTAAAAGCTAAAAAAACGAACAGTTAATCACAGCTGCATGAGACCGCCGTAGTTTGGATTCTTTTTCCAAAACGGCTCAAATGTGACGTAGTTGTGGTAGATGGTTTCTGTTTACACTTTCATGTAACCTTATTCGTCGAAATATCGTCACAAATATACTTAATGCATTCAATAAAACCATGTCTATTGTTCTTACGCGTCTGTTTTATCGTCATTGTAATGCTGCCACTTTTAGCAGTGATATTTAATAACTTACTGTAAATTTTGTTTAATTTTTTAATCTTACCTCGAAGGAGTACATACATGTATCATTGTCTGATAATCATGACAGGCCTGTTGGTCACCTGTGATAATCGAAAAGTGCTGCAGAAATTATTTGCGAAGTATTGGGTCACATGATCAGATTACGACTTGTCAATTAAATAATGCCGAAACAAAACTGTAAAGTAGCGAGCATCTATATTTGATACGAGGTCTTCGGTAAAATTCGAAGTGTTTGTCATAAATAGTGCTAATTCACGTGAGAACATCACCTGACAAGACAATAACCAAACTGTAATGACTAGGTCAGAGAGACTAGGTTTAAAAGCTTTTAATCACATTTCCACATATTTGGCACCTACAACACAACCGAGTAAGACAAGGTGAATCTTTTGATACCAAATAACTGTAATGTGAATTTGTTGAAAGTCAACTTTTAATGAAACTGTTGGCAGCTACCATAGCAGCAGCTACAACTATTTAGATGTTGAGGTCAATAATTTACAGGGTCATCATTTTCTTGTGTTATTCAGGAAGTTGTACAGTACTGAGCATGCAAAGATGCCAGCCAGCTGTGAGATGTCGGCAGCAGTTCAGATCTTACCCGAGTCATTGTTGACAACTTGAGCTGACTCAGTGACTTTATTTTAGTTGATTAGTAACCCATTCACCTGTTTGATTAGCAAAATTGTTCAGCCTGTTCAGCTATTGAATGCCTGTTTTTTACTTGAGCTACTGAGAGTCGTAATACCTGGTAGTCAGATGCTTATGCTGTGTAGAGAGAATCTGGGCTAACATTTGAACAAGCAAGTACCCTGTCAAAGTTTTACTACAGTGCATAGACAAAAACCGAGATATGTAGTTACAACTTCAACTACACATTTTGATGGTACAGTTATAATTGAGGTGAGGAATATATTACTTTAACCAAAAAGCTAGGACTATTCCTTCTTGACAGAAATTGAAGGAGAATCATGGGATCAATAAATATTATTGTTAACTCTTTTGGCTCTTTTATACTTCAGTTGAATTATGAAACCATATCATCAACATTTACACTGCCTTTAAATCCTATATGCGCATACCAAGATTATCTATAGAAACACTGAAATTATTGCTACTTGTTTATGTGTATAATATATAAACATTATATATGTTTTTATGACAGTTTCAGGTATTGGCAATAATATGTTATTGCATAGTTATTACAAATGTGTATGGCATGTAAAATGATATATGTTTATTAAGTGTAAGTGTGTATATGTTATATGGGTATAAATGTATTTGTATGATATAGTGTGGATGTTTGAGTCAATAACAATGAATATTTCACACAAAAATATTTCCGTATTCATTATTTATACATTTGACTATCTAGTTATGTGTGTATATATATATAAAGGTCACTACTATTAAATAATTCATGTTGTATTAATAGGTACATCTCTGAGTATTAGACTTGAGACTAGTTCACTATCTTGAAAGTAGGAGACAATTACAATTATATGTTAATGGTGAGTTATGCTTCCCTTACTGGTTATCTTTTAACAGTTAGTGTAAGCACTAACCTTGACTCATAACAGCATCAAATTTGCCTAGGTAATGTCTCAGAATCTAATGCTTTTCCTTTGCAGCCAAAACTTAAATCTACACAGCCTAGATTGCGACTGCTGCCTTTCTGACACCGCCAACAGCTGAGCAGGCATCGCTATTTGAGTACCCAACTGTGAGACTCAATAAAACTTAGGATATCTGTATTTATATCAATTTGTTGTTCAGAATGATCACTATCCACATGCAGGACATATGACAGACATAGGCCTATTACGATATTGTCTACTCTCTAGAGCTATCAGTTTCCTGTTGGTATTGTGTTTAAAAAGTGTTTATGATCAATCCTGAATTATAAAAAAATCTGCGGTCACAAGTTATTTAACCAGATGTCTGATTTTGGCAGCTGTCCAGTTCAAACCTTGATCACACTCAATAGCGTTGTGTAAATCAAGCCTTTAATAGTATTCTAAGAAACCAGTTGTAAGTGACTAACAGTGACACACTCGTCCCATGACCAAACACAAGCGAAGCGATTGTTTGGGAGATTTATGATAAATGCATATGTGCACACAACTCACAAAAATTATTCATCAACATCGTCGCAAACCCTTGTGCCTAAATCTAATCAACAAATTTAACTATTTTTCAATGGAGTCGTTTAAGTATAACAACGATACAAAACGCATATAAACCTACATGTATTTAAATATGTTAACAAGTCTTTATTATTTGTAGACAATATCCTAAACCTTACTCATCTGATCATATTATACATAAATAGACAAATTAATTTTGCCTAAAATTGCAATAAAACAATTGAAAAGCTTTTTTAAATCATAATTAAGACCGGCCAACAATACGCCAATAAAGTCGTGCGACAGATAGTAGAACTATTAAGCATTGCGCATTTTTTGAGAAAAACGTGCTCCTTTCACCAGTCTATGGCATTGTTTAATTGCCCAAGGTTTCTAATAATTTTCCATTTTTAATGTCTTGCAAAATTATTGAATTATAAGAATAATTATTCGATTTTTTAAAATTATTTTAAGATATAATTATAAGAATAATTATTTGAATTTATCCAAAGGTTTCTGTAATAAACGTAGACCGTTTGAGGCGTAGACCAATTTACAGGTACGAAATTGTGGTACACAGTTTATCAGCCTATGTTTTTTCTTTGTCCAATTACTGAAGGTTTCATTAAATTATTTAAAACGTTAGCCAAAATTCTTTACATTTTATGTACAAGCTAGGGCTGATCTAGAATGCCTTTTTAGGACGAGAAAATTTTTCTATTTTGCTCCAGTTTGCAAAAACCTTTAAGACACATGAAAGCTCATACTTGCTTTCTGTTAAAAATCACTATCAAAACTATTCTACATTTAACACAACCAACTTTCAAACTGTGTATATTACACAGCAGATTGCCATTTTACTTCTAATATTGCATTTTAGAGATATAATAAACATATTTCATTATTGCTGTTGTTAATTTATATACAGTACAGTAGGTTAGGCCTACAGCTTTAATTAATATTTATTTTATTGTTGTAAAACATAGGTTTGAGATAGTAGTAGATTAGGTGTGATTTTTATACAGCCTTTTGTTTTGCACAATTGACTTTTTGAATCTAATTTAAAAACAACTTGACAACTACCATGGACATACAACTTCCCAGAACACCACATTGTGTCCGATGCAGTGGCCGTCCACGTGTCTCTCAATTATTACTGCTCAATAGGAGGATAAATAGAAGGTCCTCACAGCAACCATCAATATCAAATGCTAATGTTCAACAACACGCTACTCAAATTAATAACAACAACTCATATGATTCAGCGAATGTTTTAGTAGATGTTGTAGGTGATGTAAATGACATGGACTTGGCAGTCCCTTTGTTTCCAGATGATGATCATGATTTTACGAACATCATTGACCATGAAAATATTGCCCAAAACAATATTGCTCCTCCCAACGCTGCCCTCACCCCCTTTATCACATTCCTCATTTTCTATCTTTAGATTGTTCTGATTTTCAAGAACTGCGTAACAACTTTCTAGGCAAACTTGAAAGCAACATATCTTACCTCACATGTACTGGATGTAACGAGAAACATTTCATTAGGCTACATACAATACTCAAATACAACTACATTTGTATGTCATACATGCCAACAAGCTAGACCTGTCAGTGTTAATAAGTTCAGTGCAGCCGACAATATAGACCCAGGTCCATCTGTTGAACTTTTATCTTCTCTTACGCTTATAGAACGGTTACTCATTGCTCAGGTTAATCCTACAAGGTCAATATTCCGTCTTCCGCGTGGTGGCCAGTTTGGGTTTAGAAGTCATGTCAGAAAATGTCATGCCAGACAGAAGATATGTTCAGAGGTCATGTCAGGGCGTGGGCTGTATGACAGGGAAATTTCTAGTTAATTTTATGTTTTATAATTACACACTTTATGCTAGTTTGTGTGTGCGTGTGTGTATATATTTCATTTCATTAATTATTAGAAATATAGCATTAAGCAAAAATGAAGATATAGTTATAATATTGATCAAGTTGAACAAAATAAATGAAAGTTTAGTTCCTACTAGTTAAGGCATGATGAGGCCCACATGCGCAGAAGCACTGCAGCTAGTTGAGGCGCTGTGCTCACAGAAATTGACAAACTCAAACAGAAGGCCTGAATTAATCTAGGCTTAACACATGGCTGTTAACATTAGCCCTAAAACTAATAAATGCAGAGGTTTTGCGCAATTCTATTGGAAGACTGTTCCATTGTGATGGAACTCTGTATTCGATTGCTTTCTGACATGAAGCAGTATTAAATAATGGTAAAAGTAGATTGGTTTCTAAAAATCTCGTGTTATGGCGTGAATCTTCATTGGTTTCGTCATCACTTGAATACAATTTTGATGAGCTATCGAGAAAATTCTATACTGATAAATTTTATCAACAGGCAACACAGACAACTAAAGTTAGTGGTGGTTTTTAAATATTATGCGCATTAGACGTTTTGTGATATTAGTATTTTTTTAAATAACAAAATGGAGCATTTTTTCATGACTCCAGACAGTAACTAATTTTTGAGTTAATAAACACAATATAATTAGTTTCATAATACTTCTGGGTAAACATTTAGAACATCTACTAATCAAGTCTGATATAGATTCTATCTGTTAATTCAGCTTATTTTGTGTGTATCCCATATCAGGTGACTGTTCAAATGAATTCCTAAGAATTTGATCGATAATGTCTCTTTTAACTCTGAATCAAATAATTTTATTGTTTTTTAATTTAATTTTCTTTTGATGATTTCTTATTACAATGTACATTATTTTGTCCTTGTTTACAGTTAATTTATTTGTATTACACCATTGTTCAATTATTTTAAGTTTATTATTAACTTTATCAGCGTCATTATTCAAATTATTAGACTAAAAAAATAAATTTATTTCATCAGCATATGGAATAGGTTTTAAATGATTAGTAGAAAACACAAGATCATTAATATATGTTAAGAATAAGGTTGGACCCAGGATAGAGCTTTCAGGAACACCACAATTTATACTTAAAAAGCTAGATTTGTAATTTTCTATAAAAGTTACCTGTTTTCTATATTCTAAGTAGTTTTTTATCCTGTGAGTGGATAACGATGAAAAGTGCATATATTTAATTTGTGAATAAGTATATTGTGGTCAATAGTTTCAAAAGCCTTACTAAAATCAAGAAATATCCCTAATACTGCTCTGAAATGGTTCATTGTCAATAAAACTTTATTTGTGAGCTCAAATAATAGTTGGCTAGTGTCTCGGCTTTTTCTGAAACCAAATTGTTGTGTCGTAAGAATGCAAGAATGTAAGTATGTGTGTAGTAAGCTAAATTTATTTGAAATCAAAGTTTATGTTATACATCTGTCTTGAAGATAAAAACTTCCTATGGTTTGTACTGCTGCTACTGCACATATACATAGTACATTGTAATGTTTCATTTTATGGCATATCATACTCACTAAATACGCAAAGTTACCATCGGAAACTTAGCTACTAGGCTAACATATACTACAAGGCTAACATACTGTTTTATTGCTAATTTTTAATATGTTCAGCACTTATATAAAGCTTCGTGGATTATACTAGGGCATGTTGGCATTATATGATCACTATGGTTTCTATACCCCTACATACAACTCTTCACCATATGATGCCAAAACTGAAACAAATCAAAGTTGTATCCTGAGGGTGCACTGTAATAAAATCTGCATGCTCTAACGTTTATTTTTATAACCAGGAAGTATTTGCCTCTGGTACTGAACTACATACAAAAGACTGTGTAGGTTATAGATGCTGCTAGTTTGTGACCTCTACCACTTGTTATCTGTCTATATTTAGCTCTGGACTCTTAAGCTGAGGTCACACATCAACTGAACCAGACGTTCCAAAGTGTGCATAGCTCAATCATGACAATCAAGATTTTGGACAGTGCAGGCAGATCGATCACAACTGAGCTAACAAGTTCTGACATGGTGTGCTAATATTTTCTGAATGGTTAAGCTCCTTCTTATATGCATACTCTGCATACATTTTGAACCCAGTGTAAGAACTATCAGGGAGTTATCAGGGAGATATTTCTACCAAACATTTGATATCAAACAAATTGTAGAGAAACGATGAGAGAGTTCAAAGTTCAACACTGATTTATTACTATATCACTTAATACTGAAATTTATGATGAATATAAAGCAGTGAGTAGTACTATCATTGTTTAAAAAATGTAAACAACAACATTTTACGTTTATTCTAGTTTTATCTAATTATAACCCAACAGGATGGTGCCAGTGTTATCTAAAAGCATATTAATTATGAGTGCTATATTAACTGTTATCCTTAGTTTTTATCATTAAATTCTGGTTTCAGAATATGATTAATAAAAAATTCAATGTCTGAATTTAACAGACAATTAAAAATACCATAAAATAGATATATCTTGCTATAGGTGTTGCATGTTACAACTTTTACAATTGTCTATATATAGTTATATGAATGTACTCGATCTGACCTAGATATTTTGTGGCAAGCTTTCGATATCTCTCTTGACTTGTTGTATGTAAGAATGAGCAGAATTTTCTCTATACACAATTTTCATCATATCCAAAGACTTGGTATAAAAATCTAATGCTGAACTATATTCACCAAGTGAGTGATATGCATTACCAACATTATTGTAGCTGTGAGCAATATCAGAATGAGTAGCTGTTTCTCCATACACAGCCTTCATCATCTCTAAAGATTTGGTGTAATATTTTAATGCTGCTCTATAGTCACCCAGGGAGTTATTTACTTTACCAATGCAGTTGTAGCTGTCAGCAATATCAGCATGAGTAGCAGTTTCTCCATACACAGCTTTCCTCATATCCAAAGACTTGGTGTAATATTTTAATGCTGTTGTATAGTCACTCAGATAGAAATATGCATTACCAGTATTGTAGTAGCTGCCAGCAATATCAGAATGAGTAGCAGTTTCTCCATGCACAGCTTTCATCATATCCAAAGACTTGGTGTAATATTCTAATGCTACTCCATAAAACCCCAGTGAGTGATATACAGTACCAATGGAACTGTAGCTGTAAGCAATATTATAGTGAGTAACAGTTTCTCCATGCACAGCTTTCCACATATCCAAAGACTTGGTGTAATATTCTAATGCTTTTCCAGAGTGGCCCAGGGAGTGATTTGCATTACCAATGCCTAGGTAGCTGCTAGCAATATGAGAATGAGTAGCAGTTTCTCCATACACTGCTTTCCACATATCCAAAGACTTGGTGTAATATTCTAATGCTTTTTTATAGTTACCCAGATATTGATTTACATTGCCAAGGCCTGTGTAGCTGCAAGCAATATCAGAATGAAGAGCAGTTTCTCCATACACAGCTTTCTTCATATCTAATGACTTTGTGTAGTACTTTAATGCTTCTCTATAGTTGCCAAGCGATTGGTATGCAATACCAACATTATGGTAGCTGGTAGCAATACCAGAATGAGTAGCAGTTTCTCCATACACAGCTTTCCACATATCCAAAGACTTGGTGTAATACTCCAATTCTGTTTTATAGTCACCCATAAAATGATGTGCATTACCAATGCCTAGGTAGCTGCGAGCAATATCAGAATGAGTAGCAGTTTCTCCGTGCACAGATTTCTGCTTATTCAAGGCCATAGTCAGAAATTCTAAGGCTGAGCTATGCTCACCTAATGATAAATATGTCTGTCCGATGTTGAAATATGCTGTAGATATATCTCTGTAATCAGCTAATGCAGTGATATCCTCTTTGTCCTAAAATATTACTCAATCATTTTAAGGTTTAAATAAATTATCATCTATAGTGTTGTCTACCAGCTTTTACCACCCACATAGTTAGTATATAACGGTCTATAAAGTTCAGCTTATTGCATGCATTTGATATTATACATGTATAATAACAAAAGTCTGAAACTTGATCAGAGAGAGTTGCTTGTTTAGCTGTAATTTGTATTAGTAGTATGATCCGTGTGCAGCTTCAATAGCAGAGGTTTAGAATGGAGGGAATTCAAGCTATATATTAGGAAATCCTTTAACAATATTTTAGTATAACTTGATAAAATAATAAATCAAAACTTAAATATTGTGCAAGCAATGAGCACAAATTTATTATAACAATTATAAAGTAATAAAGTGAAAGCAAATGAGTGACAGCAAGTAATATAAATTCCTTTTATCACACGTAATATCGGTTCTAGTTTTATATCCTCACTGGACACACAGATAATTGGTTTGCTGTAAATTAGTACACACATTCTTAGCGAGTTGATCCATTCAGTACCAATAGTCATATAAATCTAACTAACTTCAGTGTTATTCTGTGTTATAAATTTTCCATCTAGCTGAAATTACTGTTAATTTACCTTTTACTCTTGTTTTTCATCAGATTGTTTTAACTTTAAGATTATAGAGTGATTAGATTAACAGCAATAATTAAACTTGTTAATTAAAAATAAATTAAAAATAGTTTCATCTATAAATTTAACTAACTTTTGTGTTGTTTTGTGTTGTTTTGTACAAGTTGTTACTATTAATATACCTTTTGCTGGGGTTTTGCAACATTGAAAAGCATCTCAACTTTAATATTGTAAAGTGATTAGATCAAAGTGCCAGTAGTAACTTGAAGATGAAATTGCGCAAACGTTTTTAGTTAATTTTTTCAAAAAGTGTTGGTATTTCTTTATCATTTGTGATTGCTTTTAATGTTTGAAGTCATCTGATTGCTGACATGTTTGAAGATTAAAATCAATATAACCTGATAATACAAAAAGGTCAACAGACTCGGGACTCGTAATACTTCAACTTGAATTCAATGTCCAATAGTAACTGTAGCAACAATGACATCTAGTGAAGCCATGTTACATTGTTGTTTCTTTTGAGCATTTTAATTGTGATCAAGTTTTATTAATTTCAATCTTGAAACGTACAGGCAGTCAGATCAGCTCAAACATCAAAAACAACTGCAAATGATCAAAAGTACCTGATAACTAGTACGTACTGATAAAATCTACAACATTTTTGCACAAGTTGATCTTTAGTTGAAAATTTATTTTAAAAAACATTAAGAAGCACATTAAACAAGCACTGAATTGGGTTTACCTAGTCGGAGTGTCAATAGCGTAAGTAAGTGTTCAACAGTAAGTGTCAGCGTACAACGGAGTCCCAAGTTTTGATAGCCTAGACAACGAATCATCTGACACAACCTGTAGTCTAGTGAACATTTTGAGGTATCTGATACCAATTACATTCTATTTAAATTTGTTGTTATTGTACAGTAATTTTCTCTAGCAAATTTTCAAGGCATCAATGTAAGATCCACCATGATATAGAAACCAAAAACATAATTCACTTTTAGCAGAAACAGTTGATACTCACCTTTGGCAGCATCTTTTTAGCATCTTTCCAGTTACCAATCTCTTTGTAGCAGTGCGCCGCTAGAAATCTGAATAACTCAGTAGATGCTTGATTGCTGTCAATGAGGTGCATGAAATACTGTAGAGCACGGCAGTAATTCCCAGTATAGTACAGTACGTATGCGCAAAGCTCAGTATTCTTGCGCACAAAGGATTCGCCATCAGGCATACTCGCTGCGTGTTCCTTTACTTTATTGAAGAAGAAGTCAAGCCCAGAAGATTCTAGAGATTTACCGATAGCATTTCCTAGCTCCTCTTTAGCCTCAGAGTATTTGCCCATAAAGTATAAAACCTCAGATTTTACCCAATGGTCATTTTTTGTTACAGAAACTTCTGCGCATATCGACGAGATGGCAGTGTTGCCAAGGCATTCAAATGAGTCAGCGGCTTCCGATACGCTCGCTTTTACAGACTGTTTGATTGGAGCGAGCAAGCATCCCATGGTTAGGATTAACTGTGGGGGAGCAATGTAGGTCTCATTCTGTGCTACAGTTTGTTCATCAGCAACATGAATAAACTCGGCCTGAGCTTTCAGTTTGAGGTAAGCAGATGTACGTATGTAGATAGATGAAGCTAACAGAATGTTTAAGTAGTCATGATTGTCATGTGACAACAGGCCCTTTTCTCTCATAGTTGAGAAAACTTTCCAGCAATGCACGGCATCAAACTGCAAACACATTTTCAAATTGTTTGCTAGCAAAGTTGGATATCGGAATAACTTCTCCTTAACTTTTACACTCCTGTTTTCTGGCGGTTGAAATTTTGTGAACTCAGGAAGAAATGAGTACTTGTTCATGTCCTGTTGAAATGATTGCAAACGTTTTTGCAAAACATTCTTTTTTTCTGGCACTGAATTCTCATAAACTCTTTTAGCTGACTGAAACAATCGATATGGTTCACAAGGGTCAGATATTGACTCGTTTGCTAAAATAACAGCAGTTGATGAGAGCATGTCAGACTTGTCTGCAGCGTAACTATCAAATGGTTTTTCAGCTTCCTTTTGGTAGAGCGTCATGAGTTCGTCGACAGTGAATGTCAACTTATAACCTCCTTTTCCATTTCCTGTTGGTATGTTACCTGATCTTTGTGTAATTCCATCAATTCTGTAGCCAACAAACATATTATCAGTAGAGATCTGATGGTCCAAGTAGTCATTCTCAATCAGTTCCTGGATATCAAAAGCTTTCAGTGGTGTCTCTTTGAGATTCCCTATACGGAAGTAGCTGTCTACGGCTAATCTTTCAAAGTAGTTAGAATTATTTTCAACTATAATTCCATATTCTAGGTCAGAATACGGAGTCGCCTCCCCCTTTGCAATTGACCCAAGAGCTATGACCACAAACTTATCATCACATTCTTCATTTAATCTTTTTAGAAGTGTGACACTTGTTTCTAAAATTCTTCTAGAAACTTTGATTAGACCCTCTGTGCATTTCTCACTTGTTTCAAACACGTTTTTACAAAATATTCTAGATTTTTGTTTGCTGTTTTCACTAAAGATGTTATCAGTTTCTAATTCTTTAACTGAGCCAATTAAAAGTTCAAAATCTTCATTTGTCTTCTTTCGGTACTCATGTAGAAGTTTTTCATGGCTTCTAATCAGTTCCTGATGCTCATCATAACTGAGTGGATGGTTACCTTTGTACCAACTCTCTTCTATCTCATAGACTAACTTATGTCTCTCAGGTAGTGGATCCTCTGTTACACAGAAGTTAGCTAAACCATGAGCCTGTAAATTGTATAGAAAGGTAGTAGATAAAGTAGAGTTTATATGAAGAATTATCAGATAGTACAAATAAGTAGCATTCATTAGTCAAAGAAAACTAAGATGACTCAAGAGAAGCCTGATTTCCAAGGTTCCTTATTGTTACTATTTCTCAGTTTTGATAAATAAGTTAAGCTAGTTAATAATATGCTCAGTTTTTCAACAGGTACACAGGCTGCAGTAGTTTCATAGCTAAAGTTATAGTTGTCATTGATATGCAGAAAAGACAATTACTAAACTTAAATGTATTTACACAGTTTGTCACCATAGGGTTACATGGCCTGTTACTAATGTAGCGGATACAATCATTTCAAAAATATAGCAGCATATTTTTGTTTGATATAAAGTTTAAGTGAATACTACATTATTACCTATCAAGTTAGAGTTATCATATCACTATGGAATGTATGTTTTCAGTTTTTGTTTGTTTCTGAACATGCGTTTATTGCATGTGTACCATGGTTGTAACTTTATATTAATGTTCATTAATATATTTATTAACTCCAGTAAGGTATAGCTTAGCTACAAGAAAGCCACAACATAATTATTCCACAACGCATACAAGCTATTACGATAATAATACCTATAATATATTATATATAATATATGTCAGCTTAAACTCATTGATAGTGCCACTACATAAAACTAAACTGTACTATGTTCATCTGTTAATCAAGTTGAGTTACCTGAACATAGTCTCTCCAGGAGCCAGACTCTTCACCTTTAGATTTATAGTTTCTTGCTAGCCATTCTACATATGGAAACTCTGACATTATGTAGTCCACATGTTGATGAGTCTACCCTGCAACATATATTGAATAACCATCTACTAAGCTACTTACTCCTGCAGACAGGAATAATAGTACAATAAGGTGTTAATATGATATAGATAGACACTAACTATACTTAACCCTTGGAACAGCAGAACCTACATCAAAATAATACACATTAATGTCAAATACTTTCTCTATGCCTTGAAAGGTATTATGTTATTATTTCCAAATAGGTTTTAGCTAACATTTTGCTGCTAGTATGTTGAGGAACAATAAGTCGGCATACTTACTAATGCCGAAGCAATAAATATTTTAAAGTTTATGAAAAACTTTTGTCTAACAAAAACAGGCCCAGCTAGACACTTGATAAAAATCTGAATGCCTGTCAGCATGTCAAGTTTCACTTTCTTGTTTGGTCAGTTTTAATACCAAAAATACATTAGCTAATAGCCACCTAGCAAGCAATAATTATACATGTATACTTTTGATTTTCTGCATTTTCATGTGTGAAATATTCACAGTAAATTTTATATCCAAGATAATATAAAACTTTTGATGGTTCTACCAAGGTGATGTTGATCTTCTTGCAAACTTAGAGTTGTCCTAACAAACTTTCACAAAAGCAGACAAGTTCTAAAAGAGCAAATAGTGTAACAACCAAATCAGACTATTAAAAACGATTAGTTACTATTAATATTATTAATTATATAGCCCGTTAAGGTCCTGTTTTAGTGTGTCATAAATTTTCTGGCATCTTCCCGTTTTATTAGTGCCCTGTGATGACGTTTGACAGCACCTTCCTTACTATACTCTTACTTGCGGGTAATACTGTTTTCAGTATTTCTCCCTGTGTCATATGTACAGTATGTACTATTTTCTCACATACTGTACATTAATACCTTACCAAAGAAATGATGCCTGATGTTGTCAAGGTTTACATTAACCAAGCTTGATATGAAAATTAATGAAGCTAAATATTCCAACACCATCTAATGGTTGATGTACAGCTGTTGGCCCATTGTTTACATTCGTGTTTTTTCTGTTTTATATTTTATTTACATTCAAACAACTATCTCTATGAACCAGACTTTGTTACTTTTTTAGCTGGTCCATCATATGCTGGACACTTTTTACACTTTCTCATATACATTTTACTTGTCTTTTATACGCTTGGGTTGTGCTTTCACATCTTCTGTTAGAGTAGGGTTGAGGATTCAGTGTATAGCTGAGTGAAGCCAAAAGATGCTGAGTTGTAGTTGAAAAACTAGTAATATCACAAATGACGAAATTGTAGCAGGCAGGCTGACACTTACTATTCCTACAGCAGTTGTTTTTTCTTTGATGAGTGAGTATAACTCCAATAGCTGTAAGAATAAAACTAGTTTATTTTATTTTACAAAGGAAGAGTAGATGAACTTTGTAATAATGCCAAGCAACATCACCTGTAAAAGTAAAGTGCACCACAAAGCCATTACTGTATTAAATACATGAAAATATTTGATAGCTCATGCAAAACCAGCTAAATGAGGGGAATCGAGCTTGACAATAATAACCTATGCACTAATAATCAAGGTGCAGGCCAGTATAATAAAGTAGAATGGGAAAGCCATTACAAATGGACATGACAACTCCCAAGCTGCTGATCAGGTATAAAGCACTCTGGCTGAAGTCTGATACTGATGGGTTATATTTTAGTCAAAGAAATGAAGACAGAGGCTCAAAGGTGTGTGAGAGATGATGAAAGAAGAAAAGAGCACACAAGCCGATGCAGTCTTAATGGTCACCTTCGAGAAGCTACTTAATGAATTCCATTCGTTTGCTGAGACAATATAACTACAAACTAGTGATGAGGAACCTGACTGGCACACCAAACCTCTCTATGAAGCTTTCCACTCGCAAATATCTGAAGTTGGTGACCTCTATTTGGCATACCATAAAACCTTCATTTAAACATCATGATACTCTATTTTACAGCTTTTGTAGTAGCGTTTTATTACGGGCACCAGCCAAATAGAGAATGGTGCTGTATTTTTTGACTAACTCGCCAGAATGTTGAGAAGATAATTTTAACTGTTTTACAAATGAAGTGAAGCTAATATCACCTATATTTCGCACTCTCCTTTGGAAAGACCAACATAAATGCCATCAGCCTCAACATTTTGTGAAACTTTCCTCATACATGGCAAAGAATCAGAATGACTTAAGCAAAGAACTGGCGTTAAATGTGCAGCATCGCATAACACAGTTGTTCATTCAAACACTTTTCTACATGGTATTTCAACTTGCGCACAACTCTTAATGTGCATCACGTGAGTCGTGGAAACATAGTTATAGCGTATAGATGTCTATAAAATGGGCACTGCTTCTAAAACTACAACAGCGGTAGGAATATCAAAAGAAAGTCAGTGAGAATGAGGTGCTAAGCTCCTCTGGCACTTTTACATACAGAATACAAAAGCATGTTCAGGAGAACAGTCTAGTATCATGGTGGTGGACAAAGTGGACAAGAGGGATACCATGACAGATATAGCAGTACATATTGACTGCAACATACTCAGAAAGAAAAATAGAATAGGAAGAAATATCTCCCGCTCATTAAAGATGTGATTGCGTCAAATTTTAGTTGATTTTAAAAGAAAGTACACTTTTGTCTATTAGTTGATAGTTTGTTTGTTGTGGTAGGCGACCTCATTGTCAAGATATTTTAAGATTAAAATCAACATAAAATGTTCACGGTAAAAACGCTAAAAAAGACATGTCAAGACTTGTCCAAAATGATGTATTGAGTGATACACCCTGTTTCTATATTTTGTATTTACGTCGGCTATTGCGATAAAAGTCTAGTCTTATGCGGCTTTATTGGCATATATTTTATTTGGTGTTTGCTAATGCTGGCTCGAATAAATTTTTAATCCAGCTACAGATACATTATTATAAATGTCTCAAACGCTTCGTATAAAAGAAAATAGAAATGTTTCATATTAGCTTCCTCTAAATGCTGTGTAAAAATCTGAGTACCGACTACCAATTCTATTGGTCTACGGTAATTAAGTCAAGCAATAAGGTCTTTGTATAGGCGCAGTTCTATCGCTACCTACGCCGGAAACTAGTTACTAAGTAAAATAAGCCAGCTACAGGTTTGAAAAGAATATGTTCGATTATACGGCGAAACAAACTGTATTCTAAAAAGTCATATATAGTCAAAGTTATCGAGTCATTATTGGTATAAATTTGTAGAAAGAAAATTAGTGGTCACACTCGATTAGTTGATTGAAGTACTAAACAAATGGTTTAATAAGTTGAACAAAATAGTGAACACAGAGCGTCCATTTGTTTGAAATGAATCAACTCACGGATTTTGGCTAAGGGTTAATAAAGCCACTTTTGCATCTTATTGGCAGTTTGTGGACTCACCTGTTTTTGCTTAGAAGTGTAAAGCATAACAATTTTTGTGCTTTTTTATTTGGTCCATTAAAAATGAGTTGAGTTATGCAAAAGTACTTGTCAATACAGCTCTGATTATACTTCATAAATTCATCTATTAAACAAGATTTTAGCACAGGTGGCAACAGAGCTATGATGTATTCAATGTTCTGCAAATCATGTTTTACATTATCTTCAACAATATTGTTTTATTATATAATTATTACAAGCCAAAAATATTTCATCTTGGCATAAAGCTTTTATTAAAAACATGCATCGAAGTCATGGCCACCCACATAGTTTCAGCTCATATAATAGGACCAATTGATCTACTGCAGCACACTCAAACAAAGCATATCATGGTTTATGCAGCACACATTCATGTCTCTCTTTCCATTTATGGCAGTTTCCATGCTGAAAAAGCTGCTTGGAATACATAAACAACCCGTAATTAATAAAGTAAATGCGATAAGTTTATGTCATTCATAGATATATTGTTCTAACGCATATCTACTAAAAGCTTTCAAATTGGGAGTTAGATTGCGAGTGTAATTTTAAAAATGAATTAATGTCTAAAAAGCATAAGTACGCCAAGCCAACATTTTGAAGCTTTGTTTCTGGGAGTTGAAAAAAATCATTGATCAATCAATTTTTCTCACTTTTCTCAAGTAAAAAGTAAACATAAAGTCTAATCATTAATTTAATTTGCTGGCTAAAACTGCAATAGAAAAATTGAAGCAAATATTTTAGCTAGGTGAAACAATAAAAAAAGTTATGAAACAATGATTGGCGATACCAAAGTTATAATTCTATTAAATAGTAAATGTTTTCATGAGTACTATAATAATTACTTTTAGTATATTCAACACTTGTTCATAAATCTAAGCCATTGTATTGCTAGATGCTATAGATTAAAAAGAAGCTGTCAAGAAATCACTGTGCATCAGTATCACGCGCACTTGCTCAGGCAATTACATTATAGTTTCAAACAGGGAAATATTATCTGAAGTGAAACACAACAGTATATCTATAGAAAACTCAAAATAAAAGATAAGTGTACCTCCATTCCCCTATCTTCCTCTGCAGCATAACGTCTGTCAGCTCTAGCTATAAGCTGTCTGTCTCAGACTTGGTAACGGTGCATCTTAGGTCGGTAAAACATGCATACAACGCACGCACAAGGCACTAACAACACGCATACAAAACAAGTGGATACAACGCCGATACAAGTAATTAATAACGCATTAACAACAAAATGGTTATAATTATAGTCTGTTAGTAAAATAGGTCTAAAACATTACATAAAGTATTCTATTTATCATCTGTTTTAAAACGGGTCTAAAAAATTAAAACTCTTTTGTTTATGGCAACCCTGAGCTCTTTAGTGCGTTTTTTGTTGTTGCAATGCTTGTGTATGCGTGTTGTATCCGCAATGTTTGTGCGTTGCTAGAGCCTTGTATATGTGCTTTTCTAATGCCGTGTATGTGCATTGCGGCATGAGTTGTTTGCATGTTGTGTGCATGTTTTACCGACCTAAGATGCACCGTTACCCCAGACTTTAATAACCTGATGCTCAAAAAAATTACTGAGTCGCTATCGCAGTAACTACAAGCACCATTACACTTTTGTTGTTCGTCAATAAAATGTGTCGAGCGAGTTATTAAATAAATTACCTATGTTTATTAATTTAGTAAATATTGATGCCAATGCGTTTTAATAATAGAGTAAAACCCCTAAATTTGAGATCACAGACACCGTGTTGTACGAGTGATAACATTTATTTTGACCTACATAAAAATTTTGTGCGGATGATTGGCTAAAGAAGAGATCTTATATTTTTTGCTGATATATATATAACCGTCCTTTCGCGTGAACCACTTGTTGCGTCACGAATGAAGCACCCATCCGAATTTGAGCATTTTAAAAGATGGCCGCATTCAAACGATTCTATCGCTGGACAAGGTTAGTCTACAAAGACAAAAATGACATCAACTTGTAGCTGATGTTTTAGCCTTTTATTGACCTTAATTTCGATTGATCGTCCTTTTTCACGCATTCACATCTTCAAAGAGATTGAAAAAAGCATGTTAGAGCAACTGTAATTCAGGTTGTCATTGGAGCATTGAATGTAATTTCAATCATATTACATTGAAGTATGCAACATGTTTCCATCAATGTGATAAGTCATCTTAGGTTCGACGTTAATCGTATTTCACCAACTTGACAACTCGCTACATAGACTATTTTATCAGCACATCTACCCTCTCCTATAAGCTGTTTTAGCGTCTCACACAACGCTCCCTATCAACTGTCTACTTAGCTTATTAATACCCTGTCACTGAGCTATTCAAGTATCACTGACCTCATTGTTCTAGTGAAAAAAAACTCATCACAAAAAATATTTTTTATGACTAAACTATTTTTTCTCAAGAAGTTCAAAGCTTACAAGATTTTCTAAACAACCAGCTTTCTCTCAACTATTTTAAATTTTAGACATACTAATGTTAGTCATAAAGAGAAGACATGCCTCTCTCGTCTATAGCTCTACAGTAAGAAGTTTGAACTAAAAAATAACTTAATAATTCAACTGTGCTAACAACATACATATGGCAGTTTATCATGACAGCTCAAAGTGCCTTTGAAATCAGCTATATCATATATAGGTTATTTCATACAAACAGAACCACATGTATAAGTGAAACAATCATGACGGTCATAGTAGTAGCTTGTATCTCAAATATAAAACCATTAAGGTTTATTGGATGAATATTGTTTATATCCAGTACATACCTTGAGACACGATGTTGCTGATGCAGATATGGTGCAGATGAATTTGAGTTCTGGCTTATGATGTCAGCACTAAATACAGACTGTTCAGCACCTGCAAGAAAAATAAGGTTAAATGAACATTGTTTAGGACTTAACGTATTCCCAATCTGCTATAATTATAATATACAGAGCACCTTCAAGAAAAGACAACTCTCATGTAAAAGTGGTTGTAATATAAAATACAGTGCACCCTCAGAATACGATTACTCTGGTATACAATTTTTTCATCTTACAAAGTTGATTATTGTGAGATTTTTACCTCAGCATACAAATTACATTTCACCATACAAATTCAAGAATATTTTTGCCTGAGTTCCAATTTGGGAGTCGGTGTGCTTGTTACAAAAAGTCGAAACAACAAAGACACCGAAATGTGGTTTGCCGAAAACATTTTCACAACGCTTAGAAAAGACATGATGACTGATATCCCTCAGATCAGCATTCCGCATGGAAAATGTGATTAAAAGACACAAGCGAAAACAAATATTCATTCTGAGCGTAATATTTCTTTTTACTATAACCCTTTATTTTGCATACGCAAATAACTACAAGTATCTATATGTAATTTGTTAGCTATGAAATCTGAGACCGATACAGATGTTAGAAGACGAAGGAAAAATGATTTCCAAGACAACCTATTTGGAGAGCATAAACAAATGGGTAGAAGGCACCTGTATTCTTAATATTGCCAAGGAATATGGTCGTAACCAATTGCAATTATTATTGAAACAAGAAATCCATTAAATAAAGCACTCTTGAAACAATCTTGAAGGTAAAAACCTCTTACCGGACATACTGAATTCGGTACACAAATTATAATGTTGCATTTTATTGCAGATCTTAACCAGTACAAAACACTAAATACACTAAATAACTGTTACTGTGGGTAAATATAGTTACTAAAGTTAAAATACTATTTTGTTACTAATTTTTAATATGTACACATTTTTATAAAATTTTGACGGTTTTTACCTGGAGATGTTTGCATTGTATATCTACAATGGTCTCTATACCCTGACATGAATTTTTTACTATATAATGCCCTGCACCGGATCAACAAGTAAGACACTTGTAGAAGAACATGTGTTTAGATACATGTACACGAAAGAATATATTTTGAAAGTAGTTAAAGTTTTTTGAATCATTAAAATTGTGGCTCATACTCACCCCTATTGCAGGTAGGTTTTTGAGCCAATTCAGCTTCCTTTCTGATAAAAAAAATTTATTAAAAATTGCAGTTTCAAATCTGATTATTCATGTTGATTAAGTTTTTAATTTATATAGACCTGTTTTAATGCAGATACATATATTTTAGAAATAAAGACATGCTAGTGCCAATTTTAGTAATTAGTAATAATTCTTTCAGAAGCATTCTCTCCTGCAGAGTTTTATACCACCATGAGAACACCAGGTTGAGATTCTGCTTTCCTTTTATCCTGTTTACTACTAACTGCACACATTTTTCTTTCTCAGTTGGGTATATTTTAGCACTGAAAATAATTGTATTAAAACTTGATGCCAGATGGCAGATCTGTTTGAAAGATGTAAAAGTTAGTCAGATGTACACAAAGGTAAGCAGATAAATCGAGCATTTAACGCAATGATACACTTTAATATATTATTTTTTCAAATGCTATGATATTGAAATTTTCATTTGGATAAAAGTGCAAACTAACACATGCTGTAACGCAATAGTATTTTTCATTCCCAAAAAGATGTCCTTTCTAACAACTAAATGGTTGCTATGCCCACTGTGTGTAGTTGCATAAAGTAACTATAACATTTTTCTGTCTGTAAAATGGTTACAAAGAAATAACTGAGGAAATAAAATGTTTCTATAATATAACCTTATAAATTAGGAAGGAGTACTGTAGTTCCATACTTTAATATCATACTTCTGTTGTTCAATAACCATTTTGAAAATAAAACTGGTTGATTTAAATTAGTTAAATATGCCTACATTGTTATATACATAGAGTTTTTTTGAATATTGTGGACTAGTAAGAAAAATACTGAAGGTCTAGAGAATGTGAAAAACACCAGAATACTAACACATCAAGACTTGCCACTGTTACTGTGTACTTAGTAACTAGCTAACTAGTTATCAATAGAGGTTCAAGCGTTATAGCCTTTATCTCAACTGGTATGGCATAAGCATTTGAGCCTCTACATAAATGTGCTGACTTATCTTTGACCCGAAGTCAAACTAGTTTCGAGAGCTCATCAAATTACTACTACCATCTTGACTTGTTTGATAAAGCCTACAACTACTCAGCTACTAAAGCAATTAGACAGCCTCTAAGATAACTAATAAAAGTATGATTAACATTCATTGTTTTTGCTACCCAGGCAGTTTCATGTGCCATGAAGGATCGGCAGGAGCCCCATAGTACATGAAGAGTAAGAAGGAGCCAAACTGTTCTAATTTTACAAAAGGTGTATGATTAGCCCAGCTGTCGGAGCCACATGCTAGAATGTTTAATGTCATGAGTTCAGGCTTTGTTTATTGCAACCATTTTAACCTCTACCCTCTAACCACACTCCTGACCTCTAACTGCGAATTTAGGCAGATTGATGTAGTTTTTAACATAGTTAAGATTTCTGTAGATTTTACTTTGAACCAACAAATGAAGCTGTTGAATGTCTTCATTCAGGGTTTTAGTTTGACTTTCTGATAATCAGAATAAAAAGTACATGGTAGTCTGTCACAATAGAAGGATTTACTTGGTATATTAAAAAATCCTAAATTTTTCAGTTTTAATAAGAAATAGTTTATGGCATGAAACAATTTCTGACTAAAAGTAATTTACAAATAGATTTTACTAGCGGTTCAACACTGGCTCTTAGTTGTTTTAGCTGTTTTTAGTTGTTTAGTACCTTGAATTAAGAAGTATGGAAGAATCAGAAGTTAGCATTGCTGACTCATGACTCATTAACAGATGACTGCAAAAAAGAACAGTAAATGTCAAAAAAAATAGTTAAAGTAATCTTTATGGTCTATACTTTTATCAGCCAAGCAGTAAAGAAGAAAAACATGTAGACCTGAACATAGAAGTAGAATTCATCTAGTCAGACAGCAGCGTTATTTCACAGACAGCAATAAAACAAGTAACTCATGAATGGCTAATTAGAAGAAAACACTTGAAGCTGTCAGTGAAAGCTTCTCCTACATTGCGTGACACGAGTTCTTCATATCCATGTATAAATTCATATATCTTGAAGAAAAGTAGGTGCATCTATTGGTAGATACCTGCTGTAACTAATATTAGTAGTTATTCATTGAAACTCCCAACGGAATTGTCAGAACAACTTGATGTACAACAGAAGATAGTTAAAGTATTTCTAAAGCCAGGTGAATACCTTGAAATGAGTCCTATTTCATACAGAAGCAGAGCGGTTGAGATAGAAAGAAAACGTTGTGCTGTAAATCTATGAATGATCTATGAATGTAAAAATGATCTATGAAAAGGTAGCAATTAAAGTTAGTACGATCAAGAACTTGTCAATTAAGGCATATATAATTCCGCTAAGCTAAGAGCTTTGCCTTTCTGATTGACTGTCATGCTTGACTGTGTATAATTGTCATTGGTTCTTATTCCTTAGCATCAAGCCGACAACCACCGTAGAATTTGGATTATAGTAGCAATTACATCTGAAGAAAATCTCTGCATTCTAAAAATATCCAAGACTGATGAAGACTAGTGAAAACAGATAAATTACTGTCAGGTCCATTTTAAGAGCATCAGATGATAATATTTTTACATGGTTAGTGACTGTGGCATCAACACCAATCCAAGCTAACTTTATTCTTGATTCACCTCTGACATTGTTCTCGTTTTGGCTTATCACCAGTAGTTATTAAGAGTTATAGAAGGCATATAAAGGTCTCTGTAACACTAACTTTGAGTGAAACCCAGTCAGCTGCTGTATTTGAACAAAGAAGCATACTAGTGTTTACATGTTTAGTAAAGCTGTGGAGAAAAGATCTGTTTTATCAAAGCCAGAAACAGATATGATAGTTTTAAAACAAAGTCTGTATTTGTTTAATTGAATGCCTATACGTTTTTCTCAATATCTCACTTATTTATGGAAAAAAAGTAACTTAGACCCACATAATCCTACTCAAATAAACAAATAATTTAACTTTCTAGTGTATTTGTTTTCCGATAACTCTTATTGAGATTAAAATCAGTCTAACCAAGAAAAAGCGCGAACATATTTCTAATGATAGTTGTATCACTTGTTTAGTGAATGAGATTGTGGTCTGAATGTAAAAATGATTAACTTCTGGGAGTTGAGGGAGCAAACCAATCTAAAGAAGTTTCAGTTTTTAGGTTTCTTCAAAATTACTCCTTAAAAAGAACACGGGTTCATGATGTCAACAAGCTAGACACTAGCAGCAAATCAATAGCTCCTAAACTTTTAGAGCCAGGCAATAAGTTCTACTCTACGAGGTGAATTATATTTCATAAAAATAATAGTTCTGCTCATGTTTTGCTACTTAAAATACTGATGACAGTTAATTAATTGTCTAGGCTAGAGGACAAATTAATGAAAGAAACAATTTAATCGTGAAAAATTTAATCGTGAACTTAATCAGACTTGGGAGAACAGTTACAGTAGATTAGAAACACAGAGTCTTAACCACCCCCATGCCCATGCCATGACTCATCTTAATATATGTTTAAGAAAAAAGAATCTATAGGCCTACATATATTTTTGTAGCTCAAAAAGGTAAATTGGAACTCATACCCGCATCCATATAATAAATATTTAACAGAAACATTTTGTAGAGCCATAGGTTACTTCGACTAAGACTGAGAAAAAAATGATTAAAAACTGGTTTCGTCTCTACTGTATTTAGTTAAAAGAGACCATCTACTCAGACAGAGACCAAAAGAATCAAGAGACACAAGGCCATGGAAGACAGACAGCGGACCTTTACTAGCAATCATACATCTCATGCACTTGCTCCACCTTCAACTAACTGCTTTCCTTGCTTGTCTTGCTTTCCTTCAGCTAACAGTGTTTGTAGTTTATTAGTTTGGTGAGTCTTGGTGCTCTTTTAATCGTATTTTATTTTTCATAATCTCATATTGACTAGTTCACTGTCATGTTCTGTATATTCTTTACAGACAGCCAATTCAACAAACTGGTATGTATAGCTAAAGAGTGGCCTACAGTATAAGCATAGTAATGGTATGTGATTAATCTGTGTTTGTAATAGATGGTTACTACCATAGCTATTACCACTAGTATGTGTTGTACTTCACAGCAACATGAAATGCATGGTATGACTAACATAATTATGTAGTATCAAATATTTAACATGTTTTCTTCTACACAGCTGGGTAATGATGGCTAACAAAAATACTTACAACTGGAAATTTTGTCATTAAAAGTTTAAATTCTCAAACATCAATTACTTTTTCTGTTCATAGCCTGGTAAACACATGACAAAGTATGCGGTCTTTCCATAGTTTTTACAGCCCAAGATCATACATTTAGGCACATTAACTTAGTGTTTAGAGTATAAGTTTTTATTTCAGATATGGGATGTATGAATGGCCATCATTTTGTGTAAGATATCAAAATATCTCAAAGAAGAAAACTGATTTATTCTGAACGATTCATCGCTGTTGATCTGATTATGTCAGTCCTAGTGATTGCAACTATCGTACAATTATTTGACAGCCTTTATCTCGTTATAGCAGCATTGTGATTGAGTTTCCAAGAAGACCATTCATTTACACAAGTTATACAATGTTTAGGGATTTATTTATATTGGTAGTCATTGCTGACATGCATTACTATGAACTATGTCTAAAATGAATGATCACATCTTGTGTCTGCCTTCAAGGTTTATTCTCAAAACCAAAGTTGCGATTAAGCTTCCTGCAAACTATGGGTCATGTCAATTGTGTCTAAAGCTAAAACGTACACTTTGGCGAATGATGCATGTCACGTATACCAAATTGTGTTTAGCAGTCTTTAGGTTTTGACGTCAAACATTTTATTATAAAGTTTCTACACAAAAATATTTTTTAGCTCTATAAAGTCAGTATTCTACATGTGATTGCTATATGTGCAGCGTACATTACTCCAATATATTATGTTACTTGAAGTTTAAAGCAAATGTTGTAATTGCACGCGACTTTACGCCAAAACCATAAGTGTGAGGTCAACACCCACTCACATTCTGGTGCCAGAGGCTGTGGAAAGAATTTGAGGGAACACTGCTTGTTGTCATGAAAGACAAAATGAGAAAGCCTGGCAGACCATGACCCGCTAGGAGCTAAAGAGATCCATGAGCTCGGTACAGAAACCATGATGACACTGAGTGAGGGGGAAAATGAGAAATTAAAAGAAATACATGAATATGTTCGCTTGCATGCAGATAAGACCTATAGGGTGATTGCAGACCATGCAGATTGCCAATTAGATGAGCAGACCATACACTTGGAGAGCATATTAGAGTTCTGACAATTAGTCAACACTAACAATATGGACAGGAGAGAGCCAGCTCTAGTACTGTAAGCTCTCTGCTTCGTGGAGTTTAGAACAATTTTGAAAACAAGAAGGAGCCATATGTAATAAGACTTAATAAGCTTCCTTCTATTTAGGTTCAAAGATAGTTATAAGGACAAGAGGGATCCAGCCAACATAAGCTCTTCTTTTTGTAAGATCCAATAAACTAAAGATAATTATAACCATATTACAATGCCTGCTAGTAATAAAAGAAAATGTGTAAAATTTGGCTTGTCTTTCACAGTCAAATCAGTAGACAAAGGTTTTGAAATGTCTATCGAAAAATTTGGAAGGTGTCGTGTACTAAATAAAGGATGTACCCAAAGTTGAGCGCATCGTAATTTTGATAATTTATCTAAAGGATTTGGCTGCTACAAATTGCTTAAAATTATAAGAGATAAAGGCAAATATGTTAGATGTAGTACCTTGAAAAGTTTGTTGAAAGTGGGCAAAGTGGGCAAAGATCAAGTGACTGTAGAAATTGTTTCATTTAAGTAGGGTAAGAGAAAACCAGTAAAACAGCATTACAAATGATTCAGAAAAGTCAAAATCTAGAGTGAAGAGTCAGAGGAAAGCCAACTCGTGTTATTTTACTTCAAAAAAATCAAAAAAATAAAATCCAAAAAAGCGTAATATATTTCGGAGGAAAATGTATGTTCAAACTTTTGCAAGCCAGCACTAGCGTAGAAAACGGGCTTATGAGGGACATTAATGTGACATGAGTGACAGCTGATGTTGCTGTCAACTACAGTTCAGGTTTTAGTAGCTACAGAGGGTTAAAGAAATTCCCACCCAAGAACAATCGCTTAGAGAAGCATAGAGAGACAAAGAGACAATGTTTAGAATGTGGACATGAAAACCAATTTTCTTTTCAATGCCCTAATTGAGGGCTACATACAAAAAATTGTTTCAATGGAAATAGAAATTTTTGCAATGAGGAAAACCTACAAAGATGTGCTTTCCAATCTAATAGCTACTCACCTCAATCTTGAGAGCCACTAAAGCAACAGCCGCAAAAGTCTGGATGCCACCTCCGTGGTGGTAAGGACAACTGCCTGCAAAGTTTCCAGCCACTAACCAAGTCTTTTCTGTTGCTTCCAGCAGTAATATCAAGACGAGGTTTCTGCTTAAAATAAAACCAAACCAGTTGATTTTTGCATTCTCTGCAAACGTTGTGATTGAGAAATAGCAATGGTGAAACAAAAGTTCAGTACGAAATAACATGTTTTGTGAATGCTGAAGATAAACCTATGCTGAAGTTACCCAAGTTTGATGACCTTTGTAAAACTGTTGAGAAGGCTAATACTACTGAGACAGTCACATTTTAAGTAGCTCAAAGCAAAGTGTTGAGATTATTATTCATAAAAAACTGTCAATACTGAAGCCCCTTTAAGCAACACGCTTGAGGTAACCAAATCACTTCCTGTAGTTTTAAGCCATGAGAGCAATGTAAAGCTTGCGAAGACAGTAAGGTTTGATATTTTTATAGTGAATAACTGGCAACCGTGTGCATACTTTAACAGACGAGTTGCTATACCAATGTGCACTGGAGCATTCCTTTTGCTCTTATTCCATAAGCAATTAATTAGTCATCATAAATCATTCATGCGTATCAAGCTAGTTCAATGAAAAACTTACTTGGCACACTTTGCTGTATAGAACCTGTGAGTGCTCAAGCACCGATGGTCTGCAAAACAAGCTGTAAGATTGCCAAGTTTCTGTTGCCGTCACTGCCATCATGAACACTAGCTCATATCACTGCAGTGCATAAGCCATCTGCTATTGCACTCAGACCTTACAACCCCTAATTGTTACAGTATGAAGTACAACATACCACTGCCAGATCTTTTAAATGAAAATCACCAAACATTCTGATTTCCTAGGTAAAAGTCAGACAAGAAAATGCGATTTCATTGATCAAATCGTGTCTAAAGATATATGCTACGGTATGATGAAATGGCATGCGACACTGCACGGAAAGCTCACTTCTGTTAGTTTATTGTTTTAAACAGATAACATAGCTGACCCTGTGTACCATACTAGTTTCAAATGTTGCACTGATTACAAATTCACTGCTTACAATTCTTTCATGTATGAGACTACGGTATTTAAGAGGGATTGTGATACTAATAAGGTAGAAAGTACCATTGGTGTAATGGGTTATTGTACTTACCTTTTAAGCTTCTGCACCCTGTGAGACAGTTCTGATCTATTATAAGAGCTCTATGCAAAGGACGACTGCAAGTACCTTCCACACCAGACTTTTAATGAGAAATTCCAAAACAGTTGTTAGATGGCTGACCGGTGTGAGTTTGATAGATAAAAAGTAGTTAAACAGAATAGTGAGTGGGAAGTGTAGAGTTGTCAGGAAACGCATGCTAAAGTTGCTAACAGTTCGAGACGTACCCGTAGTACATATCGAATGCTAAGGGAATGGTCACCAATTCAAAAGTGAATGGCAAATTGCAAGCGCTTGAGTTGAGAATTCACAAAAAATTACAATCATTCATTCCGAAATTCATTTCGCAGTAGCTGTCAATCTGTGCGACCACTAACACAGCTAGCAAAAACCTCGTTAGAATGACAACCTACGTAGGTATGACACTTATTGAATCACGATTACATTTGCTTTCATGCCAACTTGACTCATAAATTATTGTTGGTACAACCTTGCACAGCTATTAAAAACTATTCAGCGATAGCTACAGATCAATGATCAGTGGAGTGCCTTCAATTGCAAATATCACCGGCACTAATCAATCAGTTTTTAAATGAAGGAATGTTTTTAAACATGTAGGAAGGTGGGAATGTGGGAAGGTAGGGCTAGTTGAGACAAAAGTCAGTTTTTTTGCAATAACTTTTAGGTCATTGTGAATAAATATTATTAGATATGTGCAAAATAACATGCCACATGTTGCTCAAATTGTTCATTGGTCAATTTGGTATATGATCAAAAAATTCAATTTCTGTGGGCATTTTAGTGGAGGACTACTAGCTGTCTCAACTTGCCCCGGAGTGGGGTAAGTTGAGACAGACACTGGGGCATGTTGAGACAATATAAAGTACTATGAAGAAAACAAGTAAATTTGACCATATATTTGGAACTAGAATATTACAACCGATATATTATTTATATTACACCCAAATAATATACAAATGCAATGTTGCAATGTCACATCTCTGTGCGTGATACATATAAACAGTCTACTTCTTAACCATGTCCAGATCTACTTCAAAGAGAAGTTTGTCTCGAGAACGAGAAGTACCCGGGCAAGGTCGGGGGGGGGGGGGGGGTGACAATATGAGCTTAATGGCACTAATGTCCATGACATCGATGTCCTGCTCTTTTGGCCATACGAATCCTACACCTAGTCTTTTGAGAAAAGTGACTTCAGACACATCTTCGGGGGTAGAAGTGCTTAGTATCTTTCCAACATCGTATTTTTTCACTTTTCTGTTCAGATATCCTGCAACCACATAAGCCCCCTCTGTTATCAAGTTTTTTTCTACCTGCATTTCCTCAGCTTCAGAAGCACATGATGAAGAATCATCGAGAAAGACTTGCTCGTCATCTGATGATTCGGAACTGCTTACAGCCACTCTTTGTCACTTTTTTATTAGCGTGACTGTTTGACGCTTTTTCTCCTTAGCCAAACTCTCTTGTTGGATTCTCTCTTATTTCGGTGTATTTGTCAGCACCGACGTCTCACCTCTTCTCCTTTCTCTTTGCTTGATGCTACCTTGGAGTAAGGCCTTATCATTTCAGGTGTTACTTTAGATATTGGCAGTGGCTGATCCGAAGTAAGTAGTAAAGTGGAAAGACTACACTTTTACTGGCAGGTGTAAAGGTGCAAGCCTCATACACAACTAGAGCTGGACGATAGGTGACAGTGGCTGGCATCAAATCAGCCTCTGTGAATTTATCGGGGTCATAAAGAAAGATTCCTGTCGCTCTAAATCCAGAGATAATGCTTTTAGGTGTCTGGGATCGGTGTAGAGCTTTGTCAGCAAAGCCAGTTATTTGGTATAGGCTGATTGTCTTTCTGGCATTGTCCAACATCCAACCATTGCGGGCGGAAGGGTAATACCTACAATTAAGACAACATTGTGTCTAAAATGCATCATAACTGAATCTGATAGCGTCAAGAAATATTGGCTCTATAATATAGTTATATACTTTAGTTTCAATAGACCTGCTTTTTTAAAGGTCCATAGACAGATTCGTCTAATGGTTGAAGATGGTTGGTCACATGCGGCGGAAATATGAGAAGCACCACGTTGTTTTCTTTCGCCATTTCAATTGCTTCATAGGACAAATGGCTTTGGTGGTTATCCAAAATTAACAACACTGGTGACTCCTTAAATCGTTTGCTGAAGCTGATGGAATGTGCCATCCACTTATGGAAGTTTGAAGCTGTCATCCAGCCACTCTCATGAACTAGCCCTAGACTGCCTGGTGGAGAACTGGTTTTATATGACTCCAGATTACGCTCAGTTTTGCGTGGCCAGATATTGTAGGTGGAATTGAATTTCCATCAGTGCTTATGCAACAAGGGAGACTAAGATGCCTCTTTCTCCAGAAGTAACCTGACCTACTTGCTTCATAGCTCTAAGGGCAATAACCTTTGGCGGTACATGAACTGCAGTTAATCCAGTTTTGTCCATTTTGTAGATACTGTTAGCAGGGAAATTGTTCTTGCCATGGATTTCGTTGAGATTTTCAAAAAGCTTGCCAACTGTATGTTTGTTAAATGCTGTAGATCTGGCAAGGTTAGTTGCCTCCGGTTTCCTGAGAGATAATGCCGGATTCCGTTCCATAAACTTCAAAAACCAATCTTTTTCTACAATTTTCTTTTCATTCCTAGACTGTGGGACACTGATATTTTTAGCAGATACAAATGAATATGAAAGGCGCCTTGCTTCTTCCATCGTCAATCCATGATTCATGTGAGCAGACGTTATCAAATATTCGACAAGCTTTGCCTCTGACGCAGCGTCAAAAACCTGGTGTGGAGCAACGTAGCCTATATTTTTGTTCTTTTATGAAATCTAGACGAAGCGGATTTGTTAACACCTGCATTTTTTGCTGCCTCTCTCAAGCTAAAATTGTCTGCAGTCATTAAGTGAATAGCGTACTGAAGCTTCTCATTCGAATTTTCGTTACCTCTGTCGGTCTTCCTCTTGTAGCTTCTCACCATGTTTTCTGCCGATCTGCAATGAACATGTTTGACATCTACACGTAGGCCCACCTACATAACATTTACATTACAGTAAAGAGATAATACTACATGGAACATGATTGGAGTCAAATGGTGCACTACGCTAACAAGTTAATTATACATGGTATTGCATTAGGGGCAAGTTGAGACAGTGTCTCAACTTGCCCCACCGACACTGTCTAAACTAGCCCCCTCACTTCTTTTGATGACTAAATTGCTCCAATTTAAAAATGCTTTTTCATTTAAATCTATAAATTTGGTGATTTATGGTGAACATCCAGAACTAAAATGTTGAACTAAACTCAGAATTCAAAAATATCTGTTAATGGAAATATTTAGAAAAATTGCTCAAAATTTGAAAATTTATTCTTACCTGAAGTAGAGTTATCCAATATCTCCGTATCCAACATAGATAACACCAACAGGAAGTGCCTTTTATTGAGTAAAAAAGGCAACTCTCGAATATGAAGCAAACTAGAAATTATGGGACTGTCTCAACTTGCCCCTTGTCTCAACTAGCCCCACCTTCCCCTAGATGTTTCTCCAGGTTTCTCTACTAACACGGGCAGCTGAGCTTACCAATTGGCTAATAATATAGTGAATGAAGTAAATGACTTCTTGCCTAGATACGGCAATTTTCACTTTAAACAAAATTGGATATTTTTTGTTGCATAATAGCTATTTGCACAGTGTTCCGGAAGTGTTTGCCAATGTGCACAAGTGGGTTTGCAACGTTTTAAACGAAATGCATCATAGAATAAAAAATTTTTTTCAGATAATGGTGAAAAAATTCAATGTGAAATGATTATGAAAACACAAAGATTTCTATCGCTCTAAATCAGGCCTTTAACATGACTAAAACTACTCACCATGAACCAGTGATTGAGAACAATGAGGAAAAGCGTGTAGAGAAGCAAACTGTTGACTCTCAGTTATCTGATCCATTTCTAATTCGTTCCCCTGAAATCGAAAAAACCCAGAACTTTGCAATCAGCCTCACAAAGTCATGCAGGTAGACACCACAGGCAAAGAGCAGTAAGTCAAACAAACCCAATATTTCTAAATAATACAGACAGGCCATCGGGCTCACATGTGGAATGGTTAAAGGAAGTAGTTGTCAGAGTTGTTCTGCTTAACCTTCTCAATCAAAACAGCTAGCTTTGCGTGATGTGTGTATATGAATCAACGATAAGCGCCGAGGTAGCCTGTGTGAAACAATATGTTTTTACCGCTAGTGGAGCTCAAATTTCAGCTGTTGTGAAATCCCATTGTGATGTCTTTGGGTTACTGCATGTGTAAAATGAAAGGAACAGTTTGAGCCATTAGGTCAGTAGTATAGGAGAAGTTTACATACAAATATTAGTGCTATCAAACAAATTAGAGCCAAGCTATTGGTTATACTGGAATGCCACTACCTTTTGATAGTAGAAATAGACCATTTGAGACACATAGAAACATTTTGCTTAGACTACTCAACAAGTAAATCGTATGTAATACCATTGTCAAAAAAGAATGCCAGCTCACCTACAATAGCTGAAGAGGAGCCGACTTCCTTGCTTGTCCTACCTGGTCCAACCAACATACTTTTTGGCATGCCTACACCAGTCATGAAGAACAAGTCCCACTGACTGAAGACTTTCAACCACCGACTTACGACTCAGTTAAGTGATGGTGATACCAAAACATCTTCTGCTTCTGAATCTTGCAAACATACTCACAGATATGACATTCAAACCAAACAATATTTTTCCTCCCAATAAAACTAACTATTTTAACTGCATTTGGAGCACTGAAAATAGTAATGCAAGTCTATTTCTTTTTTTTGATTTGTGTAGCATTTTGTAGTGGCCGCCAGCTAGGAACCAACACCAAGTGGTTTGCTGGCCAGTCATAAGTAGTGGCATTGTACAACAGCCAACTGGCTAACGGAATCAAGCTGTAATAAACAAAATTGTTAAGCTCAGTTACCCTGGCGGTACATTATCTTTTAGATAGGAGAGAGCGAGTCACGTACACAAGTTGCATCACAAAGGAAGATGGAGGAAACGATGAGCAGGAGGTGGAGGCTACCATTAAGAGAAGCATAAAAAAGGAGCCAGCCTAGATCATTCCAGCAGAGTCATAGTGCACACACACTTTCTGCATGCATGCTTATTTTTTATGGCATTGACATTCCTGTATATATATAAATATTGTACAAATTCATATAAATATTGGTAGTTAACACTTAGCGTGTTCGCTGCTTGACTGTCCTGTGGAGAGTAAAATGAACTGTGTAAAGGGAGTAAATACTGTTTTTTAACAATATTTTTCTTTGCTTTATTAAAAAGAAGGAAACAATTAAAATCAACAAATTTTATTCATATGGTAAATATTCAAAATCGGTATTTAAAAACAGCGGCCTGTAAACTGTAAACTTTGGTTTCTTTCCCCACCTTTTCTTGTGGCGTTGATAACAAGCTTGATGTTGTGTGTGAATGGAGTAGTTTTCATGTATCCATGGTAGTCTGCTGAAAGTGGCAAATGTTGACAGTGGAAGCGCAAATGTTGACATGCGCGCTTCACTCTTTTAGATAGTAGAAAGTGTGACTTATCTTACTGTAAGTCGTCAGTACTGTACAACACTTCAGTTAAGTTGCTTATGTTTTTCTACAGCTGCATGTGTTACATCGTTGATTGGACATACGCAGCAGCCTCATTTTAAACCGCAGTTGGGTGCTGCAAGTTTAGTTTACATTGGCTTAACCTGACATTATTCCAGTCTGGCATATTAATATTTATTGATAAGTTATCGATTTTCCACTTGAAAAATATATAGATGAAGGAGACCGTTACATCTCAAACAAAACAGAAATACTTTTTATCATATTGTCGTAGAAATAATTGGAAACCTGAATGGTATAGTAAGGTTTCATTTAGTTAAGAGGTATCCACTTCTATGTTTACTTATCTCAGAGGATTACTGCGCATGACCTTTTCAAAGAGCTCAAGGACATCACATAAGAGCATCACAAGCAATGTGTCATCAAAAACATATCTAGTATATGGACGCATCAACATGTTGTGATATTCATTAGGCCCGCAGACACTAAACCGGATATTAATACACAAAATGTATCAGACATCACATGAGCTAGAAGGATATCATAAGTGGGAGCACCTACACTATCAATATTTTTTTTTTCCTTTTCTCCTCATCTTGAAACAGCATTCTCGCCGTTTAACCACATTTAACCATTTCCCTGTGACTCATGCTTTCTCAAAGAGGGAAGGTGTAATTTATTAACATATTTCAAGGAAGAAAAGTGATTTATTCCACATGATTCATCAGTGATGACCTGAATATGTCAGTCCTAGTGATTGTCACAACTCCACATTTATTTGACAATAAATATTTCATCGTTGCAATAACATTTCCGGGGAAAGCCAGTAATTCACAAAAGCTATGCAATGTTTATGGATTTATTATATTGGCAGTCATTGCTGCCACGAAATGCTATGAACTATTTCTAAAATAAATAATATCATCCTGCGCCTGCCGTCAAGGTACATTATTGAAATCAAGTTGCATTCAAGTTAGAAAGAGAAAATATATTTGTTGGACTTATGTTTTGTGTCTCATATGCCAAGTCATGCTAGAAAATGCTTATGTTTTGACATCAATTATGCAAATCTAGCTTTTATATAAAAGTAGCATTTTTAGCTGTGTATAGTCAGTTTTTTACATGTGATTGTTATATGCTCAGTGTACATCACTCAAATATATTATTTTACTTGAAGTTCGAAGCCAAAGTCTTATTTGCACAAAATTCTTTGTGGCGTCCAAGAGTGTGATGTCAGCACAGCCTCACATTGTTGTGACAGTTCAGAGCACAAAACTCGGAGCAAAAGCTGAGAATTTGAATATTTTAGGTCGCTATTATGAAGGTTAATATTTAAGCTATTTCTTTCTTCAAGATTTTCAAATGAATAGGGTGAATGTACTTTTTCGATGATGCTAATTGTTGTAAAAATAAAATATCAGAAAGTGCATGACCAAAAGACATGACTGAAAAATAACAAAAGACATGACCGAGTGTAAACTTGTGGACTCATCATCTCTGGTTTCTCTCAACCTTTAACTTAACTTTAACCTTTAATTTCGTAATGTTAAAGCTTTTCAAATGAAAGAGATGAATGTAGTTTTGATGATAGTAATTGTTGTACAAATACAAAAATCAGAAAGTGCCCTTACATTACAAAAATTACAAATTAAAGTATGTTTATTTCCTTGAAGCTCCCAAAAGTTCTCATCTCTTCCTTTGCACTTCTGGCTAGATGTCCATTGCTGACTTATCAATATATGATTCCTCCTGTTGTAAACATTGAAGGGCTCAGAACTTCAGTTTTCAATCAGTGACTCCTTTGGAAGCACCTGCAGAGAGTGTCGAAACAAGTTGTTAGGATGTAGGCAAAGGTTTATTATATAGAAGGCTATAATAGCCTTCTATATATAAGCTTTGCTATTTATCTGTTTCACCTATTAGAGTATAGACTCAACTTCAAATCATTACTAATACAAAAAAAACCTCAATTCACTTTCTACGCAGAAATTATTTCCATTTGCTTCACTATTTTGGAGTTATAGCCTCGCTAAATATGAATATATAGCTGTTTTTTACTATCTTACAATTATTTAATAAAAAATCATAATAAATAAAAGGCAGTGCATGAATAAAGAAGAGGTTATTATATCTTTATCACTACCAGTACCCTGACAGTCTAGTATGCTGTGATTGATTGTCAAGTGTGACAATAAAGTACAGAGTATAGCTATTTGTACAATTATTCAAGTTTTCTTTAAGGTGGTTGATCGGGCAGACGTTAGAATGGAAGGACACCAAGCTTTTTATCTCATGTGAAAAACCCGTACAAAGCAATATTTTATACTAAGCTCTAACCTTGACTTTGGAGGAACGCATATTTTATTATATAAATAATTTGGCAGATAATTAGTGACAAATGCTATTATATCAGCTGTTGAAGTTGTACCTGAAAGTACAAATAAATTACATCTCAGCTAAATATTTTTTTTCCTGTATAAAAATATGCCCGGACTAGAAAATATTTGCATGATTTGCAGTGACTCAGTAAATGTGATGGTAAAAAATTAAAGTGATGCACAGACATAAACATAAGCTTCACAATTTGCTCTCAAACCTCTCTGGTGATCCAACTCTCATGTCAACGGGCTGAAAAAAAAGCAATCTTGAAAGCAGATATGTGCAGGTACTTGAAGGCAAGCCCATGAATTGAGTAGTTAGTGAGACAAGCAGTTGTTGGCGGAGCAGAAGGCCTCTATATTAGAATCAGTATATCCTGGTACATGACCAGCAGAGCCTGTCAAATGACAGAAGAAGCACTCAGTTGTGATAGATTACACTGAACATGTCAAAAAGAATTTTTCCTATCATTAGAGCATTATCAGCTTGCCAAAAGTCATGGTTGAATGTTGAGAGAAAATAATGCATCATGAAGGAACTCATGAATGCCAGCTTGCCAGACCATGTCACCAATTACTGCGTAAACCATTTGCCTTCCATGTGTTAGAATTATTGTGCATATGCTTCATCTCTGCCCTTTTATTTGACACTCCTGTCAACTTGTCAAATCACACTAGACTGAATGGGTACTAACCTTTACTACAATGAAGTGTGTGTATGTCCATCTGGCTGAAGTTATAGTTAGAGGTTGGGGTGAAGCATTGCTTCATTCTAGGTTCATGTTTGTGTCTTTCAGCTTAACAACCCATCACTTTAACAACTGCGCTTTTTAACCAATTTCAAGCGTTTTAGAATAATTGTAGACATACTTATTCTCAGGGCTCTATTGGCTCGCCTAAGGGACTCTCACAGCACGCTAGACTGCCAAACTACTAGTGTTACCAAAAAACACATTTCACCATTTTTCAGTCAGGTCTAGCTGGTACATGTCATCAAAAAGATCTACCTTTACATACTTTATAAAAGCCATGGAGAACATATGTTGAATACTATCAGTAAAGTTGGCTATGGCTATGGACCTGAGTCAGCACATGATGACTAGTATGAACTCTCTAATACTTTCCAGTCTCTTCTTTGTTTACAAACAGAATGTTTCTAACTTGCTGAAAATAGCCTGAGTGCCTGAGGAATATTATTGTTAGAAATTACACAGAACTCTTTGTTCTCAATAAACAACTATAAGTAGTGATTGAAGAGCTACAAAGGTTAATCTGCTTAAATGTCTACACTTCCAGAAGTAACTATGTGATAATATCCACATTTCAACAAATAAAGAAGATAACCATATCAAAGCTGATATAAGGGTAATAAGCTTTTGTCAGGATATTCCACAGACATTCAGAGAGCTAGTATTACTAGCAGTACTGACATCTTCATAATACAATCAGTCGAAAATGACTGACATCTACCGATCTCAATAAACCTTGTATGTGTCTTTGACATCTTTGTTATCAAATGCTTAGAGACAAGTAGAATGGGCACTCGAGAGGCCTTTGTGAGAATTTCAATAAGCTTGGTTATATAAACTCTGAATCATCAAGTGTCGACAAGAACAAGTTCCTTTTCCGCTTCAACTGAGCATCTTTTACATTGATTCTTCACCTGCAAAATGATAATGTATGACAACTCCGGAGTCTTTAACAATTTTCTTGCAAAATGTCAGAAAGATGTAATGATTAGCATAAACTGATGTACTTAAGAACTCACATGGTCAAATTAGGTATTTCTCTTTTTGTCTCATCATGTGCTATTTACTATCATCGTACTGAAAACATAAAAATTTAAAATTGTTGTTTGTTGAGCAATCGGTGTTAACAGAGTAATTCATAAGTCTGTATTTGCTCATGTTACTGGGTGTGGCTTGCATTCTGAGTGTTTCTGTCTACAAAACTGGTTTTTGTTTTTCTAATATTAATATCATTGCTGAAAAATTAAATATGAATATATTGGTTTAAATATATGAAACTTTGAAATGCTGCCAGTTTCTCAAGTTTTTCATTAGGATTAATCAAAAGAGTAGACAAAAAAACTATAAAAGACATAGGAGGTGACTACACATGCACGCTGTTATGTCTGATATCAGCCATGTACAGATAGACCTAAAGAAGACAACAAGTTACATCACCATACAGCTAACATAATATATTCCCAGAATTATGACATCTACAAATCCCATCTTTGGGATTATCACCATTACATGAGAACCCACTCATTCCTCTACTAGAACATTTAAAAACATAACATAGGATGGTTCCAGATAATTATTAAAAGCTAGTAATTAGGACTCAAATTAAACTCCTAAAACAGTGCCTCACACTCGATCAGCGACAACATCTAGACGATAACAACCTGTGTCATGCGATGTTTGAAGGTCTACATCTGGTACCAATCTACACCACACCAGATATTAAAATTAAAGGTTAAATATTATGAAACCTTCACTGATGGAAGAACATCAGGACGTAGCCAAGAACCCCCAACATTACAAGACTCAGATACAACACGTATAGTTTCACTCCTGGACACCAAGGCTAACTCTTTACCAATGTAAAAGGATGCATAGTCACTCATACGCTTAACTTTTATAACATAGTTTCATCATGGCAGGTAGGCTTGTCAGCGGATTAAATGAAAAAGTCACTTCCTAAGAGAACAAGAGGATGACTATATTTTAAGTCTCTAGAAATTACTTTGTATTCTTATAATTTAGTCTAGAGCGTAACTTATATATTTTTCTTGTTCTTATATCAACGTAAGGTATTGAGAAAAAAGAGTTTATTATTTCATACTTAATGGATTCTCTTTCTCAGACTAGAGTTCTAGATCGTCACAGCTAGGAAAGTCAGTTGTAAAATCTTGACTACATTAATGAACAGTCATTGGTTAAACATCAATCAAGATTGGGCTTTATCTGAGAAATTAGTGTAGCTTACTAACAATTAAGCAGTGCATCTGCGTACAATAATAAACCTGAGCTACTACCTAACAGTTGTAAGATTAATTGGTGGGATTATCTAATGTTATTATTAATCGACAGAACATTTCTGGTGACAGATGCCAGGTTTTAGAACTAATCTCACACAATTTTTTAGCAAAGCGTTTACGGATACTTGATAGATAATTTGAATTTGCGCAAAGATTCTTTGTAAAGATGGGAATGGACACGTGTCATTATTATTGCAACTGATTGACAGTTATTGAAATTTATTTCTGCCCATTCCCCACCTCCCCTCCGCTATTTATTGAAACAAAAAGTTTTGAATTAATTATTTGGCAGAAGATAGCTAGCTAGAAGAGTCCAAAGTGATCGAGTTCTTTATGCGTACCACCGCACATGAAAAAGTGCACTAGTAGCTTTAATTAGTATTTTGTAAAAAGAAACAGTTACAATCCTACACCACCCGTATGACCTATATTGCACAGCAGGTAGATTAGATCACTTCTCATTTGAGTAAACAAATTGACTTAGACTTCCATATACATTTAAAGATACTATATTTGTATTGAGCAATTCATTTGTGCATAATTACTTTTCATCTTATCAGGATTACATCTTGAGCTCATATTTGTGAGCTCATAGATAAGAAACTGACACTTAACAAGGAAAAAGCCACAAACATTTTAGTACAAGTAAAGCGACTGTCAAACTTATAACAAATACTCTAATTATTTTAGACCTTAATTAAGATATTATTGTGCAGAATTTTTGAAACAGCAAAACAAACAATTCTTTTCATTTCTATTTAGTTGGTTGAGCACCACGCAAAATACTTATCGCTCACTAAACGGTAATCTCTCATACCATTGCTATTATAGCATAAAAACGCATAGATTAAATTCTTATTAAGGGTTGATTGGATAAAAAATCTATACGTTTGAGTAAACCACAGACTTAGTCAATTTCTTCTATATCTTGGTAAAATATTCGCAACTTGGTAATAGTGTCCAGTTCAGCAAATTAAATATAAAAAAGTGTTTCAAAAACCAGTTCTAGAATATTGCTTTCAATTTGAGCAAATTTTAATAATTGAGGTAATTTAAATTAATTAAGTCTTACAACCAAAACTAAATGAAAGAAATTTATAAGCCTTCTTTGCAATTTTATAAAATGCCATTGAAATGAAACTTGGTAAAATATCTACCAACAATACATCGTGTGCTAGCAACCATTGTATGCTATAAAAAGTTTATTATAATTCAGGCTGTTTATCTCACTTACTGGGCAGACTGATATTACCTAAATGTTCTTTAAGACAATAACGGCTCTGCATGAGCTCGCTGAATGAATTCTAGCGCAGATTAGCACTACTCAGCACGATATCGCTCTAAATATTGCTTAGTGTGTTTACACCTTTATGGGTGGATTTTATCATGCTATGCTAGCTGAGGCTTGATGGCAGTTTCCTATTTATGAGAGCCTTAGTACCTATAAAAGGATTGATATTTAAAAAAAACTAAATAAGTTTGAATACCTATTTTTGTGAAAATATATAAAAATTGATTAATTTGAGACAATGCAAAATGACGGACCTCTAATAAACCGTACATCACGTACATGAACAACCGAAAAGTTCTTTTACAGTCTTTGAACAATAGCTAGCATACAACAAACTGCGCAAAACAGTAATTCCATATCGGATTAACAACAAGGCAGTCATTTATAAGCTTGATTCAGCTAGATATTGGAAGCATCCTCATACAATGCTGGACTTAGCTCCCACAAGCGTTGAGCACCTTACTTGGTTGCACTAATTTAACTCATGATTACTAAAAATCTATGCAATTCTGAGACTCAACAGGTCTTGTCATATCTACTCTTACATCCGTTTTATTTTGATCAGAGAAATGCATTACTGTCATTTCATGCATGAACATAAAAATTAAATAGCTCTGGTACCCAGCAAGGCCAACTGGAAACTACAGAGCTGACAAAACTGCATTTAATTCATTATGTACTTAATAATGGTAACAAATGGTTGTATTCAGTGTCCAGTAAACATATATCTGTTAGACACAAAATGATGTTTCTACTATACATCTATTTTGAATGACATATTATTGTGCAATCATCGGTATGTACATGTAAGCGAGATAACGCTGAATGCCTGTTTCAAAAGGATGTGTTCCTCTTGTCACTCTAAACGGAACTAGCTGTTTTCATCCTTGGCAAGACTCAGGTAAATTGTGCCTAAAATTCAGATTGGTCTAAAACAGAGTTTGTAATATTTTTTCAATAATATAAGAATCCTAAAAATGTGGCAATTAAAAAAACTGAAGTTCAAGTTTGAAATAAAGTTTTAAGTAATTTTTAGGTCAGTTGATAAAGCAATAAATTTAGTGTATGTTTACTTTAAATACCAACAATTAACTTTGTTAAATTTTGCAAAAAACATTGATTAAAAGTAAAACTCTTGATTAAAAGTAAAACTTAATTGTTCCAATTACTTCCGATTAGTGAAAACTTTGTGAATTTAAATCACATTTGCTCTAAAACTTGAGACATGACAACTTTTTATTTGAGACCAAAAAATAATATATTTCATTTTCAAGATTAAAATAAAAAGATTCATAAAAGTTTGTAATTAAAAAACAATCTTTTGTTCTTTTTGTCTAATAGCAACAGCTTCATTACTTAGAAATTGAAAATAAAAAATTAAGGTTTCATTTAACTGCTTGATAATAAACCAGACACTCCTAATACAAATTCATTTAAAACAAAGTTGATTACTAAATTGTATATAGATGAGTCAAATATGTTGAAAATAAGTAAGGTGAAAACACGAATTCTCTTGAACATTTCTGTTAGCTTCAGGTCATGCTAGCTTGTTGTGACAATTCATTTAATCCGGATGGTTGATTTGCCATGCCGTCGCTGTTAGTTTGATTTCAGTTTTTAATAGATACATACTGTGCGTAATGCTACATGTAGGTCGAAAATACTGCATAAAGATTTAACTTATAACTCTGTAAAACCATAAATAAATATTTGTTACTCAGTTGAGGTTAAAAAAAACAATTTTTTAAAAAGAGTGTTTGTTTCCAATTGTGTATTGTATATTATATAGATCTTGTTGCTATTTTTCAGTTTTTTAATTAATTTTAACTCGTGAAGCGTAGCAGTTTTAGTTGGCATAAAAGTTATTTGCCCAGAAAGTCTGTTTACATGAGACTGTTTTAATTTAATAACAAATAATACTTTCTCAAAGAATTGTAAGTCTGCTCTATGTAACTTTTGTAACGATATGGCTGCTGTAAAACAGTGTCACCACTGTTTTGATTATTATTCGTCTCAATGTTTTGCTTCCAATTGGCAGCAAATGAAAGGTGTTACACCTTCTCGATTGATTCAGTTCTACTACTTTTTAATTTTTAACAAAAAATACTTTGATTTTTTGATTTAAAAAACTGTTTTTCCTTTAACTGGTCAGATACTAAAACAAAAATTTTTATCATTTAAAAAAATTTTGCTAAAGGTAAAAACTTTCTCCTCACATTCGTTATGTTAATACAAATATCCATTCTGGTGTTCCTGGGTTGCGTTGAAAACCTAAAACTGGCTCAGCTTGGACTTGTCAAAAGCATGGCTAAACTAGTGACCTTCACAAACTCATGAGCGATTTTTGAGAGCGTTCCTGATTATTCTGCTAAAAGTGACAGTCGTCTTAGGTTTTTAGGGCTACACATGCTGTACTGAAAGTAACCCAAGAGTTTTTTCAATAATCGCTGTCAGTCAGACTTAGAAACAAATATACTGTCAGTCTATTGTGGCATTTCACAGTTGTTTACATACAGTTGTTTACCTGTCAGTCTATGAATGCTGGGCTAGATGCTTCAAACCGAAACTAGTGAAGTTTCATTTGATCGTCTTGATTTATGGACAGATAATAAGGCAGTTAGTAATCCTACTTACACAATCATCGGCATCTACGTCATCGTCATCGTCAACGTTACCTACAATGGTCGTCTCGTCTTTCACTTTTCAATTATTCCTGTCACCAGGCCGTAAAAATTGTTATAAAACATAGTAGTACCACTAATACGTATAGATAACTTTTGAATGAAACATTTAAATTGCAGTTGGGTGTGTTTTCAAAATTAAGAAAACAATCAAGTATTTCTTTTAAAGCGATGAAACCGTAGCCAAATATTTTTCAGTTAAACTCAGCACAGTGCAAAAAATTCTGTACCATTATTTGATGCTTTCAGAATCACGAATGATTAAAAAACAATTAATTAAAGAATTAACATTAATATCATGGATAATTTAAACCCAGTCATAAATTATTAAGCTGCCAACTACTATTACAATTTAATAAAACTTTTGAAAAAAGTTTAAAATGAGTTTTTAGAAGGTAATGTAGGATTGAGAGAATCATCTCAATCAGGCAAAAGAAACTCTCTAGACTAAATGAAAAATGTACCAACTACTCATACAAACAAAAGGATTAATAATTTGTAGTGAACGGAATAACACTGTAATAAATTCATTTATGCTTAATAGAACAGAGCAGTATGCGCATGTATGAGAGAGAAAGTATATCCATGTGTAAAAGCATGCAAAGCAGTGTATGTAAGTGACTGGATGAATCTTAGGCATAATCTTAACCCAGTCTAACAATTGCTCTCTATACACTCTGAGTGTGTTGCTATGAAACAGTGATTAATCATGAGAGACAGTTTTGAGGGAATGAATCAGAATGAGTCAGCTTAACACATGACAAGCTAGTATAATTTACTACATTAACTAGTATGTATGTGTGTGTAGATTGATTGTGTGTATACATGTTAGTGCTATACAGGTCTAACTGTTGAAATACACCTCTCCTGTATTTTACAGTAAATATGCTTAAAACCTTTAAATTTCTAAATGATTTTATTACTTGCTTTCCATGATTTGCTTTTCTACATAGCTTTTCACAAATTTAACTTTCAAGCTCAATAATATAAAACCTTAATTAAAATAACTTACCACTGCTACAGAAACCTAACCTTTTGACCTAATTCTTGTAGAATCCAAAAATAATTATGCTACTATCAAACATGAATGCAATCTTTTGATAATTTTTACTAATATTATGACTTGCCTTCTCAGTTTTATTAAAAGATTCCGAGATGAAAACTCCAAAAACAAAATCAAATTTTTGACTGACATCCACATGCAGTTCAATTAAAATGGAAAAACATTACCTTATAACATTTTTAAATCCTAAAAAAACATCTCAATGGTACTTTATGTGCCTATGGCTATTGCTAGGTATTTAACTAATGACTATGACTTACTGCTAACATATCCCAACCAGATATGGAAGGTACCATAAAATATTTGCATGTGCTTTATTAACCAGTTATCAACTTAACATTCCTTATGACTGATCAACTTACTTTATTGCTGAGGTTACTTCACATGCTATACATTAATTTGCTAGACTTTTTAATCTAACGCTACTTATGAACAACCTTGACTTATACATCCATACATTTCTATGTCTATTGACTTGTCTCACAGGCTCACCTGACTCTCAGCTGACTCTCACTGACTCTCACCTGACTCTCACCTGACTCTCACCTGACTCTCACCTGACTCTCACCTGACTCTCACCTGACTCTCACCTGACTCTCACCTGACTCTCACCTGACTCTCACCTGACTCTCACCTGACTCTCACCTGACTCTCACCTGACTCTCACCTGACTCTCACCTGACTCTCACCTGACTCTCACCTGACTCTCACCTGACTCTCACCTGACTTTCACCTGACTCTCACCTGACTCTCACCTGACTCTCACCTGACTCTCACCTGACTCTCACCTGACTCTCACCTGACTCTCACCTGACTCTCACCTGACTCTCACCTGACTCTCACCTGACTCTCACCTGACTCTCACCTGACTCTCACCTGACTCTCAACAATACTTCACTATTAAGCTGAATCTTTGTTATCCATTTTTTGCTCAATACTATCATAATTAATTTGCACAGACTTTTCTTATAGCAAAAATTGATAGTGTGCCTCACTCTGATGCTATAAAAATTCAGTTTCCAAGTTTTTAGGATAGATCCTTTGTTGTAAGTAGATTGGCACATAGCAAAGAAATGATCACTTCGTTAGAACCTTTTTTATTTTACTAGGGACTTTCCAAATTTTTAGGTCAAGTTAGGCTAGGTAAAACATTTATGTGTGTATTTAAATAAAGTACTTATTTAAATAAAGTATTTATTTAAATAAAGTATTTATTTAAATAAAGTATTTATTTAAATAAAGTATTAGGTAGCACCACACCAACAAACTTGTGGAATAAATATTTTATTTAATAGTTACTGTTGATATTTTAGCAATAACCATTTTTTCAGAGGCACACAAATTGATGTTTGAAATGTATGAAGTTTCTATTTTAAGATTTAGTTTTATTTCATAAACTATTAGACCAACCATCACAGCCCACTGACCAAGGAAGGTACAATACAAACTGTAAGGTAGTAACAATTGACTTTGAAATGATAATTGACCTTTGCCTAAACCGCGTGGCAAACTATTTTTTGTTATTAAGAATAGGAAATTATGTTTTTCGTTGCTTATCACTCCTATGGTTAGTTTTTTTAATGTTGTGAGGCAAATAAGATCGCTTTGCCCTGTCACCTACAGTACTCATACTGTAGATGGTAGGGCACACTTCTTACCCACGGGAGGGGAGTAACAGTATTTTAGAAACACCGGCAAAACAACATGTATGCATAGGACGAATGTCTCACGACAACTGTAGGTACTTTTCGCACTCGCCTCACAATGAACCGCCTCGCACTTGCCTAGCAAGTGCGAGCTGATTGAATGATTGAGAGCTCATTTTTACGGTTTTTACATTCAAGTATATTTATATAGATTGTACAAATGCATATAAATATTGGTGGCTAACACTTGGTGTGTTCACTTCTTGACTGTCTTGTGGAGAGTAAAGGGAGCTGAGTAAAGGGAGTATATACTGTTCCTTAGCAATATTTTTTTTGCTTTATTTAAAAAAAAGTAAGCAACTAAAATCAACAATTTTATTCATTTGGTAAATATTCAAAATTGAAATTTAAAAACAGCAACCTGTAAACTGTAAGCTCTGGTTCGCCCCCCCCCCCCTCCCCTTTTTTTCTTTTTTTGAAACGTTGATAAAAGGCTTGATGTTGTGTGTGGATGAATTAGTTTTCACGCATCCATGGTAGTCTGCTGATAGTGGCAAATGTTGACAGTGGAAGCTAATGCACACTTCACTGTTCTAGAGAGTAGAGAGTACGACTTACCTTACTGTCAATGATTGCAACTGTACAGCACTTCAGTTAAGTTGCTTATTTTCTTTACAGCCGTGCGTGTTACTTTTTTGCTTGGACACAAACAGCAGCCTTAATTTAAACAGCAGATGGGTGCGGCAAGTTTTGTTTACATTGGCTTAACCTGACCATCTTCCAGTCTGTCATATTAATATTAATTGATAAGTTATTGATTTTCCGTTGATTTTCCACTTGAAAAAAATTCTAGATGAATCTGACTGTTATATCTCGGACAAAACAAAGTTACCCTTTTTCATATTGCAGTAGGTAATAATTAAAAACCTGAACAGTGGATTTATGTTTCATCTAGTTAGGAGCTACTCACTCTTATGTTTACTTGTTTACAAGGATTACTGCGCATTATTTTAACTTAAAAAAGCTCAAAAACATCACATACAAGCACCACAAGCAATGTGTCATCGCAATGTGTCATCTATATACTATACATGGTGTCACATGTATAGTATATGTACGCACCAACTTGTTGCAATATTCATTAAACACGCAGACAGTAAACAAGATGTTATTACACAAAATGCACCAGACATAACATGAGCTAGAAAGATATTACAGGAGCACCTGTAACTCTTATAACATTTCTTTCTTCCTTTTCTTTTTATTTCGAAACAGGATTATTGCCATTTAACCATATTCAACCATCTCCCTGTGACTCATCCGCTCATACTTTTTTTTCAGAGAGGGAAGGTGTAATTTATTAAGATGTTTCAAGAAAAAAGAGCAATTTATTCCAAAGGATTCATTGGTGTTTAACTGAATATATCAGTTCTAGTGATTGTCACAATCCAGTCTTTAATTGACAATAAATATTTCTGAATTGCAATGACATTTCCAGGAAAGTCACTCATTTACACAAGTTATACAATGTTTAGGGAGCTATTTATATTGGCAGTAATTGCTGACATACTTTGCTAAGAGCTATGTCTAAAATAAACAATCTCATCCTGCGTCTGCCGTCAAAGTCTATTATTAAAATCAATGTTATGACACAATCTGTCTGTGAACTGCATGCGAGTACACAGACAGACACGGTTTTTACCTGTGATTGTTATATGCACATTGTACATTACTCAAATACATTATCTTTCTGGAACCTTCGCACTATAAGCTTCAAATAAGACTTATTTCCACAAAGTTTTACTTGCACAAAACTTTTTGCTAAACCCATGAGTCCAAGGCCAGCACTACCTTGAAAATGTTGTGTGTCTGTTACCATCAAATAAGGAGAAATACAGTACTTAATGCAAAAGCTGAGGAATTGAATATTTTTGGTCATTATTATGAAAGTTAATATTCAAGTTATTTCTTTTTTTTTGTTTCCTTTTTAGTTCTAGTCCATGGGCTCAGCGATTCGGGGATTCACCAACTAAAATAAAAGATTTGTGACTTTTCAATAGAGCCAAATCATGTAATTGTTTTACCATACTAGGTAGGTGCCCGACATTTTTCGGGTAATAAAAAAGGTTTTGCATAGAAATGTTTCTAAAGGTCTAATTTATCCAATGAATTGGGGTAACTTAAGCTAGTATCTTTACTATCATAGAAGCTTTACTGTATCCTAACTGCATGCATCTATCTTTACTTAGTCTTTACTGTAGTAAGAGCCATTATTATAAACTAGGCCAGCATTTGGTAAAAGCAGCTATGAGCACTCATGAATTCGCTATCTCTGAGTGTGAAATGGTGATAGCAAGGTGTGAAGCTATTAAATATTGACAGGTGTATAAGTATCTGCATAATTATTTATTGTTCATTCAGCACCAGTCTGCAGATCTTGAGAATCAAAAGTTAAGTCCAATGTTAGGTGAATTTTTTGTTCCAAAAACTTTGTCACTCAGACACATGTCAGGCAGACCAACAGACAAATGACAAACATTGAGATTTAATAATAGCCTACACATGTGGATATACACGGTGCCACTACACATGTGGATATATGTGGTGCCACTACACATGTGGATATACACGGTGCCACTACACATGTGGATATATGTGGTGCCACTACACATGTGAATATACACGGTGCCACTACACATGTGGATATATGTGGTGCCACTACACATGTGGATATACACGGTGCCACTACACATGTGGATATACACGGTGCCACTACACATGTGGGTATACACGGTGCCACTACACATGTGGGTATACACGGTGCCACTACACATGTGGATATTTGTGGTGCCACTACACATGTGTATATACACGGTGCCATTACACATGTGGATATACACGGTGCCACTACACATGTGGATATACACGGTGCCAATTCTTCATGACTGACAGTACTGCCGGTCTTGGTTACCTTTTGTCTAGATCAGTCATTCCCAACTTCCTTTGAGCCATGGACCCCCTGAGCTCTTTATTTAAAAGTCACGGACCCTTTTATAAACATCATAATATATGGTGTTTATAACAATGCATTGTAAGTCGAAATGTTTTATTTTCCATGGATCTTAGTATATTGTTGAAATTGAAGAGGGAGAGAATTACGTGTATGCTGGTTACAGGTTTTGTTGTTTTGTACTACTAGCTGGAAATCAGGTACTATCCAGCAATTGATGCACATAGGTGATAAAAGTCTAGACCCAAAAACCCAACAAGACAGCGTGACCACCCAGCGGGAATTGCAGAAGCCCCGAAACCCAGGCTAGCATAATTCCAACAGAGCTCGATCATTAAACCCTGCCCATATGACAGACATGGCCTATCATTTTAGGGTTTTATATCATTGATCCAACCACTATAAGACAGAAATAGCTGTAAATAACTAGCTAGAAAAATCAATACCGGCACCAGCCTGTGGACCCCCTCAACACTTCTTGTGGACCCCCTAGGGGTGGACTCCTTAGGGGTCCATGAACCACCAGTTGGGAACCACTGGTATAGATGTCTATAGCTGACTTAGTGATATATGATTCCTCCTGCTGTAAACATTGAAGGGTTCAGAACTTCAGTAATCAATCAGTGACTCTTTTTAAGCACCTGCGCATAGTGTCAAGACAAATAGTTGGGATGTAGGCAAAGGTTTATAACATAGTATAATGTTATAATCTTTGCTATTTACACGTTTCATTTATTAGAGTAATAGACTTAACTTCGAATCATTACTAATACAAAAAGAAAACCTCAACCTACTCTCTGCGTGATAAGTATTTCCATTTGCTTCACTGTTTTGGAGTTATAGCCTCGCTAAATATGAATATTTAGCTATTTTGTTACTATCTTACAGCTATTTAATAAAAAGCTATAATAAACAAAAGGTAGTACATGAATTATAAAAAAAAATATTATTATATCGTTATCACTACTAGTACCCCAACAATCTAGTATGTTATGAGTGATTGTCAAGTGTAACAATAAAGTACAGAGGATAATTATTTGTACAATTATTCAAATGCATTTAATAAAAAATCATGATAAACAAAAGGCAGTTCATGAATAAATAAGATATTATTATATATTTATCACTACTAGTACCCTGACAGTCTAGTATATTGTGAGTGATTATCAAGCGTGACAATAAAGTACATAGGATAGCTATTTACATAATTATTAAATACAGTTATGTACTTTAAGGTGGTTGATTTGGGAAGATGTTAGAATGGAAGGCCACCAAGCATATTGTCACATGTTAAAAACCATACAAAGCAACATTTTATTCTAAGCTCTAACCTTGACTTTAGGCATACGCATATTTTATTATAATAACGATTTGTGGCAGATAATTAGTGACAAATGTTATTATTTTAGCTTTTAAAGACATGGCCTTAAAGTACAAAAAACTTACATCTCACAATAAAAACACATTTCACAATTTTCCAGTCGATACTACTGTCTTCCCAAAATAAACCAGTACGGTCTAGCTGGTGGAAATCATTCGAAGAATCTACTCTGACATATTTTACAAAAGCCATGAAGAACATACAGTAGGTTGAGTACTATCAGTACAGATGGCTCTGGTTATGAGCCTGAGTCATAACATGGTGACAAGTAAGAACTTTTTAATACTCTCCAGTCTCTCCTTGTATACAAAAAAGCTGTTGATGAGTTGCTGGAAATAGACTGAGTGTCTAATGAATACATTTTTAGGAATTACGCAGAAGTTGTTGGTGTTGTTGTTGTTGTTGTTGTTGTTGTTGTTGTTGTTGTTGTTGTTGTTGTCCTATACAATACATTCTGGAAAATTACATTGAAATTGCTGTTCTCAGTAAACAACCATGAGTAGTGATTGGAGAACCATGAAAGACAATATACTTAAATGTCTGCACTTCCAGAAGTAACCAGGTCAAAATATCCAATTTTCACCAAATAAAGAAAATGATAAACCATAATAAACTCAATATAAATAATAAATTTCTATCAAGATATTTCATGGAGTGATTCAGTGAGCTACTACTGAGGCCTACAAAATGAAATCAGCAGAACATTGTTGACATTACCATACTCAACCAACCTTGCATGTGTTTTTAACATATTTGTTATGGGAAGTTAGAGACAATCAGAATGGGCACCTGAGAAGCATTTGTGAGATTTTCTATAAACATAGATATATAAACTCTGAATCATCAAGGGTCGACACAAACAAATTCTCTTTCCCACTTCAACTGAGATTTTTGATATCAAGTCGTAACCTTAACAAGAAAAATTTGTAATGACTCATGAGTCTGTAACCATCTTTCTGATGGTTGTCTATGCAAACAGTGTGTATAGTATATTGTGAGAGATTGTCAAGTGTAACAATAAAGTACAGAGGATAACTATTTGCATAATTATTCAGATTTTCTTTAAGGTGGTTTATTGGGGCAGATGTTAGAATGTCGAGCTGCCAAATTTAATGTCTAGTGTCCAAACCCGTACAAAAGTATCTTTTTCTTCAAGTTCTAACCTTTGTTTTGGACACACTGATACACGAACATATACATATCCTATTATAGTAATAATTTACAGCAGATCATTGGTGATAAATTATGTTATACCAATTGTCAAGTCGTGGCATGAAAATATACAAACTACCTTCTCAGTTAAATATTTTTTTCCATTTTGAAGACATGTCTTGAATTGAGAATAGTCGCATGACTCACAAAAATGTGATGGGCATGAATAAGAGTGATGCAAAAGGAATGAAGATAAACTACTCACCTTGCTAGTAAACCTCCCTGATGGCCCAAATTCCATGTTGTTTAAATATTGAAGGCAGATGTTTGCAGGTGCTTGGAAGCATGCTCATGAGATGATCAGTTATGAGGCAAGCAGTTGTTGGTGATGACAAGGCTACTAAATTATAAACAGTATATCTATGTGGATGACCTGCAGGGCCTGTCAAAAACAAAAGAAACACTCAAATGTTGGGGATTGCCCTGAACATATTATTAATAATTTTTACTATACGTGTAATTAAAGCAGTGTTCGTTTGTCTAAAACCATGGTTGGACATTGAGAAAAAAGAATGCATTATAAGAAATTTGAACCCACAACTGTCATCTTGTCAGACCATGCGGCCAATTCCTGCATACACCATTTCACTTAAACACGTTGAAAATATTGTGCATGCCCTTACTCTCTGCCCTTTTATTTGGAACTCTTATCAACTTTTCACCTCACACTAGATGGCCAATGGACTACCTTTGCTATAATAGGAGTGTATATATGTTAGGGTTAGAGGTCGGGTTAAAAGATTGCTTCATGCTGCATTCACACTCATGACATTCAGCTTAGCAACTACACATTCTAACGACTGCCCTAACCAACCTCCTTCCAGCATTGTAGAATACTTCTGGACACACTTGTTTTGTTGCTTTATTTGCACGCCTGACAAACTCTCACAGCCTCCTAGACTGCAAAGCTACTAGTGTAAATAAAACACATTTTAGTATTTTCCAGTTCAGACTGCTTGCTCACCAAAATAAATCACAGACAGGTCTAGCTTGTAGACATCATCAAATTAATCTACCCTGACCCACTTTATAAAAGCTATGGAGAACATAGGTTGAGTGCTATCAGTAAGTTTGGCTATGGCTATGTGCCTGAGGCAGCACATGATGACTAGTATAAACTCTATAGTACCCTCCAGTTTTCTTTGCGTACAAACAGGATGTTTCTCGCTAGCTAAAATAGACTGAGTGCTTAAATAATACATTTTTAGGAATTACACGAAAGTTTTTTGTTGTCAATAAACTCCCATGAATAGTGACTGGATAGTCACAAAAGATAATCTATTAAAATTCCTAAACTTCCAGAGGTAGCCAAGTGATGGTATCTAACTTTCAACAAATAAAAAATATGATAAACCATGTTAAATTTGATATAAATGTATTAAGTTTCTATCAAGATATTCCATAGAGTGAGTTAAAGAGTTCGTATTACTAGCAATACTGACACCTAAATAATACAATCAGCAGAAAATAACAGACATCTACCACATTCAACCAACCTTGTTTCTGACGTATTTGCTATTGGGAGTAAAGAGACAAGCAGAATGGGCACCTGAGAAGCACCTGTGAGCACATCCATAAACTGAAATATATAAACTCTGAATCGTCAAGTGTCGACAAGAACAAGTTCCCCTCCCCACTTCAACTGAGCGTCTTTGACATTGAGTCTTTACCAACAAAAGAACTATGTATGACAACTCCTGAGTTGTTAACAACCTTCCTACAAAAGATCAGAAAGATTTACTCATTAGTATCAACTGGTGTGCTAAAAACTCACCTGATCAAATTGCATGTATAGGTATATATATTTTTGAGGTCTTATCATGTGCTATTTACTATCAGCGAACTAAACATATAGATATTGATAATTGCTGTTGGTTGAGCAATTGGTATTAACATCCGTAATTCATAAGTCTGTGTTGGTTTATGTCACAGCGTGCAGCTTGCATCCCAAGTGTTTCTGTCTCCAAAACTGGTTTTTTGTTGTTTTGATATCAAAATCATTGCTGAAAAATGAGATATGAATACATTGGTATAAATACATGAAACTTTGAAATGCTGCTAATTAAACTTCAGACACTAACCCCAACAGCCTTGAGAATATAGCTTGAGCACTCATTGCTCATCATCAACATCATCACACTTTAATAGAGACATCTATAAAACCAACAGGTCAACTGACTCTTTCTTTTAACTGTTAAAGCTCCTAGCAGTATGAGACTGAAGTACATGACAGAAAAACATATAAACTGAACATAATTGAAACTAAAATAAATTGACAGATTCCATCCTAATGTATCATAGGATGATACATCAGTATTGTCATTTTCAACATATTCTTCTTCTAAAAGCACACATCAAAGTATAGGGACAATTTTACAACAGGTCTGAACCTCCTAATTTTTTATTTAGCAATACCAGTCATCTGTGTCAACTGGTGTCAACACACACCGATTTAAAGTATGGAGTATCAATGCACATCTTTCATTAGCCCTACCATTATCCTGGTCTATGCATTCATGAACAATCATGTAAAGCCTTCTGTCAAGGGAGAACATTAACCTTATGTTTTAATGTTTGTCATATTTATATGGAATGTATTGTTTTTGTGTTTTCTTTTTTTGGTGAAAATACTAAATGGATCTATGTGTATTGATTAGCCTCTGAACCTTGAATTCACTTTCTCCCAAGACAAATTTTGACTGACTGAAAACACAATAGAACTTCTGCCTCACAAAAATCCAACAGTTGCTATAAAGCAAAATTCAGTCAACAAATCACTCAATGAAATGGGCACTACTACAACTTTCCTTGAAATTGTTTTTACAGTATTGCACTGTTGCCAATAATGAGCCCAAGTATTACTGCTCACACAAGTAGTGTTAGGATTGTGAGGTTTGCGACTGTCTAAAGGTAACTATTGTCTAATCGACAATAACACACAAGTGGTTTGATTCCAAGTGTCTGTAAACTCTATTTTCTTCAAAAAATCAAAATCAAAATTGTTTTGTTAATACTCATTTGGCCAAACAAAAAAAAACAATATGCTTGTATACTTAGCCCTATTTGCTATGACCTTGCTAGGTTTAATGAGTGCATGTCTAGAGCATGTAGTGATAGCTCTTTCTATTAGCAGTATAAACTCTTTTCTCTCAGGGCTTTATGGCATCCTGGCTTGACACCTTTGGGTGAATCGTGTGTGCTGTGTATTTTATATTATATGTGTCAATTTTCAGCAAGCAGTTGGTTGCAGGATTTTTGGCTATCATGGCCTTCTGTTGGTCTTGCCTGCTGTGTGTGGTCACACCCTTCTCGCTAACGTATATGACACAAAAAATATTATCATTTTATGCCATTCTTTTCACAGCCATTTCGTCAATCTTTTTACATAAAATATAATATTTGAGCTCATGAACAATTATGCTATATTTTTTCTAATGCTATACAATACAACATTATCCAAAACAAAATTATGTCATCAGCTATATTTTAGTATACTAAATAAAGTGTTGTAAATGTTTGTCTCACTGATGACTAGTTGCTGATCTGGTGTATGCTGACTGCTACAATGCTGCAACGAGTCCTAAATTTGGCTGGCTCCTGTAATATTGGCGATATACCGCTGCTCGTGCCTGGCATCCTGTAGAGTTGTTAGCATTGCTGAGTATATGTTAGTAATTGTTGTAACCAGTTAGTCTCTTTCATATTAAGTGGTGTTGAAAAATAATAAACATGATTTAGTAAAAATTTCATGCGGTTTATCATTCATAAGTTTTTCATTATATAGGTCAGACAGCTACCAATCCAGCTGATGTCTTATATATTAACACCAGCTCTGATGGTTTGGAAACTCTCACGCTTGATATTTCTAGTCGCATAGAAATTGCCCTAAATTTTAATATTTGCTTGTTGAGGTATTGCGATGCTTCCTGCAATGTCTTTCGGCATTATTACATGATTCCATAATTATTATTTCTGTGGGCTTATTGGTCAGCTATCAATCCAAACCCTGACACAACTCTCAGTTGCGATCTGACTTTTGCCTTACATCTTTTGCTTTAATACTGTTTTTTCTGGCTTTTTAATACAGAGTGCATCGTCTTCTGGCCTAAAGTCTTTCTCACATCACTCACTAGTCGATATGAGAACCTAAACACTGTTTATAGTGAAGCCAAACGTAATGGCCAAGGCATTGTCAAATGTTATGCTGCAAATTTGAAAACATACAAGTTGTATAATAGTAACAATAATCTGTTGAAAGAAGATATTTTAAAAACTAGAGACTTTAACAAACGATAGTCATAAGACTGTACACGTAGAAACCAAAACATAAACTAAACAATTTTAAAAGTTGAGAAATATCTCTTACAGTCGCTTACTATTGTTTGAATTTAACCTATGTACGATGATCTCACAGCCTGCGTTAAAATTTGCTGAAACTATTCATTTTATATTTCATTCTAGATTAAAAGGCTTATTTTAGGTATAGAACCGTGTTTAACAATGTTGCATCGAAACTTCTTGCACTCTTTTATATATTCACCACAGTTTCTAGCAAAAACTGGCTTTTTATGCACAATCGAAAGGAGTTATTATTAGCATCGATACATAGTAAGATCAGTTTATATACCTACAATGACGCTATGAAATAATATGGTATAGACCTGCGAGTTGGTAATATAGTAATGTTTATGATATAGTTATATAATAATAATAGTTTATCAAATTAAACAAATAAATATATATTCAAGATCGAGTGATATAAACCCTATTTTTAATATAATGGGCGTCGAAAATTATCATTTTGAAACAAGTATTAACATTCTCAAAACAAAAAAGGAGCATCGTTTGCTCGGCTAGTCGCGTTCTGATTGTTGGTTCAATTCGGAACTATTTTATATTTTTTCGGCAGTTCAAGACCTTTCACAACGTTTTCTAATCTCAAACCTGTCTGCTCGATTTATAGGAAAGAAAGGATGGAATGCTCTCACCCGTGAGTGGCTAGTCATCAAAAGGAGCCATTTGGAAGCAAATGCGGGTGTATATTTGATGACCTTTTAGAGGTAAGTGATTATAATAACATTTTGCGGATCACAACCGCATCAATTTAAAATTTGTTTTTCAAATTGATTTTCACATTTTTGTCTTTGCAGATACTGAGATATGCTTTCATGACTAGATGTCCAGTCGGCAATTGGAATTGAAAGAAGTTGTTTCATCTCATCTCATGTCAGTCTACATATGCGGTGAGTCAATCAAATTGCTCGCTATGAGTCATAAGTTAAAAGATATTTTAAAGTAACAACTATCCGGTAATTTATTGTATAGCCTATGAGACTCAATGGAAAGCGAACATATATATCTGCTATTGAGGAGGTATATCGTTTGCATTGGATTATCCATTTTTCGGAATGTAAATTGGTGTACGTAGACCAGCCATGCGCGATAAAGCAATCGAGCTTTTGAAAGAATTTGTTTGTTCTATTGCGTTTTCAAGCAAGGTACCATAAAATCTTCACCTCAACGCCATGGCGGTTAAACATTAAAACGTTAAAGGTTGACTTTCAACAAAATTCACATTACATTTATTTGGTATCAAAAGATTCACCATGTCATACTCTGTTGTGTTGTAGGTGCCAAATATGTGGAAATGAGATTACGAGCTCTTAAAAGCTGAGAACGTGAAAAAAAACCGTTTTAAAAAGTGAGAACATCTTGTGACAAGACAATAACCAACCTGTAATGAATACGTCAGAGAAATAAGCGGATTCCAATATACGGCCGCTTTTCGTTTTTGAGCTTTTAAGAGTTTGTACAATGACTTGTACAAGACAATAATATGTAGTTCATCAAGGTAAGGTTTAAAAATTAAATTAATTTTTATGGTAAGTTATAGGATATCACTGCTAAAAGTGACAGCATTACAATGACAATAAAATAGACGCATAAGAACAATAGACATGGTTTTATTGAAAGCGGGAAGTATGTTTGTGAAAATATTTCGACGAATAAGTTTGCATGAAAGTGTAAACAGAAACCATCTACCACAACTACATCACATTTGAGCCGTTTTGGAAAGATAATCCAAACTACGGCGGTCTTGGTGGCTGCGATTAACTGTTCATTTTTGAGGTTTAAGAGCTTGTAATCACATTTCCATATATTTGGCACCTACAACACAACAGAGTAAGATATGGTGAATCTTTTGATACCAAATAGCTGTAATGTGAATTTTGTTGCAAGTCAACCTTTAAACCCTTTCCTTAGAGTGGCGTTATTTTAAAAGTGACGCTCAAATAAAGAGTAACGTTGTGTTTTTCAAATGCCTCGTCAGAATGTTTACAAGATAAATTTAACCCTTTCATGGGCAAATCCATTGTTGTCCATATTTTTGTGCCTTCCTTCGGGAGGTGTGACAATCCTTTTGGATGCAAGAAATTTGTTACCTTACCTCCAACTTGTCGTAGATCTTTAAACAAATATGCGCGCAAAAGCTGCCACCTGTCCAAAGCCAATGTAAATATTTTACGAAAAACTCGGAAATTATAAATACATACTAAAACTTGTAGTTTGCACTTTGTTTATTCCAAAGTGTTTTTGAAAAACCCAGCTGGTTTTGGCAACTTTGGGCTGTTTTTTGAAAATCTATGTTCAATGTTGGAGGTATTATTAAGGTTTTCAAAAGAGTCCTTTTAGAGGTATGATTCACCATGTTTGCTTGTTTTACATTCATGCCATTCATCAGAGGTTTTAGATTAAAATATTTTGCCAAATGTGTAAACGGTGCCGAATGTAACTACAAATGTGTAGGAATGTAACTACAGCATATATCTATAGTGTAAACTGTCTATAACATAAATTCTACTCAAGTTAAACAATTCATATAAAGTTTTTGCTTTATATGATGTATAAATGTTCTTATAGCTTAAAGCGTCACACATCAAATTTGATTTTGAATTATAAGAATGTACTAGTCAACCTTGAAAATTTTGTGTTCTCCCTTGCTACCCTTGTGAGAAAAAATGGCCTAGAGCATATGTGTCAAACTCAGGCCCGCGGGCCAAATTTGGCCCGCAGTGTGATTATAATTGGCCCGCGAGATCATATTAAATGTGCATTAGAGCTGGCCCGCGGTATATACTGTGCCGCTAATACTACAAATCCCATAATGCTTTGCTAGTATTTTGCCGCGCAGTAAAACCCGGCAAGCGCTCCTTACTTCCGTTTACAGTCAGTCATCCATGCCCCGGTCGCATCGGACAAATTAATAATTTCACCCTCCACAAAAATGGTCAAACGAAAGATAGACAACAGGACCTTCCAAGACAGGTGGGAGGCAAATTATTTGTTCACGACTATAAAGGACAAACCTGTTTGTCTTGTGTGCGGAGCTAGCGTGGCTGTAATAAAAGAATATAACATAAGAAGACACTATGAAACGAAACATTATGAAAAGTACAAGGACACTTTTTCTACTGCAAGGCATGGTCTGTCAATAGTTGAAATGTTGGATTTTTATCGAATGACATTATTATTTTTGGTTCTGTTGTTGGCTTTGAAAAAGATTTACTTGAAAAAGGAACTGGAAAGGATAAGGGGAGAGACATACTACTTTATTTATTTAAATATGAAATGGATTTCACCGTGTCTTTTATTTCAAATTTAATTTCTCACATTTTTGTAATATAAAGTTTTGGTTGTTCCAAATTCTGTGTTTAAGCAAAACTAAAGTTTGTTTCCATATGAAAAGGTTAAACATTACATATCAGTTGCAGTTAATTTTTCAATAAATATTGACTTTGGCCCGTGACTTTACTTCTCTGCTTGATTTTGGCCCACTGTGAATTTGAGTTTGACACCCCTGGCCTAGAGGGTCCCTCTATTATATAATGATATTATTTTATCTAATGCAGCGGTTTTCAACTGGTTTTTTTATCACTCTTTAATACGCTGATTTGTCATTTCTTTTCAAACAGCGCTTGAGCTATCTCAAAAGTTCTATTGTGCCGTATTCTGGCTGCACTTAATTTACTAAATCATTTATGGTTGTTGATGAGAACTGATTTGGACAACTGCCAAATACTTTAGGCTGAGGATACATTGCATCAGCATTGTGTATTGCATCATCCTGTAGTTTTAGTTGCTTTTGACTAGGTTATACACATCACCATATTCTATTAGATGGTTGTAATATTCTGTAACTAGGTTATATGAGTCACCATATTATATACTAGAAATTCCACTGTCATACAGCCCACGACCAACGTGATATTGGAAAAAAGGGTATTGATGGTTGAAAAATGCAATATTAGCAGTCAAATGGCACTGCAGTGCAATAGGATGACTGCAATGGTAGCTGTAATGTACTGGGTGTGGATGTTATTATATACAACACATAGCAATAATGAAAGGAAAAGATTATATGTTTATATCTCTCCCCCTGCAATAGGAGAAATGCAATATTGGCCAATATTAGAAGTAAAATGCACTGATATTATTAGAATAACCAATATTATTAATATAGTAATAATATAAAACCAATTCACAATTTTGTTTACATTTCAAAACGTCATAGCTAACAATATCAAGAAGTGATATTTATATAGATTTTTAGAAAATCTATTTAAAAAAGTGTTTGGTCATGACAAACAGCAATAATGAAAGGAAAAGATTATATGTTTATATCTCTCCCCCTGCAATAGGAGAAATGCAATATTGGCCAATATTAGAAGTAAAATGCACTGATATTATTAGAATAATCAATATTATTAATATAGTAATACAGTAATAATAGAAAACCAATGCACAATTTTGTTTACATTTCAAAACGTCATAGCTAACAATATTAAGAAGTATCAAGAAGAATATCCAAACTTATAATTAAATATCGTAATAATCTCATAGGAATCGTTAAAAAAAATCATCGTCATTTCCTTTACTTACACTGCGTTGGACATCAGTTAGAATACCAAAGTACTCAAATGTGTCTAAAATGTCAGTTACTTTGAAATCATTAAAAATGAAACGATTTCTGTACTCCTACGTTAATTACAGAAACTTTTGGCAATTCGACAATGCTATAGACTGGTGAAATGTGCACGTTATTTTTTCGTGAAATGCGCATGACTTAATCGTTCTATTCTCTGTTGCTCAGTGTTTCAATTTCGAGTCTTAACTTTGATAAAAGTGAGGCTTAGCATGTTTTAATAATGAGTTTCGTCCAAATAAATCTGTCTACTTATGTATAATCCGATCAGATGGGTAAGTTTTAAGATAATGCCGATGGTTTACAAAGACTTGGTAACATATTTAAATAGGTTTGTATGTGTTTTGTATCATAATTAAACTTTAACGACTCTACAAAACGATGGTTAAATTTGTTGATGAAATTTAGAGACAGGGGTTCATCTCATTGTTGATGAATAATTCTTGGGAGTTGTGTGCACATGTGCATTTATCATAAATCTCCCAACCAATCGCTTCACTCGTGTTTGGTCGTGGGAATATATTTATAGTCATCACACAAGTAGGTGTTTGGTGAGGTGACAGAGCTGCAACATTTTCAGTTGCAAATCTTGAAATCCTATTCTACTTGGCAGGTGGCTGGTGAAGGCAAGGGTTACTTAGAAGACAGGCATATTTCAAGTAAATTTGATCCCTACATGGTGACAGACAGGATTGTGTTGACCACACTTATTGAGACAGAGTAAAACTTGGAAGTTGTCTGCTCATTCATTTCTCTTGAACTAACTATTGTTGAATATCTTACCAAGCGTAAGTTACCATACATATATACTCTCTATTTATGTTCACTAATGATCATCTCACATGCAAAAGGCATAATTGTTGTACAAGTACAATTTCAAAGGAAGATGAACCGTGTCCACTTTTTATGAAAAAAAAGCATCATGTTGATTTAACCGCTTACCTGGATTTAAAAGTTTTACACTATTAATTTTATTATAATACCACGGTACAAGATGAAAGATAAATAAAATCTAACAAAAGAGACACATACTATGTAATATATTGTTTCATGTTCTTCACGAGTTGCAATGCATTATGGTTAAAATTATGACTCAAAAGCTGCATGGCTGTAAATGGTTTCAAATAAGATGTAGCATATTCAAGTAAATGCTTTTATACTAGAATCTGTTCATGTTCAGTCAGTGTATTTTGCCATGGTTAATGAAAGTTAGTAGGTTCATAGTTCAAAAGAAAAATATTTGGTTGATTTTTGTTTATCAAGGAAGAGGTTTTCAGGGAAAACTCACTTTAACATATTGCATTTAGCGCTAGCCCTGTTTTATTGTCAGGGCAAAAATGGAATAATGTAACCTGGCACAGTGAGTCAGCCAACTATATAGCGTACTGAAAGACAAATGAAAATGGAAATAAAAATAATAACATTAGCTGCAAAAGACAACTGCTATCGAGTCATTTTTAGCAGCGGATAAAATGAATGATGTAATAAATACACTTTCAACAAAGTTTGGTAGCTGGAACTTCGTTGTAGTTCAATAATATGTAGGGTGAATAACACAGTTAATTATTTTACCGCTCATTATCCTAACTAGGACCCTGGCAGTCTTCAGTGTAGTGAGAGATCATCAGGAGTGTTAATGAAGTACAAATAATAAGAATATGCACAATAATTCTAAAATTCTGGAAAGCGCATGTTTGGTACAGGTTGTAGCTTGGATAACGTAGGTTGACATCCTGTATGATGTAAACTTTTTCCTCAACCTTTAACCATGGTTTAGGACAGACAAACCCTATTATACTAAAGACTGTTCGTCCCAGGGGTAGTGACAGATTGTCATATGTAATAACTATGCGCGCAACTATTTTTACACTGTAAATGTGGAGCAGATTGTAGCGTGCTTGGATGAAATTTTAATATCGTTGTTTAATTCCCACTTGGTTTATCCTCTTTTCCCTTACGCTGTAACAGTCACTTTAGACAGACAAACATACGGATGGACACAGCTCCTATAGTCCTAGGTGCTGAAGCTGAATGTCATGAGTTCGATCCCCATTTGTTGCAATCTTTTTTCACAAACTCCAAGTAGTGCTTCAGACGGACATGGCTTTTATTATAGTAAAGGTGATTAATATTTTTCACTATTTAAAATAATAGTAAAGGTAATCATAATCATGATAGCGTTTATTGATTAACAATGTTCAAATGATTTTATAGAATAATGACATATTTCAACTGTATAGTATGATGATTAATGATCACTTGAGTATTTAAGTGGCTAGAGCTGAGGCTATGTTTTAGGAATTGTGGGAATGCACCACATATCCTTGAACAGTCTCTGTCACTTTTTCTTAGCTACTCGACATGTACAAGTTTAAAAAAAACTAGAGACATGGTAAAATAAAGCTGTAGAATGGAGGCAGTGGATCATGAAAGAGCATTAATATGAAATATGTTTAAGTACCGTAGTAAGCTCCTACAACGCAATGTGTTCCGGGAGTGTTTACGTTATAGAGATGTTACGTTATATGAACAGTACAATACATATAAAGTGCCTAATCCATTCCAAGATCTTTCCACACTTACCACTTTGGCCATACTAAAAAAACTAGAATTAACTTGATTGGCTGTATCACAACTGTAATATTATTAGTTTGCATTGACAACTTGTGGCTTTCTTTGATCAATCTCACTGGTTTTATATACCATGATTGAGGTAATTTTACAACAGGTTGATGGGAACGCACATATTTGACATATATTTGTTAGTTTTTTTGCTAGACATCACAGTCTATTCTGAGTAGCAAAACTAATAACAAACAAAAATTTTTTCTTTGTCTACAATAAAAAAAAAACATTTTTATTATAAAAAGACCAGTATCTACCTGTTTATCATCTATCTATATCCAAGGGTCAAGGTTAGGATAAAAGATAACTTTTGGAGATTCTCCGTCTTGTCGACACACCTGACGATCTATCAAAATGACCTAAAATGTCACGAAAGTTGTATATATATGTGTAATATATACATGTATATAGTATATGTACTTGCAACATTATACATAGGCCCTTTGTCCCTTCTCACAAGTGCAGCGAGGTATGTTACCATTTAAGTCGAATTTTGGAAGTTGCCCCTACTCGACATTTTACGAAATATGAATTTTTTTATGTAGTATGAAGTAAAACATTGAATTAAATTTTTACGTGGTCTGGAATTTAGGTTTTAAGATTCATAAGTTATCCTGTAGAAATATCTACTGTATAGTAAATATTTAAAAATTGTTTATATAGAGAAAAATAAACCGGTGCTCTGAAACTCTTTTTAGGTTGGTGACAGACTGATTGTATTTGGCAAAACCTTGATCATGATTATACCTTTTAATAAGCCTAATCAAAATTGGAATTGCTTGCATGACAAAATAAAGCAAATATTAAACATTTGGAGTTGCCCTCTCCAACTAAAGTTGAAACAACTCTTACTTTCAACTTATGTATCTTTTAAAAGTCAATCTAAACATTGAATTAAGACAATAGTTATGTCTCATTTTGTTAGCATGTATGTAAGAGGTTTGAAATTTGGTGGATTTTTTTCTAAATAATGTACACATTCTCAAATTTAGTGTGTCCATTTTATACCCTTATTTCTAAAATTTTGTAAATTTTGAAAATCGGCTTATTGATTTGTTACACAATTTTGTGACATCTCATCAGGATGCATGTGACAAAAGGGCAACATAATAGTTATTAGATACTGATGAACTTGTTAGCACAAGATGGTATGACAACCTTTGTTTACTGGATTGCAGGAATATTGTACATTGTTTTTATGTTTTGTACACTTCGTCTCTCAATTTTTCTTTTTTCCTTTAATTTTGTAATAATAATAATTAAAATTAATTACATAATATTATTATTAATTAATATTGTAATAATAATTATGACATCAATCACTGTTGTTTTTGGCTTATTCTCACCGTTTTTGCCAGGTTTTTGTAATTTTTGCCCTCATTCAATTTAGAAGGCAGTTTTTTTAAAAGCCTATTTCAAATGGAAAATGTTAGTAGCATCAGTAGTGTATTATACCAGGTAGCCTACATAGCTATTGTCGTACCTTATTCCTGAATCAATCTATATACAACACTATTGTTTAGTTGATGCATAGAATTTTACACCATATACGTTGTTAAATGAAAATAGAGTTCAAATAAAATTGCATCAATATACAGATGCTGCAGTTAATAAAGTCATCTATATTTAATGAATTATATTTATATTTATATTTTGTTTTTTAACAATTCTACCAAGTAAAAATTTGTAGCTTTTTTGTGAGTTAAATTGTTGATAACTAACATTTGAAACACTAATAGTAAATATTTTATAGTTTTATTTTACAAATTTAAGTATTTTATATAAAATAAATATTTTGTATAAAATAAATATTGCATATTTTATTTTATAATATACAATAATTATTTACTAACGGCAGTTTGAACCTGAGCCAAGAAAATATTTTAATCTGGCGTCGCACTATTTAAATTATTCAATAATTATATAATTAACTTAATATGAATTATATAATAATTGAATAATTTAAATAGTGTGACGCCAGATTAAAATATGAATATGAAGATTAATGTGAATTGTGTAGCTAGTATTATTGTAGTGAATTTGCATAAAAATTATATAGAAAGAGGCTTTTCACTACTAAAGCAAAAAAAAACCACTCCTTATTGGATGTTGGTGACCTTGAGAAGGGCCTAAGAGAAGATAGGATCAAAGGCTAAAACTATACTAGCAGATCAATTAGGGCTCATTTACTGAACTATAAGATTCAGATTATGACGTTTTTTAATAGCTAACAGAGATTAAGGCGCTTGCTGAAATCAAAAAGTACTAAAATGCACCCGTTAAAAAGTTATAAGACACCCGCCACCTTTTACTTACGAGCAGAAAATCCTCTAAAACAGAGAAGGAGTATTTGTGGGTTTTAGTTTTTTTATTAACTTTCTTCTTGTTCTGATTAGCATATTAAAAAGTGTAGCCCATGTTTTACATTTTATATTTACTTGTACATAGCTTTTGTTCTTTTAAAAAATAACTGCCGTTTTGACCTACAAATTTCCACTACTCGTAACCACCAATTATATGTTGTGTTTGTTTCTGCTCAATTATATAAACAGTTGTTTCTGCATTTGAAAGATTGTCAGGATTTAGTTAGCTTGGTGAGACACACGATGATAATATAATATATTTATTCAAGTATAACACGTCTTCTTCTGAAATTCGACAGCTTGGATCAAAAGGTTGCTTACATATAGTCTGGTATTAGCTGTGATGTAGAGTCTGACTGGTCGCCTTTGCTGGAGTTGCCCCAGCATATGCAGTCGGCTATTTGCTGCGATATATAGAGTCTGTATTATCAGCTCTTGATGAGATTTCGCTGGTATATCCAGTCTGCTATCAGCTGTGATATGGCAAGTTTTTTTAATGGTTCTTTCATTGGTAGTGTCAATGTGTGATTAATTATCAGAGGTGCCTTGGCTACTATAACCAAGCATAAGTTCCTGTTTGGCCCAGTTTAGGGGTCACCCTGATTTTACTTCAGAAGGATACATAACTTAGATCTGACACATTAATTGGTGCCTGAACCAATACTAATCAATTAGTTCTCACAATATAAGAAAAAAACACAAACTAAACATAATAAAAAATGGAAGAAATTAATACGGCAAATTCAACACTCATGTACATTACATATGTATTCACTATGTATACATTGTGCATACTTCAACTAAAATTGTGTACACTATAACTTTTAAATTACTCTGTATATTACTTAGTTCATATGTTACAATGTGCAATGTATGCTTCAATCTTCCAGTACTAAGAAGATTGTGAAAGAAGCTAAAACAAGTCCCAAAATGTGAAAAAGATCAATTTTGCAAAATTGCACATATAACAGTAGAGAGGCAGTTGTACAGCAGATCTGAATCTTTTGGATCTGCTAGCCTTTCATTTAAAAAAACCATTCACCCGTGTTTGTTATTGTGAATACTCAACTGTTTGCATGCTTGGCGTATCGGGTATAAGGTTAGCTCTGCCGCCACCCTGGTCCACACATTCATAACAATCGTGTAAAGCTCCAATGAAACTAACTATTTGCCATGACTTTAGCCTGAGGCTTCTCTATGTGTACAGTGATGGTATGCAGCCCGATACAAGCTTAAGAACTGTATGTTGAAGGCTCATAGCCTGAAGTGCTTTGACGTGCATGACTCATGTTTATGTTGAAAGTAAGCATATGTAGATTTGCCAGCCTGCTCAGCTGCGAGAATATTACGCTACGTATGAAAGCACTATTGTAGCTCGCATATATAACATTTTATTAGATGGCAACACACGATTGCTCACAAATACAAAGACAGGATTAACCAAATATGTTGATTGATACGTAATGCTTGTGAAGTGTTGACAGTAGTAAACCCGAATAAATGGTTTTGCTAAGTGAAAAGCCGGCGGATCCACAAGGTGCCAGCCTGCCGGGATATTGGCACATTGCCTCTATACACTTACCAGCATGTAATTGTCTCTATACAGTTACCAGCATGTAATTGCCTCTATACACTTACCAGCCTCTATACACTTACCAGCCTCTATACACTTACCAGCCTCCATACACTTACCAGCCTCTATACACTTACCAGCCTCTATACACTTACCAGCCTCTATACACTTACCAGCCTCTATACACTTACCAGCCTCTATACACTTACCAGCCTCTATACACTTACCAGCCTCTATACATTTACCAGCCTCCATACACTTACCAGCCTCCATACACTTACCAGCCTCTATACACTTACCAGCCTCTATACACTTACCAGCCTCTATACACTTACCAGCCTCTATACACTTACCAGCCTCCATACACTTACCAGCCTCTATACACTTACCAGCCTCTATACACTTACCAGCCTCTATACACTTACCAGCCTCTATACACTTACCAGCCTCTATACACTTACCAGTCTCTATACACTTACCAGCCTCTATACACTTACCAGCCTCTATACACTTACCAGCCTCCATACACTTACCAGCCTCTATACACTTACCAGCCTCTATACACTTACCAGCCTCTATACACTTACCAGCCTCTATACACTTACCAGTCTCTATACACTTACCAGCCTCTATACACTTACCAGCCTCTATACACTTACCAGCCTCTATACACTTACCAGCCTCCATACACTTACCAGCCTCTATACACTTACCAGCCTCCATACACTTACCAGCCTCTATACACTTACCAGCCTCTATACACTTACCAGCCTCTATACACTTACCAGCCTCTATACACTTACCAGCCTCTATACACTTACCAGTCTCTATACACTTACCAGCCTCTATACACTTACCAGCCTCTATACACTTACCAGCCTCCATACACTTACCAGCCTCTATACACTTACCAGCCTCTATACACTTACCAGCCTCTATACACTTACCAGCCTCTATACACTTACCAGTCTCTATACACTTACCAGCCTCTATACACTTACCAGCCTCTATACACTTACCAGCCTCTATACACTTACCAGCCTCCAGACACTTACCAGCCTCTATACACTTACCAGCCTCTATACACTTACCAGCCTCCATACACTTACCAGCCTCTATACACTTACCAGCCTCTATACACTTACCAGCCTCTATACACTTACCAGCCTCTATACACTTACCAGTATCTATACACTTACCAGCCTCTATACACTTACCAGCCTCTATACACTTACCAGCCTCTATACACTTACCAGCCTCTATACACTTACCAGCCTCCATACACTTACCAGCCTCTATACACTTACCAGCCTCCATACACTTACCAGCCTCTATACACTTACCAGCCTCTATACACTTACCAGTCTCTATACACTTACCAGCCTCTATACACTTACCAGCCTCTATACACTTACCAGCCTCCATACACTTACCAGCCTCTATACACTTACCAGCCTCTATACACTTACCAGCCTCTATACACTTACCAGCCTCTATACACTTACCAGCCTCTATACACTTACCAGTCTCTATACACTTACCAGCCTCTATACACTTACCAGCCTCTATACACTTACCAGCCTCTATACACTTACCAGCCTCCATACACTTACCAGCCTCTATACACTTACCAGCCTCTATACACTTACCAGCCTCTATACACTTACCAGCCTCTATACACTCACCAGCCTCTATACACTTACCAGCCTCCATACACTTACCAGCCTCCATACACTTACCAGCCTCTATACACTTACCAGCCTCCATACACTTACCAGCCTCTATACACTTACCAGCTTCTATACACTTACCAGTCTCTATACACTTACCAGCCTCTATACACTTACCAGCCTCTATACACTTACCAGCCTCCATACACTTACCAGCCTCTATACACTTACCAGCCTCTATACACTTACCAGCCTCTATACACTTACCAGCCTCCATACACTTACCAGCCTCTATACACTTACCAGCCTCTATACACTTACCAGCCTCTATACACTTACCAGCCTCCATACACTTACCAGCCTCTATACACTTACCAGCCTCTATACACTTACCAGCCTCTATACACTTACCAGCCTCCATACACTTACCAGCCTCTATACACTTACCAGCCTCTATACACTTACCAGCCTCTATACACTTACCAGCCTCTATACACTTACCAGCCTCTATACACTTACCAGCCTCTATACACTTACCAGCCTCTATACACTTACCAGCCTCTATACACTTACCAGCCTCCATACACTTACCAGCCTCTATACACTTACCAGCCTCCATACACTTACCAGCCTCTATACACTTACCAGCCTCTATACACTTACCAGCCTCTATACACTTACCAGCCTCTATACACTTACCAGCCTCTATACACTTACCAGTCTCTATACACTTACCAGCCTCTATACACTTACCAGCCTCTATACACTTACCAGCCTCCATACACTTACCAGCCTCTATACACTTACCAGCCTCTATACACTTACCAGCCTCTATACACTTACCAGCCTCCATACACTTACCAACCTCTATACATTTACCAGCCTCTATACACTTACCAGCCTCCATACACTTACCAGCCTCTATACACTTACCAGCCTCTATACACTTACCAGCCTCTATACACTTACCAGCCTCTATACACTTACCAGTCTCTATACACTTACCAGCCTCTATACACTTACCAGCCTCTATACACTCACCAGCCTCTATACACTTACCAGCCTCCATACACTTACCAGCCTCTATACACTTACCAGCCTCTATACACTTACCAGCCTCTATACACTTACCAGCCTCCATACACTTACCAGCCTCTATACACTTACCAGCCTCTATACACTTACCAGCCTCTATACACTTACCAGCCTCTATACACTTACCAGCTTCCATACACTTACCAGCCTCTATACACTTACCAGCCTCCATACACTTACCAGCCTCTATACACTTACCAGCCTCCATACACTTACCAGCCTCTATACACTTACCAGCTTCTATACACTTACCAGTCTCTATACACTTACCAACCTCTATACACTTACCAGCCTCTATACACTTACCAGCCTCCATACACTTACCAGCCTCCATACACTTACCAGCCTTTATACACTTACCAGCCTCTATACACTTACCAGCCTCTATACACTTACCAGCATCTATACACTTACCAGCCTCTATACACTTACCAGTCTCTATACACTTACCAGCCTCTATACACTTACCAGCCTCTATACACTTACCAGCCTCTATACACTTACCAGCCTCCATACACTTACCAGCCTCTATACACTTACCAGCCTCTATACACTTACCAGCCTCTATACACTTACAAGCCTCTATACACTTACCAGCCTCCATACACTTACCAGCCTCTATACACTTACCAGCCTCTATACACTTACCAGCCTCTATACACTTACCACCCTCTATACACTTACCAGCCTCTATACACTTACCAGTCTCTATACACTTACCAGCCTCTATACACTTACCAGCCTCTATACACTTACCAGCCTCCATACACTTACCAACCTCTATACACTTACCAGCCTCTATACACTTACCAGCCTCTATACACTTACCAGCCTCCATACACTTACCAGCCTCTATACACTTACCAGCCTCTATACACTTACCAGCCTCTATACACTTACCAGCCTCCATACACTTACCAGTCTCTATACACTTACCAGCCTCTATACACTTACCAGCCTCTATACACTTACCAGCCTCTATACACTTACCAGCCTCTATACACTTACCAGCCTCTATACACTTACCAGCCTCCATACACTTACCAGCCTCTATACACTTACCAGCCTCTATACACTTACCAGCCTCTATACACTTACCAGCCTCCATACACTTACCAGCCTCTATACACTTACCAGCCTCTATACACTTACCAGCCTCCATACACTTACCAGCCTCTATACACTTACCAGCCTCTATACACTTACCAGCCTCTATACACTTACCAGCCTTCATACACTTACCAGCCTCTATACACTTACCAGCCTCCATACACTTACCAGCCTCTATACACTTACCAGCCTCTATACACTTACCAGCCTCTATACACTTACCAGCCTCTATACACTTACCAGCCTCTATACACTTACCAGCCTCTATACACTTACCAGCCTCTATACACTTACCAGCCTCTATACACTTACCAGCCTCTATACACTTACCAGCCTCTATACACTTACCAGCCTCTATACACTTACCAGCCTCTATACACTTACCAGCCTCCATACACTTACCAGCCTCTATACACTTACCAGCCTCTATACACTTACCAGCCTCTATACACTTACCAGCCTCTATACACTTACCAGCCTCTATACACTTACCAGCCTCTATACACTTACCAGCCTCTATACACTTACCAGCCTCTATACACTTACCAGCCTCTATACACTTACCAGCCTCTATACACTTACCAGCCTCTATACACTTACCAGTCTCTATACACTTACCAGCCTCTATACACTTACCAGCCTCCATACACTTACCAGCCTCTATACACTTACCAGCCTCTATACACTTACCAGCCTCTATACACTTACCAGCCTCCATACACTTACCAGCCTCTATACACTTACCAGCCTCTAATCACTTACCAGCCTCCATACACTTACCAGCCTCTATACACTTACCAGTCTCTATACACTTACCAGCCTCTATACACTTACCAGCCTCTATACACTTACCAGCCTCTATACACTTACCAGCCTCTATACACTTACCAGCCTCTATACACTTACCAGCCTCTATACACTTACCAGCCTCCATACACTTACCAGCCTCCATACACTTACCAGCCTCCATACATTTACCAGCCTCTATACACTTACCAGCCTCCATACACTTACCAGCCTCCATACACTTACCAGCCTCTATACACTTACCAGCCTCTATACACTTACCAGCCTCTATACACTTACCAGCCTCTATACACTTACCAGCCTCTATACACTTACCAGCCTCTATACACTTACCAGCCTCTATACACTTACCAGCCTCTATACACTTACCAGCCTCCATACACTTACCAGCCTCTATACACTTACCAGCCTCTATACACTTACCAGCCTCTATACACTTACCAGCCTCTATACACTTACCAGCCTCTATACACTTACCAGCCTCTATACACTTACCAGCCTCCATACACTTACCAGCCTCTATACACTTACCAGCCTCTATACACTTACCAGTCTCTATACACTTACCAGCCTCCATACACTTACCAGCCTCTATACACTTACCAGCCTCTATACACTTACCAGCCTCTATACACTTACCAGCCTCCATACACTTACCAGCCTCTATACACTTACCAGCCTCTATACACTTACCAGCCTCTATACACTTACCTGCCTCTATACACTTACCAGCCTCTATACACTTACCTGCATGTAAGTAAGTATGATATTGGCAGATTACTTGCATGTATGTTTTGAGAAAGAATGATGCTATGCACAGTTCTTTTGCATCCAAGAATATTTCAATGTTAAATCAGCCTTGTCAATTTATTATATTTTCATTTATTATTGGCTTATATGTTTTTTTAGGTGGTGTGAACCGTTTGATTAGTATTGATTCAAACATTAGTGAAAGTGTTAGGACTAAACTAAAATAATACCAAGTTTTGTGTAAAAACTCCCTTTTATTTTTAAAAGTCCAGCATATTGAATATACAAACTAACAAACTTATAAAACAATAACAATAGTCACAAAGGATTAAAATAGCAAATAAAACTTACACACAACAGGGGTCCATGCCCTTGTAGGAATTATTTCAAAGCAAGTAGATTTTCTAAGCGCTGACAAAGATAAGCAGCAATAAATAACAAACAGCAAATAACAAATAGCAAACAATAATGCAGCAAGTCCTTATTAATCAAAGCTGTAATAGAGGTGAGTGCTTACAACATAAGCACTATACCGCACATCTACTAATGTATATAAACAGCAATCGTTGTCTGTCTGTGTATCCACCTTATGGAGTACCGTACTTTTCGGACTATTAGCCGCTGCTAGGTATCTAGGGCGCATTAACGGCTTTATACGCTTTATACGCTTTATTCTAACGCATTACACGCCTCTATTATACATAACTATAAATATAAACCTAGAAACTACTTTTCACCCGGACAATCGTATTATCTCACGTAGGAATAGCATCTAGATTCGCTTACCTTTGATCAGACAAAGACACTACAATATTTTATTTTTACATAACATATCGTTGTACAAGTATCGTCGTATTCAGAGTTTTGATGGATAGCTGTTGGTGGAACTGTAACTTTTTTATACACACACTTCTATGCAAGAATTGTTATTATTAATTCAACATATTCACGAATTTTATTCTGTTTTCTCAGTTCATATTAATTGTATCATTACCGAATCATCTCATATTGTAATCATAGCAAAACAGACTCAATTTAGCTATTACTTGCTAATTATTTCACTGTTACATCTAAACCTTTTCATAGTCGTTTTATTTTTAAAATTTACTTTACCTGCACAAAACATTTTTTTCATGATATGAAGTTTAAAAGTTGTTTGACAAGGTAAGTTTGAAAACCTTTACAGTTGATTTAGGTAGAATGGCAAATGTTGTTATATGTTAAATACAAATCAATTTTCTGTTCAGTTTTTTATTACTCGGGCAACGCTGGGTTGTACAGCTAGATGTATTAGCTTACACATCTTTCGTTTTAAACCTAACCAATTAGTTTTTCATTATTAATTTTACATTTTACAACAAACATTTGTAAGATTACTGTAAGATTTATTGTGTAAGATTGCAAGTATCAGTTATTCTCCACTCTCTTCTATTTATGTACGTTTACATACTTTGAGAAATATTTATGTATATATAGAAGATATATAAATTTAAATTCCCTTATTACATTTATAAACTTCTTATGACTTTTGAATTTATAATACAAGTTTTTTAAAGTTTGTTTCATCTTTGTTATTATTTCAACTTGCATTCATTTAAACATAAATTGAGTATCGTATTTGAAGTTAAAACATTCATTTTTCTATCACTGTTGTTATTACTTGATTAGTTTCCAATCTTTATTATTATTCTTTTATTCCACCATTTTTGGTAGACATTGTTCTAATAAAATTTCAACTAAAAATACTATGAAAACCTTTACAGTTGTTTTATTTATTTTTAAATCAGTTGTCCCGCACAAAACCTTTTCCTCATGATATGAAGTTTGAAAGTTGTAGTTGTTTGAAAAAGTTTGAAAACCTTTACAGTTGTTTTATTTTCTCTCTTAATTTATTTCAATTACACAAAGCACTTCTTTCATGATATGTAGTTTGAAAGTTAGAATGGCAAATGTTGTTATATGTTAAATACAAATCAATTCTGTGTGCAAAGACTTTTTTTATTACCCGAGCAACGCCGGTAGCGCAGCTAGGCTTGAGGCCCGTGTACAGCGAGAGTCTCTGGGCGCGGCTTTCCGAATGAATGAGTTGGCGAGTGCGAGGCGATTGATTGCAAAACGATTGATTGCAAGTGCGAACCGATTGATTGTGAGGCAAGTGCAAGAGCACGATTGTCAACTGCTCGGCGGGAAAAGACTGGTCAGCCGTGGTGGAGGCTCAGCAGCGGAAGTTCGCGATTGTCAACTGCAAATACAGACAGGTAGAAACGCATGCATGAATCTAGACACATGAATCTAGAATATTTACTAGATTTTACACGCATCTAGCTGTAAGACTCATTGCAGATTTTCATTGTTCTCCCCAACATTGACATGTATATGTGCATACATACTCTGATCAAGACACCAATTTTAATAGACTGCATATTTGGAGTGGTTTTACAGTATGAAAGACAACTCTCAATAAATCTTACGCTGCACGTGAATCCGCTCCGGTAGGCGGGTAATGCAGCTAGTACAACATAAGCTGTGCTTGCTACTGAACCAGGGTTTCTAAATATATGAAGTACCATCAAATTTGTCAACAGCAATGTTAATGATAAGCAGTACTGGTAATATTTACTATATTAGGAGTCATGTCCGTTTTTATGAAAGCATGGAATTAGGTTTGAAAAAAAATTTCACCATTCAGGTTTTTAACTCTCAATACCCTGCTTCGTCCCAGCCTGTGCCACTTGTTCACCTTCCAGTAGTTTAAGATTATTGTACAGATGGTAGAGTAATTATCTGTGCTTCATTGACACACATGACAATCTCTCATAGCTTACTAGACTGCTGAAGTACTGGTTATTAATAGGGTAACAAGTTAGTTGGTGTTATCTCCATGTGTGAGTCTAAGTGACTAACTATGGAGCTCATATACAACATTTGTTGGATTAATTACTTTAAATTACTATTAAATTACTTAATATCTTGAAAATGGTAGCTAGTCCAATCAATAATGACATTTAATCATTTTGTTAAAAATCTTTATATTTTAAAAGAATATATGGGCTAGTTTATGAATGTCTGCAGGTAAAATGAAACTAAATATGACAAGGTTGACAATATGAACACAATAATAGAATAACACAATAACCGAATAATTAAATTAGGAGCCATTAAATTATGTAGCAGTGAATGAAACCAAACTGTTTGGAGCTAAAACGGTAGAAATAAGCTTGCACCACTTTAGTGTTTCCTATCAGTTAATAGTATTCAAGCAATGACTCAGCACAACAGGCTCTAGCTGTACCCTTTTTGAGGTAAAATATTCATATATAAATGAATTACGGTTTCATTGCGTCAACAATGCAGCATCCCAATGGAGTCGTCTACACCTTTGATAAAGATTATGCTGAAGTATGTGTGTGGAATCAGAAAGTGCCCCTAATTACCAGTTTATCACTAGTTATATTGGTTGTGTTCTCACTGTAATGTTCTTTATTCCAGCACTGAGTTTACAATAAATTAGTAAAAGACATCCCAAGTATATATATATGTGTGTATATATATATATATAAAGTATATATATATATATATACAATAGAAGTAGTAATATAGTAGAATATATATATAAAGTGTTATTCTTGAATTATCCATTAAGCAAGTAAATTTAATATGTAATTATTCTATAAATAACCAGCTATGTATAATATTACTAAAAATTCTCCTGTACTGCAGCCCACGACCAAAGAGATATTGGAAAAAAAAGGGTACTGATGATTGAGAAATGCAATATTAGCAGTCAAATGGTACTGCAGTGCAATAGGATAACTGCAATGGTAGCTGTAATGTACTGGGTCTGGATGTTATTATATAGAGTTGCCCGATTTCAATATCGGAATCGGTATCGGTGCCGATATGGGTATTAAGTATCTGAATCGGTATCGGCCGATCTTTTCTTAAAAAGTCGGACACTTCAGATACTTTTTACATATCAACTATTTAGCAGAAACCTGTATTTTAGCCTGCTACTTTAATAACAAATCATCAGCTGCAAGTTCCTTGCTTTTATCTAATGATTTCCGAGCCTTTCTAACAATATATTTCATGTCTATAGCCTAATAAACATCCACACAGCTGCGTAATATTTTGGCTTTAGTCAGGACGTAATCACTAAGTGCAAGTGACGTAATCACTACTTCCTAATTACATCGATATGATTTGTTGCAGCCAATCACGAACAAGAGAACCATAACGAGCAACAAGAATGCAGTGTAATGTTTCTATGTACTAGCATTGCGAAAGTAATTTGAGCAGTTGATGCATAAAGTTATCTATCTCTCTCTTGATCCTGACGATATGATGTATCGTTTGTATTGCATAAAATAACCTCAGTGGCTTATCGGTGTTTAGCCTGCCCTCCATCATCTGTAGCGTGTGAGTCCTTCAGTACGACTGGCTACATCAATAGTGATAGAAGATAGAGACGTCTCACTGAGATAATTGAATCACTAACGGTAATTAAAAGACGCATTTATTTGCTTTAGACTTGTACAGGCGCAGCCGTTCGTTCAGCAGTAGAAGAGAGACTTCATTATCACAGAGAAAACTGTACCACTAACTGTAATTACCATTAGTAATAACATATTTCAAGAAACATGGACTGTTCTGTTATTAGATGCACGGTATGTCAGTATGTGAATATATATACATGTATATCTTTTTTCATAAAAACAAACAAATAAATACATTAATATTTATATTTCTTTGCATTATATTTATACTTGCATAACAAATGAACAACTATCTATGCAACACAAAAGAATCTGAATCGGTATCTGAATCGGATTATTTTTCATTAAGAATCGGTATATCGAATGGGTATCTGATTCGGCTGGTGAAATTAGAATCGGGGCATCTCTATTATTATATACAACAAACAGCAATAATGAAAGGAAAAGATTATATGTTTATATCTCTCCCCTTCAATAGGAGAAATGCAATATTAGCCAATATTAGAAGTAAAATGCAATGATATTATTAGAATAACCAATATTATTAATATAGTAATACAGCAATAATAGAAAACCTATGAGCGTTCACGCGTCTGGAAGATTTCTGCAAACTGGGCAAAATAAAAGTTGTTATAAAAGTGTAATAAAGCTGTAGGCATAATCTACTGTAATGTATGTAATTCATCAACAATAAAGAAATATGTTTATTATAACTCTGAAATGCAAAATTAGAAGCAAAATGGCAAGCTACTGTGTACTACAGTACACACAGTTTGAAAGTTGGTTGCGTTGAATGTAGAATGGTTTTGATAGCGATCTTTAACAGAAAGTAAGTATGAGCATTCACACGTCTGAAAGTTTCATGCAAACTGAAGCAAAATAAAAAATGTTCTCATCATAAAGGGGCATTGTAGTTCGGCCCTAGCTTGTACATAAGTTGTAAAGAATTTTGGCTAACGTTTTAAAAAATGAAACTTTCGGTGATTGGACAAAAAAACATAGGCTGATAAACTGTGTACCACAATTTCGTACCTATAAATCGGTCAACGCCTCAAACGGTCTACGTTTATTACAGAAACTTTCGAATAAATTCGATTACAAGTAAACAATGCCATAGACTGGTGAAATGTGCACGTTATTTTTTCACGAAATGCGCACGACTTAATCGTTCTATTCTCTGTCGCCCGCCGTTTCAATTTCCGATCTTAACCTTTATTAAACCAAGCTTTTCAAGCGTTTTGTGACAATTTTCATCTTAATAAATCTATCTATTTGTGTATAATCCGATCAGATGGGTAAGTTTTAGGAGATTTTCGAGAATATACAAATACTTGGTAACATATTTAAATAGGCCTATATGTGTTTTGTATCGTTATTATACTTCAACTAATCTACAAAACGATGGTTAAATTTGTTGATGAAATTTTATTACAAGGGTTCGTCTCATTGTTGATGAATAATTTTCGTAAGTTGTGTGCACATGCATTTATCATAAAAATTACCAAACTTCGCATCAGCTCGTTTGGCCGTGGGATAGTAATAGTAAATTACATAGTAGTAAAGTAAATAGACATAGTAAATTTCATTCACAATGTAACGCATTGATTGTCCATTGTAATGTCTTAACACCTCCCTGCTAACTTGAAGCTGTATGGGTGACTTCAGCGATTAGATTGTTTCTTTGAGCGTCTGGGATTGTCCCTGTTGTATCCATTGCCATCAACTAATCTTGGATTTTGTCTTTTCGGCTTTAGTACAGTCTGTAGCTGCAGGCAATGGTTGTGATTTTGGAAGACTGCTTGGAGCGTTTGATACTTCAGCAGGTGATTCGGCATTTTCTGGTGAAGCATGTCTAGGACAAAGCTGTTCAAGATGTCTTTTCCAGATTGGTCCTCTGGGTAGTATTCTAACATTGACTGTTCTGCTGCCAAATACTTTGATAACAACAGCTTCCACTAATTTAGGCTGTGTATCTCTTTTGGATAAGCAGTATAAAGCATAGCACGGTGTTCCCACTGTGCAATGATGAACTGTTTTAGTCGATCGGTTATCCTTCATCTGTTTGCTTTGAGCTAAATAAACTGGTAACGGCAGTAATGGATCAAACTTTATTCTGAGTTGTCTCCCATTCAGCAGTTCACTGGGTGAGTAACCGTAAAACAGTGGCGTTCTCCTATACATTATCAAGAATTCTTGCAAAGTAGACTGGAGGAGAGATCTGACTTTTTGAGTGTTTGGTTGAAGGATTGAACTAGTCTTTCTGCAGCTCCATTGGTGGCTGGATGATATGGTGCTCCTGTCAGGTGAATGACTCTCTGGTTCTTGCACCATTCTTGAAATTCCTTAGAAGTGAGTGTAGTTCCATTATCAGACATTATATGGATATATAATATATATATATATTATATTATATATTATATGGTATATGGATATCCAAAATGAGCAAAGTCCTTCGCGAGTAAATCTGGAGTAACTTTGGTTGATACTGAATTGGTAGCATGTATATATGGATACTTTGTGTAGGCGTCCACTAACACCAACCAGTTAGTTCCCATGAGGTTAATTGCATGGTCGGTATGTACTCTGCTCCACGGTTTTTTGGCATCATCTAAGGGTGATTTGGTAGAAGATTTGGCTTGTTTTGATGCTCATTGCATGAAGTACATTGGTGGGCAATATCTGTGATGTTTTGATTCATCCTGGGCCAGTAAAAAACAGTTCTAGCAAGTTGCTTTATTCTCTGCATGCCAAAGTGTCCAAGATGTAAAAGCTGAAGAACTTGCCTTTGTAGAGATAGAAGAATGACAACTCTTGTTCCATACATAAAGCATCCGCTGTCAGCTGACAATGACATCTCCAGTTTTCTAAAGTCTTTTACAGAATAGCCTTCAGTCATGGTTCCTGCTTGGTTGAAGTCATGCTCTTTAGACCATCCATCCTTCAGATATCTCATCACTGTGCTGAGAACAAGATCCTTAGCAGTATCTTTCTTCAGAATACCAGGATCTGTTGGATTGAGCTGATTTCCAATGTGTTTGATTGTGCAGACTGTGTCAATATCTTTGCTTTCTTCCTCCCCATCAAACTTGTCATCATGTCCCATGGATAAGCAACTGAGTGTATCTGCATTTCCAAGTTCAGACATTTTCCTATATTCAATGGTATAGTCATATAGGTTGAGAGTAAGAGCCCATCTTGCCAGTCTGTTTGCTGCCATAGCCGGTGTTGCTTTAGTTGGTCCAAGCAGTGCTAGAAGAGGTTTGTGATCAGTAACCAAGATAAAATTCCTCCGTTAGATTAACTGGCGAAACTGTTTAGTGCATAGATGATAGATAGAGCTTCCTTTTGAATTTAATTGCATATTCTCTGAGCATCGGTCAATGTCTTGCTAGGATAAAAAATTTGTCTTTCACTGCCATCTTTGCATTGGTGAAAAAGTACCACTCCTAGCCCAACATATTACGCATCACAAGAAATCCCGATGTCCAGAGAAGGGTCAAGTGTTCCAACACCGTGTGGTTGCCTATCATATCCTTCAGCTTCAAATATGCAGTCTACGGTTTTGCATTCCACTGCCATTGTTCTCATTTTTTGAGTAACTTCTGGAGAGGTACTGTAATTGTAGATATATCTGGTAGAAATTTGTAGTAAAACTGAATCGATCCCTGGAAAGATTTGAGATTAGCCACACCGGTAGGTGCTGGCATCTTCTTTACAGCTTCTACTCCAGCTCCCTTAGCTATTCTCTGGCTAGAAAGTTGATGGCTCAGGTATTCCACAGTTTCTTGTGCAAATATGCATTTCTCCAGTCTACATCGTAGTCCTCTGTCTTGATGTCTTTGTAGAATTCTATGAATGTTCCTCAGGTGATCTTCAGCTGTGTCTCCGCTTACTAGAGTGTCATCAAGATAAACAGCAACTCCTGGAAGATCCGGATTTAGTTGTTCCATGATTTGTTGAAAGTATCTTGGAGCAGAGCTAATCACAAATGGCAATATCTTCTGTAGTAGAACTTCTCTGTGCTTGCTGAGAGCTAATCTCCTTTGACTTTCAGGTGTCAGAGTAATCTGATTATACGCATCAGCCAAGTCAAGTTTAGTGAAACCATGTCCTCTTCCAAGTTTTGTCATCAGATCTTTTGGTAGTGGATTAGGTTGTCTGTGTGTCTCCAACTGATGATTCACTGTTACAGATTAGTCTCCACATACTCGGAGTTTTCTTTTGGTTTGTCCAGGCAGCAGTGCTTTTTTCATTGGTACCACTGGTGTTCCATCAGAGTTGAATTAAACTGGTTCCCATATTCCTTTTGCAATTCCGGTGTCATAAGCTTGAGCTGGATTCTCTTCAATGGCAAAAGGTACTGTCTGGTTTTGCAGAATATGGGTTGTGCATCTTCTTTGAAGCATATATCCATTTCAAAATCCTTCAGGCATCCCAATTTTTCTGGAAAATATCAGGAAACTCCGAAATAAATATTTCACATGCGGCTCGTAGATTTCCATCGGGTTTGATTTGCTTGATCTCCGGTGATTGGCATTGGTTGAATAATCTATCAACCAAGATTCTAAGTTGTCAAATACCATTTCTTCCTAGAAGGTTGACATTTGTTATTCTGCTTACGACAAATTGTAATTGCTTCTAGTGTTGATGTGAATCTAGCTTTGTTTTGACGAGAGAGACTCATAGTATGTCGATCTTGTCTTTTGTTGTGGACTCATAATGAACTTCTAAAGTTTTCAGTGTAGGGCTTTCCATTTTCCTCTAGTTTTCCAGGGATATGAAATTGTCTTCCGCTCCAGTGTCCACTTCCGGGTCATTGTGTGCACTTGTGAATCAAGGTTGACATGTAGCTGTGAATTAGTGTGGACGGTTTGATGGCCTTTACTAAGTTCAAAGGCTTAGCACCTTTTTGCTTTTTACGGCAGACGACTTCTAGATGTCCTGTAAGTCTACAGTAATTGAAGGTAAATTTCTTATATCTGCATTTAGTAGATTTGTGTTTAGATTTTCAACACTGGTAGCATATCTGTTGATCTGCAGACGTTGATGGCTTTGAAGTTGTCGCCTTCTTGTTTACTACCTTAACATGATTTGCTGCACCATAGACTGTTTCCTTTGCCACTTTTGCTGCTTCTTCCATTTCTATAGCAGTTTTGATAGCTGGGGCAAAAATAAGGTCTTCATCTTTCAATTTCAATAGTGCTTTAAGTATTGCTTCATTCTCGACTGAGCAGATGAATCTTGTACGTAAAGCTTCATCTTGTGCATCGGTAATACTTGCAAAGTCACAAGTTGTAGCATCATGTCTTGTTCTTGCTGTTAACTCTTGAATTGTGTCTCATGGATTTCTTTTCATATTGCTTCAGTATTGATATATTTCTCTAATGATGAAAGTTCTAGGGTTATATTAAGTCATCATGTAGTCCTCAATATCTTCCATTGGCAGTTTGTTGACTTCTTTTTTAGGAGTTTGTTGATCTGACCAATCAGTTTATTGTTTGTAAATAACTTTTCATTGAGTGGTTAGAAATATCTGTGGAACTTTGTCTTCAGTAATAGAATTGGCTCTTTACAAGCAGTCAAATTAGTGGAGTAGTTCCTCCTGCTTTTATTTCGGTCTTCTGTTAAAAGTTCGATCAGCCGTCTATTTTCTTCTTTCTGTTGCTCCAGCTGCTCTATTTGCCGCTCCTACTGCTCTCTCTCTCTCTCTCTCTGTTGTCTTCTCTATTGATCTATCTGCTCCTTCCGCTGCTCCTTCCGCTGCTCCTTCCGCTGCTCCATTTGTTCTCTTTGAAAAGTCATCTGTTGAGTCAGCAGTTGAATCAGTTGATCAGTTTGAGTAGACATTGTAGGGAAAATCTAGAGTAGAGTTGAAGTGTAGAATGTCCAGCTGAAGAGTGTCCTTGTTGCCAATTATATGTTGTGTTCTCACTGTAATGTTCTTTATTCTAGTACTGAGTTTACAATGAATTGGTAAAAGACATCCCAAGTATATTTATAGAGAGCTGTTATAGCAAATGTATTATCCTTGAATTATAAATTAGGCAAGTAAATTTAATATGTAATTAATCCATAAATAACAAGCTATGTACAATACTATAATGACATAGTAAATTTCATTCACAATGTAATGCATTGATTGTCCATTGTCCTAACAATATTTATATCATCTTCACAGAGTAATTGTTACTGTTTGTGTTCATCTACGAATCCACTAGTTGTGATACTTTCTGCTGCCAGAGTTTTTTACTTAGTGACTAAATATTATACCATCACAAGTTATATTTTATTTTGTTATACCTTTTGCACATTTTACATGGCTTTATAACATAATTTATATATGCACGTATATATATAAGAGTTTTACTATTTTCTTGAATAAAAATGTAAGTTATTTTACTTATTAATTTTATTCAATTCATTTATTTTTAAGTCTCAGCTTAGAGTGTGTTGAATAGTTAAATCCCTTATAATTTGTGGTTACATGATGGTAATCTATAGATATGCAAAGTTTCTGATGCTAGAGCAAGGAGGGGTGGTGGGAATTCTCCCCATGCATTACTTTTACATGGTATGACAAAACTCTGTCTAAATTTAAGGTCATGCGAGCCGCTCATTGCACGCCTGCCTCTCTTAAAGGTTGACTTGCAACAAAGTTCACATTATAGGTATTTGATACCAAAAAATTCACCATGGCTTACTCTGTAATGTTGCAGGTGCAAAATATGTGGAAATGTGATCACAAGCTCTTAAAAGCTAAAAAAACGAACAGTTAATCACAGCTGCATGAGACCGCCGTAGTTTGGATTCTTTTTCCAAAACGGCTCAAATGTGACGTAGTTGTGGTAGATGGTTTCTGTTTACACTTTCATGGAACCTTATTCATCGAAATATTGTCACAAATATACTTGTCTGATAATCATGACAGGCCTGTTGGTCACCTGTGATAATCGAAAAGTGCTGCAGAAATTATTTGCGAAGTATTCGGTCACATGATCAGATTACGACTTGTCAATTAAATAATGCCAAACAAAACTGTAAAGTAGCGAACATCTATATTTGATACGAGGTCTTCGGTAAAATTTGAAGTGTTTGTCATAAATAGTGCTAATTCACGTGAGAACATCACCTGACAAGACAATAACCAAACTGTAATGACTAGGTCAGAGAGACTAGGTTTAAAAGCTTTTAATCACATTTCCACATATTTGGCACCTACAACACAACCGAGTAAGACAAGGTGAATCTTTTGATACCAAATAACTGTAATGTGAATTTGTTGAAAGTCAACTTTTAATGAAACTGTTGGCAGCTACCATAGCAGCAGCTACAACTATTTAGATGTTGAGGTCAATAATTTACAGGGTCATCATTTTCTTGTGTTATTCAGGAAGTTGTACAGTACTGAGCATGCAAAAATGCCAGCCAGCTGTGAGATGTCGGCAGCAGTTCAGATCTTACCCGAGTCATTGTTGACAACTTGAGCTGACTCAGTGACTTTATTTTAGTTGATTAGTAACCCATTCACCTGTTTGATTAGCAAAATTGTTCAGCCTGTTCAGCTATTGAATGCCTGTTTTTTTACTTGAGCTACTGAGAGTCGTAATACCTGGTAGTCATATGCTTATGCTGTGTAGAGCAAATCTGGGCTAACATTTGAACAAGCAAGTACCCTGTCAAAGTTTTACTACAGTGCATAGACAAAAACCGAGGTATGTAGTTACAACTTCAACTACACATTTTGATGGTACACTTATAATTGAGGTGAGGAATATATTACTTTAACCAAAAAGCTAGGACCATTCCTTCTTGACAGAAATTGAAGGAGAATCATGTGATCAATAAATATTATTGTTAACTCTTTTGGCTCTTTTATACTTCAGTTGAATTATGAAACCATATCATCAACATTTACACTGCCTTTAAATCCTATATGCGCATACCAATATAATCTATAGAAACACTGAAATTATTTCTACTTGTTTATGTGTATAATATAAAAACATATTTTTTTATGACAGTTTCAGGTATTGGCAATAATATGTTATTGCATAGTTATTACAAATGTGTATGGCATGTAAAATGATATATGTTTATTAAGTGTAAGTGTGTATATGTATTATGGGTATAAATGTATTTGTATGATATATTGTGGATGTTTGAGTCAATAACATTGAATATTTCACACAAAAATATTTCCATATTCATTATTTACACATTTGACTATCTACGTAGTTATGTGTGTTGTATAAATATAAAAGGTCACCACTATGAAATAATTCATGTTGTATTAATAGGTACATCACTGAGTATTAGACTTGAGACTAGTTCACTATGTTGAAAGTAGGAGACAACTACAATTATATGTTAATGGCGAGTTATGCTTCTCTTACTGGTTATCTCTTAACGGTTAGTGTAAGCACTAACCTTGACTCATAACAGCATCAAATTTGCCTAGGTAATGTCTCAGAATCTAATGCTTTTCCTTTGCAGCCAAAACTTATATCTACACAGCGTAGATTGCGACTGCTGCCTTTCTGACACCGCCGACAGCTGAACAGGCATCGCTATTTGAGTACCCAACTGTGATACTCAATAAAACTTAGGATATCTGTACTTATATCAACTTGTTGTTCAAATCAATATAGATCAATGTAGATCAATATCCACATGCAGGACATATGACAAACATAGGCCTATTACGATATTGTCTACTCTCTAGAGCTATCAGTTTCCTGTTGGTATTGTGTTTAAAAAGTGTTTATGATCAATCCTGAATTATAAAAAAATCTGTGGTCACAAGTTACTTAACCAGATGCCTGATTTTGGCAGCTGTCCAGTTCAAACCTTGATCATACTCAATAGCGTTGTGTAAATCAAGCCTTTAATAGTATTCTAAGAAACCAGTTTTAAGGGAATAAGAGTGACACACTTATCCCACGACCAAACATGAGTGAAGCGATTGTTTGGGAGATTTATGATAAATGCATATGCGCAAACAACTCATAAAAATTATTCATCAAAACCGTCACAAACCCTTGTACCGAAATCTCATCAACAAATTTAACCATTTTTCAATGGAGTCGTTTAAATATAATAACGATACAAAACACATATAAACCTATTTAAATACGTTTCCAAGTCTTTATTATTTGTAGACAATATCCTAAACCTTACCCATCTGATCGGATTATACACAAATAGACAGATTAATTTGGCCTAAAATTGCAATAAAACACGTGAAAAGCTTTTTTAAATCATAATTAAGATCGGCCAACGCCATGCCAATAAAGTCGTGCGACAGATAGTAGAATTATTAAGCAGTGCGCATTTCACAAGAAAAATGTGCTCATTTCACCAGTCTATGGCATTGTTTAATTGTCGAAGGTTTCTAATATTTTTCCGCTTTTAATATCTTGCAAAATTATTTAATTATAAGAACAATTATTCAATTTTTTTAAATTATTTTACGATTTAATTATAAGAATAATTATTTGAATTTATCCGAAGGTTTCTGTAAATAAGGTAGACCGTTTGAGGTGTAGACCAATTTACAGGTACGAAACTGTGGTACACAATTTATCAGCCTATGTTTTTTCTTTGTCCAATTACCGAAGGTTTCAGTAAATTACTTAAAATTTTAGCCAAAATTCTTTACTTTTTTTGTACAAGCTAGGGTCAAACTACAATGCCTTTTTATGACGAGAACATTTTTTTATTTTGCTCCAGTTTGCAGAAAACTTCCAGACGCTCATACTTGCTTTCTGTTAAAGATTGCTATCAAAACGTTTCTACATTCAACAAAACCAACTTTCAAACTGTGTATATTACACAGCAGTTTGCTATTTTACTTCTAATATTGAATTTCAAAGTTATAATAAACATATTTCGTTATTGCTGTTGTTAAATTACATACATTACAGTAGGTTAGGCCTACAACTTGAATTAATATTTATTTTATTGTTGTAAAACATAGGTTTGAGATAATAGTAGATTAGGTGGGATTTTTTTACAACTTTTTGTTTTACATAATTGACTTTTTGAATTTAATTTCAAAACAACTTGACAGCTACCATAGACATACAACTTTCCAGAACACCACGTCGTGGCCGACGCAGTGGCCATCCAGGCGTCTTTCAATTATTACAGCTGAATAGGAGGATAAATAGAAGGTACTCACAGCAACCATCAACATCAAATGCTAATGTTCAACAACACGCTACTCAAATTAATAACAACAACTCATCTGATTCAGAGAATTCTTTAGTAGATGTTGTAGGCAATGTAAATGACATGGACTTGGCAGCCCCTTTGTTTCCAGATGATGATCATGATTTTATGGACATCATTTACCATGAAAATATTGCACAAAACAATATTTCTCCTCCCAATGCTGCCCCTTTCATCCCATTCCTCATTTTTAATCTTTAGATTGTCCTGATTTTCAAGAACTGCGTAACAACTTTCTAGGCAGACTTGACAACAACATATCACAGCTCACATGTACTGGATGTAATGAGAAACATTTCATTACATACAATGCTCAAATACAACTATGTCATACGTGCCAACAAGTTAGACCTGACACTGTTAATAAATTCAGTGCAGCCAACAATATGTATCCAGGTCCATCTGTTGAATTTTTATCTTTTTTTACACTTATAGAACAGTTACTCATTGCTCAGGTTAATCCTACAAGGTCAATATTCCGTTTTCCTCGTGGTGGCCAATTTGGATTCAGAAGTCATGTCAGGAAATGTCATGTCAGACAGAGAGCATGTTCAGAGGTCATGTCAGGGCGTGGGCTGTATGACAGGGGAATTTCTAGTTAATTTTATGCTTTATAGTTACACACTTTATTCTAATTTGTGTATGTGTGTGTGCGTGTGTGCATACATGTATATATTTCATTTCATCAGTTATTAGTAATATAACATTAAGCAAAAATAAAGATATATTAATAATATTGATTAAGTTGAACAAAGTAAATGAAAGCTTAGTTTCAACTAGTTAAGGCATGATGAGGCCCACATGCTCAGTAGCACTGCAGCTAGTTGAGGCGCTCGGCCCACAGGAATTGGAAAACTCAAACAGAAGGTCTGAATTAATCTAGACTTAACACATGGCTGTTAACATTAGCTCTAAAACTAGTAAATGCAGAGGTTTTGCGTAATTCTATTGGAAGACTGTTCCATTGTGATGGAACTCTGTATTCAATTGCTTTCTGACATGAAGCAGTATAAAATAATAGTAAAAGTAGATTGGTTTCTAAAAATCTCGTGTTATAGCGTGAATCTTCATTGGTTTCGTCATCACTTGAATACAAATTTGAAAAGCTATCAAGAGAATTCTATACTGATAAGTTTTATTAACAGGCAACACAGACAACTAAAGTTAGTGGTTGTTTTTTAAATAATATGCGCATTAGAAAGTTTGTAATTTACTTTTTTTTTTTAAATGGAGTATTTCACTATGACTCCAGACAGCAACTATTTTTTGAGTTAATAAAGGCAATATATATTAGTTTCATAATATTTCTGGGTAAAAATTTAGAACATATACTAATCAGGTCTGATATAAAATCTATCTGTTTATTTAGTTTATTGATGTGTGTGTCCCATATCAGGTGACTGCCCAAATGAATTTCTAAAAATTTGATCGAATATGTCTCTTTCAACTCTGAATAAAATAATTTTGTTCTTTTTTAAATTTAATTTTCTTTTGATCATTTTTTATTACAATGTACATTGTTTTGTCCTTGTTTAGAGTTATTTTATTTATATTACACCATTGTTCAATTATTTTAAGTTCATTATTGACTATATCAGTGTCATTATTCAAATTGTTAGACTCAAAAAATAAATTTGTTTCATCAGCATATAGAATAAGTTTTAAATGATTAGTAGTAGAAGAAAACACAAGATCATTAGGAATATATTAGGAATTAGATTGGACCAAGAATAGAACCTTGAGGAACACCGCAATTACACAGCAGATTGCCATTTTACTTCTAATATTGCATTTTAGAGATATAATAAACATATTTCATTATTGCTGTTGTTAATTTATATACAGTACAGTAGGTTAGGCCTACAGCTTTAATTAATATTTATTTTATTGTTGTAAAACATAGGTTTGAGATAGTAGTAGATTAGGTGTGATTTTTATACAGCCTTTTGTTTTGCACAATTGACTTTTTGAATCTAATTTAAAAACAACTTGACAACTACCATGGACATACAACTTTTCAGAACACCATGTCATGACCGACGCGGACGCAATGGCCATCCATGTGTCTCTCATTTATTACAGCTCAATAGGATGATAAATAGAAGGTCTTCACAGCAACCATCAATATCAAATGCTAGTGTTCAACAACACACCACTCAAATTAATAACAACAACTCTTCTGATTCAGCGAATGTTTTAGTAGATGTTGTAGGCGATGTAATGGCATGGACTTGGCAGCCCCTTTGTTTCAAGATGATGATCATGATTTTACGAACATCATTGACCATGAAAATATTGCCCAAAACAATATTGCTCCTCCCAACGCTGCCCCCCCCCTTTATCAAATTCCTCATGTTCTATCTTTAGATTGTCCTGATTTTCAAGAACTGCGTAACAACTTTCTAGGCAAATTTGAAAGCAACATATCTTACCTCACATATTCTGGATGTAACGAGAAACATTTCATTAGGCTACATACAATACTCAAATACAACTACATTTGTATGTCATACATGCCAACAAGCTAGACCTGTCAGTGTTAATAAATTCAATGCAGCCAGCAATATGGACCCAGGTCAATCTGTTGAACTTTTATCTTCTCTTACGCTTATAGAACGGTTACTCATCGCTCAGATTAATCCTACAAGGTCAATATTCCGTCTTCCGCGTGGTGGCCAATTTGGATTCAGGGGTCATTTCAAGGCGTGGGCTGTATGACAGGGGAATTTCTAGTTAATTTTATGCTTTATAATTACACACTTTATGTTAATTTGTGTGTGTGTGCGTTCATGTGTGTGTGCGTGTGTGTGTGTGCGTGCGTGCGTGCACACGTGCGTGCGTGCGTGTGTGTGTGTGTGTGTATGTGTGTATTTCATTTCATCAATTAGTAGAAATATAACATTAAGCAAAAATAAAGATATGGTTATAATATTGATTAAGCTAAACAAAATAAATGAAATCTTAGTTTCTACTTGTTAAGGCATCATGAGGCCCACATGTGCAGTAGCACTGCAGCTAGTTGAGGTGCTGGGCCCACAAGAATTGGCAAACTCAAACAGAAGGTCTGAAATAATCTAGGCGTAACACATGGCTTTTAACATAAGCTCAAAAATTAGTAAATGCAGGGGTTTTGCGTAATTCTATTGGAAGACTGTTCCATTGTGATGGAACTCTGTATTCAATTGCTTTCTGACATGAAGCAGTCTAAAATAATGGTAAAAGTAGATTGGTTTCTAAAAATCTCGTGTTATACCGTGAATGGCTTCGTTTCGTTCCCTTGGTTTCATTATCTCTTGAATACAAGTTTGAAGAGCTATCAAGAGAATTCTATACTAATAAGTTTTATCAACAGGCAACACAGAGAACTAAAATTAGTGGTGGTTTTCAAATATTATGCGTATTAGACATTTTGTGATATTAATATTTTTTTAAATAACAAAATGGAGTATTTTCCCATGACTCCAGACAGTAACTATTTTTTGAGTTAATAAACGCAATATATATTGGTTTCGTAATATTTCTGGGTAAACATTTAGAACATCTACTAATCAGGTGTGATATAGATTCTATCGGTTTATTCAGCTTATTGTTTTATGCATCACATATCAGGTGACTGTCCAAATGAATTGCTAAGAATTTGATTGAAGATGTCTCTTTTAACTCTGAATCGAATAATTTTAATGTTTTATTAATTTAATTTTCTCTTGACGATTTTTTATTACAATGCACATTGTTTTTTTCTTGTTTACAGTTAATTTATTTGTATTTCACCATTGTTCAATTATTTCAAGTTTATTATTGACTATATCAATGTCATTATTCAAATTGTTAAACTCGAAAAATAAATTTGTTTCATCAGCATGTAGAATAGGTATTAAATGATTAGCAGAAAACACAAGATAATTAATATATGTTAAGAATAAGGTTAGACCCAGGATAGAACTTCGAGGAACTTATACTTAAAACTAGGAATTTATACTTAAAAAGCTAGATTTATAATTTTCTATAAAAGTTACCTGTTTTCTACATTCTAAATAGTTTTTTATCCAGTGAGTGGAAGACGATGAAAAGTGCATAGATTTTATATTGTGAATAAGTATATTGTGGTCAATAGTTTCAAAAGCCTTACTATAATCAAGAAATATCCCTAATACTGCTTTGACACGGTTCATTGTTGATAAAACTTTATTTGTGATCTCAAATAATGCTTGTCTCGGCTTTTTCTGATTTCGGCCAATTTGGGTTCAGAAGTCATGTCAGGAAATGTCATGCCAGACAGAAGACATGTTCAGAGGTCATGTCAGGGCGTGGGCTGTATGACAGGGGAATTTCTAGTTAATTTTATGTTTTATAGTTACACACTTTATGCTAGTTTGTGTTTGCGTGTATATATTTCCTTTCATCAATTATTAGAAATATAGCATTAAGCAAAAATGAAGATATAGTTATAATATTGATCAAGTTGAACAAAATAAATGAAAGCTTAGTTCCTACTAGTTAAGGCATGATGAGGCCCACATGCGCAGAAGCACTACAGCTAGTTGAGGCGCTGTGCTCACAGGAATTGACAAACTCAAACAGAAGGCCTGAATTAATCTAGGCTTAACACATGGCTGTTAACATTAGCTCTAAAACTAATAAATGCAGAGGTTTTGCGTAATTCTATTGGAAGACTGTTCCATTGTGATGGAACTCTGTATTTGATTGCTTTCTGACATGAAGCAGTATTAAATAATGGTAAAAGTAGATTGGTTTCTAAAAATCTCGTTTTATAGCGTGAATCTTCATTGGTTTTGTCATCACTTGAATACAATTTTGATGAGCTATCGAGAAAATTCTATACTGATAAATTTTATCAACAGGCAACACAGACAACTAAAGTTAGTGGCGGTTTTTAAATATTATGCGCATTAGACGTTTTGTGATATTAGTATTTTTTTAAATAACAAAATGGAGCATTTTCCCATGACTCCAGACAGTAACTAATTTTTGAGTTAATAAACGCAATATAATTAGTTTCATAATACTTCTGGGTAAAAATTTAGAACATCTACTAATCAAGTCTGATATAGATTCTATCTGTTAATTCAGCTTATTTTGTGTGTATCCCATATCAGGTCCAAATGAAATCCTAAGAATCGATAATGTCTCTTTTAACTCTAAATCAAATAATTTTATTGTTTTTTTAATTTAATTTTCTTTTGATGATTTCTTATTACAATGTACATTATTTTGTCCATGTTTACAGTTAATTTATTTGTATTACACCATTGTTCAATTATTTTAAGTTCATTATTAGCTTTATCAGTGTCATTATTCATTTTATTAGACTAAAAAAATAAATTTATTTCATCAGCATATGGAATAGGTTTTAAATGATTAGTAGAAAACACAAGATCATTAATATATGTTAAGAATAAGGTTGGACCCAGAATAGAGCTTTCAGGAACACCACAATTTATACTTAAAAAGCTAGATTTGTAATTTTCTATAAAAGTTACCTGTTTTCTATATTCTAAGTAGTTTTTTATCCTGTGAGTGGAAGACAATGAAAAGTGCATAGATTTTATATTGTGAATAAGTATATTGTGGTCATGCAATAGTGTCAAAAGCCTTGCTAAAATCAAGAAATATCCCTAATATTGCTCTGACCCTGTTCATTGTTGATAAAACTTTATTTGTGAGCTCAAATAATGCTTGGCTAGTGTCTCGGCCTTTTCTGAAACCAAATTTTTGTGTCGTAAGAATGCAAGAATGTAACATAAGAATGTAAGTATGTGTGTAGTAAACTAAATTTATTTGAGGTGAGTTCAAAGTATATGTTATATGTCTGTCTTGAAGATAAAAAACTCCCTATGGTATGTACTGCTGCTACTGCACATATACATCGTACCTTGTAATGTTTCATTTTATTGCAGATCATACTTACTAAATACACCCAAGTTACTGTAGATAACTATAGTTACTAAGGGCTAACATACTATTTTACTGCTAGTTTTCAATTTGTTCAGCCTGTATATAAAACTTTGTGGATTTTACCAGGGCATGTTGGCATTATATAATCACTACTATAATTTCTACAAAAACCAAACATTTGATATCAACCAAATCATATACATGTAGAAACGATGAGAGAGTTCAAAGTTTAACGCTGCTTTATTAATATATCGCTTGATATTGAGATTGATGAGGGATATAAAGCAGTGAGTAGTACTATTATTATTTAAATTATGTAAATTACAAAATTTCATTTTATTCTAGTTTTCTATATAACCCAATAAGATGGTACCAGTGTTGTTTAAAAGCATATTAAATATGAGAGCTACATAAGCTATTATCATTAAGTTTTAGATGCAAAATTTGATTAATAATAAATTCAACGTCTAAATTTAACAGACAATTAAAAATACCATAAAATCGATATATACTGCTATAAGTGTTACATGTTATAACATTGCAGGTGCCTATATAGTAGTTATATGAATGTACTCGATCTGTAATGTCCGTCCGACCTAGATATTTCGCCGCAAGCTTGCGATATTTCTCATGACTTGTTGTATGTAAGGATGGGCTGAATTCTCTCCATAGACAACTTTCATCATATTCAAAGACTTGGTATAAGAAAATAACGCTTCTTTGTAGTCACCCAGTGAGTGATATGCTTTACCGACAATATGGTAGCTGTGAGCAATATCGCGATGAGATGCAGTTTCTCCATACACAGCCTTCATCATCTCTAAAGATTTTGTGTAGTATTCTAATGCTTTTCTATAGTTACCCTGTGAGTGATTTACTTTACCAATGCAATTGTAGCTGTCAGCAATATCAGCATGAGTTGCAGTTTCTCCATACTCAGCTTTCCTCATATCCAAAGACTTGGTGTAATATTCTAATGCTGTTTTATAGTCATACAGATAGAAATATGCATTACCAGCATTATAGTAGCTGCCAGCAATATTAGAATGACTAGCTGTTTTTCCATACACAGCTTTCATCATATCCAAAGACTTGGTGTAATGTTCTGATGCTACTCTATAGAACCCCAGGGAGTGATACACAGTACCAATGGAATTGTAGCTGTTAGCAATATTAGAGTGATTAGCAGTTTCTCCATGCACAGCTTTCCACATATCCAAAGACTTAGTAAAATAATATAATGCTTTTCCAGAGTAGCCCAGGGAGTGATTTGCAGTACCAATGCCTAGGTAGCAGCTAGCAATATCAGAATGACTAGCAGTTTCTCCATCCACAGCTTTCCACATATCCAAAGACATGATGTAATATTTTAATGCTGTTTCATAGTTACCCCGAAGGTAATATACATTACCAATGCCTATGTAGCTGCAAGCAATATCAGAATGAAGAGTAGTTTCTCCATACACAGCTTTCTTCATATCTAAAGACTTTGTGTAGTACTTTAATGCTTCTCTATACTTGCCAAGTGATTGATATGCAATACCAACATTATGGTAGCTGGTAGCAATACCAGAATGAGTAGCAGTTTCTCCATCCACAGCTTTCCACATATCCAAAGACATGATGTAATATTTTAATGCTGTTTCATAGTTACCCCGAAGGTAATATACATTACCAATGCCTATGTAGCTGCAAGCAATATCAGAATGAAGAGTAGTTTCTCCATACACAGCTTTCTTCATATCTAAAGACTTTGTGTAGTACTTTAATGCTTCTCTATACTTGCCAAGTGATTGATATGCAATACCAACATTATGGTAGCTGGTAGCAATACCAGAATGAGTAGCAGTTTCTCCATACACAGCTTTCCACATATCCAAAGACTTGGTGTAATACTCCAATTCTGTTTCATAGTCACCCAGAGAGTGATGTGCATTACCAATGCCTAGGTAGCTGCGAGCAATATCAGAATGAGTAGCAGTTTTTCCGTGCACAGATTTCTGCTTATTCAAGGCCATAGTCAGAAATTCTAAGGCTGAGCTATGCTCACCTAATGATAAATATGTCTGTCCAATGTTGAAATATGCTGTAGATATATCTCTGTGATCAGCTAATGCAGTGATATCCTCTTTGTCCTAAAATATTACTCAATCATATTAAGGTTTAAATAAATTATCATCTATAGTGTTGTCTACCAGCTTTTACCACCCACATAGTTAGTATGTAACGGTCTATTATGTTCAGCTTATTGCATGCATTTGACATTATATACAGTAATAACATAAGTTTGAAACTTGACCAGAGAAAATTGCTTGTTTAGCTGTAAATTGTATTAGTAGTTTGGTAGTATGATCCGTGTGCAGCTTCAATAGCAGTGGTTTAGAATGGAGGGAATTCAAGCTATATATTAGGAAATCCTTTTACAATACTTTAATATAACTTGATAATAAGATATAAATTATAAGAGATAAAATAATAAATCAAAACTTAAATATTGTGCAAGCAGTGAGCACAAAATTTTTATAACAACAATAAAGTAATAAAGTGAAAGCAATTGAGTGACAGCAAGTAAAATTAATTCTTTTTATCACATGTACTATCGGTTCTAGTTTTATATTCTTGCTGGACACACAGATAACTGGTTTACTGTAATTTAGTACACACATTCTTAGCTTGTTTATTAAAAAATAACTTAAAAATAGTCTCCTCTATAAATTTAACTAACTTTGGTAATTTAACTAAGATTGTAAAGTGATTAGATCGAAAGTGCCAGTAATCACTCAAATTTGCACAAAAGTTTTGAGTAATTTTTATCAGTAAGTATTGGTATTTTTCTATCATTTGTAATTGCTTTTAATGCTTGAGGTGATCTGATTGCTGACATGTTTGAAGATTAAAATCAATATAACCTGATAACATTTATAATACGAGGAGGTCAACAGACTCGGGACTCGTAATACTTCAACTTGAATTCAATGTCCAGTATTAACTGTAGCAACAATGACATCTAGTGAAGCCATGTTACATTGTTGTTACTTTTGAGCATTTTAATTGTGATCAAGTTTTATTAATCTCAATCTTGAAACGTACAGGCAATCAGATCAGCTCAAACATCAAAAACAACTGCAAATGATCAAAAGTACCTGATAACTAGTACGTACTGATAAAATCTACAACATTTTTGCGCAAGTTGATCTTTAGTTGAAAATTTATTTTAAAAAACATTAAGAAGCACATTAAACAAGCACTGAATTGGGTTTACCTAGTCGGAGTGTCAACAGCGTAAGTAAGTGTTCAACAGTAAGTGTGAACGTACAACAGAGTCCCAAGGTTTGATAGCCTAGACAACGAATCATCTGACACAACCTGTAGTCTAGTGAACATTTTGAGGTATCTGATATCAATTACATTCTATTTAAAGTTGTTGTTATTGTACAGTAATTTTCTCTAGCAAACTTTCAAGGCATCAATGTAATATCCACCATGATATAGAAACCAAAAACAATTCACTTTTAGCAGAAACAGTTGATACTCACCTTTGGCAGCATCTCTTTAGCATCTATCCAGTTACCAATCTCCTTGTAACAGTGCCCGGCTAGAAATCTGAATAACTCAGTGGATGTTTGATTGCTGTCGATGAGGTGATTGAAATACTGTAGAGCACGACAGTAATTCCCAGTGTAGTACAGTATGTATGCACAAAGCTCAGTGTTCTTACGCACAAATGATTCACCATCAGGCATACTCGCTGCATGTTTTTTTACTTTATCGAGGAAAAAATCCAGTTCAGAAAATTCTAAAAATTTACTGATTGCCTGTCCTAGCTCTCCTTTAGCCTCGGAGTATTTGCCCATAAAGTATAAAACCTCAGCTTTTACCCAATGGTCATTTTTCATTACAGAAATGTTTGCACATATAGACAAGATGGAGATGGCATTGTGTACAGTTTTTTTAAATGAATGAGTGGCTCTTGATACACTTGCTTTTACAGACTGTTTGATTGGAGCTAGCAAGCATCCCATAGTTAGGATTAACTGTGGGGGAGCAATGTAGGTTTCACTCTGCGCTGCAGTTTGATCGGCAGCAACCTGAATAAACTCTGCCTGAGCTTTTAGTTTGAGGTAAGCAGATGTACGAATGTAGATTGATGAAGCTAACAGAATGTTCAAGTACTCATGATTTTCTTGGGACAACAGGCCATTTTTTCTCATAGTTGAGAAAACCTTCCAGCAATGCCTGGCATCCAATTGCAAACACATTTTCATATTGTTCGCTAGCAAGGTTGGATATCGGAATAACTTCTCCTTAACTTTTACACTAAGGTTTTCTGGTGGTTGGAATTTTGTGAACTCAGGAAGAAATGAGTACTTTTGCATGTCCTGTTGAAATGATTGCAAACGTTTTTGCAAAACGTGTTTTTTTTCAAGGGTGGAATTCTCATAAATTCTTTTAGCTGACTGAAACGATCGATACAGCTCATAAGGGTCAGATGTCAACTCATTAGCTAAAATAACAACAGTTGATGAGAGCATGTCTGACTTGTCTGCGGCAAAACTATCAAATGGTTTTTCAGCTTCCTTTTGGTAGAGCATCATGAGTTCGTCTACAGTGAATGTCAACTTATACCCTCCTTTACCATTTCCTGTTGGTATGTTACCAGATCTTTGTGTAATTCCATCAATTCTGTAGCCAACAACCATATTATCAGTGGTGATCTGATCATCCAAGTAGTCATTTTCAATCAGTTCCTGGATATCAAAAGCTTTTAGCGGTGTTTCTCTAAGATTCCCTATACGGAAATAGCTGTCTACAGCTAATCTTTCAAAGTAGCTTGAGTTCTTTTCGACTATAATCCCATATTCTAGGTCAGAATATGGAGTCGCCTCCCCCTTTGCAATGGAGCCGAGGCCTATGACCACAAACTTACCATCACATTTCTCATTCAACCTTTTAAGAAGTGTGACACTTGTTTCTAAGATGTGTTTAGAAACTTTGATCAGACCCTTTGTGCACTTCTTACTTGTTTCAAACACGTTTTGACAAAATTTTCTAGATTTTTGTTGACTGTTTCCACAAAAAATGTCATCAGTTTCTAATTCTTTAACTGAGCCATTCAAAAGTCCAAAATCTTCATTTGTCTTCTTTCGGTACGCATGTAGAAGTTTTTCATGGTTTCTAATCAGTTCCTGATGCTCATCATAACTGAGTGGATGGTTACCTTTGTACCAACTCTCTTCTATCTCATAGACTAACTTATGTCTATCAGGTAGTGGATCCTCTGCTACACAGAAGTTAGCTAGACCATGAGCCTGTAAGTTGTATATGAAGCTACCAGATAAAGTGGAGTTTATATAGAGTATTATCAGATCATACAAATAAATATTATAGATTCATCAAAGAAGACTAAGATGAATTCAGAAGACCCCAAGTTTTAAGGTTTCTTATTGTTACTATCTATCAGTTTCAAAAACTGAGTTAAGATAGTTGTTAAAATGATCTTTTTCTCAACAGGTACAGTAGTACCTAGTCTAGTAGTCATAAGTAGTCAGTAGTACCTGGTACAATAGTCTTATAGCTAAAGTTATATAGTTATAATTGATATGCAGAAAAGACAATTAGTGAACTTAAACGCATTTACACAGCATATCATTATATGATTACATGGCCTGCTACTAATTTAGGAGAGACAACCATTAAGTCATTATAGCAACATAATTTGGTTTAATATAAAGTAAAACTGAATCATACACTATTACATATCAAGTTAGAGTTATTATCTCACTATAATATGTATGTTTTCAGTTTTTGTGTTTCCACACATAGGAGATTCTGTTTAACACATTTTCATCATAGCTGTAACTTTTTATCAGTATTTATTAACTCTAGTAAGGTATAGTTTGGCAACATGAAATGTGTATCTCGGTGATTCCACAAGGCAGACTAGCAATAATGATAATAGCATTTCTTAAGGAATATGTTGGCTTAAAGTCCATTGATAGCGCCACTACATGAGATAAAACTGAACTGTGTTCATAGGTGAATCAATTTAATTTACCTGCACGTAGTCTCTCCAGGAGCCGGACTTTTCACCTTTAGATTTGTAGTTTCTTGCTAGCCATTCTACATATGGAAACTCCGACATTATGTAATCCACATTTTGATGGGTTTACCCTGCAACATATACTGGATAACCATCTTTGCCTGTTGGATGCTAAAACTTTTATGAATGATTAATTACCGTAAATATAAATAACATTATCAGAATGATGCAAGAAATACAATTAGTCTGAAACGGTTAACATACTATAAAACTATGAAATTTTAAAAAGGGGGCAAAAAGCGTGAACTCAAAGTTGTTTTTCACCTGTATGTTGTGTTTTGAAGTCAGTTTTATTGTTATTGTTAACTTTTTTTTTAAATGGAGTATTTCACTATGACTCCAGACAGCAACTATTTTTTGAGTTAATAAAGGCAATATATATTAGTTTCATAATATTTCTGGGTAAAAATTTAGAACATATACTAATCAGGTCTGATATAAAATCTATCTGTTTATTTAGTTTATTGATGTGTGTGTCCCATATCAGGTGACTGCCCAAATGAATTTCTAAAAATTTGATCGAATATGTCTCTTTCAACTCTGAATAAAATAATTTTGTTCTTTTTTAAATTTAATTTTCTTTTGATCATTTTTTATTACAATGTACATTGTTTTGTCCTTGTTTACAGTTAATTTATTTGTATTGCACCATTGTTCAATTATTTTAAGTTCATTATTGACTATATCAGTGTCATTATTCAAATTGTTAAACTCAAAAAATGAATTTGTATCATCAGCATATGGAATAAGTTTTAAATGATTAGTAGAAGACACAAGATCATTAATATATGTTAAGAATAAGGTTGGACCCAGGATAGAGCTTTCAGGAACACCACAATTTATACTTAAAAAGCTAGATTTATAATTTTCTATAAAAGTAACCTGTTTTCTATATTCTAAGTAGTTTTTTATCCTGTGAGTGGAAGACAATGAAAAGTGCATAGATTTTATACTGTGAATAAATATATTGTGGTCAATAGTGTCAAAAGCCTAACTAAAATCAAGAAATTTATTTGAGGTGAGTTCAAAGTTTATGTTATATGTCTGTCTTGAAGATAAAAACCCTCTATGGTATGTACTGTTCATTTTATTACAGATCATACTTACTAAATACACCAAAGTTACTGTAGATAACTATAGTTACTAAGGACTAACATACTATTTTATTGCTAGTTTTCATATTGTTCAGCCCGTATATAAAACTTTGTGGATTTTACCAGGGCATGTTGGCATTATATAATCACTACTATAATTTCTACAAACACCAAACATTTGATATCAACAAAATCATATACATGTAGAAACGATGAGAGAGTTCAAAGTTCAACGCTGCTTTATTAATATATCACTTAATATTGGGATTGATGAGGGATATAAAGCAGTGAGTAGTACTATTATTATTTAAATAATGTAAATTACAAAATTTCATTTTATTCTAGTTTTATATATAACCCAATAAGATGGTACCAGTGTTGTTTAAAAGCATATTAAATATGAGAGCTACATAAGCTATTATCATTAAGTTTTAGATGCAAAATTTGATTAATAATAAATTCAACGTCTAAATTTAACAGACAATTAAAAATACCATAAAATTGATATATACTGCTATAAGTGTTACATGTTATAACATTGCAGGTGTCTATATAGTAGTTATATGAATGTACTCGATCTGTAATGTCCGTCTGACCTAGATATTTCGCCGCAAGCTTGCGATATTTCTCATAACTTGTTGTATGTAAGGATGGGCTGAATTCTCTCCATAGACAACTTTCATCATATTCAAAGACTTGGTATAAGAAAATAACGCTTCTTTGTAGTCACCCAGTGAGTGATATGCTTTACCGACAATATGGTAGCTGTGAGCAATATCGGGATGAGATGCAGTTTCTCCATACACAGCCTTCATCATCTCTAAAGATTTTGTGTAGTATTCTAATGCTTTTCTATAATTACCCTGTGAGTGATTTACTTTACCAATGCAATTGTAGCTGTCAGCAATCTCAGCATGAGTTGCAGTTTCTCCATACTCAGCTTTCCTCATATCCAAAGACTTGGTGTAATATTCTAATGCTGTTTTATAGTCATACAGATAGAAATATGCATTACCAGCATTATAGTAGCTGCCAGCAATATTAGAATGACTAGCTGTTTCTCCATACACAGCTTTCATCATATCCAAAGACTTGGTGTAATGTTCTGATGCTACTCTATAGAACCCCAGGGAGTGATACACAGTACCAATGGAATTGTAGCTGTTAGCAATATTAGAGTGATTAGCAGTTTCTCCATGCACAGCTTTCCACATATCCAAAGACTTAGTGAAATAATATAATGCTTTTCCAGAGTAGCCCAGGGAGTGATTTGCAGTACCAATGCCTAGGTAGCAGCTAGGGATATCAGAATGACTAGCAGTTTCTCCATCCACAGCTTTCCACATATCCAAAGACATGTTGTAATATTTTAATGCTGTTTCATAGTTACCACGAAGGTAATATACATTACCAATGCCTATGTAGCTGCAAGCAATATCAGAATGAAAAGTAGTTTCTCCATACACAGCTTTCTTCATATCTAAAGACTTTGTGTAGTACTTTAATGCTTCTCTATACTTGCCAAGTGATTGATATGCAATACCAACATTATGGTAGCTGGTAGCAATACCAGAATGAGTAGCAGTTTCTCCATACACAGCTTTCCACATATCCAAAGACTTGGTGTAATACTCCAATTCTGTTTCATAGTCACCCAGAGAGTGATGTGCATTACCAATGCCTAGGTAGCTGCGAGCAATATCAGAATGAGTAGCAGTTTCTCCGTGCACAGATTTCTGCTTATTCAAGGCCATAGTCAGAAATTCTAAGGCTGAGCTATGCTCACCTAATGATAAGTATGTCTGTCCAATGTTGAAATATGCTGTAGATATATCTCTGTGATCAGCTAATGCAGTGATATCCTCTTTGTCCTAAAATATTACTCAATCATATTAAGGTTTAAATAAATTATCATCTATAGTGTTGTCTACCAGCTTTTACCACCCACATAGTTAGTATGTAACGGTCTATTATGTTCAGCTTATTGCATGCATTTGACATTATATACAGTAATAACATAAGTTTGAAACTTGACCAGAGAAAATTGCTTGTTTAGCTGTAAATTGTATTATTAGTTTGGTAGTATGATCCGTGTGCAGCTTCAATAGCAGGGGTTTAGAATGGAGGGAATTTAAGCTATATATTAGGAAATCCTTTTACAATACTTTAATATAACTTGATAATAAGATATAAATTATAAAAGATAAAATAATAAATCAAAACTTAAATATTGTGCAAGCAGTGAGCACAAAATTTTTATAACAACAATAAAGTAATAAAGTGAAAGCAATTGAGTGTCAGCAAGTAAAATTAATTCTTTTTATCACATGTACTATCGGTTCTAGTTTTATATTCTTGCTGGACACACAGATAACTGGTTTACTGTAATTTAGTACACACATTCTTAGCTTGTTTATTAAAAAATAACTTAAAAATAGTCTCCTCTATAAATTTAACTAACTTTGGTAATTTAACTAAGATTGTAAAGTGATTAGATCGAAAGTGCCAGTAATCACTCAAATTTGCACAAAAGTTTTGAGTAATTTTTATCAGTAAGTATTGGTATTTTTCTATCATTTGTAATTGCTTTTAATGCTTGAGGTGATTTGATTGCTGACATGTTTGAAGATTAAAATCAATATAACCTGATAACATTTATAATACGAGGAGGTCAACAGACTCGGGACTCGTAATACTTCAACTTGAATTCAATGTCCAGTATTAACTGCAGCAACAATGACATCTAGTGAAGCCATTTTACATTGTAGTTACTTTTGAGAATTTTAATTGTGATCAAGTTTTATTAATCTCAATCTTGAAACATACAGGCAATCAGATCAGCTCAAACATCAAAAACAACTGCAAATCATCAAAAGTACCTGATAACTAGTACTTACTGATAAAATCTACAACATTTTTGCACAAGTTGATCTTTAGTTGAAAATTTATTTTAAAAAACATTAAGAAGCACATTAAACAAGCACTGAATTGGGTTTACCTAGTCGGAGTGTCAACAGCGTAAGTAAGTGTTTAACAGTAAGTGTGAACGTACAACAGAGTCCCAAGGTTTGATAGCCTAGACAACGAATCATCTGACACAACCTGTAGTCTAGTGAACATTTTGAGGTATCTGATATCAATTACATTCTATTTAAAGTTGTTGTTATTGTACAGTAATTTTCTCTAGCAAACTTTCAAGGCATCAATGTAATATCCACCATGATATAGAAACCAAAAACAATTCACTTTTAGCAGAAACAGTTAATACTCACCTTTGGCAGCATCTCTTTAGCATCTATCCAGTTACCAATCTCCTTGTAACAGTGCCCGGCTAGAAATCTGAATAACTCTGTGGATGCTTGATTGCTGTCGATGAGGTGATTGAAATACTGTAGAGCATGACAGTAATTCCCAGTGTAGTACAGTATGTATGCACAAAGCTCAGTGTTCTTACGCACAAATGATTCACCATCAGGCATACTCGCTGCATGTTTTTTTACTTTATCGAGGAAAAAATCCAGTTCAGAAAATTCTAAAAATTTACTGATTGCCTGTCCTAGCTCTCCTTTAGCCTCGGAGTATTTGCCCATAAAGTATAAAACCTCAGCTTTTACCCAATGGTCATTTTTCATTACAGAAATGTTTGCACATATAGACAAGATGGAGATGGCATTGTGTAGAGTTTTTTTAAATGAATGAGTGGCTCTTGATACACTTGCTTTTACAGACTGTTTGATTGGAGCTAGCAAGCATCCCATGGTTAGGATTAACTGTGGGGGAGCAATGTAGGTTTCACTCTGCGCTGCAGTTTGATCGGCAGCAACCTGAATAAACTCTGCCTGAGCTTTTAGTTTGAGGTAAGCAGATGTACGAATGTAGATTGATGAAGCTAACAGAATGTTCAAGTACTCATGATTTTTTTGGGACAACATGTCCTTTTCTCTCATAGTTGAGAAAACCTTCCAGCAATGCCTGGCATCCAATTGCAAACACATTTTCATATTGTTCGCTATCAAGGTTGGATATCGGAATAACTTCTCCTTAACTTTTACACTAAGGTTTTCTGGTGGTTGGAATTTTGTGAACTCAGGAAGAAATGAGTACTTTTGCATGTCCTGTTGAAATGATTGCAAACGTTTTTGCAAAACGTGTTTTTTTTCAAGGGTGGAATTCTCATAAATTCTTTTAGCTGACTAAAACGATCGATACAGCTCATAAGGGTCAGATGTCAACTCATTAGCTAAAATAACAACAGTTAATGAGAGCATGTCTGACTTGTCTGCGGCAAAACTATCAAATGGTTTTTCAGCTTCCTTTTGGTAGAGCATCATGAGTTCGTCTACAGTGAATGTCAACTTATACCCTCCTTTACCATTTCCTGTTGGTATGTTACCAGATCTTTGTGTAATTCCATCAATTCTGTAGCCAACAACCATATTATCAGTGGTGATCTGATAATCCATGTAGTCATTTTCAATCAGTTCCTGGATATCAAAAGCTTTTAGCGGTGTTTCTCTAAGATTCCCTATACGGAAATAGCTGTCTACAGCTAATCTTTCAAAGTAGCTTGAGTTCTTTTCGACTATAATCCCATATTCTAGGTCAGAATATGGAGTCGCCTCCCCCTTTGCAATGGAGCCGAGGCCTATGACCACAAACTTACCATCACATTTCTCATTCAACCTTTTAAGAAGTGTGACACTTGTTTCTAAGATGTGTTTAGAAACTTTGATCAGACCCTTTGTGCACTTCTTACTTGTTTCAAACACGTTTTGACAAAATTTTCTAGATTTTTGTTGACTGTTTCCACAAAAAATGTCATCAGTTTCTAATTCTTTAACTGAGCCATTCAAAAGTCCAAAATCTTCTTTTGTCTTCTCTTGGTACTCATGTAGAAGTTTTTCATGGTTTCTAATCAGTTCCTGATGCTCATCATAACTGAGTGGATGGTTACCTTTGTACCAACTCTTTTCTATCTCATAGACTAACTTATATCTATCAGGTAGTGGATCCTCTGCTACACAAAAGTTAGCTAGACCATGAGCCTGTAAGTTGTATATGAAGCTACCAGATAAAGTGGAGTTTATATAGAGTATTATCAGATCATACAAATAAATATTATAGATTCATCAAAGAAGACTAAGATGAATTCAGAAGACCCCAAGTTTTAAGGTTTCTTATTGTTACTATCTATCAGTTTCAAAAACTGAGTTAAGATAGTTGTTAAAATGTTCTTTTTCTCAACAGGTACAGTAGTACCTAGTCTAGTAGTCATAAGTAGTCAGTAGTACCTGGTACAATAGTCTTATAGCTAAAGTTATATAGTTATAATTGATATGCAGAAAAGACAATTAGTGAACTTAAACGCATTTACACAGCATATCATTATATGATTACATGGCCTGCTACTAATTTAGGAGAGACAACCATTAAGTCATTATAGCAACATAATTTGGTTTAATATAAAGTAAAACTGAATCATACACTATTACATATCAAGTTAGAGTTATTATCTCACTATAATATGTATGTTTTCAGTTTTTGTGTTTCCACACATAGGAGATTCTGTTTAACACATTTTCATCATAGCTGTAACTTTTTATCAGTATTTATTAACTCTAGTAAGGTATAGTTTGGCAACATGAAATGTGTATCTCGGTGATTCCACAAGGCAGACTAGCAATAATGATAATAGCATTTCTTAAGGAATATGTTGGCTTAAAGTCCATTGATAGCGCCACTACATGAGATAAAACTGAACTGTGTTCATAGGTGAATCAATTTAATTTACCTGCACGTAGTCTCTCCAGGAGCCGGACTTTTCACCTTTAGATTTGTAGTTTCTTGCTAGCCATTCTACATATGGAAACTCCGACATTATGTAATCCACATTTTGATGGGTTTACCCTGCAACATATACTGGATAACCATCTTTGCCTGTTGGATGCTAAAACTTTTATGAATGATTAATTACCGTAAATATAAATAACATTATCAGAATGATGCAAGAAATACAATTAGTCTGAAACGGTTAACATACTATAAAACTATGAAATTTTAAAAAGGGGGCAAAAAGCGTGAACTCAAAGTTGTTTTTCACCTGTATGTTGTGTTTTGAAGTCAGTTTTATTGTTAAATTTTGAAACGACTTTTATTGGAGCTATTTCTTTTTACAGTCCTGAATCATATAATTGCCCGTGTGACAGTGGCAAACACGAAATGGCCAAACACGAAGTTGTGTAAGTCAGAACTGGAAAGGCCAATTTGCTAAATAATGGTAACTATTATTATCAGTGTTATTATATATACTTGTATATGTATATTATTAATGAGCTTGAAGGAACTAATTCTTAAGAAAAGGTCACTGTGGTTTTTTTACAGAAGCGATTAACTAGTTTGAGATTGAGAATTTTGGAATTGTCAACTTCAAATCAGCGAACCTCAAAATGAGCTCCTTGAAACTGCCTGAAAAGGGGCCTTAGAAAAAAAACCTAAAAAGAGTGAGTAGCATTATTACTTAAAAGTGGTGGCCAACCCTCTATTCTTTTTCTAGACATGTTAACCAGGCAAAGATTATTGGAATGGCTACCAGGCATACTAAGAGCACAGAGAAAGACATGAACTGCCTGGCCAGTATATTAGAAACGGTGGTGATGATGTCGAAGACCCAGAGCTAAGCCAATTATTTTAAAGCGCCTCAAGATGCAGGTTTTTGAGAATTAGAATACTTAATTTGCCATTTTCAGGAGGTAACTGGGGCCTATCAGTAGACAGAGACGTTTTATGGCTGCATCTATGAAAGGCACTAAAGGAGAAGGCGGATAATTGTAGCGAGGTTGACTGAGTCAAAAAAGCCTTTGGTGTTCAGGGTTCAATTTGGTTTGTCTTCCAGGCAGGCAGAACTAAATATCTTGTAGTGGAGCACCCAGACTAACTTCCAAGAGTATGCCAGGTTGGACAGTTGATTAAGGTGTCTTACAACGATCTGCCAGACTCACACTGAACTAACATGACCAAAGACATGTTTTGCAGCACACTAAACAGACCTTCTATGAACTGGTACCAAATGACAGTTTTGTAACTCACGCTATTTGTGCAGTGTCATATGGCATAAATATCTGTAGATGAAAACTAGAGAATGTGAGGGCCCATCAGTTGGGGTAGAAAGGGCTACCTAAGTAGGTGTCATTGATGGAAGAAAAACCTAACTACTAGCTACTACTAAACACTCTGTTTTATTAAAGAAAATAATTCAAGCCATGTGACAACCTGCTCCCACTAGCTTGGACTGGAAAAGGAGGTGAATGCAGACCAGAAGGTTCGACCATTCTAAAAAAAACTTTGCAAATCGGCTAGCTGCTTCAGTAGCTCCCCCTCGGTGTTGGTCCAAAAAAGGATGAAAAGTAGGTGTTCTGCATGGATCATTAATGAATGTCTAAACCTCGACAACAGCCTTAATGCCTCGTACAAAAGCATGGTTTTTTCCTTTTAGGCCTAATGGACCTAATTAGCTGCTATTGGCAGGCATTTCGGAACAAATATGGACAAAAGAAATATGATTTTGCTGCCCGTGTCAAGCAATGGAATTAAAAGATTTTGCCTTTCAAGCTGTCTTTTAGCCACTTTTTAGAGGCTGATAAAATGTGTATTGCATAGCCTCTATTCAAACACACTGTTTGCGGTATATGAATGATACCGTAGTCATTACTCCAGACTTCAAAATAATTATGCACAGGCTGAAAGAAAGGTTTCAATGACTGTAAAGGGCTGGGTTAAGGCTTCAGCTAGCAGGATGCAAACTCCTTTAGTCTCACGTCCAGTATTTTTGGCACATGGTCAACAGAACTGAGTGTCCGCCGATCTAAAGGAAGTTCAACTAGTCCAAACCGGTCCCATGCCTTGGAAAATCAGAGAGCTGCCAATATTCCTAGTCAGTCTAAAGTATTATTGTCAATATTTCCCAGCTTTGCTACTATATGGTCAGGTTATTAGAAAAGCTAACCCACAATGTAGTATTATGAAAAAAAGGCAAAAAAGAGCATGTTGACGTTGAAAGCTTAAAAGGGAGCATCTCCTCGGCACCAATTCTTAGATATCTCAATTTGAGCCAGCAGTATATCCTAGACGTGGATGCAAGCAAATGTGGTGTAGGGCAAGAGTTGTCCTAAGTGCAAGACACAAACGAGATCGTTATTGCTTACTACAGCAAGACTTCATTCTTCAAAAAGAGCTGTTGCAGCATTTTTCTGATGCAGATACAATGTAGATCATGCCTCACTGTGTTGGCTATGCTGAAGGATAGAACCATCTAGCCACATTGTCATGTGGCTAAAAAATTTGGCTGCATTTCGATTTACCTTAAAGATTTTGGTAAAACAGAGCCAGAGTAACGCTGAAGAACTGAGCCGGCAAACCTGCAAAGACTGCAGACTATGCAAGCTTATAAAGCTTAGGAATTATGAACCTACCAAAAGAGAACTAGCTCAGGAAAGCCAGTGTTTTTTTGCCCAGACATGAGAGAGTTCAAGAAATCGAGCCGAGATTCGGCGCAAATGAGCCTTGAAAAGGCAGACACAATTGTTGATACAAGGCTGGCTGAGGCTTCCTAAGATATTGTGAGATGATTTAGTTGAAGACTCGAGGTACCTCAGAAAATTAGCTGGCAGAGCAGCAAGCAACCAGTCAGTGATTTGTGATCATCCTGAATGAGGCGTTCTCTATTGACGAGAAACAAACTCATGAATAGTTAGAGCTGGGAGCCGTGAGATCTGGAAGTGCCCGAAAGGTAGAAATCTCTTAAGATAAGACCTAATGAAAAGCTAAAAGTTTGTATGGCTGTTCAGAGCTAACTCAGACGGTGTACTGTGTGCTCATCAGCTGTTCGAGAGACCACCTTGCGGCAAATGCACAACTAGCCTAATCTAGAGAGGGCAGGATGACCGGCCACCGCCGTTTGACCTAGTATTGGCTGTGTTTGTCAACATCTGTCAGAAGATGGGTTAAAAGTTGTGATGTTTTCTAAACTTTAAAACAGAGTGCCGCTAAAGCAGCTGGAGTGATAAGATTTGTGTGCTGTCCCACCATGCGAGAAGGTGACAGAAGACTTCATTGATCCCTGGCTCACCATAAAAAGAGGCAACAAATAAAACCTGGTATTAACTAATCCCTTCAAGTGATAGCTTTGAGGCTGAAATGAAAGCTGCAACTTTTATATCAGTTTGATTGTCAGCCTTTTGCTAAAGGTTTTGGTAGCACATGAGTATATGATTGCATGATTGGATGGCAGAAAGCTCTAGAAAAAGGTACACAGCGCCCTCAAGGAAGCACAGATCCATTTCCGGTGGAAAGAAAATCTCACAGTCAGTGACGGTATGGATAATCAATCAACAAAATAAATCAGGACATAACCCTAAGCTGCAAAAAAAGCATGGCACCAACTAACCACCAACTAACCAACTAACGCATCGCACCAACTAACCAAAGCTTGGCCAAACTATGCATATATCTTTGTAAAGCAGCACATTTAATCATCAACTCAAAATTAAATTAGGCTCAAACCCTACTATGTATGTTCAGAAGAGCTGGGCCTGGCCTTATTTACCTTGGAGCTAAGGAGAATGCATAAAATGGACAAGGCCACGATGCTCAAAAAAGTGGTCAAACTCAGAGGTAACGCAAGGAATGCAGCTGCTAGTGTTGGTGATCAAGCAGCCCTTTGAGCAAATAAGTGGGCCAGAAGCTGGAGAAACAGGTGGAAGTATTTTGACAACAGCAGAGCAAGAAAAAAAGCAAACTTAAAGTGTATGACATCAGAAAGGCGCCAACACAAGTTATCCTTTTAGGGAAAATATGTTTCATTAATAACTGTACAAGAATCACACCTACACAGTATTCATTGACACAAACATTCAACTGACAACCCAGCTAGTTTTAACCAAATCAAAGGTGGGCATAACAACTCTTTCAAACACATTTTGAGCCAACTAGATCCATGCAAAGCTTTCAAAGACAAATAAACAATGCTTAAACGAGGGCATTGTTGCCAGAAATGCGCTAAAATGAGTTCAAAAAACTAGGCCGGTAAGCGATTGAAAGCCTGCATTTAACTGCCGATCAATACAACACTTTCCTGTTAGATCAAGCTGACACACCAAAATCTGCCCAGGCATATTTTGGAGTTTCAAGAGCCAAGGATTTTGCTCCCCAAGGCAAGGGTGGTCCTGAATCGATTAGATCACAGGCTCTGGACCTGCTCTATTCTACAAGATACTTCCCCCGTGTGTAACTAAAGAGATGATGTATCCCAATTTTGGTTAACATCGAACTTAGTCACTTTGAGTTTTAAACCTTGACCATTGAACTTGGCTTCAGAATCTATACCAAACTCAAACACCTTGATCATCTTAACTACTAAACTTGATCAACCTCAATGCACCACAAACTTGCGTACTGAATAAGTGTTTGACGGGCAGGAACTGAAATGACATTTTTATGTGAGATCACCACTTAGAACTATTGCCGGTTGAGACGGATAAATATTTTGCCTCAAGAGGTTCCCTGCTGGCTACATAATTAAACTGGCTCAGGCCAAAGGGATACTTCATCACTTAATGCTTTGATCCAACTTTTGACAATCCGAGCCTATAACACATTTGGCACTTATACAGGAATGAGGGCCATCAGGTGCATGATAAATGGCCTTGCTCCGGTTCAAACTTCACAGATCCAAACGTAAAAGCACCAGAGGCAGGGTGCCAACTCACCTGTAGGAGCTGTCTAGGGCTGAAAAAAGAACTTTACAAAGCAGAAGAAAGCTGAATGGTTAACAAGGCTGCTAACAAACTATCAAAGAAAATTCAGGCCAGGTGAAGGAGATGTGGGTCAAGCCTCTGAGATGGAGCACTTCTTTATACTTGAGGAAAGGACCCAATCTACATGTATATGTCACTCTCCCTATTGTCTCAGACCAGAGAAAGAAGCCATGGCAAAATGATAGTTGTCAAGGTTTTTAGCAAGACCCTGATTGAGCTCAACAAAAGTGCTTTGAGTTCCCTAATGATGTTGGGCTAAAAGTAGAATAGAAAATGACATTTCTGTTTTGAATACCAATACTGTAATGCAGCCACTGAACATGATTTCTACCTTTTTCTCTAGATCAACGAGAACCTTGATGCTCTCGTTGTCAGGAAGTTCTTCAGCTCAATGGATCTGATCAGCAGCTACGGGCATACCACTGGATATTGGCACTCAGGAGAAGTCGCCGTTCGCAACTCGCTCTCAAGGCTATCAAGGAAGAAGGTATCACCATTCAGACTCACTTTTGCATCAGTGTTTTAGAGGATAATGAAGACAAAGTTGCACAGCCTACATTGGCAGACGTTGCACTTTTACCTAGCCAACACCACAGTCATTGCATCAGAATTCTATACACAGTTGTATTGTTTAGAGAAAGTGTTCTAACTGCTTGAACAAGCCATGTTCCAGCTCAAGCCATCTAAAAGTAAGCTTTTCCAGTCACAGGTGCATTATCTAGGCTATGTTGTTAAGCCCTGAAGAAGTGGCTACTAACCCTGAAAAAATAGGGTGGTCTATGAGTAGTTGACCGCCAAGGCTCTGAGAGCTGCAGAGATTCTTGGGCCTTGTTAGTACTACCATCAGTACCTTTTGAGCTTCACAGCCACATTATGGCCCTTGCACAAACTGGTAGAGAAGGTCATGAAGTGGATGTGGGAGAAAGAGGAACAGTCTGTTTTTGAGGTTCTATGGACGTGCATCTCTTCTGCGCACAACTTGAAATAGCATAATCTTAGTCAGCCATTATTATTTGATCGGTATGCAATTGAATTTTGGGTAGGAGTAGAACTGTTTCAGGACAAGGATAGCACAGAGAAGGTAGTTGCATACTTCAGCAATACTTCGGCACCTAGTGAAAGGAACTACTGCATCACAATGAGAGTTGATAGCTGTAGTCAACACCATAAAGCACTTCTGGTTATAAGCACTTGAGTGGCCCAGGGCCATCCGAGGGCTCCTTTAGACTTTGTGACATAACTTCGGTAAAAACTCAAGATGACATCAGCAAAAAGCTAAACAGCATGCAACTGGAACTGAGAGTCAGGAGCTCTAGAAGTTAACAAAAATCCGGACATTTGTCTGAATAAGGCCGGATGGAGTGTGAGAAGTTGGAACATTGCGCCGCAACCAACCTCAATAATGTGCAGTCTATACACCAGCTACACAAGCAACCACTATGTGGCAGTTGCTTGTCATGAGAAAGATGACCAGTCAAGCTTTGCTTTGATCCAGATGGCCTGATACTGGCCAGTGCAGAGAACGAAAGTAAGGAAACTGGATAAAAGTTGCTAGATGTGCCAAGCTACAAAGCGCGATGGGACGAAGGCACCCGGAAGCCAAATACACACCAAATACCCCTGACTAAAAGTAGCAGTAGACTTGGTGGGGCAGCTGCTAACAACACTAAAAGAGAATAAGTAGATACTGGTGTTAGCCAACCATTTCACTCAATGGCAACATGATTTGGCTCTTCTAGAAGCCACAACAGTGGTAGTGACAAGTGCCCTAGAAAAAAATAGTCTTTTAATAAATGAGTTTGCCAGAATGGATCTACACAGCTCCAGGAAAACCAATTGAGATCTAACTAATAACTAAGCTTTGCCATCACTGGCAGGTGGAGGTGTTACACATCACCTCATACTATTTGCAGGCTAATTGAGTAGTAGGGTGCAACAATCGGTGGCTAAGTGATTCACTCAGGCAGTTGATGCAAACTATAGGCCAGAAAAATTAAGATGTGTTGCTACCCTAGTTGATGAAAGCATACCGGCGTCTGCCGCACTTGGCAACAGGGAAGGAGGCAACATGCTTATGGTTGAACAGGAACAACTCCGATATAGAGTACCACCCTCTGCTCACGGAAGCTCAACTCAACACACAAGTTTGTAGTAGAGCTACTTTAAAGACTCGAGAAGGTGCATGACACCCTCAGAGAGGTGCAAATAAAAGTACAATGGAAGGACAGGGAAGAGCCACTTTTATGCCATTAGAGACTGAGTATGTAGAGTAAACCAGGAGTTAAAAAGGAAAAATAAAACCAAGTTGAATGCCTGGTTTGTGGGTCCACACAAATTCATAAAGGTCTGACCTAACCATGCAAATCTGGTAAAGTGACAGGGCAGTCTTATATTCAAAATGAACGCCAGTTGAGGCCTTACCATGCATGCCATGAAAATTAATCTCGGATCTTTTAAATAATGGAGACCGAAGTCAAGCAAAGAGCTGACCTAGACCCTCTGCTGCGCTGGCATGAAAACTTTTGTGCTGGAGTCGACATGAGTAATCAACCAGCCATCATAAAATCGTGATAAACCGCATGGTTTATAACACAAGATAAATTAAGAAAATTAAGAACGAGCTTTAGGCACTATAAAGCAGCATAGTGGTCCCAACCTGAAAAGAACCAAAAAGAAAAAGGAAGAGCCAGAAAACTGGCCAAAGACCAAGTTTGAGGTGCCCTGTTCAAAAACAGACTTTTGGAAACTTTTAGAGCAATAACAAGATGCCGAAGCTCTTGTAGAAGAGCTCCATAAAAATAAAATGAGTAACAAAAATCTCCAAAATTAAAAACAACTAGCCCGGCTTCAAATTCCAGCAGAGCCAGCCTTGGAGTTTGTTGAGCACAATCCCCAATCAGCTTGGACAACTTGAAAAGCCGGATAAGTGTAGGAAATGGGCTTGCATGCACACCATGATAGCCAATTTTATTTAATTCCAACAGAGCATTATCAGGACAAAGAAAAAGCTCTGAGCTTAAAATTTAACTGTGGAGGAGCCCATTCTATGTTGGACTCCTGAAAAGCAAGCACTACCTTTGGTCGATAACACTTCAGTAAGTAATTTACAGATCCCCCATCTTCTCACCATGGTGTTTTAGCAAAGTAGGTATCTAAAAGAATTGTTAAACCAGTTGAGGTCCTGGGAGTAGAAGTGGAGAGATATCTAAAAGGCCTCCTATAGTCAGATGAAGAGCTCATGGCCATATCTTAAAGCACAGACACGGCAGACTCAGATATGACAGTGGGATACCTTAACGAGAAAAAGAAGGGAGATAAGTATCTGGGCCTGTAGCTTCGTTTGTCATTGACCCTGCATATAGTAGAAAGAAGACTATCCACACCTGGTTGGAGCTCAGACCTCTGTAACTACATGTAATTGACCGAAACCGGCTTCCACTGCGCCTTATAAAAGTAAACATCTGTGAGGAGCCACCAGCCAGCTGAGCGTGATTGAATCTGTGACCCTTAAGACTCACAAAAACCTTCACTGACTAAAAGAGATAGAGCAAGCTAAACTCATCGATACGGCTCAGATCTTTCAGATAATGGAGACCGAAGTCAAGCAAAGAACTGGCCCAGACCCTCTGCTGCGCTGGCATCAAAACTTTTGTGCTGGAGTTGACATGAGTAATCAACCAGCCAGCATAAAATTGTGATAAACCCCATGGTTTATAACACAAGATAAATGCGACATGGTTAAAGATACTCTGCAAAATCAACCCAACACTTGTGGATTGTTTGGCTTTGCAACAACTACAAGGAGGAGCCGACAACACGTTGTCCAGCAATTCACCATCCTTGTTATTTTGAAAGCATCGTGTGTCACGTGACCGAATCAAGTCACACTTGGGGCACATATGGGTGATGAGTGCAAAAATGCTGTTTATCTTGTATACCAGATCAAAGGGTTGGCCTTCCTGAAATTGAAAAGTTTGCTTCAAGCACTCCTAACAATGCTCTGTACACCCCTGAGTAAGGTTCTCTACTTCCAAAAAGAGGCGACTGTGAAGCCAGTCCAGGTGGACAAGCACGAATTGGAAAAAGACAAAAAGAAAAGACCAGGTGAATTGCAAGAGCTTGAGCTGACCTGGACCAATCTTGGCTAATCTAAATATAATGACTAATCTAGAGCCACCTCCTTTCTTATACAGCTCTTTTCGATTTAGACTGACTCTAAGAGTAGATGAGCTAGCTATCATTGACCCACAACTTCAGTCTTGCCTCTGCCATGGCCCAAGGCTGATCAGGACCGACTGGCTCGGGTGGTGGGGTGTCAGCCTGCTACTCAGCTTTTACGCGACTGTCAAAAATAACTTACTAGACAGCTCCTTGAAAAAGTCTCTACTGACAAGTCTGCCCCTACCACTACTGACTTGCCAGGAGACTTGAACTTGCAGAACAAGCCTTTTCCGATCAGGAGGTCTGTCGTCCTGAACACAGAGTCTCACAACATTAGCTCTGAGCCCAGTTGATCTCTCCTTTTGGATATGAGTTAGAGGTCTCAATGGTCTGTACTTGAGGAAGAGTATGGCGACAGATCAAAGGGCTCTGGGCCAAGAAGAGTCAGCTTAGAGGGATCACAAAGAGATCGGCCTGACTCTTTTGAGATGACCAGGAGAAATAGAGATACGAAACCAGCCAACAGTGCAGCCAGAAGTAAGCAGGGTAGCCTTTGGTAAGGCCGTCGAGCCAGCCACTGGGTTGGCATCTGCAGCTAAAGGGGCAGAGCACTTTGTCTCGGAGATGTAAAAATAAGCGCAAATGAGCCTGGACAGCACAGCCCCTGACTGTTTGGTACGGCCGTGGATTGTTTCTTATTTCTTACTCTAAGCTGTATTTTTAATAATAAACTAGATGAATGCCCAAAATATATATGCCCAAAAAAGCAGAATGTTTCATAAAGTTAATATAATTCTTAGAGTTTCAAATAATACGTCATTTAGCGTGTGCACACAGTTTACAGTATATGATAGTGCCTCGGATCAATATGCCTTAAATAGTTCAGTGGTAGATTGCACGGATTTGAGTTTTGCGATTGTGATCTCTGTGAATTCAAACCCATCAGAATGCGAAGCTTTAATTCTAATATTTTAATAGCTATAACGGGACAAACAAAAACACACACAAACTTCGAGATTTATATATATTGATATGGGAAATACATATTCTGCTAATGTACTCATGTGGTTTGGTTATTTGTGGAGTAGCAAAAGGTGCAGCGGTTTCCTACAGTATATGTATGCATTCATCAAAATGTACATGCATATACAGATGTGCATGAACAAAAATAACTGTTCACCTACAAATGTTATGCATAATTGTATACATACTTGTATTTGTAGATTCATACATATTTTATAAGCTCCTAAATATTTACATATTTTGGTATATGTACATATACATGTATATATACAGGCAGTTGTATGAGTGTTTATATTTGCATGCACATATTGTGTATTTACATACATAAGTAGGTAGAAACCAACAGGCATATGTGCATAAAAACAGTAATGAGTATATGTGTGTATCCCCATGTAAAACATAAACGAATGAAAATATATACCTTTGCATGTAAATGTTGGTAAAAAACTACACATATTTGTACATATAGATGTATACATACACATCAACATTTGTATACAAAAACTCATATGTATATCTATATACCAACATGTAGGCTATATACTTATGTGTACTTAACTGCTTAAAGTACGCACATGTGTACAGATACATTTGTATATATATATATATATATATATATATAATATATATATATGTATATACATGAATATACTAGTCAATTGCCCAACGTTGTGCGAGTAATAGAATAATTACCTAATGAATTTGAGTAACTTACCTAAAAGCTAAATTTTTACTAAAACAAAACTCGCATGTTGAGCCAGCTTAACAATCATTACATGTAATGGCCAACAGTGCTAGTTGAATAACCTCAAGCAAGAGGTATCAAGCAAGGGCATCGTAACTAATGTAATGACCCTTTGCCTAATGAATCTGGAGGTCCTGAGATCATATCCAGTGTCATGCAGATTTTTCTTGCTAGATTTCAAGTGCTATAACTGGACACCGAGTTTAACAAAAAAGGCAACATTGAAATTTGCATATACATTTTGATATCTATAAATATATAAATCTTAGTGTTTGTTTGTTGGTCTGTCATGCGTCCAGCTTTAGTGATAATATAAGCAGGCTTGTAGCACTTGCTATCATTACGAATGAAAATATTGCTTTGCACTAGAATTGAACTTGGAAACACCATCCTAACAGACATGGCCCACTAGCCACTACCTAATGCGGCCACATTGTTTCACTATGTAATGATTGTGAGCACACTTATTACAATCACCAATATTCAATGGCATAAGGGATTGTCAGTGTGCTAGAAAAATACATGTCAAGACTTCCCCAAAATGCTATAAATATCTGTGTATGCATAGCACAAACTTGATTAAACTTATATCACAAACAAAAATAAACCAGCAGCTTCATTTATGAGTTGAAATGGTGAATGTATAAATTGAAAAGAAATAAAATTTCAGTGTAAAAAAGTTTCTATTGCCCGTGCAATGCTTGACGTTCAGTAGTATATGTATATTTGCTACCCAGCATTACTGCAAATACTGTATATTCACTACTGATACACAAAATATTCTATGCACATACTTGGATAGACTCTTTTGTGTATACAGGTAAATATATGTACATTCCTTCATCTTCATACAACATACATGTCAATATAATTATGCATGCCCATATATATGCATTGCTGTATTCAACAACGCGCATCTCTGCATATATACATATATACACACATACATACAGACATACACATATACATAAGTACACGCATATCTACATGTACATGTATGTACATGTATGCGCATTCACATAAATGTATACATACATGCATGTTGACATTAATGCCTACAACTATATGTAAATCTAGTTGTATAATCATTCATTCTTGTACACGTACATGTATGATTATGTGAATGAATGGACATACATGTATACACATGAGTTAACATAAAAGTATACATACCGGTTTATGTCCAATAATGCATACATGCGCATGCACAGCTAAGCGAAGATGTGCATGTAAATATATGTGTGAGCATGTATGCAGATGTACATGTTTATGTTCCAGTGTTCATATGTGTAAACATACATGTACACATGTTTGTTTATGTCCAAGTCTAAGAATATGTAATTTAAATATGTACATGCATGTCTACCAACATGTATATACTCAAGTATACTTGCAAGCATATGTACATGTACAAGTTCACATGCATGTATACGCATGTGTATATATAGTTATGCATGTTAATGAAAAGTTACATGTATAGGTGTATGTAACGGTTTGTGTAATCATCAAAGTAAACATCCATGCACATGTTCAAAACAGATATGTACACATACATGTATATGAGTACCTACATCAATGTGTACGTAAAAATACACATGTATGCATACATATTTTTGTGCATGTATACATATATGCATACCTACAAGTAACCTGCATACATACATAATTACATATTCATACAGCTATGTGTATGTGATTACTTATGCACTTGCATGTATATACAGAATGTTTACATGCATGTGTGTTTGCTTATGTACATATGTACTGAACTATTTGACCACATTCATGTCGATGTTTACATACATGTTTGTGTACATATGTGCAACTCATGTGCACATAAATGTATGTGTATGTGTATATGCATATATGTGTATATGTATGTCTATATGTACATGAATATGTTTGTACATATGTAAGTGCACATGTACATGTTTATTTGTGCATCTATGTTAATGAAAATGTAGGTGTCACAATCTAATTTTTGTTAGTAATTATTATGCCAACTCACTTTGTCAGTATTAGTTTATTATATTATTTTGCTGAATATTGCCTTCAGACTATCACTAATGTTGAGAATGTATCATTAATTTATTGCTATTTGTCTTCATTAAATTCCTAATCAATTCCATCTTATTAAACCGCTACCGGGTTCAAACTTACGCAATCTATACACATATTTCTCAAAGTTTGTGTGTAGATATGTGTGTCATTCCAGCTATAGTTATTAAAATCTTGGAATAAAGAATTTGTACCAAAAAAGTTTGATCTCATTTGTGGCCACATTCGGTCACAGAGATTGATATATGTCGCTTAATGGTAACAAATGCGCTATGCTTTCCATTCTATGCAAGGTGATAGCATAATGTCACGGAGAGGAGTAGCTCTTATTAGTAAGCTTATTCAAATTATCCATTGGCAATGTGCCAGGCTAATAGCAAGTAGCAGGCAACATTCATTACTTCTCATTGTTTATAAGCTGATTTTATACACCCAGGCAACGCCGGAAAGCACTGCTAGTGACTTTATACGTAAGTCCTATTATAGTGATTGTTTGGCACTTTTGGCATTTTTTCAATATGTAAAACACAACTTCCTCTTCCTGGAATAAGTCCGAACACAATTACCTCAAACTTGTTTTGAAAATATTTTTTTATAGCACAAACGACTACAAAAAAGTAAAACAAGAAGTTATACGAAGGCATTTTTATTTCACAATCCTAGCTTGTGTTCCCTGCATAAAAAACTACTTGAAATATAGAAAACAGGTCAATTTTATAAAAACTATAAATCTAGCTTTTCAAGTATACATTGCGGCATTCCTCAAGATTCTATTCCTGGTCCAACCTTATTCCTAATATATATTAATGATCTGGTGCAATTTACTAATCATTTAAAACCTATTCTGTATGCTGGCAATGCAAATTTATTTTTTAGTCTAACAATATGAATAACAACACTGATATAGCTAATAATGAACTTCAAACAATGGAACAATGATGTAATACAAATAAATTAACTGTGAGCATGGACAAAACAATGTACGTACATTGTAATGAGAAATCATCAAAAGGAAGTTAAATCAGAAAAACCAATAAAATTATTTGATTTGAAGTTGAAGGAGTCATCTTTGATCAATTTTTTAGGAATTCATTTGGACAGTCACCTGATATGGGATACTGACATCAATAAACTAAATTAGCAAATAAGATCTATGTCAGGCCTGATTGGTAAATGCTCTAAAATTTTACCTAGAGGTAATAAAAACTAATATACAACGCGCTTATTAACTCTAAAATTAGTTACTGTTTAGAATTATAGGGAAATGTTCTATTTTGTTATTTAAAAAAAGTCCAAATATCACCTAAAACCTCTAATGTGCACAATATTTCATAAACCACAACTGACTTCATGTCATTTCTTGCTTGTTCAGCTGTCTGTTTTTTCTGTTAATAAACTTTCACAGTATAAAATTATCCTGATAGCTCATTCCAAGTTTTATTCAAGTGATGAAGAAACAAAGAAAGATTCACACTAGAACACCATATTTTTAGAAACCGATCTGCAATGTATCTTTACCATTATTATATACTGCTTTAGGTGAAAGAACAATCTAATACGGAGTACCATCACAATAGAACAATCTTTCAATAGACTTAGACTCTGCATTTACTAGGTTTAGAGGTAATGTTAGAAACTGTTTGTTATGCATAAATTAATTCAGACTTGTTGTTTGAGTTTGCAGTTTCCTGTGCGCCCAGCGCCTCGACTAGCTGCAGCACCACTGCGCATGTGGACCTCATTATGCCTCAACAAGTAGGAACTAAACTTTCATTCATTTTGTTTAACTTAATCAATATTATAACTATATCTTCACTTTTGCCTAATGTTATATTTCTACTAATTGATGAAACACGCACGAACTCACGCGCACACACACACGCACACACGCACGCACACACACACTTAAGCCCTCATAGCTTTGCTAATACAGATTGAAGACGATAATTTAGATAAGGCGTAACAGCTCACGTGAATGATACCTATTCTAGTTGGGAGTTATTTACTTCCTAAGCTTTAGTAACTTTAGAGGAGGGCAACTCCAAATTGCCAATCACCTTTGTAAAAAATACATTAATCCACTTGGGCCTGACATAAAAAACAAGTTGTAGAATCCCAAGGCATCAACATGTGACTAATACGCTGTGCTAGTGCGGCTGGGTTGTCTGGTGCACTTAGCTAATGTCTAAACTAACTGCTGGTGAATGAAAAAGCTGGCTTGTGTACAATTGTATGCACTACTGGATTACAATCTTCTCGTGCAGTTTGTGTACAAGGTTATTTGTGAAGGTAGAGAGTTCTGAGTTTGTACTGCTGTACAAAAGGAAATAAGTCCAATCTCTAAAGCTGACATAGATTTGCATAGAAGTAGCTATTTAATGCATATATAGCATATTTATAGCATGTTAATATAGAGCATATTTGTAGCATGTAAATAAAGGTTTTATGACTGACCAATTAAGCGACTCGTAAGCACTTGTCTGCTCATTTTAACTTCATAAATCTTAAAATACAAGCATTATAAATGTGATTTACTGGCCTATGACCTGCCCTTGTTACCAATAATAAATAAGAACTCACTGTTTGCACTACCTACTGTATGATTGGTGCCTCTAGTCCATCATCTCTGCTTCACACAGAGAGTCGCTTGTTTGACTTTGATAACAATAAGAATTCTGACTCCACGAGAGAAGTGGCCGGAACAGGACAGCTGCCAAAATCAGAGAGCTTGTAGAGTAACTGACTGCACTGTAAAGCACAATACTTACAGATAATTGACAGTTGAAGTGTCTATGGTCTTAGTATGCATATGCCTGTCAGATGCCATATGGCCTTAAACATTGTTTAGACTTGGTGATGTTTATATGTAGAGCTTATGGAAAAACGGAGGAAACTTGAGTTGGAGCATTCCTATCGAAAATCCAGCACTGTCATTTGATGCAAACAGAAATACTTGACTTGAGCCGATGTAAACATCAATGACTTCAAACAATGTGTCGGTAGAATGTGTCTGTAGTAGTGCTGGGCACGAGTACTTCTTGGTCAACGGGTTTAGACCCGTCCCCTTCTGTTCGGGTTTTTTGAGTATCGGGTAGCTAGTAGTGCTAGGCTCGGGTACTTCTTTGCCTACGGGTTTTTCGGGTATCGGGTTTGTTGATATGGATTTTATGTTTAAATTTTCTAAACAGATATATCTTCAAATTTACAAAGCAATTATATTTCTTTTCTATTTATCATTTTTCAGTTTTCATTGACTGACATTCGTACTCGCAGCGTTAACAGGTGGGTTGTTAAACAGTCAAGATAGTCTGGGGCTACAGGGAATTTTTGTGTCAACAGGTGGCAGAAGATAGGGTCTATGATAGCTTAATACTTAAGCATGTTCTATGTACCTCTCTGACTTTTTGTAGATGGTGCTCAAAATATCATAAAAAACTTTACATTATCGGCTTTTTCCGTTAGTAAGGCTTGTTGGCTTAGTAAAACTTGGTTATAATTAATTATGTAATCCATAATAGCTAGCTGTGGTAATCAATTTAAACAGAGTTATTAAATTTTCACTGCTACTATCAACGCTGATAGCTGTTTCTAACAAGGGATAAGCGGAAACAGACTAAGGACCTATGTGTTATCGGTGATAGCGAACACGCGCCGCTGTATTAAAAATGGCATAGATTGGTTTACGAAGCCGATTTGGCTAATTGCGCAAACAAAATTTGATGTAAGTATTTCTTCTCACCTTTTAATGACAAGTAATCACTGCTTGACTACAATATTTCTAGTAGGCATAGTAAATAAGGTATGATATATTTTATTCTATCCATTAAATTAAAGACTCGTTAAACCCCATTGTCATGCCTCCTTAGCAAAAATGACACAGAAATGCCCTGTGGTCCCAGACTAAGAGCGCAGGGTGCAATAGACCGAGTTTTTGTTAACACTACCCGACGGATCCGTGTACCAAAACCCGAACTTGAAAGTCAAAACCCGAACCCGAAGGATCGGAATACCCGAAATCTCTATTACCCGATACTCGAGAGAAGATAAACCCGCGAGTTCAACGAGTATTACTACCCGTGCCCAGCACTAGTCTGTAGTAGTGTAGTAGTCTGTAGTAGTGCTGGGCACGGGTAGTAATACTCGTTGAACTTGCGGGTTTATCTTCTCTCGAGTATCGGGTAATAGAGATTTCGGGTATTCCGGTCCTTCGGGTTCGGGTTTTGACTTTCAAGTTTGGGTTTTGGTACACGGATCCGTTGGGTAGTGTTAACAAAAACTCGATCTATTGCACCCTGCGCTCTTAGTCTGGGACCACAGGACATTTCTGTGTCATTTTTGCTAAGGAGGCATGACAATGGGGTTTAACGAGTCTTTAATTTAATGGATAGAATAAAATATATCATACCTTATTTACTATGCCTACTAGAAATATTGTAGTCAAGCAGTGATTACTTGTCATTAAAAGGTGAGAAGAAATACTTACATCAAATTTTGTTTGCGCAATTAGCCAAATCGGCTTCGTAAACAAATCCATGCCATTTTTAATACGGCGCGTGTTCGCTATCACCAATAACACATAGGTCCTTAGTCTTTTTCCGCTATCGCCTTGTTAGAAACAGCTATCAACGTTGATAGTAGCAGTGCAAATTTAATAAATCTGTTTAAATTGATTACCACAGCTAGCTATTATGGATTACATAATTCATTATAACCAAGTTTTACTAAGCCAACAAGCCTTACTAACGGAAAAAGCCGATAATGTAAAGTTTTTTATGGTATTTGGAGCACCATCTACAAAAAGTCAGAGAGGTACATAGAACATGCTTAAGTATTAAGCTATCATAGACCCTATCTTCTGCCACCTGTTGACACGAAAATGCCCTGTAGCCCCAGACTATCTTGACTGTTTAACAATCCACCTGTTAACGCTGCGAGTACGAATGTCAGTCAATGAAAACTGAAAAATGATAAATAAATAGAAAAGAAATATAATTGCTTTGTAAATTTGAAGAAATATCTGTTTAGAAAATTTAAACATAAAATCCATATCAACAAACCCGATACCCGAAAAACCCGTAGGCAAAGAAATACCCAAGCCTAGCACTACTAGCTACCCGATACTCAAAAAACCCGAACAGAAGGGGGCGGGTCTAAACCCGTTGACCAAGAAGTACTCGTGCCCAGCACTAGTCTGTAGGGTATCTGCTATCACCTAATCAAGATGGCCTAGATATAATTACACAAATAACTTCAACTATTGAAATAAAGGCATATTTGATTCCTCTTCAGCATTCATTGTATTAGTGAGAATACAAATAGATTTATCCATATTCAGGTATATCAATGACATTGTATGGGTACATGTGGTCTCCAACATGTCATGTAGCTACCAGTTTAGTACCCTCAATTTTTTTTCTGAGCGATGATCCATGCAACCTTGCTTGTCTTTACAACAATTCTGGTTGGGTCAGAGGTTGACTTTCAAGCTACGATAACAGGGTTGTTTCATCGATGTTTGACATTAAAATACCAAAGGTAAGAAGATGTTCCACTGAGAGATCCAGCAAAAATTCTATGGCCTGCACATTCCATAGGCCAATAGTTTTTCAACACGACACACGATATAGCAGCATCTGTGTGTGCAGATACAGCAAACATTTACCCATGTTTGAGATATGCATTCTTGGCATGTGTGTATGTGTGTATGTGTGGTGTGTGGTTTTTGGTGTGTGATGTGTGGTGTGTGGTGTGTGGTGTGTGGTGTTTGGTGTGTGCAGTGTGCGGTGTGTGGTTGGTGGTGTGTAGAGTGTGGTGTGTGGTGTGTGGTGGTGGGGTGTGGTGTGGTGTGTGATGTGTGTGTTTGCATGTGTCTGTGTGTGTCTGTGTGAGTCTGTGTGTGTCTTTGTGTGTCTGCGTGTGTTTGCATCCTCGCGTCTGCGTGTCTCTCTATTTCTCTCCCTCTTCGTCTCTCTCCCTTTCCCTCTCCCTCTCTCGACCTCTCCCTCCTTTTCTCTTCCTCTTTCTCTTCCTTTCTCCTTCTTGCTAATTCCCTCTCTTTCTCAGTCCGGCTCCATCCCGCTCTCTCTCTCTCTCACCTCCCTCTATCCCTTCCTCTATGCCTCCCTTTCTCTCCTTCTCTTTCCCTTGCTCCCTCTCTCTCCCTCTCTCTCCTTTTCCTTCCCTATTCCTTCCTTTCCCTCCCTCTCCCTCCCTTTCCCTCCCTCTCCCTCCTTCTCTCTCTCATGCTCTCCCTCCCTCTCCCTTCCTCTCTCTTCCTCACTCTCTCTCTCCCTCTCTCTCTCCCTCTCTTTCCCTCTCTCTCCCTCTCTCTCCTTCTCTCTCCCTTTCTCTCCCTCTCTCTCTCCCTCTCTTTCCCTATCTCTCTCTCCCTCTCTTTCCCTCTCTCTCCCTCTCTCTCCCTCTCTCTCCCTCTTTTCCCCTCTCTTTCTCTCTCTCTCCCTCTCTTTCCCTCTCTATCCCTCTCTCTCCCTCTCTCTCCCTCTTTTTCCCTCTCTTTCCCTCTCTCTCCCTCTTTCTCTCCCTCTCTCTCCCTCTCTCTTCCTCTCTCCCCTTCTCTGTCCCTCCCCTTCCCTCTCCCTCTCTCCATCTCTCTCCCTCTCTTCCTCTCTCCCTCCCTCTTCCTTTCTCTCTCTCTCTCCTTTCCTCTCTCTCTCGGTCTCTCTCCCTTCCTCTCCGACGCTTTCCCTTTTTCATCTTCTCTCTCCCTCCCTTTTCCCCTCCCTCTTTCCCGCTCTCTCTTTTCCTATCTTTCTCTCTTTCTCTCCCTCTTTCTCTCCCTCTCTTTTCCTTTCTCTCTTTTTCTTTCTCTTTCTCTTTTTTTCTCTTTTCCTCCCTCTCACTCTCGCTCTCCCTCCTTTTTTCTCACTCACTCTCTCTCTCTTTCTCTCACTCATGCAGCGGTGTAGCTATGAGGTTGTATCAGTTCAACACATTAAGTCTTCTCAGTAGGTCATATAACGAGAAGAAGCTATGCTCAGCTATTCATACGAAAGAATAAGTCGATCTTCAAATTAAATAGATTCACTTGGTTTACTCATGTTACGGATGTTAGCTATGAATAAAGATAGATTTGAATGGGTGCCAACACCATATGACTGACAGAACTATTTCTACTCCCGACTGCATTGAGATTCATGTACTCATTTGTTTATTCTTTGTAACCAAAAAGAATACCTCACAGTACATTCATGCAAAACAGTCTATCTTGAAGCATAAGTCGAGGTGGTCCAACGAAAAATTAAAAGATTTTAAAGATGTATATATAATTTCACATGCAGCAATTTATTTAATAATTATATTCATAATGTTAGGATTCAATATACCTTATATTGGTCACTACACAATGTTATGATTACACTTATGATGTCGCGAGTACATAAGTTATATGATTTATCGAATCAAAGGTTTTTGTTGTTAACTAATTGTCACCTCTTGAAACCAGAACATCAAGCCAGAATCTTTACCTTTTTTGCTAGACAAAGAGGTTTAACAAAATATCAAGTCGAAAGAGCAATTAAAAAATTGATGAGAGTAAAATGTTTACAAAAGACCACGCAATTAAGTCATGAATCATTTTAGCTGAAATGGAAACAGAATGAACTGGCAAACTTGTTAAACAATCAAAGCTTAATGATACGCATAAGTTTTGGCAAACTTCATATGTGAATGGTAAGAAATCAATGTGACAATTGACAGTTGTTGGCAATTGACAATTGTGACAATTGTTTGACAGCTTCAGAACTGAACTCACATATTGTGTATATTGCAAGTAAACTTTCAAGTTTAGTTTTGCCATTTTAATCATTATTGGTCTTACCAAATCCCTGATTGGAAAACCACTTTTAATGATTTTCTATAACTTACTCCTCACAGTATTGTAAAATATACAAGTTACATTCTTGGTTCAAAAGCAACAGGCCTGAACCATATTTCTGTAAAAATGTTATTCTTTGAACTCTGGTCGTCCTTGTCAATGTGTGTCAGTAACCCTGGGAATTTTTCCAATGATCCAAAGTTTTTAAACTTTTATCAAATATATCTGAGTGTGCTCACAATATTATGATATTTAGTAAATCACTAGTAATAAAGTCTGGCAGCATGCATCAAATATTACAAAATAGAAAAATAGTGTTTCACAGTTATTTGGAGTAAAACCACAATATTTTTATGGTTTGATGAGTTTTGCACCATAAATGATATTATTGATGAAAATCGGTGCGCTTATCAACAAAACAAACTTGCAGCTGCAAGGTTTTAGAGTTCTGAACCAGTACAAAGTGCGCTTTTCGGTTTTAGGTTTTAATTGCTATAGCTGGACAAATGAACAAAAATTTTATGATTCACAGTGTATATAGATATAAAAAATATTTCCGGACTTATATCCAAAAGCTTTGCATACACTGTTGATACTGGCTGTGTGAGTCATCACAATGATTTGCAAGTTCTTGAGGCAAACTTGAATCTCATCATGCAAACATTCAGCAACTGGTGTGTTTCATATCTCATGACAATCAATATACAAAATTCGCATTTTCTTCTATAAAGCACTATTTGAATGAGCATCACTCTTAAGTTTAACAACCAATTTATCACTTGTAGAGGTTAAACCAAAATCTCAAATTTTATTTTGACAAATCAGCTCTTTTAAAGTAATCATGTAGGCTTATTTGTGATAAAGTGGTAACGTCATTGATTCCGCTCTAGCACTGCAGATCCTACATTGACTCAAAATCTGCCAAAGTATTTTACCATCATTTTATATTTTGCCATATTTTTAAAGCAAGCACATGCGTGCAACATATTGAAAATATTGAAAAGAAGCATAGTTTGTTCAGCAAGTTTCGTCCTAATATTCGTTCTGTTATCAGCAGGCCCGTATTCACTGAGGCGGCTAGCCGCCTGTATTCGCTGAGGCGGCTAGCCGCCCGTATTTGCTGAGGCGGCTAGCCGCCCGTATTCGCTGAGGCGGCTAGCCACCCGTATTCGCTGAAGCGGCTAGCCGCCCATATTCACTGAAGCGGCTAGCCGGCTAAGCCGCCCAACTTTATAGTGATTATTGGCGGCTAAGTACTAAGAATTGCAGTCTAAGCTCATTTGCTTAGAATTTCCAACTAATTTACTAGCAACTAGCGTTCTATATTGCCTATGTGATGATCTCGCCAAATGAGTGATCTTGTGAGACTTTGTTAAGATTTGGAAACTGAACTATATTGCTTATAGTGGGGATATGAAGAAGACCCCCGAACTGGCATTTTCCTTATCATAACCTAACCGAACCAAAACATCGGTGAGGAGCGCTATGGGGCAGGCTCATCTAAATAATCTTCTAATATTACACATCTATAAAGATGTTGAAATAGATACAGAATCAGTTGTGAAAGATTTCTGCCATGAACACATTGACAGAACAAGAGTCATTGCAATAAAAAAGTAGTAGCTCTTGTTCTGTCAATGTCCCTTACAGAAATCTGTAGTGTCATGAGTTTTATATCGTTCGTTGCATAAAAAAAAAGTTTTGCCTACCAAAAACAATATATTTATGTAGCTTTCGATGCTTACAATTGATTGTATTTATGCATACTTTGAGGGTTTTTTTATGCTTAAAAAGTCCAGAGCTTCAGAGCGCTGCCCTGAACCCCGTTGGAAGGTTTACACCATTCAAAAAACTCCAGATGTTCATAACTAGTCGCCTTACAATTGCAGCCACCCAAACTTGCAGCTAGGGAATACAGGCTTGGTTATCAGATCAAAGTGTTTTAAAAAACGCATGTCACTCTGTTTACTGAACTTGATTGACTGGAAATGACTCTTTACACGTTTCTCAGATGGGATAATGTAGAAAACATCTCAGTTGGAAATGAAATTACTGCCAAAGTATTAGAATGTCTATCAATAAAATGTTAAGTGTAAAATAACTCTGTTTGCACTGCTTACCATATGATCAGTGTCTCTAGTCCATGATCCCTACTTCACACATAGAGTCACTTGTTTGGTTTGATGACAATAAGGATTCGACTTAATGAAAGAGTCAGCCTAGAGCTGGACAGCTGCCAAAACCAGACAGCTTGTAGAGTAACTGACTGTACTGTAATGCTAACTGTACTACAAAGTACAATATTGACAGATAACTGGCAGCTGGAGTATATACTGTCTCGGTATGCATATGCCTGCCAGATGCCATATGTTTAGTCTTGGTGATGTTCAAATGTAGGGCTTGTGAAAAACGGATGAAACTTGAGTTGGAGCATTCCTATAGTAACTCAAGCACTGTTATATGATACAAACAGAAATACTTCACTTGAGCCAATGTGTACATCAATGACTTCAAACAATGTGTCTGGAGAATGTGTCTGTAGGCTATCAGCTATCGTCTAATCAAGATGCACTTACATGTAGATATAATCACACAGAATAATTTCAACTGTTGCAATAAGGACATATTAGATTCTCCTTGAGCTTTCATTGTACTGGCGCTAATAAAAATTAATTGACCATATTCATCTATATCAATGGCATTGTGTGGGTACATGTGGTCTCCAATATGTCATGTAACTACCTGTTTAATCCCCTCAATTATTTTTCTAAGCGATGACCTACTGTATGTAACCTTGCTTGACTTAACAACAATTATGTTAAAATATCAAAAGTGTGTGGTGTGTGTGCGGTGTGTGTGCGGGCGCGTGGCATGCGGTGTGGTGTGTAAATACCAATCTATTTGTCTGTGTGTGCGTGCGCGTGTGTGTGTGTGTCTGCATCTGCATGCCTGCGTGTCTCTCCCTCTATCCTCTTCTCTCTCTCTCTTTATCTCTTCCTCTATCTCCTTCTTTCACCCTCTCTCTCCCTCCCTTTCTCTCCCTTTGCTTCTCTCTCTCCTTCTCTCTTTCACCCTTCCTCTCCCTCCCTTTCCTTCCCTCTCTCTTTATTTCCCTCCCTCTCTTTCCCTCTCTCCCCCTCTTCCCCCTTCCTCTCTCATGTTGTGTCAACTGTGAGAATCTGTTCATATGCCAAGGTGTAGCCATGAAGTTATACCAGTTCACACAACAAGAAAGCTTCTCAATAGGTCACAGAAGCTATGCTCAGCTATTCATACAGAAAAATGAGTAGATTTTCAAATTAAATAGAGTCACTGGGTTGGCTCAAGTTATGGATGTTAACTATGAATAAAGATAGATTTGAAATGCTGCCAACACCATATGACTGGCAGAACTATTTTACTACTGACTGAATTAGAAGTTGTCTACTCATTGGTTTATTTTTTCTAACGAAAAAGAATACCTTGCAGTACGTCTGTGCAAAACTCTCTATTTTGAAGCATAATTTGCGACAGTCCAAGAAAAAACTAAAAAGGTTTTAAAGAGATATCTGTCATTTTACACGCAGCAACTAATTTAATAAATACATATTTATAATGTTAGGATTCAATATACAATGTAGCTTATATTGGCCCCTGCACAATTTCATTATTACACTTATGATGTTATGAGTACACAAGTTATATGATTTATTAAATCAAACTTTTGTTGTTGTTAACTAATTTGTACCTCTTGCAACCAGAACATCAAGCAAGAATCTTTACCCTTCTGACTAGACAAGAAGGCTTGACAAAATATCAAGTTGAAAAAGCAATTAATAAATTGATGGGATTAAATTTTTACAGAAGGCAAGGCATTTAAGTCATGAATCATTTTAGGTGAAATGGAAACAAAATGTACTAACAAACTTGTTAAACAGTCAGAACTTAATGATATGCATAAGTTTTGGCAAACTTTATATGAGGATGATAAGAAATCACAAAGCTCTGAAAACTGTTTGACAGCTTCAGAACTGAACTCACATATTGTGTCTTTTGCAAGTAAACTTTCATGTTCAGTTTTACCGTTTTAATCAATATTGGTCTTACCAAATCACTGATTGGAAGACCAAGATCTGATCCAAAGTTGTTAAACTTTTATTAAATATATCTGAACATACTCATGATACAATGACATTTGGTAAAACACTAATAGAAAAGTCGGGCAACACTCAGCAAATGTCTCCAGATAGGAAAAAGTGTTTCACAGTTATTCTTGCTAAAACCATAAAGGTTCATACAATGTTAAAAACGTGTAGAAACATTTGCTGTAGTACTATATTCATGGAGAACACGTTCAACATCATTTCATGACTCAAAATAAGTTAGAAAGTTATAGTTAGGATCATATAATTCTTCATTTGTATCGCAATCATTTATGATTAGCCGACAAGCGAGTCGAATCAATTTTTCCGTGATACTGTTACTATAAAATTTGTTATTATAACAAAAGAGGTGGGTAAAGACAAAAACATGGTTAAAAATGGAAGTGAAATTTCTGGTCTAATGCCCTGTACAAGTATTAATTTTATTGGTGTATGCCGTTACTCAGAAACAGCACTTGTAAAGAAACCCATGTAAATTTCTTTATTGTAACCGTAAGGACTTGATGGGTTCAAAAGCAATTCTTCCATTAATTGTACCTATCATCACTGTTATGTTTAACAATGCCTTGATCGATGGCTGTTATCCACCAAAGCAAAAACATGCACCGGTTAATCTTCAATAGAAGAGATACTAGTAATCCATCAAATTTACACCCAATCTTAGTATTCACAATTTCATTCAAAATTTGCAAAAACATACATTTAAATACCCACATCTACTCTTATTTGTCCATGAATAATATTTTCAGCAAAATTTGTAAAAAAATTACTTATGCATTGATGTTGTTTATCAACTGATCTGAGACAGTGCCAACCATTAAACAAAGGATGAATTATTTATGCCTGATGTTTGTGGGTTTCAGCAAAGCTTTTGACTGTGTGACCCAAACACTATTTGATAAACTGGAATTTGCAAGTTTTAGCAGTGAATCAGTGTGATTACTTCTATCCTATTTTTAGAAAAGGTTTCTAGAAAGTTGCCATAAAGGATAAACAATGATTTATGCAAGAGATAAGTGCCAGTGCTTCACAGAGATCTCTGGATGCTCCAGTATTATTTCTAGCTAGTACACCAGTAGTCCTGTATAATCTGAGATATTATTCCAGCATGCAATACCTGAGTGAGCAATACACGTGATACACCTAATCCACATGAGCAATACCTCTCTATGTTTGCACTGCTTACCCTATGATCATGCCTCTAGTTCATGGTCCCTACTTCACACATATATAGGGTCACTTGTTTGACTTGATAACAATAAGAACTTTGTCTTAGTGAAAGAGTCAGCGTGAAGCTGGACAGCTGCCAAAATCAGAAAGCTTGTAGAGTAACTGCCTGTACTGTGATGCTAACTGTAATACAAAGTACAATATTGACAGGTAATTGACAGCTGGAATGTCTATTGGCTTAATATGCATATGCCTGTCAGATGTCACATGTACTTAAAGAATAGAGAAAGCATAATATTATTATGCTTTATTATTTATCTTGAGGTGTTGACTGATGTTCTAAAAAAAGAATCAAGAAGATTGACCAACCAGAAGCTGAGATATAGCCAGGAAACACAGGTCTACAAAAAAACATGTGTTTTGGTAATCATCAATATATGACATATGAAATCGACTTGTGTGCCATTGGTCAATTAAGCCAACTAATGCGCTCTCCTAAAACAATCACGGCGTTTTAATTGCTTCAATCCCTGGAAGTATAGAACAATCCAATTGGGCCTAACAATCATTGCTCTGATAATTCCGAACCAGTCCTTCTGACCTGTAGATTAGTTTTAGCATGAAATAATTACACGCCGTCTATTATATCGCAACATTTCGCTATCTTGCTAGTTCAGCTCAGTTTTGTTGTTCTCTCACTTAGCTTCCCTATTCAGACTCATCTTTAGCGCTGTTCAGATTTTTTATTTATAGCTAACAAATGGAATCAATTAAATCAATCATCAATCTCGGTTATCATTTATAATTTTCTACAAATTATATTAGTTACATCATTTATTCTATACGCAGTTATATTATTATTTCGTATAATATGCATTATGATTATTATATTAATTATAAAAATAATCATAGATAAGATAATACATAAATAGAAAAATCAAATCAAAAGTTATCGTTTTCTTTTCTTACAGCAAGAGCAGCACGGTCAGGTTATTCTTTTTAAAATTATGGCTGTAGCGAACTTACAGTCTGTTAATAGTGATGATAATCATGAAAATCAACTGAATGCTGCAGTAGGTACACAGTAAAAAATGATGAATGAACAAAAATTCACATTCCCATTTCTTATTCTAAACAAACTGCAAATCGCGGATGTCGCATATAGACTATACATGCGCCATTCGTTGAACAGAGGATCTTCGGAGCATATCCGTGGAGATCGAGTTAAAATTTGAAGCACAATAGTCAAAATCTGCTCTTCTGTTTTGAAAAATCATGGCGAGGGGTTGTGGGCAAATGCCTTTACCACACACTGTTTGCTTGATTTTCTTGAGAAACCAGAGCTAGTCTGTAAATTATTTACTACCGCGAGAAGCGTTTCACATCTCGTAGCCTAAAACCATCATTATATGTAACGGCGGTAAGGGTGGACAACTCCGGCACATGACCAATAAGTCGATTTCATACGTCACAATTCTCGGGATTTTCGGAGGGCTTTCCTCTGATTCGTTATTAGGTAGACCTGTGTTTGGCTGGCTATATCTCAGCTTCTAGTGGGTCAATCTCCTTGATTCTCTTTTAGAACATCAGTCAATACCTCAAGATAACTAATAAAGCATAATAATATTATGCTTTCTCTATTCTTTAAACATTGTTTAGACTGAGTGATGTTCAAATGCAGAACTTATGGAAAACGGAGGAAATTTGAGTTGGAGCATTCCAACTCAAGTTGGAATGCTCCAACTTGAGTTGGAGCATATAGTAACTCCAGCACTGTCATATGATACAAACATAAATGCTTCACTTGAGCCTATGTAAACATCAATGACTTCAAACAATGAGTCAGAAGAATGTGTCTGTAGGCTATCAGCTATCACCTTATCATGATGCTCCTAAATAATAGTCACACAGAATAATTTCAACTATTGCAATGAGGACATATTTGATTCCTTTGATCATTCATTGTACTGGCGCTAATAAAAATGGATTGAGTCACATCTATCCATATCAATGACATTGTGTGGGCACATGTGATCTTAATGTATAACTCTATCCATACCAATGACATTGTGTGGGCACATGTGATCTTAATGTATAACTCTATCCATACCAATGACATTGTGTGGGCACATGTGATCTTAATGTAGAACTCTATCCATACCAATGACATTGTGTGGGCACATGTGATCTTAATGTAGAACTCTATCCATACCAATGACATTGTGTGGGCACATGTGATCTTAATGTAGAACTCTATCCATATCAATTACATTGTGTGGGCACATGTGATCTTAATGTAGAACTCTATCCATACCAATGACATTGTGTGGGCACATGTGATCTTAATGTAAAACTCTATTTGGAAGTGTTTCCTCTGATTTAATTTTTTTCATGGCATCAATAGAGTCACGATGGATGAGTTTTCGAAAAAATATTTGATGCGGAGACTCTGAATTGTACAAAGTTAACATCAAACTGCTTTGTCATTTGAAATGTGCAGAATCTTGTACATAAATTAGAATGCTAACTACCACCATATAAAAAACACACACACCAACAAAACTCTGTGATTATTTGAAATAGTTTATTACTATTTTTTGATTCCCATCAATTTAGTCAAAGATTTTCAAGGAACAATGATAACAGGTCTTTGCACTCTAGCTATTTATATATAGACCAAGAGATACTCACTAGTAACTTATATACGGAAGTCATTCATATAAATTGGTATTACTTACAAAACATATTACATAGAACATAGAACATATTATTGCACTTGTTTGTTTTGATACTTCACCTGTAGTGCTTTTTATTTTAGCAAAATATAGCAATCAAGATAGCAGCACAAATGCTACTGTCAGCCAAGGTCACTGATGCTCTACGATACAATACCAAAGTATGAAGACATCACTAGCAGCACCGAATAATCTAGCAAAGATGTTATGGCCTTTGCTTATAGAATTACTTATGAAAAAATACAATTGAGTAATGCTATTATTACTTGCACTTGTTTACTGTCAAAGAATCTATGTCTGTCTTTGAAGAGATCATTTTTATTTGTGTATATAAAGTTAACAAGCATTCTGACAATTCAAGATTTTGTTTTACAGTCTAACTGTAGATGTTTATTGATTACATGGCTGACTGACTTCTAATTCTTTTCCTGCGGCTTTAGTGAAAAAAATAAAAGAACATCGCTTAAGTGATGCCACTTGAGTAACAAGAGGCATCCCTTTTTCTATAAAAGAAGCCACTTTAGAAACCACTCGATGCGTTGATAGGAAAAAGTGGTACAGCTTGTACTGGGAGTAAACCTATAACTTATTTGTACAAAAAATAAGCATAGCAGCATTTCAGCTGACCAATTATTGCACTCAGGTTAAAACTGGAAATATGAAAAATGGAATTGTTGGTTCCTTTTAATTTCAAGAGAGATGCAAATCGCATGGAAATACTGTCTTAACTTTGTGCATGCAAATATTTTACTTCTTCAGGACTCTGAATCCTTATTTAATAGTAAAAGTAGCAGTAAATGTGATTATTGATGGTGACTGTGATTTTTTTATGGCTAATGTGTCTCAAAAAAGCTGAGAGAAATATTTCACAATATTTCAATATTTCATCTTCGATTTTTGTAACTTGAATTTGAAGATTAAAAATATAATAATATCACTATTTACACTTGGTAAAACTATCTCTTCTAGTAAGAAAAGTGTACTGAACAATCTCATTTTTATTTAGTGACTTGATTAAACTCAGATTATTGGGATTCAATTTTGGATTAAATATACTTGGATTGAATAACTTTCATGCTATGGTAAAAATGTCGGCCTTTGTCCTAAGTAGCAAAGTTCTGAAAAGTTTTTACATTCAGCTAAAAATGTGTAAGAAAGGAGACGTTAGTTTCTGCCAAATAGGAAAGTTCCTAGTTTAATAGAACTACTGTATATAAAGTATTGTAAAACGGAACAAATTTAAATCTATGGAAGTAAGAAAAGTGACTAATATTATTACTTGCTCAGTTTTTTTCATATATTGTTATGAATAAAGAGTAAGTAATATATTCCTTACCTCAACTATAAGTCTACCATCAAACTGTGTTGTTGAAGTTGTTACTACATCTCTCTCACTCTCTTGTCCATATGCTGTGGTGTGAAGAAGCTATGCTCATAAAAGCATCTAGGCTCAGCTATTTATACAGAAGAATAAGTTGATATTCAAGTTAAATAGAGTCACTGGGTTGGCTCAAGTTACGGATGTTAGCTATGAATGAAAATAGATTTGAATGGGTGCCAACACCAAATGACTGGCAACGCGATGTTTACTTCTGACTGTTATTGGGAGTCGTCTACTCATTTGTTTATTCTTTTTAGCAATCCTAACCAGAAAGAATACTTGGTAACTTTTATACAGAACCAGTTATCTTGGAGGATAACTCTCAATACCATGTCCACTAGACTTTTTAGGAGGTCTAGTAAAGTATTTTAAAGTTATTTTTATAATATAACATTCAGAAATTAATTTAGTAAATATTTATTCCATGTGTTAACATACAATACATATCATATTGGCTATTGAACTATGTAACACTCCTATAGATATAGCTGACATGTCGGAGAGTATACTTATCGATTTCTTCAGTATGTTATCATATGATATCGATTGACCATTTAGCTGTATTTCGAGTGGAACGGCTGCATAAACATAAATTATTGCTATTATATGGGCCATTTAAATAATACTGAGGCAACTTAGAAAGCAGGTTTTGTCTAGCGTACACAAGCGGTATAGACAAGCGGCGTAGAAAAGCGGTGTAGACGAGCGGCGTAGACGAGCGGCGTAGACGAGCGGCGTAGACGAGCGGCGTAGACGAGCGGCGTAGACGAGCGGCGTAGACGAGCGGCGTAGACGAGCGGCGTAGACGAGCGGCGTAGACGAGCGGCGTAGACGAGCGGCGTAGACGAGCGGCGTAGACGAGCGGCGTAGACGAGCGGCGTAGACGAGCGGCGTAGACGAGCGGCGTAGACGAGCGGCGTAGACGAGCGGCGTAGACGAGCGGCGTAGACGAGCGGCGTAGACGAGCGGCGTAGACGAGCGGCGTAGACGAGCGGCGTAGACGAGCGGCGTAGACGAGCGGCGTAGACGAGCGGCGTAGACGAGCGGCGTAGACGAGCGGCGTAGACGAGCGGCGTAGACGAGCGGCGTAGACGAGCGGCGTAGACGAGCGGCGTAGACGAGCGGCGTAGACGAGCGGCGTAGACGAGCGGCGTAGACGAGCGGCGTAGACGAGCGGCGTAGACGAGCGGCGTAGACGAGCGGCGTAGACGAGCGGCGTAGACGAGCGGCGTAGACGAGCGGCGTAGACGAGCGGCGTAGACGAGCGGCGTAGACGAGCGGCGTAGACGAGCGGCGTAGACGAGCGGCGTAGACGAGCGGCGTAGACGAGCGGCGTAGACGAGCGGCGTAGACGAGCGGCGTAGACGAGCGGCGTAGACAAGCGGTATAACAAACGATGGCTTGTGCACTTTGACTTTGTCATGATTAAATTTGTTCGTTTCCACTTGTTATAGAATTTCCAATAGGCTCTCATCTTCTCTTTTGTATTTCTGCCTTGATGTCTATGGCTGACTGAACCATAGGTATTTCATTTTTATTTAGAGTCATTGCGAGCTGATAACTTTTTAACTAATCAGATAATCCTTTCAAGAAACCACACACAGAGTTGAAAGTACTAAGTGACATAAAAACAAAAAAGTTGTGATAGACTGTAACTAAAAGTGATTGCAATCAGCTCTAGAGTTGATTTCCTTCCATTGATATTAAAAAGGATTTAATATCCGACTATTCTGTTACAACCACAAAATATGGAGACCACAATATTATATTCATTAAAACTATATCATTTGCTTCACTAATGCCAAAGTTAAAATTGTGAATTAGATATAAAGATATTTTTTAGTTTGAAGTTACTTTAAAAGGATTTAATGAACACCTAAACAACTAAAGCAGGTGATTGAATAAAAGAGAGATTATTGCGACTCTATCACTATTCACAACTGATTAATGTTGACCTTAACACTACAGTTATTGATTAACTACACACAAGGTACACACAATACACTTGTAGTTTAACATAACCAAATTTACTTACATCAACCCAAGTCACCGAATAAAAATCAGCTTATAAACAATGAGAAGTAAAGAGAGTTGCTTGCCACTAGCTATTAGCCTGGCCAATTGTCAATGGAAAATTTTAGTAAGCTTACTAATGAGAGCTATTCGTCTCAATGGCGCAATCTCCCTGCGTAGTACACAAAGCCGTTAGGTATTTGCTCCCATATAGCCACATATATCAGCTGGTGAAAAAGTCCATTTCTTTGGCATAATTTGCACAGCTTCGGACTGGTGAACAGGAGGGTCCGAGATCAAATCTTCTTTGGTAGAGTTTTTTATTTCAAGATTTTAATAGCTATAGCCAGAATGCAAACAGACAGACATACATGTACTTTGGAAAATATACCCGACAGGATGAAATTATTCATGGAGTTAATTTTCGCGAAAATTGTCTTTTCATGCATATTAGCAGACTAAATTATTCATGTATCAACACATTCACAAATAAATTAATTCATGAAAGCAGCTAACAATAGAGTAAAACCTTCACGCGCGTATACCACAAATTTAGATTTCTATTTAGCTGGGAAATTAATGTCGATCATGCTAAGCTATAAATGCTTGGAGGCATCCAGAGGTTTTCATGAACGTTCATCGATTTGGAGGCCTTTGGTGAACCAACAACTTGTGGTAAGTTAAAAGTTTTTTTATCATAAAGAATTATAAGAGAGATTTTTTTGATGATGATACTGTGTTGAATTCTGAATAACTTGTGATAACCTTGAATAATTTTGTAAAGAAGTGTGCTGCATTGGCAATGAGCTTAACTCAAAGCTCCCGCGATGATTTTAAAAGAGTTTGAAACTTCGCTTTGTTTACTAACTCAGCCTAGTGGCTAGTTTTTAATTTGAAGTAATAGTTATTCTCCTTTGTGTTTAAAATAAAACCGATCATTCTTCAATTATAATAAGTTGAGGAATTGACTGTACACAAACTCGCGAATTATTAAAGCCATCAAATAGTTTCATCTTGTAGGGTATATAGAAGCGTATTGTAAACAGAGATTTATTTACTCTCAGTGATTGGTTAAAGAATCAACCATTCATTTCCATCTAATTATAGTACATGTACAGCATCATGAGTGACATACGCTAATCCCTACACTATTGAGAATATAGCCTGTGAAACTGAACATAATTATTTTTAATGTAGGCTAAGAATACATCTATATAAAACATCAGCTGCAATGACTCTCCCTCTTTCTTTGGACTGTTTAAAATATTAGGTATATGAAAATGAGCATGGACAGCTGTTTTGTGTAAGGGTGTAACTTTCATTTGCTATTTTAACCTTTCTATCATTATTGCTTTAAAAGTTTGTTAGTTTGTATAATCAGAGGTCGGACTTGTATACCTAAAACAGCAACTTCTATTCAAAACTATTGGTATGGCTTATAATTTGAGCCTAACATTTTCCCGAATGCTTAAACTAATATTAATCAATTAGTTCACTCAAACTAAGTAAAAAAACCAACTAAACATGATGAAAAATAGAAGAAATTTGAAAGAGCAAATTCAACATAGATATATTCTTCAATGCAAACAAATGCTGCATAATATCATTCTTCTAAAACACACATAACAGTATAGATGCAATTTAACAGCAGGTCTGAATTTTTGGGATCTGCTGGCCTTTTATTTAGCAAAACCATTCATCCATGTTTACTGGTGTCAACTCGTAATTGTTTGCATGCATGATGCTTCAATCAACTTATTTGATTAGCCCTGTCACTATTCCCATTGAAAAGTTTATGAATAGTCATGAAGAGCCTTCAACTAAAATCATGTATACATTACGCGAACTTAAATAATTTTTCAATAGTATATTTTCACTTTGTATGTAATTATATCAAATTAAAATTGTGCTGTACTCATAGTTCTATTGCAAATTAAATTGAATACTATCTATGTGCTGTTTTTGTAAGATTCAAGTATTGATGGAAGCAAATCAGAAAATCAACTACATGTAGTGTTGAACTTTGCACGCTTATGAGTTGTTGTGTAACAATAGATATAAGATACTAGTCATATTGATTACCAGTGAAAGACTCTAATAGAGTTAGATTACTTAGCAATGTCTGTCCATAGCGTTTAGAAAATTATCAAAATTAGCCTTCAAAAATGGCAACCTGTAAACTATAGGCTTCAGGTTCGTTAAACTTTAGCACACAGATTTTGTTTCTCTTCATCTTCTCTTGCAGCAGTTCCAATAAGATTGATGTTGCGTGTGGATAGAGTAGTTTTCACGTCTCCATGGGAGTCTGCTAATAGTGCTGAATGCTGAGAGTGGAAGCTGATGCGTGCGTCGCTGTTCTATAAAAGAAGCATTTTTAGCTATATAGAGTGAGTCTTGCACTGGTGATTGCTATATGCAAAGTGTACATTGCTTGAATACATTATCTCGGTTGAAGTTTAAATTAAAATAATTATTTGCACAAGACTTCAAGCCAAACCCATTAGTGTGAGATCGGCACACTCTCACAATTCTGTGTTTCTTGCCAACGCAAGAGCGCAAGAGGAGAAATGCAAGACTTATGGTAATGGTTGAGAAATTGAATATTTTTCAAGACATGTCTGGACTTTAAAATACTAGCATGACTTCCAGCGATTAAAAAATGTTATGGTCATGAATTAAAGTGATGCACGGATTGGAGATAAGGCCTGTTGACACTATCGCTTAAATAGACGATTAGCGATTAGCGATTAGCGATTAGCAATGGGCTGTGATTACGTTCATCATCAATGATAAGGTGTTTGCACTACGAACGATCAACTATGGGTGATCGCTACCAACAACTAATAGAAACTACGAACAAGCGTTCCTCATATCGTGAGTTCTTTTGCTATCTTCACGCAGTTCTCCACGGCATCACAAAAGCAGCATGTTATGGGAACTAGTTAACTTGAGCTCACAGCATTGATGTTGTGCTATGATCAGCCTCAGCTTAATAAACAAGCTAGCAAAAGAATGTTTTGGGAAATTCCGTCGATAAATCGTAGGAAAACAAAACAAAAAATAAAGGGTTGCACTACCATTTATTAGCTGAATTGAGAGGAGGTATCAATCCAGCCTACTGCCATCTTCAGTATTTCCGCATGACAAGAAACACGTTTGATTATATTCTTAGCAAGATCAAGCGTAGGTGAGTATAACGTTATTGGCTACGAATCGCCTAAGTACGCAATATTATTGATAGAAGCGGGTATTATGTAAAATGTATATGTAAATTTTTGTTATAGAATGGAAAAGCAGGATACTTTTCTGAGAGAATCTATTCCTGCTGATATGAGACTGGCAGTGACTTTGCACTACTTGGCAGAAGGCTGTTCATTTAACTCGATCAAGTATCATTGGAGAATCGGCAAATCGACCGTAAACATGATTATCCATGAAACCTGCAATGCCCTGTGGGATGTCCTAATGCTGCTATACCTGAAACCTCCTCAAACACTTGATGATTAGAAAGGAATAGCCAAAGGGTGAGTAGCTGACAAGAATTAATGTTCAACTTAAAGTTATTATTAAAAAGTATAACTGAGAGGGTTGATTTGTTTCTATTTCAGGTTTGACGAACATTGGAACTTCCCCTACTGCTTGGGAGCCATTGATGGCAAACACATCATAATGCAATGGTCACCAGCAGCTGGTTCTGAATATTATAATTATGAAAGTTTTCACTCTCTCAACTTAATGGCAGGGTGTGAGGCTAATTTGAAATTTACACTCGTTGATGTATAGACAGGCTGGACGGTGGAGCATTGCTGGTGTGTTTGAAGCATGTTCCTTTGGGGCTGCTCTTATGAATGGCAAGTATATAAAACACAGTATGGTAGGAAATGTGAAGATGATGTATTAAGTTACCTAGATGGTGATGTGCAGTAATGTTCAATTGGCGACCTCAAATACATGTTTGCTAATATAATTAATATATCCTAATTGTTCAGTATTTGTGTCAATGCTCAGGTACCATGGCAATACCTGGAGATGAACACATCGAAGGATACCCAAATGCATTGTCATATTGCTTTGTTGGGGACAAAGCTTTCCCATTAAAAACATGGCTTATGAAACCATTCCCTGGACGCGCAATAACTAATCAACAACGTGTTTAAAATTACAGACTCTCTCTCTCTCGAGCTCGGCGAACAATTGAAAATGCTTTCAGTAAGCTAGTTTTTATCACCTAAAATCTTTGTTGGATTTTTGGTAAAAATTAAGTTATTAACTTAAAATTACATGATTTCACAAGGTATGCTGTAATGTTTCAGGTGTACTAAGTTCTAGATGGTGTGTTCTTCAGCGAACAATGATAGGACAACCAGAAAAAGTATCTACCATCGTGAGTGCTCTGTGCGTGCTGCACGATCTGCTGCAGTTTTGTTAACCAGCATATTATATGCCAGCAGGATACACTGACACAGATGATGAGCTAGGCCTGTGGAGAATTTCTGGAAAACCTTTAGATGAAGTTAAACAGCCTGCACGTAAAAATTCAGCAACTTTATTTTACATTTTTTGCATTACTTCAATTGCAACAGCGGCAGGGTTGATTATCAAGGGCATCATGTTTCAAACCGTATAGATAAGACAGTGTATATTTTATATCTGCTTAGCTTCTAAAAATGCATTTTTATTATATAGTTGACTGCTTGAATAAATGGGCGTGTTCATAAATACTGATGGGACATTCAAAGTTATTTGATGCCAACTACACATCCAAATTTTTTCCATTAAAAAATTCTCTTAATTAATCGATGCAGTATTTTCTTGGCTTTCAGATAATATAAAATTTACTGCTTTCAAAATAATAGTTCCCGAGCTATGAAGTGCAACATGCGTAAATGATAGGACACTTGTGATGTCCCATCATTTACAGCTGCTGTATTGTCACCATCAATCAGCCGACTCAGATTCTAACCCAAACAACATTGAGAATATAGCCTGAGCACCTCATCATCAACATCATCACACCGTCCAATGCAGATATCTACAAAACCAACTGGTCCACTGACTCTCATTTTTAACTGTTAAGGCTCCTAGCTGTATGAGACTGAGGCACAGGACAAAAAAAACTAACTGAACATAATTGAAACTAGGATAAATTGACAGATTCAACACAGATTGTATGATTGGATGCAAAAGAATTTAGCATAACATTTTTCTAAAAGCACACATAAAAGTATAAAGGCAATTTCATGGCATGTTTAAATCTCATAGGCTTTTATTTAGCAAAACTATAATTTCATCCTGTCTACTGGTGTCAAAACGCAACTGCTTGCATGCAATGTGTAGCAATCAACGTCTGCAGTTAGCCCTACCACTATCCTGGTCTATGCATTTATGAACAATCATACCTTCCAATAAGCAGATGTTTGGATAGCTACATCAAAGGTTTACTTGCAACGAATTTCACATTACAGTTATTCGGTATCAAAAGATTCACCATGTTTTACTCGGCTGTGTTGTAGGTGAAAAATATGTGGGAATGAGATTACTAGCTTTTAAAAGCTCAAAAACGAACAGTCAATCGCAACCATCACGAAAACGCCGTAGATTGGAATTCATTTCTAAAACGGCTCAAATAGGACGTAACTGAACAAAATGGTTTTTGCTTGCAATTTCATGCAGCCTGATTCATCGAAATATTTTCACAAATGTACTTCATGCATTCAATAAAACCATGTCTATTGTCCTTATGCGTCTATTTCATCATCATTGTAACGCTGTCACTTTGAGCACTGATGTATCAAAACCTATCGTAAAAATACATTTAATTCTGTTACCTTAGCTTGAAGGAGTACATATCATTCTCTGATAAACATGACAAGCCTGATGGTCACCTGTGATAGTCGAAAAATGTTGCAGAAATTGTTCGCGCTATTTTGCAAGATGTACGGGTCACATTATCAGATTACGACTAGATGATTAGACCAAGCCGAAACAAAACTGTAACATAGCGAGCGTTTATTTTTGATACGGGCTTTTTGGTAGAACCCGAAATGTTTGCCATAAACTAGTGCTACGAGACGTTTTATATTAAGTCTTTTATTGGCCTTTCAATTCACGTGATAACACTACATGTTGAAACAATATCCGAGTTGGCTTGGGTACGTCACCAAAATAAAAAAATTCTAGCCTGCGGCGCTTTCGTAATGGCTGCGATAAATCATTCGTTTTTTAGCTTTTGAGAGCTTGTAATCACATTTCCACATATTTTGCACCTATAACACAGCAGAGTAAAACATGGTGAATTTTTTGATACCAACTAACTGTAATGTGAATTTTGTTGCAAATAAACCTATAAAACATTTTCACTCGTAGCGTAATATCCTTGCACTAATGCAGGCAAGCGTACATACATGTAGTTATTTGCACCGTAAGCATAAGTAATCGTAGCAATTTATTGGCTTGTACGAGAGTTATTTATTGGATACTCCAAATTTATTGGAGTGTACGAGTTTGACTGTATTTTGTCGATGATTAGATAAATTTATAAGCTAGTGAGTGAAATGTTCTTCCTTCAGAACGAAGGTTTTTTATTATTTAAACTTGGAATTTTTTTATATTAATATTTTGGAACTACAAACCATTAGGTTATTTTTAAATATTTATATTTGAAAAAAATGTTTGTAGCGCCTATAATATTATTTATTGTTGTACCTAGATATAGCTAGCAGTAAGGAGATAAGAGTAATAATACTATTGTTATTACTACTGTTGCTAACTAACTACTACAGTTTCCTTTTAATTTTTAGATTTCCAAACAAAGCAACTGAGAACTCCCGTTATTTACAATGATATCGCAACCGCAGAAGAGTGAATAAGCCTGATCCTTGGGCACTTATCTGCAAGAACATTTCAATGATCCATGTTTTGACAACAGGTTAAAACGTTCGACTGAAGTCATCCAAAGGTAATATTTTTCAATGTTGAATGATGCTTTTCAATGATTGGATTTAAAACCATATTGTCAAGCACAGTGCTGCAAGGTTGTTCAACTTAAAGTAGTTTAACCAAACTGTAATGACTATGTCAGATAAATATACAGATTCCAATCTACGGCGGCATTTTGTTTTTGAGCTTTTAAGAGCTTGTAATCACTTTTATTTTCGCTTATTTTATTAGTTGTATTGTTGTATATTAAGGGTATACTATGTTTATGTGAATAAGACATTCATTTTTGTTGATTTATGTAATTGTTATAATTGATGTTTTTGCTTAGGTGGTCGGAATGATAATCCTACTGTTACTCAGTTTAAGGCTACCTTTTGCAAGCTTATCAGCTAATGTGGTGCAAAATCAGATGCTGGTAAGACAGGTAATGTTACTGCTCAAAACGAGATTCTCATCATACAGGCTACTCCAGAAGTTGATCAGTTTGTGGAACTCAATGATTTCAGATGTCAAATTTCTGTTATAGGTAACAGTATAGTCTATATAGCTGGCTACATTGTGCAAAAGCTAACTAAAGGGCTGTCGTGACATTGGCCGTCAGTTGCTGGTTACCACTAAGTGAAGTATTCAGTGCCGACATATCTATACTTTACTCGAGCTACAAAACAATGGAGGATTGGTGCGTTCATCAGACGGTGTCATCAGGATCCTGCTAGTTGCAGATCATTACTTTCATATTAATACAAAACCAGATCCACTTCATTGTGTGGTGTATTTTATCAGTAGTGTAAGATCTAGTGATGTGTTATGCCTTGGGAAACACATTACGGATACAGCAGATGGCATATCCAACCACTGCATTGATGAAAAACCTTATTCAGTCATTTTATGATCTCCGACAGCATCATTATGCTAAAATTCTACACTCAAACTGCAAGGTGCATCTTTGTGGCATACAATACTAAAGTAGTACTTTTTAAAGGCCAGTAACAATGTAATCACTGTAATATTTATCTGCAGCTGTTGTTGTGCTGTTATTCCTAATCTGATTTAGTTCTATATCCAGTGCTATGCAAATCTCCTTTTACACAGTTTCTGTAACGTGTATGTATACGTTTAATCATCTGATTCCACTAATTCCTGCATTTCCTTGTTTGCATTATTTTGATTATTCTTTATTACAACTGTTTTTAATTTTTGTTTAGTTGTTGCAGTAGTTCATTCATTTTTTACAGATACTGTATTATACATATCATACATTCATAAGCTATTATCACTTAAATCTTGAAAACAGTTTCTGTTTTGGCAGCATACCTATGTGTTGTTTTTATCAAAATACTTCATGTGCAAAGTTTTTCCATATGCATTATTGCATATGTAATATAAATTTTAATATAATGGAACAGTGGTTATATTTGCCTGAATATATCATTTGCTGGGTTTATGCATCTGTAATACAACAGTTTGTATGAATAAAATGGTCCACGAAAATCTATTTTACATCTATTTATCATTTGATATATCCTACTCCATATGTTATAAATAGGTTTTCTTCTATCAGGGCACTCTAAACGTTGTGTAGGAGGAGTTTTCATTAACACCCAGCTGGAAAATAACTATTCATTATGTACATTTCTGTCATTTTTCACCGTTTGTTTACAAACAGAACTAGCATTCGATTAGCTCTCCAATATGGCGCATACGTTACGTATCACTATCAACGTAAAAGTCACTTGATTGCCATTCCAGGGGTTTTAAGTTCAATGGTGAATACCCAACTGGTTCCATGCTTGGCGTATCAATGAACATACCGAATGCGGTAAGCCCTGTCACCACCCTGGTCCACACATTCATAACAATCGTGTGAGTCCTTCAAATGAGACTACCTATTTGCCTTGATTCTAGTGTGAGGCTGCTCTATGCATACAGTGATGGCATGCGGCTCGATATAGACTAAATCACCGTATGCTAATGATGTGATTGCGCCAAATTCTAGTCGATTTTTACAGAAAGTATCAATGTTTTTCTATCATTTGAAATGATGTTTGTTGTTTTAGACAATCTCATTGTCAAAATAATTGAAGATTAAAATTGACAAAGATTGAGAGCGGTAAAAACACTCAGAAAAAAAGATGTGCCCCGACTTGCCCAAAATGGTGTATATAGTGAAGCAGGCTGTCACTATTTTTCGTATTTATATCGGTTGTTGCGATAAAAGTCTAGTCCTGCGCGGCTCAATTGGCATATATTTTATTACATATTTGCTCATGATTGCTAGAATAAAATTTTCAATCTAGCTTCAGATACATTATCAGTATAAATTTCTCAAACCCTCCAAATAAGGAACAACTTGAAAATTTGTCATATTAGTTTCCTTTAAATGCTGTGTCAAAATCTGAGTACCGACTACGATTCTGTCAGTCTACAGTAATTAGGTCAGTCTACGGTAATTAGGTCAGTCTACGGTAATTAGGTCAGTCTACGGTAATTAGGTCAGTCTACGGTAATTAGGTCAGTCTACGGTAATTAGGTCAGTCTTTGGTAATTAGGTCAGTCTACGGTAATTAGGTTAGTCTATGGTAATTAGGTCAGTCTACGGTAATTAGGTCAGTCTACGGTAATTAGGTCAGTCTACGGTAATTAGGTCAATCTACAGTAATTAGGTAGTCGAGTTAATTTATATCATCGCTGCCTTTGTATCAGCGGAGTTCTCAGTTGCTACCCACACCGGAACCTAGCTACTAGATAAAATAAGCAAGCCACATTTTGGAAATGTATATGTTTAAATATATGGCAAAATCAACTGCATACCTAAAAAATTCATGGATATTCAACGTTATCTAGTCAGTATTACCATCAATTTGTAGAAAAAAATTCACTGGTCACATTTGATTGGTTGATTCAAACACAAAACAAATGGTTTTTTTGTTGACCAAAATAAGGATTGCAAAACATCATCAATTTCTTTTAAATCAATTAACCTACCAATTCTGGCAAAGGGTTTATTGAAGCCGTTCTTGCACCCACTTGGCGGTTTAGACTTACTCACTTGTTCTCACTTAGTAGTGGGGAGCATAAACTCTTTTGAGTGGCTCTTAATATTTGGTTCGTTGGACTTGATTCTATATAGCTATGTAAAAGTGCCTGTCCATGCAGCTCTGATTACACTTCATAAATCTATCTATCAGACAAGATTTTAGCACAGGTGGCAACAAGGCTATGATGTATTCAATATGTTCTGCAAATCATGTTTTGCACTATCTTCAAGAATATCATTTTATTATACGATTTTTACAAGCCAAAAAGTTTTCATCTCATCAAATGGTTTCATTAAAGACATCCATTCTGGACCATTCAAGCCGTGTCTGCTCACATAGTTTCAGCTCATATAATGAGGCAAATTACTCTAATGCAGTAAACTCAAACTCTGTATATGTCATATTTGGATGTTCTTTTTCATCTTTTGTCCTAATGTATGTAGCTCTCACTATGTTGTATACACAGGTTGGCAGTGATCACAACTCTACTCTGATAAGTCCTTCTAGCTATGTCCGAAATACTATTGATCTGTCAGTGCATGATTGTCTCTGTAGAGGCTAGTTTTCTAATGCTCAAAACCCTCTGAGTTCCATTCGTTCAAACTTGAAGCCATTTTAAAATCTGTTGTCCGTCAATAAAACGCGTTGAATCAGTGAATTCCCCAATGATGAGAATCTCTGAGATCACAGGCAATGTGTTCTACCTGCGATAATATTAATTATGACTTATATTAACGTTTCATGCTGATGATTGCCTAAAGGCTGATAGCCTAAAGATGTGCTGGGCACAAGTACTTCTTGGCCAACGAGTTTTTCCAGTATTGGGTTTGTTGATACAGATTTTTTGTTTAAATTTTCTAAATGTTAGACATATCTTAAAATTTACATTGCAATTATGTTTCTATTCAATTTATTTATTATTTTTCACAGTTTTTATCGACTGAAATTTGTGCTTTCAGCGTTAACAGGCGGGTTGTAAAACAGTCAAAACCGCAAGGCCCAATAGACCGAATTTTTGTTCACACTACTCAATAGATCCGTGTACCAAAACCTGAACTCGAATGTCAAAACCAGAACCCGCAAGATTGAATTACTCGAATATTCTATTACCCGAGACTCGAGAAAAGATTCAACAAAGAAAGAAGTTCAATGAGTATTATTACCCGTGCCCTGCACTAGCCTAGAGTGCTTTGATTACTTTCGTTTACGATGAAAGTAAGTACATGTAGAGTTGCTAGCCTGTTCAGCTGCAAGAATATTACGCTATGTGTGAAAGCACTATTGTAGCTCTCATATATAATTATATATTTGAAGGCAACACAAGATGGCTCACGAATACATAAACGTCACAGTGGCGTGTTCGTTGTGTATGTTTTTTAGCGGTTCTTTTAATTTATCTTTTCTGATTAATCCTTTGGAGCTTTTTTTATTTTTAACTGATAGAATTTGAAAGTTTCATATACATTGTATCTATATAAATTTATTTATATTTTATTTTTCAGCAATTATTTTGATATCAGAAAAACACAGAACTAGTTTGAAAACAAAAACACTCGCGATGCAAGCTTCAAGCTGTGACAGGAGCAAACACAGACTTATGAAGTACGATGTCAACGTCAATTGTTCAACAAGCAGCATATATCTATGATTATATTCTCAGTACAAAGATAGTAAATAGGAACATGTTGAGACCAAAAGAGAAATACCTATTTTGACGAGGTTAGTTTTAAGTACATCAGTTGATGTCATTGAGTACATCTTGCTGATATTTTGCAGCTACAGCAAACTAGTTGGTGTATATGGTACTGAAGTGGTTAACATATTTTACTTGTCAGCAGGTCAACAGTTTTACTTTGTCTGCACAACCATCAAAAATTGTTAAAAACTTAGGAGTTGTCATACATTGTTTTTGAGTAGGTGAAGAATTGATGTCAAAAATCTCATTTGAAGTGTGGAAGGGGAACTTATTCATGTCGACACATGATGATTCAGAGTTTATATAACCAAGCTTATGAAAGAGCAACAGGTGCTTCTCAGGTGCCCATTTTACTTGTCTCTAAACTCTCTCATAACAACTATGTCAGAAACATATACAAAATTGGTTGAGTTTGTTAGATATCAGTCATTTTCTGCTGATTTCCTTATGAACGTGTTAGCACTGCTAGTAATACTAATTTTCTGAATCACTCTATGGAATATCTTTATAGAAACTTTTTTTTCTTATATTGACATTAACATGATTTATCTTCTTCTTTATTTGTTGAAAGTTGGATATTATCACTTGGTTAGTCCTAGAAGTGCATAAATTCAAGAAGATTGTTTTTCATAGTTAACCAATCACTACTCATGGTTATTTGTTTATTGAGTACAACAACTTCTGTGTAATTCCGAAAAATGTATTCCTCAGGCACTCAGTCTATTTTCAGCTAGCCAGAAACATCTTGTTTGCACAGAAGGAGATACTGGAGGGTATTAGAGAGTTTATACTAGTCATCATGAGCTGCCTCAGGTACATAGCCATAGCCACCCTTAATGATAGTAGTCAACCTGTGTTCTTCATGACTTTTATAAAGTGTGTCAGGGTAGATGCTTTGTATGATGTCCACCAGCTAAACCTGACTGTAGTTTATTTTAGGTAGTCTGAACTGGAAAATACTAATATGTGTTTTATTAACGCTTGTAGCTTGGCAGTCCAACATGCTTTGGGAGTGTGTTGTTAGAGTTTGTCTGCCATGCAAATAAAGCACCAATAATAAATATGTCCACATTATTCTAAAATGCTGGAAGGTGGTTGATTAATGCAGTTGTTAGAGTGTTCGGTTGTTAAGCTGAATGTCACGAGTGTGAATCCAGTATGAACCAATTTGTTATCCCTGTCTGATAGTGGCTTCAGACAAATGGACATACACACTTTTATTATAGCAAAGGCTAGTACCCTGGCTGTCTAACGTGTTGTGAGAAGTTGACAGGAGTGTCAAATAAAGGGCAGAGAATAAGCATACGCACAATAATTCTAACACATAGAAGGCAAATGGTTTGCGAAGAAATTGGCAGAATGGTCTGACATGCTGACAGCCGTGAGTTCAAATCCCTTATTATGCATTATTTTCTCTCGAAATCCTACCATGGCTTTTGGCAAGCAGGCACTACTTTAATTATAGTAAAAATTATTGTTGAAATGTTGAGTGTAATTTATAATATTCGAATGTTTTTCTGGTTATTTGACAGGCTCTATAGGTCCTCTACCAGGATACACTGTTCCTAATATGGAGACCTTCTCAACATAAACAACTGCTTGTCTCATTAACTGCTCATCTCATGAGAGCCTCTTCAAGCACCTGTACACATCTGCCTTCAAGATTGACATGTTTTCCAGGCTCGTTGACATGAGAGTTGGACTAGCATGATTTGTTGGCAGGATGAATAGCTTATCTTTATTTCTTTGGTCACTTTCTGATTCTATACGCCTACCCCAGGACTTGTAATCAATACAAATATGTAGACCCCATCATTTGGTAAGACCTTGATTTCCTGTAGGTGTACATGTTATCAGAACGCTTGTTGCGTAGGAATTATTTGGAGCAAGGAGATGCTCTACGCTTTGACAAAGATAAGCAGGTAACAATAACAAAGTAAATACTTATTAACCAGAGCGTGTATAATAGAGGTGAGTGCTTACAATATGGCCTGCGCTCGCTACTGAACAAGGGTTTCTAAATATATGAAGCACCATCAAATTTGTCAACAACAATGTAACTGATGAGTACTACTTGTAATATTTACTATAATGAGAACCATGTCCGTCTTTATAAAAACTCGGATTTAAATTTGAAAAAATATTCCATCACAGAGGATTTGAACTCAGAGCATCCTGCATCACTACCATGTGTGCCACTTGTTCACCTTCCATTAGTTTAGAATTATTAGGCAGATGGTATAGTGATTCTCTGTGCTTTATTGGCACACATGATGGTCTCTCATAGTTTACTGGACTGCTGAAGTACTGGTTATCAATAAGGTAACAAGTTAGTCGGTGTTATCTCCTCCTGAATCCAAGTGACTAACTCTGGAGCTCATCGGTAAGATTTGTCGACAAGGTTTTCAGAATTATTCAATACATTGAAATTTGTAGCTATTCGGATTAATATTAAAATTCAATCGTCTTGTTAAAAATGTAATATTATAAAGGAATATATTGCAAAGTTTATGAATGTTTGCAGGTAACTTGCTATTAAATACAACAAAGTTGAAAGCATGAAAACATACCTGACACAATAGGAGAATAATTGGGTCATTGCGTTTGGCTTGTAGCAGTGAATGAAACCAAGCTGTTAATAGATAAAACACTAGAAATAAATTTTCTCCGAACTTGGATTTTCTATCGATTAATTGTATTCAAGCAATGACTCATTACTACGGGCTTTAGTGTACCTTTTTTGAGGCTAGCAAAATATTCATAAATAAAGTTTTTATTTTTTATAACAATACAGCATCCCAACGGAATCATTGGCATATTTTACGAAGAATATTTTGAGGTTTTTGTTTACAATCAGAAAGTGCCCTAGATAGTCCTTTACTACAAGTTATGCAGCGCACCATCAGGATACGACTACCCTGATATACGATTTTTTATATGAATGCTCGCAGTAACATTTTTCCCGTTGATAACCAGCGTACCTTAGCGAAATATGAAACATCTTTAAATTCTGATTTGATAGCATTGAGAAACTGGCAAAACTGAAAATCTCTCAACTTTTTCTGTCGTAGATGTTGACAACATCTTTGATAACAACATACAACATGATCAAGTTTCATTGCCCTAACAGCCAGGTTTTGCTGATGTAGAATGCAGTGGAATTTTATGAGAAGTGGATTCATCCCATATTTTTATCTCTTTCGTTAACAAACTGCAAAAACCATTCACACAGCCAATCATAGAATGGACTCAATTTGCCGCTATGAAACATACCGCCAAACCTTCAATTGAAAGCCACCTCTATTTGACCGCCACTTTGAGAAAAGGGTTGAAAAATAGAACACCACTCTCTAATTGAACGCCACCTTTATTTGGCTGCCACTTTGAGACTATTTGGTCTTTACGAATTCATAATATCAATTTACCAGTAGCAAAGAGTCCACAAAATTGTGATAATAATGAATCGTTTATATCGATAACAATTAATGCTCTCGTTGTCCCATTCCAAAGCTTTTCATTTGTTTTTCGCTGAAACTTTGCAAGCACCAACATAAAAATAGCTAATAGCTGTATCAGGATAATAGTAGTTCCTTGTTTAGTGGCGGTCTTGATACTTTAAAGTACATGTATATAAAAACTGGCTTACATTTACGATGGTAGATGAATGACTACTTTTAGGGTGAAGGTTCCGTTTAGCGAGTAAAGCCTTTACGCATTGCATTTGTACTAAATGCAACCCATGAAAGTTTTGCTTTGCCAACAAATTATTTAGATATTTGATAGATTATTTAATATCAGCTAGTTCAGCTGTGCAGAAAATAATTGAGGTCAGAAGACATGGTGGTTGGAAGATATTGGACAACTGGAAGAAGCTCGTTCTATTGAAAGCAACAATCAGTACGCAGCTATTCAAGCAAGTGATGCAAATATTTTTGTTTAAAAAAAATTAATTCTTGTTTATGGATGGAATATAAGTATGGTTGGTTTATGTCACTTATTAATGAATCTGTATATCCTCTATATCTCTGTTGCATTTGATAGATGATCATTATATAAGTTACAAATTTGCAGATTAATAGCATATTTTAATAGCATCCTTGCGGTTATCTTAACACGGCTTGCAATGGATCAATACTCGTAACTGCTCTTCTATTGCACATTAGAAGCTAGTTTTGGCTGCAAACTGTAGCAAACATATCAATGAGTGCAATGAGCTTTTATGGCACATTGGTAAATATAGATGTAAAATAAAAATATGCCTTCAAATGTAAAATGGAATAAAAAATTGAAAACTCTAACGATTTGCAAAACAAGACACAGGCTATAATATCATTGCAGGCTAATTGCAAGCAATAGATAAGAACTGGTAAAGCATTTTCAACTTCCCGATGCATATTTATTTAGAGATCTTTGAGAAGTTGGAGGTAAGTTAGCAGACTTATTGCATCCAAAAGTCTTAATATTGTTCCACCGGAATAAGAGGGCAAAATATAGGCGACACCAGCTTCGCCCGTAAAAGGGCTAAATCTGTCTTCTCAAAATTCTGACGAGCCACTTGAAAAATACAACACCAGCCTCGATTTGAACGCCGCCTCCAATTGATTGCCACTAAAAAGAAAGTGTTCGTCTTGAATAGGTCTCGCTGCACATCCTGACTTAAAACTTCGGTTCAATGAGCTACTGTATGACAGGAGAAGGTATACTTTTAAGTTTTCTTGGTTTTCATCAAATTTTGTAACATCAGCTGCATCTTCAATATACTCTTTGATTAACTTCCCATCCAGAAATGGCTTTCTGCACCTGCTGATTTGGTAAACTACATGTACCATCACGCTTGCTAAAGTGGCCTTTTGGCTGCTTTCAGAAGAAATCCTCATGGTTTTTCTCTGTGTTCTTCTGTTGCTGAGCATTGTTTCAATTTTTGCCTTTTTAGCATCATTAACCCTTTCGCAGGCATGTTTTTTTAGACCTTCCTGGACAAATTAATTTTTTGCAAGTCGATTTAAAATAAAAAATTTATACACTTTTATTTATGATATTGTATAAGTGTAGCCTATTATGTTTTTATGATACAGGTAAATACGAATAAACATGTTTCAAGTTAATTCTTCATATATATGTTTCTCTAGCTATGGTACTTTTGGAAGCATTTGACCTTGCAAAGGCCTACACTGCAGTCTTGACATCATGTGCTTATTCTTGTTCCCATCCAACCTCCATCATCAAAACTGTCAAAATTGTTACTAGCTTCTTCACCACTTTCACTCTCAGATTCTGATGCAAAATCGTCCCTGTCACAATCTGAACCAGATTCACTGTCACCATTAGTTCTGGCTACTAACTCTAAGAAGTTATCACAATCAGCTTATATCGTCCTATTACTGCTAGTACTAACACTACTACTTCTTGCAACATTAGAGAGGCGTGAGTAACTTTGTTTGGAGGTTGCCATGACAGTAAAAGAAAATTCTTGCACTCTGGAGAAACATTCAGAAAGCAGAAACAAATGCAAAAACAAGCTACAAACAAAATGCCAAATTTTATTTACAGAAGTTTTTTTTCTGAATTTTTGTTTGTTTTGTATTGCAAAAACGATCGCTTTTTTACTAAATGATTTATTTTTGGTTGCTAATAGAGACCAATCTATTGTACTTAACTATTGGTAAAAAAATTAAAACAAAAGCAGCAATAAGCAACCCGGAAATAAATTTATAAAAACCGATCTTGTGGCAACATAATAGTTGCTCTACCCATTATCGTCCTTATGCCTATCACTATGCCTGCAGAAGGGCTAAACATCTGTCCATATACTGTTTTAAGTTTAGCATTGAAATGCGTCTTTGCATTGCTTTTTATAGTCTTTTGATGTCTAAACATTCTAACATGACATAACCTTGCTGTTTCGCAGTTTCATCATAAGACATTCATTGGTTCACTCTTTGCTGAATTTACGATTTTCTTCACCCACTGAATGCCTTGATTTCTTTGTTGCACTTGCCATTGCTGCACCTGAAAATTCACTGCCACAGAGTTGCTAGATATTTTGTTGTGAAAAGGAACTGTTGGAGGGGATTACCCAAGCAAAAAAGGGCTTTTATTTTTCTGCAGGAAAAGCACAGTGATAGCCTATTATGCTGCATTATTTCATGAAAGTGAGAAGCAACCTCTATATAATGCCAGACTGACAATCTATTTTTGCAGTATTCAGATTAAAAAATACATTCCATTTGTTCCCTTTAGCCAGCAACAAAAAGGTCACATTGAAGCATCAGAAAGGCGGCAGTGATCTAAAGGCAGCACGTTGCCCATGCCTGTAATAGATTAATAATCAAGTCTACATGCTCTAATATTTCTTCTCATAACCAGGAGACATATAGCCTCTGGTACTGAACTACATACAAAGTAATGTGTGAGTCATATATGCTGCTAGTTTATGACCTCTATCACTTGTTATTTCTTTATATTTAGCTCTGTACTCTTAAGCTGAGGTCACACATAAACTGAACCAAACCTTGCCAAGTGGGCATAGCTCAATCATGACAATCAAGGTTCTGTACAGTGCAAGCAGAATGATCACAACTGAACTCAACAATGTCTGGTCTGGTGTGCTAACATTTTCTGATTAGTTAAGCTATTTCAGCACATAATGTTAGCATGTGCTGCTAACATTATGAATCCAATGTAAAAACTATCAGGGAAAGATCAGGGAGATATATTTACCAAACATTTGATATCATACAAATCATGTAGAAATTATGAGAAAGTTAAAAGTTCAACACTGTTATGTTAATATATCACTTGATATTGAGATTGATAAGGAATATAAAGTGGCGAGTATTACTAATTTTTCAAGTTAAATAAATCGTTATAATATATCTTCATTTTAGTTTTATAGATGACCCAAAAAGAGGATGCCAGTGTTGTATAAAAGTATATTAAATATGAGTGCGACATCAACTTTTATCATTAAGTTTTGGTTGCACAATATGAATAATAGTAATATCGCATCTGAATTTAATAAACAATTACAAAAGTACCATAAAATATATAAACCCTGCTATAAGTATTGCATGTCATCTTTGCATGTTTTTATAATTACATGAATGTACAAGCATGTCTGGCCTGAATATTTTGCTGAGTGTTTTCGATATTTTTCATGACATATTTTATGTAAGGATGGGTAGAGCTTTTGCCATACATAATTTGCAACATATCTAAAGACTTGGTGTGATATTCTAATGCTGCTCTATAGTCACCCAGGGAGTAATATGCATTACCAACATTATTGTAGCTGCTAGCAATATCAGAATGAGTAGCAGTTTCTTCATACACAGCTTTCCTCATATCCAAAGATTTGGTGTAATATTCTAATGCTGCTCTATAATCACCCAAGAAGTAATATGCATTACCAACATTATCGTAGCTGCCAACAATATCAGGATGAGAAGAAAATTCTCCATAGACAGCTTTTTTCGTATCTAAAGACTTGGTGTAATATTCTAATGCTGCTTTATAGTCACCCATCGAGCGACATGCATTTCCAATGCCTTGGTAGCTTTGAGCAATATCAGAATGAGTAGCAGTTTCTCCATACACAGCTTTTCTCATATCCAAAGATTTGGTGTAATATTCTAATGCTGCTCTATAATCACCCAGAGAGTCATATGCATTACCAACATTATTGTAGCCGCCAGCAATACTAGAATGAGTAGAAGTTTCTCCATACACAGCTTTCATCATATCCAAATACTTTGTGTAATAATCTAACGCTGTTCTATAGTCACCCAGTGAGTGATGTGCATTACCAATATTATTGTAGCTGTCAGCAATATCAGAATTAATAGTTGTTTCTCCATACACAGCTTTTTTCATATCCAAAGACTTGGTGTGGTATTCTAATGCTATTCTATAGTAACCCAGAGAGTCATATGCATTACCAACATTATTGTAGCTGCCAGCAATACCAGAATGGCAAACAGTTTCTCCATACACAGCTTTCATCATATCCAAAGACTTGATGTAATAATCTAATGCTTTTCTAAAGTCACCCAGTGAGTTATATGCATTACCAACATTATTGTAGCTGTCAGCAATATCAGAATGAGTAGCTGTTTCTCCATATACAACTTTCTTCATATCCAAAGACTTGGTGTGGTATTTTAATGCTGATTTATAGTCACCCAGTGAGTCATATGCATTACCAACATTATAGTAGCTGGCAGCAATATCAGCATGAGTAGCTGTTTCTCCATATACGGCTTTCCACATATCCAAAGACTTGGTGTGATACTTCAATGATTTTTTATACTCACCCAGGGAGTTATATGCACTACCAACATTATTGTAGCTGCGAGCAATATCAGAATGAGTAGCAGTTTTTCCATACCCAGCTTTCCTCATATCCGTAGACATAGAGTGATATTCTAATGCTGCTCTGTAGTCACCCAGTGAGGCGTATGGATTACCAACATTATTGTGATTGCAAGCAATATCAGAATGGGAAGTAGTTTCTCTATACACAGTTTTCTTCATATCCAAAGACTTGGTGTAATATTTTAATGCTGATCTATAGTCACCCAGTGAGTTATATGCATCCCCAACATTATTGTAGCTGTCAGCAATATCAGAATGAGTAACAGTTTCTCCATACACAGCCTTCCACATATTCAAAGATTTTGTGTGATACTTCAATGCTTTTCTATAATCACCCAGGGAGTTATATGCACTACCAACATTATTGTAGCTGCGAGCAATATCAGAATGAGTAGCAGTTTTTCCATACACGGCATTCCTCATATCCATAGACTTAGTGTGATATTCTAATGCTTTCCTATAGTCACCCAAGGAGTTATATGCACTACCAACATTATCGTAGCAGCCAGTAATATCAAAATGAGTTGCAGTTTCTCGATGCACAGATTTCCAAATATTGAAGGTCAAAAATTCTAAAGCAGACTTATACTCACTTAATCACAAATAAACCAGTTCCATATTTGAGTATGCTGTAGATATATCTCTGTGATCAGTCTCAGCATCTAAGTCACACATTATAATCTTTAATGCAGGGACATTGTCTTTGGCCTAAAATATCACTCAATCATATTAGGGTAATAATACATCATCATCTGTCATGTAATCTACCAGGTTTCACCAATCACACAGCTAGTATATAACATTCTATTAAAAGGCACCCTCGGAGAGACCCCCATCTATATATAGTGTTACAAACTTGAACAAGTCATATTCTGGTGTAGTTTTTCAAGACAAATCCAATGGTATGGTTTGTTTACCAGACATAGGGTTCTCATTTTATGAATCGGAATGTAGTTTCGAAGTCATGCTTCTCATGCAAAACATCTTGATGAAAGTCTCAGTGTATCTTCCTTAAATGTGGTTATTATAGTGTCAAAAAGTGTGTATCATGACGATATGGAAGCAGGTTTTTCAATTATGATTTTTATTCAGGTAAAAAGAGACAAAAAGTCATATATGCGAAATCAGGTTGGAGTTTGGATCATGGGTAGGACCCCGTACACAGAGAAAAAAATTCTGAGACCATAAATACATTAGTTAGGTTTCAAGGATTAGCCATACAAAATTTCAAGTCGATATCTTTAAAATTGACAAAATGACAGCGTTTTAAAGATTGAAAACACTGACAAAAAGCAAATAATGAGAAAAGTTGCCTAAAGTTTGGGAATAGAAAACGGATGATTTCTTTACAGTTATGGGCAGATGGATTGTCTCATACCCTTTTAAAACCCTCCACCTGAATATGTATTATTAAAACCCTCCACTTGAATATGTATTATCATCTGGTGCAGCTGACCTTCTGTTTGCCTTCTTAGCAGCAATTACTACAGGTTCGGCTGCCTTGTTTTTACATACCCCCGGCAGCGATCAATATCTCGGGCATATTGTCTCTAGAAGTGGCCAACATTCAGTCCAAGTTATAAGTGTTTTAAAGTGGTTTGACATACTTTTTAGTGGCAGCAATGGAAAGAGCACACTTGAATTATATAGGAAACATGTTTTTCTTGAAAATGTTTTTGAAAAAAAATATTATTTTGAGGGTGCCTTCTAACCTTAAGGATAATGACTACACAAAGAAAATAACACAAAACAAACACAAAATGACTCTAATAGTGGGTGAGCCAAAGAATGTTTTTGCTCATTGAAGAAAACTTTATGTCCCATATACCAGAAAAGCTGAGAGTTTGCTAATTTTGAATCTGCAAGTATTTTTTCTGTTCCAGTGGCGTATAAAACGCTACAGGGGCATAAACGGGGTAAAAAGGGATTTGTATGCTTTTCACTGTAGCGGATATCAAAATGTTAGCATATTTACCTTAATAATTGTTGATTCAAATCTCCTCTTTTTTATATCTTATGCTGAAAATATTGTCGGCTTGAAATGCTCAAATTTTCAATTTTATATCACTGTATGATCAAAGGTTTTTCAGCAATATTCATATTTTGTAATGTAATGTGAATTTTATTGCAAGTCAACCTTCAAGAATTTTGGTAATACAAAGCCGACAATATTTTCATCATAACATGTGAAAAAGAGAAAATTCGAATCAACAGTTATTAAGGTAAGTATGCTAACACTTTGATATTTGCTACAGTGAAAAAGCATACAAACCTCCTTTTACACCGTTTAAGCGTTTTTACGCCATTGATACAAAAAAATACTTGCAAATTCCAAATCAGTGAACTTTCAGCTTTTCTGGTATATGGGGCATAAAGTTCTCTTCAATGAGAAAAAACATACTTTGGCTCACCCACTATTAGAGTCATTTTGTGTTTGCTTTGTGTTATTTTCTGTGTGTAGTCATTATCCTTAAAATACCTTTAACTGTTGTTTCGCATCAACAATTGAAAAGTGTTTTTACTTCAAGATTCAAGTGATTAGATAAAAAGTACTAGTAATAACTTGAAGATGAATTCCCTCAAAAAACTTTGGTAAATTTAATCAAAAAGTATCATTAGTTTTGTTATCATTTGAGATTGCTGTTATTGTTTGTGGTCTGATTGCTGACATGTTGAAAATTGAAATGAATACAATTTGATAGCCTCTATACAGTGCTCTCTGAAAATTCGATTTTGATCTGACCCAGGGTTGGCATTGTATGGTGTAAAGATCGCATGTATGGGTATAAAAAGCATATTAATTATGTAATGCAAACATCCCCTGGTGAAAATCATCAAGATTTGTACAAGTGTTGTACATATTAAAAATTTGTAACAAAATAGTATGTTAACTTTAGTAACTATAGTTACCTACAGAAACTTTATTGCATTTAGTATAGTTGGTGGTTATGATCTGCAATAAAATTTAACATTAGAATATACCATGTTCAATACATACTGTAAAGAGTTCTTACCTTCAAGACAGATGTACATATAATACCAACTTTGAATTCATCTTAAATAGGTTTAGTTTACCAAACACAAACACTTATAGCTAATTTTTAGTAAATATTTTAACTAATTTACTGGTTTCCAACTTTTTATTACTAAAGTTTTATCACCTAACAGTTACCTACTGTCTTCGCCTTTACTACAAATTCTAGCAAACCTGATTAAAACCTTTTTTAAACTAATTCTGCTAGAAAGATGTGGTTTTCGTAATGATGTAGACATTTTTAAGCAGGTTAAAGGAAGTTGTCTGATCACTGACCTGTTTTAAGGACTTGCAATTCCAACTTTGTTATTGGTTTTCAAGAAAAAATATTACCATTTGACACACGAGAAATTGCTGAACTGAAAGAAATATTCACAGGCAACTCATTCGCAAATGCTTTGGTTGACTAGATGCAAAGACACGCAGAAATTTCATTATACATATAAAAATTATAAGGTCTCTACAAAGCTAAATAAAAATGTCTCAGTAATATTCATAAAAAGTGATTTGGCGTATCTACAGCTATAGTATGTTGAAGGCTGAGTAATGAGTTTGGGGTCAATTCTTACAAACTAGTGCAGAAGCCATGGTTCACTCCTGCCATGATGACAAAACACCTGGATTTTAATCGGTGTTATCAAAGTGGACTGTGAAAAGCTGGGCTAAAACCATTTTATCTCCTGTAATTAAATTCAATAAAAAATGACAGTGTAATGCACAAAAGGCGTGAGTTTAAACAATTAGTCATCATGTGCCTCCCCAGGCAAATGATTTCGATTTCAATATGTGTAACGTGAACAGGCAATATTTTCAAAAAAAAAACTAATAACAATGAGAAGTACTTCTAAATCCTGAAAGGAAAATGAAAAAAGGAAAGAAAAAGAGAAGATGTGAAAGAAACCACAAATGGAAGTCCATCCAATAAAAACTTTACTGCAAAACAGGGTTTCTTGATACAACTGATTGTGACACATATCTGTGTATACACCTGTTTATGCACATGTGTACATAATTATGTACAGACCTGTTTATGCACATGTATACATAAATATGTACAGGCCTGTTTATGCACATGTATACATAATTATGTACAGACCTGTTTATACACATGTATACATAATTATGTATAGACCTGTTTATACACATGTATACATAAATATGTACAGACCTGTTTATGCACAGGTATACATAATTATGTACAGACCTGTTTATGCATATGTATACATAGTTATGTACAGACCTGTTTATGCACTGCTGTTTATACAGCAATCCATTGTTTATATTTTCTTATTCCTAAGATTTTTGATGTAACTGATCTATTGCATTTTTTTGCGGTTTCCTTATCAATTTTTGCAATTTTTGTTATTGTATGCTAACTTTTAGGGTTTTTGATGTTTTAGGAGCAAAACATACGAAATGTTTACTTTTGTTTTCTTTTTCCATCTTCTTAAAGGTTGACTTGCAACAAAATTCACATTGCAGTTATTTGGTATCAAAAGATTCACCATGTCTTCTCTGTTGTGTTGTAAGTGCAAAATATATGGGAATGTGATTACAAGCTCTTAAAAGCTCAAAAAGTTAATTACAGCCATTACGAAAATGCCGTAGATTAGAATTCCTTTTTAAAATGGTTAAATGGGAGGCATATGAACACAATGGCTTCTGTTGACACTTTTATGCAACCTCATTCGTCGAAATGGTTTCACAGATATACTTCAAGCATTCAATAAAACTATGGGTATTGTCCTTATGTGTCTATTTCATCATCATCATACTGCTGTCATTTTGAGCACTGATATCTCAAAACCCACCGTAAAAATTCCTTCAATTTTTTAATCTTAGCTCGAAGGCATGCATATCATCCTCTGATAAACATGACGAGCCTGCTGGTCACCTGAGATAGTCGAAAAATGCTGCAGAAATTGTTTGCGCTGTTTGGCAGGAAGTATGGGTCGCACGATCAGATTACGACTAGATGATTAGACCAAGCTGAAACAAAACTGTAAAGTAGCGAGCATCTATATTGGATGCGGGCTTTTCGGTAGAACCCGAAGTGTTTGTCATAACCTAGGGCTACGAGACATTTTATATTGAGCCTTTTATTGACCTATTAATTTCGTGTGATAACATCATGTGTCAAAACAATAAGCACAATGTTTGAGAACGTCATTGAAATAAAAAGATTTTAAACTATGGCGTTTTCGTGATGGATGCAATTAACTGTTCGTTTTCTAGTTTTACAGAGCTTGTAATCACATTTCCACATACTTTGCACCTACAATACAATAGAGTAAAACATGGTGAGCTTTTTATACCAAATAACTTTAATGTGAATTTTGATGCAAGTACACCTTTAAATAGAAAACCTTCCATTAAAATTAAGCACGATCTATATCTACCCGTTTTTATTTATAGTATGCAGTATAAGGTTTACGGTGTAAAATATAAAATACTTAACCGAAGTTGCTTTCTCGCCGTGGAATGGATTAAAATTTACATACATTTATTACAATGGGAAAATTGTCTCGGATCTCAAACAACGAAAAAGCTGAAAGTTATGAAACTTTAAATTTACATTGGTTTGAAAACTTTTACAGTTGTTTTATTTACTTTTAATTTAGTTGCCCTGCACAAAACCTTTATCTCGTGATATGGAGTTTAAAAGTTGCAGTTTTTTTAACAGTTTGAAAACTTTTACAGTTGTTTTTACTTTCTCTCTTAATTTATTTCAACCACACAAAACACATATTTCATGATATGTAGTTTGAAAGTTAGAATGGCAAATGTTGTTATACGTTAAATACAAATCAGATTTCCGTTCAAACACTTTTTTATTATCCAGGCAACGCCGGTTAGCACAGTTAGTGCATACATATATGTAAACATACTGCTTTATGTACAAGTTTATTTCCAGGTATACATGTATGTCTTTGTGCATTTATTTGAGCACAAAGTTGTGCATGTGAATGTGCATGTTTAGAGCAAGTGTCCAAATGTGTAAACATCCATGGGCTTGTGTAATTTCTTGTCCAAGCGCATGTTCTACTGCATATTCATGCACATATAAATGATACTGTATGTATTTTACGTTTTACATATATCGATATGTACACGTATTTAACATATACACATGCATGTTTACCTACTTGTATGCACCAAATTATAGCTACAAGCATATGTACAGGTCTATGACCTCATGCATGCATGTATATGTCCTCAGTACACACACACAAGTGTGTGTGTGTGTGTGTGTGCGTGCGTGCGTGCGCGCGTGCGCGTGTGTGTGTGTGTACTTGTATGTGTACCTGTAAATTTGCATGTATAGATATACTTATACGTACATGTGAGTATTTATGCTCATATGTATGTGCATGTGTGCATACATGAGTATTTGCTTATATGCATATGTACTTAGGTATATGGACACAGTTATGTTTACATACATATTTGTGTACATTTCTGCAATGCATGAACATGTAAATGTATGAGTTTATGTATGTGCACATGTACATATTCATGTACATCTATATGTACATGAATATGCATATTTGCACATGTACATGTATATATGTTTATATGCACCTGAATATGTATGTGTAGATGTTCAGTTATATGTGCATAAATATGTATGTTTATGTGTATTTGCACATTTATATGTATTAAACATATACAATACATGTACCACCAGTGAGCGTTTGTATAATGTTAAACTAATCTACAGCGAACGTCTCTGCACAAAGTTAGCGAAGCAAAATGGTGTCGAATGCATTCGGATTTTACTGTGTCTATGAATAGGATTGAAAACACTCTGAGGTCATTTAGAGCAGGAAACTCAGTGATTGTTTTATATTTTTAACATAGTGAACTAGTCTTAAGTATAACACTCAGTAATGTACCTGTTAATACAACACAAACTATTTTATATTAGTCACTTCTATACTATTATTAGAATAGTTCACTCTAATATATTCATACGTTTATAATCATAATAAGCATTTGTAATAATGATATCGTATAGGTGCAGATTTATGTTTTGGTAGTTCATATATTTTGAGTTGTCCACTCATGATTACGATGTTTATTTTCCTGTATTGCCTAATACTTTGAGCAATGTTGTTCACTCCCTCGGAGATAAGAGTTGTTCACTCCCTCGGAGATAAGAGTTGTTCACTCCCTCGGAAATAAGAGTTGTTCACTCCCTCGGAGATAAGAGTTGTTGTTTTAAATAGTTGTGTGCCTGATTTAAAAACGATCACAGGAAAACTGGGACACAATAATCTAATGATGATGATAATCTAATCAACAATGCAATACTACACCAATCTGTAATAATTATACAATAATATATTATTGTTCATTTTTTAGATTGTTAAAAATTAATATATTTTCCACTATATTATATATATTTATATTTTATGTTAATATATTTTATTTTAATTATCTTTTATAGTCATTTTATACTCATTTAGAATCCTATCATAAACTTTAGTGTTTATAAAGATTATCTTAGTATGGACGTAGGGAATTCAAGAAGCACTAAACATTCGAGTCTCTAAATATTGTTCTACAATTCAGCTGCAGCAAAATTGACCCAAAAGAGTTATATAACAATAACGTACATTGATCACATGACTCTACTTCTGGAATGTTCCGAATTTGATGAAACTACCGTATATAAAGTATTGTAGGACAGAATAAAAGGAAAATACCTGTATATGCAAGTAAAAAAAGTGACTAATATTATTACTTTCCTAGTTCTCTTCATATAATTATTCCCATGAATAAACAGTAAGTAATATATTCCTTACCTCAACTACAAGTCTACCATCAAACTGTGTGGTTGAAGTTGTTACTACATCTCTCAGTGTCTTGTTTATACACTGGAGTATAACTGTGATATGGTACTTATTTGTATCTAATGTTGGCCCAGATTTGCTCTGAATGACATCAATACTTAGTTACCAAGTATTTAGACTCTCAGTCGTTTATGTAAACAAGATACATAGTCAATAGCAACCGGATAAACAGTTTTACTGTTCAAACAAGTAATTGATATACAAATCAATTAGAGTCAGCATTAAGTTATTAACAATGATTAAGGCTAGAGCCGAGCCGCTTCGGACATCACACAGCTGGCTGAGATATTTTCATGCTGACTACTGCAGCATCTAAAATAAATCTACTAATGTGTGTATATCTACACACATTAGTAGATAGCCAAAAATGTGAATAATAAATATGAAAAAGTTTTTGTGAAATATTTGATGTTCAGCAACTCAGGAATATGTTATACAAATATACTTATACCCATGTAACACATCTTTAATAATTATGTATTATTAACGTACCATACACATTTGTAACAATTATGCAACCACATATTTGAATCAATATCTGAAACTTTCATAAATTAATATATCTATATAAATCTCAAAGTTGGTCCGTATGTGTGTGATTGTGTAGCGCGGTTTGTTCAGCTGTAGTTGTCAAAATCTTGGAGTTGAAACTTCGCATTCTGCTGGATCATAACCAAAGGTTTTTAAACCATGCCCTTAACCACGCCCTTAACCACTGAACTATACAGTCTTCACCATTTTATCGATTGAACCATATGCCTTATACCCTTTTTTAAATTGCCTACGTTGAATGACGTATTAATTGAAACACTATTAACTCTATGAAAAACTAGGCTTGTTCGTCCTCTCTGTATTAGGGCTATTTTATTTTTCCGCCAAACGATATCAACAATAATTTATCTCTTGGCAATTATATCTCACTTCAGCATCCGTTACGGTAGAAACGGATTCAAAAACAGATGAGTAATAAAAATTTAGTTAAAAGTTTACTAAAATTTATACCAGTACAAAAATTCCTTCAAGTATTTTTTTAGTAAGCTAAATTCATTTATTTTAGATTCAGCATTTACGTTACACGTCTGTCTTGAAGGTAAGAAGTGTGCATGTAGTACATTGTAAGGTTACATTTTCTTGCAGATCATAACTAAAAATGCACTAAAGCTATTGTAGGTAACTATAGTTACTAAAGTTAACATATTGTTTTGTTAGTATTTTAATGATGCTGGTTGTGAGGATTTTTAACCGGCAGTAATTGCATTAGATAATTACTATGGGTTTCTATAGCACTCTTCACCTATATGATATTTTTTCTGTATGATGCAAATACTGAAACGAACTAAAATCATATAATCGTGTACCGAATCATTTTTCATTGTTACCGTAGCAAAACAGACTATACTTAGCTATTACTTGATAATGGTTTCACATTTACATGTAAACACCTTTACATTTCTATTCTTTTTCTTAATTTATTTCAACAACTTTGACTTTTTTCATGATAGGAAATTTAAGTTACATTTGTTAAAAGAAGTTCAAAAACCTTTACAGTTGTTTTCTTTTTTCTCTTAATTCATTTGAACTGCGCAAAAAAACGCTTTTCTTTTGATATGAAGTTTAAAAGTTAGAATGATAAATGTAGTATATGTTACATGAAAATTAATTTTCTGTCCAAAGACAATTTATTATCAGGACGATGCCCGGCATTCACCCAGGTATTTTCATAAAATACACATATACAATTATTAATTTCAGTGTTAATATAGATTATTTTGGCATGTACATATAAAATTTAAAGGCAGTGTAAATATTCATGATAGAGTTTCACAATTTAACTGTAGTATAAAAGAGTCAACAGATTTAACAATAATATTTATTAATCACATGATTCTTCTTCTGGAATGTTCATAGTTTAATAGAACTACCATATATAACGTATTGTAGAACATAGTAAAAGATAAATCTATGCATGTAAGAAAAGTGACTAATATTATTACTAACTCAGTTTTCTTTGTATATTCCTATGAATAAAGAGTAAGTAATATATTATTTACCTCAACTATAAGTCTACCATTAAACTGTGTTGTTGAAGTTGTTACTACATCTCTTACTCTCTTGTCTATATGTTGCAGTATAACTTTGACATGGTACTTGCTTGTTCAAATGTTAGCCAAGATTTGCTCTATACATCATCAGCACCTGACTACTAGATATTTAGACCCTCAATAGCTCGGGTAAAGAAAACAGGCTATCAATAGCTGAACATGCTGAACAATTTTGCTATTCAAACATACGAATGGGTTGCTAATCAACTAAAAAATAGTCACTGGGTCAGCATAAGTTATTAACAATGACTCAGGTAAGAGCTGAACTGCTGCCGACATCACACAGCTGGCTGGGATCTTTGCATGCTGACTACTGCAAAATTTTCTGAATAATACAAAAAGATGATGTTTTATATTTGACTTTAACATCTGACTAGTCATGGCTGCTGATATGGTAACTGTCAGCGGCTTTATAAAGGAAGGCAAGTATTTAAGCCTGTGAGCAGCCTGCATGGCCCTACACTTAGACTTAGTTTTTTTGTAGCCATGTAAGAGAATTGCATGATGAGTATTCTCACTACTCTTTGCTCTAGCGTCATAAATCCTGCATTTCTATGGATCACCAACATGTAACTACAAATTATCAAGGATTAAATATTCAACATACTTTGAGTGGAGAATTTAAAATAAAGGAATAAAATAAATAAATAAAATAACTTATATTACCATGCAAGAATATGGTAAACATGTTATATATAAATTCTATGATGAAACAGTAATATAAAATACACAAGAAATATAACAAAATAGAATATAAGGCGGTATAGTATTTAGTCATTAAGTAAAAACCTCTAGCAGTAGAGAGTACCAGAGTTAGTGGATGAACACAAACAGTAACAATTACTCTGTAGAGATGATGTGAATGTAACTAGTAATAAACTGATAACTAGGGAAACTATCTGATTCCAAGGCCACACCTCAGATTAATTTTTATAAAAGGTGTGGACAACTCCGTTAAGATACTGTATTCTTGATAAAAACAAAAATGTAATTTATTTATTTTTGAATGTTATTTATGAATTAATGAATCAAAGGGCTAGAGCCTTTTGTGCTGAGTCATTGCCTGAATACTATTAATTTATAGGAAATTCCAGAGTGGCATAAAATTATTTCTACTGTTTTAATTACTAACAGCTGGTTTCCATTCACTGCTACAAGAAAAATGTGGTGACCCAACTATTCTCCTACTGTGTCTGGCATGTGTTCATATTTTCAACTTTGTCATGTTCAGCTGCGGTTTACCTGCAGAAATTCATAAACTGCCATATATTCCTTTAAATATTAGATGTTTAGCAAAATGATTGAATTTCAATATCGATTTGAATAACTACCAATTTCAATGTATTGAATAATTCTGGAAAACCTGTTAAGAAATTTTGCCAAAGAGCTCCATAGTGAGCCACTTGGACTCAAGAGGAGATAACACCAGCTAACTCATTATCTTATTAATAACTAGTACTCTGGCAGTCTAGTAAGATATGAGAGGTCACCATGTGGGCCAATAAAACACAGAGAAGTACTGCACCTTCTGCACAATAATTCTAAACTACGTGAAGGTGGACAAGTGTCGCTGGATGCTCTGAGTTCAAATCTTCTGGGATGGAATCATTTTCAAATGGGAATCCGAGCTTTTATAAAGACGGACATGGCTCTTATTACATATAATAAATATTACAAGTAATACTTATCAGTCACATTGCTGTTGATAAATTTGATGGTGCTTCTTTTATTTAGAAACCCTTGTTCAGTAGCAAGAGCAGCCCATATTGTAAGCACTCACCTTTATTATATGCTCTGGTTAATAAGTATTTGCTTTGTTATTGTTACCTGTTTATCTTTGTCAATACTAGAAATTCAACTAGCTCTGAAATAATGCCTACACAATGAGCATTCAAATGGCAGTGTGCCTACAAGATATTGTAAAAGACGCTGCCCGGTCTTTCACAGCACACTAGCTAATTCCCCTTTTTCAGGCTACCAAATAATCACGCATGTGAGTAGAGTGGTTTAGTATATATTGGCGTATAACAGGCACAGTCGCAGCCAAGGGCTGCTCTGCCATCACAGAAAAAGTGCCAGCCTTTTATATGGTTGGCCTATGACAACAACAAGGCTTACATAAATTAGTCAAGATCGTGATGCCAACTACATAAGGCATGGCAATACTTAATATACAAGGAAAATTATATGATTACATAAATTGTAGCTCATTTCATTGATGTCATTAAATTAAATTCTCATTAAATTGACGTCATTTAATACACAAGGAAGACAATAATAAATGACTAAATACAGGTTAACTGTAAAGATGTTGCTGGCATTTACTTAAGGTGAAAGCACACTAGGAGATATTTAGAGCGATATCGCTGCGTGGCGCCAATCTGCGCTAGAATTCACTCAACGTGCTTATGCAGAGCGATAACGCTAGACTTTCTCTACACAACTTTATCACTAGCGAGATGCATTTCGATTGGATAGTTAGGCACGATCTAACTTATGATAATTGTTGCATAGATGTAAGAGAATGAGTGTGGTTTTCCTTCATTTTTATTAGCAAAGGAAATTCCATTAGTCGGGGAGCTTGCGACTACTGCTCTGCTCTCATCAAGAGCGCTCCATATATACACATGCATTTTACCCGTTCCGGATAATCGAACTGAGTAGGAAAATTCCGGATAATCGAACCGAGTAGGAAAGTTCCGGATAATTGAACCGAGTAGGAAATCGTACAAAACTAAAAATGACAGAATCGCTAATACCTTGGCATGGTTATTATAAACGAACCAATTATTATTGAAACAATATAAAAGAGCACACACAGCAAAATACAATATGAATAGTTATATGAATAAAATGCTAACAGAAAGTCATAGCCCGGCGTCCACCACAATACACACAATTACTTCTACTGAAGATAAAATAAAGTACAGTGAAACTCGGCTAACTCGAACTACACGAGACAGAGAGAAAATGTTCGAGTTATCATAGCGTTCAAGTTATGAGAACACTGTCACAAGTGCGTGTATTTATCAGTACATTTACAAACTATATACAAATCAAAAGCATTGATTGCTTGTTGCGAGTTAAGGGACCTTTCATGTAATGTTTTAACATTTTTCATCAGAAAGTATAAATATTTTCCTATTACATGATATTTGTTTGTTTGTTTTAGGTGATGTGACTGCCAGGACGTTTTCAAATTAAAATAGGCAAAACTTGATCGCGGTTGAAATGCTTAAAAAAGACGTATTTGTCTTTTGAGCATTATAAAAAAACAATTCTGTCGATTTTTCTTCAAGTTTATCTGAAGATTACCTCGCTTCTCCTTGCTTTCGAAGGGATATCCCAAAGCAGATGTTTGGTAAAATTATATTTTTGCAAACCTTTAGAAAAGTGGCTAACGAAGATATTTTGCCGATAATCAAATATAATGACGCCTAATAATTACTAAAAGTTGATGTTTATCTCTATGGCTTGGAATAAAGTGATAATCTACAACGATAACAATCGTCTCGGTCGCCATTGGGCAAAAAACTGTTCGAAATAAAGAAGTAAAGGCCGAGTAATCTAAAGCAATTTATCATTGCGTGAGAACAGACCAAACAAATCCATTCGAGTTAACCATGTGTTCGAGCTATCCGATGCCGAGTTATCCGAGTTTCACTGTACATGTATAAGGTTTTTCCTAAAATGTAGCCGGCGATGTCTATTTCACTGCACACTAAGTCTTCTCCGATTGGAGGTGCCGGGAGCCTTCAATCACGGTTCAGTGAAGACCATAGTAGTTTGGCTAAGCCGGCGTATCGTATGCTCAAAAGTTTAAGTAGTCTAAGAGCTGAGTCAATAGTAGTGTTGGGCCGGTATATAATTTAGTGCCGGATAGGATATCCGTGCACTTTTTTATTGGTTTTCCCGGTGTCGGTATCCTCGGTATTTACCATCTTCGGTATCCTTTTCTAACTAAGAAAGTTCGGTATTGTCAGTATTGTAGTTTGGCATATGGTTATCAGTGTGTGTTTAACTTAGCTTACCTACTGCCCATTTTTATATAACGCAGGTGGAGGATAAATCAAATATAAAACGTATACATATATCAAACGTACCAAATATCAAATGGGGGTTTATCAAATATAAAACATAATATACATTTTATATTTGATAAAATATAAAACGTATATTACGTTTTATATTTTGTCAATGTAAAACGTAATATAATACTAGATACCTATAGGTAGCGTGATAATGTTTGTTGAAGAAAGAGTTATAATATAATTCGCATGTGTTGTGTTTTCAGAATGTCTGAGAAAAAAGTTGTGATTGCCAATGTGCGCTGAGAGACTCTTTTTGATTAGCGTGTTTGTCAAAGATGCGTTTTTCAATTAACCATAACATCAATTGATGCATGATTGTAATCTCATTCCCTTAAATGGCGATTGTGCGCGAGACGTCAAATGAGCTCTTTCATAAGCAGCTTATAAGCAGCTCTCTCATCGCAGCTTATGCGTGAGATTCTCCGTCGCATCACATCGCTGGTAATGCTGTAGCCTGTCAAATAAAAAAATCTATCCGGATAACCATTTACCGATAGGCTTTTACGGATAAATACCGATCATATCAAACCGGCCGCGAATATTTAGCCGTCACCGAAATTATTGGTTTTCCCGGATACTGATAATCCCTCGGTGTCGGTAAGAGCGGATAACTCCTTCCCAGCCCAACACTAGTCAATAGTCATTTATCGTCAGGGCTAAGTGTCTCGTCGTGACCTTTTATATCCTTAGTTGCGTCTCTGGCTTTTCTCCAATGGGCTGCATCTTCTAGCAGCTGTCTGTAGCGGGGTCTGTGTCTTTCACCCATAGTCTGGCTGAGCATATTTTACCATAATAGTAAGTCTCCTGCGTAGCCGGAGAAGCTGTTCCCTCCCGTAGCCTAATATGACCCACTCTGGCTGGTTTGTTTGCTGTCACTTTTAAGGCAGGTCTACGAGTCACCACTTTTAAGGCAGGCTCTGCACCATCCACCGATACCACCACTTTTTAGGCAGGCTTCGAGCTGGCAGTACCAGAGTTCTCTGAAAAGCTGGTGTCCCCAGCATGTGTGATGGTATGGTATGCCCAGTCTCTGTACCGATGTACATAGTGTAAAGACACATTGATTTATATATCCATAGATTTATACATCCATTGACTTATATATAGCCATAGCAAGATAATCAAAATTACTGCAGATAATACTTACTTCTGTTTTGCGGATATATTGGGATGAGTGTGACCATAAAGGGTACTCCATGTTGCTATTCATCGTTCAGATACTGCGACTGCAAATGCAGCAACACATGCGGCGAGCTCGCGTGCACACCAGGTGCTTCCAATACACCCTTAATTACACCTGCATACTTAGTTAAGTGAAATGCTACAAACTCCTTCACTTTAAAAAAAGACATTAGCTTTGGCTTTGGATTTTTAGTCTGAGAATAGAGACTCTCTCCATAAAAGTGCAGATAGTTATGAAAGTGCAACCATGGCAACTAAATGCTACTTAAGAGTTTACTTAGCTGAAGTCTTGCTAAAAGAATAATTGGGAACAGACTGAAACCTTCTCTGAACATGTGCCAAAAAATATGCCGAGTGCAAATATTATAGTGCAATATATTCACACTGTAGTGAATGATCAAATATAGTACAAATCGGAGTTTTCTTCTCAACTTTGAGAAAAAACTTCAGCTTCATTATTGCTTACTGGTGATTCGCATACCACATACATTGTGTTTGTACTTGGTGGTAATTGATGACAATCAAGCTTTGAAATTATGTCTTAATAAGAATAAAAAGACAAAGCAGGAGAACCCAACTCCAATATATTAATTATACCACTAGCTAGCAACAGGTACAATAATTAGTTCGTATTCTGGTGCGGATCGTGAGTCTCTATTTTTTATCTAATAAATTTTTACTGTTAGTCGTCACGGACATCTAAAATAAAGTGCACAGACACACAGTTCATTAATACGTGTGACAATCCATCACCTGCAAGCCGGAGTTTTCTTCTCAGCATTTAGAAAATGCAAGGAAAAAGCAAACTCTCAAAACAAATAGGTAAAGTTGGCTAATGTGTCTAATTGTTTAACAAAAGGAGTGACTTAGAGAGCAAATGTATCGGTAATACAGCTCGGTAGAGAAACTCCCACTTCAGACCAAATTTTCAGTTTTTTTACTATTTGACAGTTGGTGAGTGGGTCGACCATAGCAGAGAGGTTTTTGGCTATATACGTTATAAATGTGAAATGACCCTGCGATTAGTTTGGTTTGCTGCTAAAAACTGTCACGCCATTCATTGCCTTCTAAATCACAATTGAATCAATCAGGTGTTGAAAACTATCAGTATTTTCGGCAGCACAACAACCTAGCCTATGTTAGAAACTTTGGCTAGGGAAATAACTCAAAGTAGTCAAAGTAACTGAAGAATAAAATCTCGCAACCAGCTTCAGCTATCAGCTTCAGAAAAGCTCAATTTGATTGGCCAGATACCATCAATGGTCACATTTGATTGAATGACATAGAGTAGTATTCGACAACACAATATGTATTTTCCATACCCAATTGATTCAATTGTGATTCAAAACTCAATAAATTACGTCATAATTAAAAAAGAAAAAATATCAGGAATTACATCAATTTCTGAATTTGATTCTGACAGCTTCACCTTTAACCTTTTCACTCCTGACTTCGACTATTTCGGGAGTTGTGTTCCCTTGGTTCGAAGCATAACTTTATCTGGGTCACATTATTGATACTCCCTTCATGTTTATGAGTTTTTTAAAGCATATTTTGAAAGATGACAGTCTGATGTTCATTTTGATACCTGAAATGTGGTTGATAAAAACATTTTACCAAGCAAATCTCATGATATGTTTCAACTTCCTGAACTTTGAAGGCCGCCATGTTTAGTACATTTACTGAAAGTCGGTGCTAGATTTCTGAGTCAATCCAATAAGTAGCAAAAAACAATTTTCAATTATTTTGAACGCAACATAATCTATGCTCAATCTATTCCGGCTCACTTTACTAAATTACGAGTTTGAAAAATTAATTAGGCCTGACCTGAGGTCAACTGGAAAATAACTCGGACTGAAAGGATTAACATACGTCTATGTTAACCCTTTCAGTCCAAGTCATACATAACTCTATGTTTCCATTGTGTGGATGATGCAGATTTGGAGTTGTGTTACCATGTGATAAGTGTTTCAAGGTAAATATGCATGTTGCAGATTAACCAACAAAGATAAGGAATTTTATGTCAGAGGTCATAGCAGCGCACTTCTTTCTCGTTTCGCAGCACTCTTTTGAAATAGGAATGACCTAAGTGTGGAAAATGTTTAAAATGAAATAGGTTCGGTGGCATTTTCCTGCGCATCATTCGTAAGTGCTGTTTTCATCATTTGCAAGCATGAAGCATTCGATAACAATTTGCAAATAAAAGAGTGAGAGCCGTACCTTCTGCTTCCTGTCAATCATGACAGGAAAAGCGGTGCCATGACAACATGACATGATATGCTTCCTGTCACGACAGGCTGGCAAAAATTTAGTGTAAGGTTAAAAAAGTAAAAAATACTGAGCAAAATAGTGGTCATTATCAATATATTCACAGCTTCTCCAATTACCTACTGAAAATTAGCGAGAAAGCAACTCCATATAAATGCAATGAATAATGTTGGAGTTGCCCATCTTGTTGAAAATTTTATGTCTACTGTATGGCTCGAAACAGTAGCGCTAGTGAGCTCGATAAGATTTCCCAAACTAAGATCTTCAGATCGAATATGATTACTATAACAGCAATGAACACTGAAAGTTCAAAATGCATGAGTAATAGCAAAAATTAAAAACCAAAAATTCAACTTACAGACGGATTCTACAATACTACTTAGACATTCTTGTCAGATGATGGTGAGTAGAGATTGTGAGCTAAGTTGGAGTTTTTCAGATTCTTTCAGCTACTTCTATGACCTCTCCGTCCCAAGCCATGGAGCTGATTATTGAGACCGAAAAGCATTGTTGAACATGACAGTTGAATGCATTGTTATCAAAAATGTTGCAAAATGAATTCTCATTTTTTCATTTTAACACCAGCAACCTCTTGCCAATTTCAGAGTCCATTCTCAGTTCTCACTGCCCAGTCTTGTAGAAGGTATTATCCTTGAGAACCAGGTCTAACTTAGCCAGCGTTGTAGGTTACAAAGTTATCGATATTGTCGAACAAGGTGACAAAGTATGTTTCAGAAACAAGCAGAACCGAAAAATATTGACTATTAGTGACAAAGCAACCTGCTTTATACCGTATTCAAACTTATCTACCAACAGAAGGCAACGCCAATACTAAATAAACAACATTGCTAGATTGCATCAGTAGCCAAGTTTAAATCTTTCTGGGTCTTTTCTAAGTCACCCACCATGTCAACAAATACCTAAGCCTTTTTGAGTTAAGAATGAGTGACACCCAATAAACTAGGGTTACATACTGAAGATACCTTTTATTCTTTCTTTTGCTTAGACACAATAAAATAATTACGTTTCATGTATACAAAATAATATCGTTCGATAGTAAGCAGTTGCTTAATAATACATGATGTTGAGCTTCACACAGTCGATACAGATCTAATGTTTGATTGGCTACTACCTCGAGTACAAACCAATAAAAAATGGAAATGCTTCAAATATTGAAATATAGTATTCAATAAGCGGGTAAAAAGAAATCAGCTTTACTATAGCTCACGTGTGATATGCATACCACATACATAATATTGCTGTTTGGTGTACATCGATTACATAAAAAGATTTTCGGAGTTATGCTTTCATGGAAAAAGAAAAAGCATGAGGACGCAACTCAGAATATATAAATTATTCAACTAGCTAGCAAATGTACAATAATTAGTTGGTATTCTTGCAAGGATCATGGCTTCCTATTTTTTCTTTTTTTTGTCTGATGAGTTTTTGCTGTTAGTCGTCATGGAAACCTAAAAATAAAAACACACAGATTAATAATACATATGACAATTTACAGACCGCAAATCGGAGTTATGTTATGTTTTCAGCGTTAAAGATGAGCTTACACAAAGTATTTGTAGACTTCATCAGAAAGTATCCGTATTTTCCCATCATTTGCGTTTGTTTTTGATATTTGAGGTGATCTGATTGCCAGGATGTTTCAAGATTAAAATTGATAAAACTTGATCCGCGATTCAAGCTCCAAGAAAGAAAAAGTGAGAAATGGCGTCACTAGCTGTTATGGTGACAGTTGATATCAGCTATTGTGTTCAAGTTGAAATGTTACCCGTGTCTATTCTGTCAGCCTCTTTGCAATTATGAATGTCATAATAGCGTTTTCGCTTGATTTGAGCATTTTAATCACAACAAGTTTTATCGATTTTAATCTTGAAACATCCTGGCAATCCGATCACCTCAAACATCCAAAACAATCGCAAATGATGGAAAGATACCGATGATTATGAAGATGATTTGTGAAAAATTTATGTAAAATTCTGTGCAAGTTCATCTTTGAGAAAAGGTGGAAAATAAATGTGTCTGATTGGCTAATGTGTCTGATTGGCTAATGTGTCTGATTGGTTGACAAAAAGGAGACTCAGATCAATCACATGGATCATATGGCTCGATAGAGAACCTACCAGCAGTTACCAACTACCATGTGGCAGTTGGTGAATAACTCAACCATAACAAAGGTTTTTGGCAATGAAGCAGTTACAATGCAGTCAGACATGAAGACCACTTCACATTTTAAGAGGCATTTGCTGGTAGTGATGATTTACTCCTTTATTTTTGCTAGAAACCACCATAAACCATATACCTTTAAATGCAGAATCTTTTAACAATTAATACGAAGTGAGTCTCCAACAAGCAGCAATGTAATTAGTTTTTTTCGAATGAAAATACGTATGCGACTGACCTTGACCATGATCAAAATATAGCCTAATTATTCGCTTATTAAATTCTCAACTAATTAACTTCGTGCTCCTACAACATAATTTGAACAACTCATGTAATAACTTGTGATCCTGAAAAGGTTCATAAAGCCTGGTTTTCATATACGTCGCAAAGCGCCGGCGACAGCATCGTAGGCTATTACCGGTGAAATGGGAACCTACGCGCAAGTTACCGCCGACGACGGCCAGTAGTTGCCGACGCCAACACAATAGTTTAGCACTGTTCAAATTTCGCGAACGGCCGCAGGCAAAACTTTCCCGAAATGCACTGTACAGGTGAAGGTCACCATTACAGAAACGGCATGGTGAGCGAACATTTTACTTGATTACGCGATTATGTTTAGCGATACAGCGTATAGGTGAACAGATGCCGCCGAGCCTAACGTCGCAAGCGTTTTGCTGCGCAAGTTACCGCCGGAGTCTGGCAATCGTTATGGGAATCAGGCTTAAGAGTGTGTAAAGCAATTTGTGATCGAGCGCTGAAAATACAACAGGACAACACAACTCCATCACCTAGGCCATAAAATGAGACTTAGGTTTTTGCTATATTTTACTAGAACAAGGAGAAATTTTTGCACAAAATGAGACAGAAATCGTGACAAGGATAAACAGGTGTGAATTACTGGGGTCTATTAATTTCTGGCTGTAATTAACGGGAATGGTTGACTACAGTCACCAGTAGAAATTCTTTTAACAAATGAAGTTGCGCAAAGTTTTAGTAAATTTTATCATAAAGCATCCATATTTTTTATCACTTGTGGTGGTTTTGTTTTCAGTGTTTGAAATGATCTGCCATATTTAGCCTTTTAACAAATGAATTTGCATAAAGTCTCAGTAGATTTTATCAAAAAGTAAGTATCAGTATTTTTCTACCATTTGCAATTGTTTTTTATGCTTGAGACAATCTGACTGCCAGGATATTTCAAGATTGAAACCAACAGAACTTGATCGCGATTAAAGTGTTCAGATCAAGCATAAGTGCGATTATGATATCTATAGTTGCGAATAGGTCAACAGAATAAAGACGCTTGATGGCACAACTTGAACACATTAGTCAGTGATGTAATTTCGCACATATATTTCTTCTGAGCGTTTCATTTCAACACGTTCGAGTTTCATTGATTTTATTCTTGAAACAATCTGGCAGTCAAATCACCTCAAACATCAATAAGAATCACAAATGATTGAAAAGAACCAAAATACTTTCTACTAAAACTTTTACTAAAAAATCTACTGAAACTCTGTGCAAGTGCTATAAGCATCTGTAAGTGTCTATAATGCTCAAAATGTGAAACAAAAAAATAAAAGCCCTAATCACTGGGGAAGTGAAATCAATCACTAGTACTTTTACGGATAATGGGAATGAACCAACTGATAGTAAAATATATTAAGAGATGTAGAGAGGCTATTCACAGTCATATAACAGTGAATAGCCTCTTTCACTGGCTTCATGCCGCGTTTCTATTAAAGCTGGGCGGTATGTCGGTATTACCGTGTTTTTGCGGTACTTGGTTTTAAAACCGAGCGGTAAAAATGTCACAATGAAACCGCGTGGTGCGGTTCGGTCGTTCACGCACCGAGAATACCGAACAATTATGTCAACATTCAATCGGTATCGGTACGCACTCAGGTAGACCGAGCAACTGTTGTCACATGGTAAAAGTGGCTCCAAAATAGAGCAGATTGATTGGTGGATGGAGATGATGATTCGTCGCAGGGGGCTATCCTTTGCAGGAAGAAGAGTCGTCATGCTAGAATGTACGGCGAGAGTATCGCAGAAGGTAAATGCTTTCATTGTTTCTTATTATACTCGATGTTAGGCCACGAGTGGTCACACTTAAGGTTTGTGTCGGTACTTGGTGCATTAGTTGGTATGGCTGGGAGGCATTTGATTTTTCATTCTACTCTCTAAGTCTAAATCTATCGTATGCATGGGTGCGGATCATCATTTTTTTATTTTTGATTCAATAAAGATTGATGCTAATCAGATGGACAGCCGTGAACATTGACTTGCCAGTTATTGCAGTTGTAGTGTCCGTACTATTTTTTTATAAATTTAAATGGAGAGGAAATATTAGCTAGGCAGCAGAATTAATGAGAATATTATTTATTCAATACTCGAACTCAAAATTTTCGAGTTTGTTATGACTGTCAATGATAATTTCCAAACCATACACTCTATCAGTTGCATTATCTTTTTAATTGTAATAATTAATTCCTTATCATTAGGAGTTTTGTTTCCAGTCTGGACATAACTAACCGCCTGAACTTAAATAAAATCTATCATTTTAATAATGTGCGTTATTTCTTTGAAGCTCTTGAGAACAAAATTTTATGATATAGACATTGTTTAAAGCTTTTAGAATGACAATTACTGGTATAGACATTGTTGCTTGCAAAATTTTACTCTTCGCCGACTGCTCTATATTTTATGTTTCTGTTTACTTTGTAGTTCGTACTCTAATTGATTTTTGTCATCATTGGTAGGTGAAGACACCGAGGATGCTGATTTGGGGTTTTTATCACCATCATCATCATTGAAATCTACCGAAGATGCAGATTTGGAAGTTTTAACACCGACATCATCGAAATCCGATGTTTGGCAATGCTTTGATACACTACATTAGATGTAGAAACCACGCTGCTTACTTCTTCCATGTTAGTTATTAATAAGCACGCAATTTATTTGTAGATGTATGTAGGATTGCAGTAAACGCTGTCAAGTTGAATGATGTTTTATATACGGTATTTGTAATTACATATATAAATAAAATAAATTGTCGTTCATTGCTGAAGAGCTGGGTTTATTCTCAACAAACATCATACATGATTTTATGTGTGTCTATGATTTTGTATTCTATGGTCGCTTTCTACACGCTCGCCTAAAATAAAGAATACACAATATTCAACTTTAAAGTTAAGAGTGGTGGAATGAACCAACAGGTGGATTTTGCAACCTAAATGCCATCCCTTGTACCAAGGGACCCTGTACTCAAGTAGAGCTGGCTAGTGTTGAGTAGCAATGGTAGGTGAACACAACTCCCAAAAATTCATGCGGTTTTGTCTCATTTTGCGGTATTTGTTGGTGTGTAAACCGAACCGTGTGTTTTTGGGAGTTGTTCTCTCAATGTCGGTATGCGGTACGGTATCGGTTTAAACACGTGCGGTCTCGGTATACAGTTGGCGCCCAAAACCGCCCAGCCTTAGTTTCTATATGTTTATTACTCATGTCCCGTTGTTCCGCCCTTTGACCTTTGATTACCCAGAGACACATTCTAAACCCCAGGGTCAGCTGTAGATGCTATTTCAATAATATCCATTTTGCGCTTACTTCTTAAAATTTTGCCATTGTAATACTATTGTACTATTCGCATGCAGAACTAGTACATCAGCCTAACTGCCAGCATGATCAAAACGGGTAAAGGATGTATGTATACATTTTTTTTGCATAAGCAACCATCAACAAAATGATGTTTTTCTTAACATGCCAAACACCAAATGAAAATACAGAATTCAGGAATTGTTAAGCGAGCTGAACAAACTACTTCAAAAATTGATAATCGAATAATATTGAGGAGTCGGAATAGTGAAGGTGAATTGAAGGTCATAGTAACAGAAAGTTCATAAACTGAAACATACGGTGGTGGGTGCAGTATTTTCGTGTCAGGAAACAGATAACAATGTTTGTCATGCGTGTGGAAGGATGGATACAAATGTTCCGGGCATAGTTTACGAAGAGTTTAAAAACCTGATAACTTTCCTTGATCATTTTAACCCTTTCGCCACCGTAAGCCGATGTATCGGCATATCAATAGGGTTTCACTTTTCTTTTCATTCCGAAGCCCTTACATTAGCTAGACCAATCCAATTTTGTCTCCAGTAAAACAACCTTGTTGTCAATCACTTGTTGTCAATCACTTGTTGTCACTCACTTGTTGTCAATCACTTGTTGTCACTCACTTGTTGTCACTTGCCAAAAAAATAAAAAGTATCTTGGTTCAGTGATTCTATTTCTAATTATTTTTCAAAACGGCAAAACCAGATCGTTGTCGTCATGACAAGGAGAAACACACCACGTTCGTTCAACGCAAATAAAACGTTAGAGATTGTACGAGAGTGAGATTCACTTTGTACTCATCTTGTAGAAACTTTTGTTCTGAATAAGATGCATTTTACAGTAAAACGATAACTGCTTTTATTCTCGAGATATTGCTTAAATACTAGCGGTCTATCGAGTTTTTGAAAACTTCATTTTATTAATTCAGGCAGAATATTCATTCGGTAAGATTTAATGAATGAATTTTAGTGAAAGAGTTAACAAGCATTAACAATGCAAGGGCAGTCTTGACAAACAATGAAAACAAAAAGTACTTTCTTGGCATCGCCACAATGCGCATCATTTAAGAAGTTATTTGCAGCTGCGCACAGAGACAAGGCTTAATATCAACAACTACAGCAAGAGCCCTTCAACCAGGTAATTTATGTATACAGCCGATATTGATGCATGAAATTAATTCTGTTGAACAAGAAATAGTATTGCCGACTCGGATGTACATATGGCAGGGACGGGTATGAAGTAACCAACCACATCCACATATGGCAGGAACTGGTATGAGTCAACCAATCGTATGCAGATATGGCAGGAATGGGTATGAAGTACGAAGACTCACCTTGCTGGTGCTAGCTTTTGGTGTACTTGCGGTCACTCTTGCCTGTGAATCCGGTTTTTTGAATTCGTATCGCTGTTCATCCAGCCGGTTGGACTATAACGATACAAGATAACTTTCGCAATTAAAAGTTATCTAATCTTGTCTGTTGCTGCCATATGCATATTAGTATGTATGAATTTTTATAGGCATTCTAAATAAACAAAGTGACGTTTAATAATTGAGTGTAAAAATCAAAAAAATGATGCTTTTCGTTAGAAGAAAAGGGACAGCAGCATCAGGAATTGAGTGAGTTGAAAAGTATATATTCAAAGTTGAACGAAACATATAAAAATAATATATTTAGTTTGTATAGAGACTCATCTATAACTCTCTGCGATATGATAGGCTTAGAGGATGTGCTATACATTATCAAAGCAACAGATCAACAATCCTTTAACGTGTAAAAAGCTCTAAGGGATGACAACTCCAGTACTAATGACAGGTACATCCATAAAATGAAAATTATCCCTTTCTATGATCTGAGAGCTTTGATTATTACAGTTAGCTTTGTATGGCTAGTTGCTATATAAATATATCTATATATACTTATTAAAGTTTCCTGTTTAGACATTTGAGTCCCCCAACAAAAGAAATTTATGGAAAACTATAAAAATGTGGATCTATAAGTGTTGATTCCAATGACCCTTTACTGACCCTTCTCTTCACAATAGTCTATGGGAAGAGTTATTTCAGCACTTGTGATAACATTAGCTAATTTCAAAGCAAAGTGAAGCCACTTGACATCGGAGAAAGGAGTTTCTATTAACGCAACTAGATATTTTTCAGGCATTTTTAAGTATTTCTTCAAGGTATATTGTTCAAATACTTTTTCTCAGTGTTTTATCGGCACACCAAACGATCTCTCACAGAACATTATTCTGTGAGGTACTAGTAACATGCCTAAAATGTGTAACATATCTGCACTTCAATAAGAACTGAGCCTATCTGTCTCTCCGGAGCCATGACGGGAGAAAAAGATTGCATCATACAAGATTTGAACCTGCGACATTCAGCTTTAACATCTGGCGTGCTATCATCTGCTACCGATCTTCCATGGTGTTAGAATTATTGTTCATACACTTATTGTCAGTGCTTAATTGGCAGACCAGACGACCTCTACCAGCATATTAGTAATTATAATATCACCTATGCTATAATAATAATGCTCATTCTAAATACAGAAGCAAAATGAAAACAAAATGTTTTCATATTTTGTCATTAGCAAGTTAATGACAAAATATGAAAACATGTTGATCCCCTTGCTGCCAGGGGGTTATCCTCCGGCAGCAAGTGGTCAACTTTTACTATGCTGTCGTGACAACCTTAAAGGCTAAAGTTCAGCAAGCTTAGGCCTACTATATATCTCAGAGAAGCCTAACACTTAGACCTACTATATATCTCAGAGAAGCCTAACACCACCCTCGCCTGGATATGCACCCACCTGCAGTCGAGATATCATACTGAAGAAGTCTTCATCCGGTACAGTTGGGGCAGACATTTGGTTGACGTCTTTTCCAGTGGCAGCACCCCCACGAGGCAAAGTGGTACGCTGTTCCTCTAGCCGTGTCGACTGCAACAATGGAATCATCGAATATCACATTCAGATTGTGACAAATCATACACCGTGTATGTAGTGCGATGGAGATGAACATGATAAATGGTAGGATAAGTTATCCTACAGGATGAAATTATTCGTGGAATTAAATTTCGCAAAAAATGTCTTTTCATGCATATTAGTGGACCAAGTTATTCGCACATGAACACATTGGCAAATAAATTGATCCGTGAAAGCTGCTATCAATAGAGAAAAACCTTCCCACGCGTATACCATGTGCTTAGGTTTCTATTTAGCTGAGAAATAAATGTCGATCATGCTAAGCTATAAATTTTTGGCTGCATCCGGAGGTTTTCATGAATGTTCGTCAATTTGGGGGCCTTCGGTGAGCCAACAACTTGTAGTAAATTATGAGTTTTTTAACGTAAAGAATTACAGGAGAGACTTTTTCGATGACGATGCTGTGCCATTTCCGAATAACTTGTGACAACCTTGAAAACTTTGTAAAGAAGTGTGATGCATTGGCAATGGGCTCAACTCAAAGCACCAGCGAAGAGTTTAAAAGAGTTTGGAACTCAGCAACGTTTACTAACTTTGCCTAGTGGCTAGTTTTTAATTTGAGGTAGTAGTTGTTCCCCCTTGTGTTAAAAATAAAAATAATTATTCGCGGATTTTAATAATTCGCGAAATTGACTGTACAGGAACTCACGAATTATTAAATTCATCAAATAATTTTATCCTGTGGGGTATTATTAGGAGAGAATGAGTGGAGACTATGGGTTAGTGGCCCATGACTATGTAGACAGTAGCTCTCTCTAAGGAATCGATGAATTGTGCCAGGAACAGTTCCATACCACTGAAATAAGCAAGTATCGAGTTTCACCTCATCCCGGTGCTGATTCGCAACACTGATTAGAAACGCTGCCTTTGACAATGGCAAGTCTTGCAGCGAATCCCAATGAGACTATGTTGGCACTGTCCAAGGGAATACATGCATTGTGTAATGATAGTGTCCGGACAGGTTGCAACGCAATGCATGCTGGGCCAGATAAATTTATCTCCCGAATTGTCCAAGCCGATACAATGATTGCGTTGCATATTAACATTGGATCTGGCATGGATGAATTTTTTGATTTCACAAAAAATCAGATGTTTACAAACTTGACAATCTTTAAAATGAACAATTTCAAAGCCCGCTTCAGTCTTTGGGATGTCATGAGCTGTGCACACAAAATCAACATAGAATAATAAGAGCCTGAAAGCCTGTCAAACAAAAACTTGCTTCAACTCTCATACAATAAAAGGTCCTTCATGACAATCCAGCGAACTTGACCCTTCAACCTGAGTATAATTATGTTAAAATGAATGACACATAAATCAGCGATTCCAAATACTTCAAATTTATGTTTCAGCATCAACACATATTTATAAACAGTATACATATCTAATTTACAAGAGTAGGAGTGAAATGGTGCGCTAACAACAGGGATAAATACCTATTATAGCTTCGAGAGAAATTTTTTAAATAGCCATGATATATATCAACTTTTCTTACATACAAAAGCTAAGAAATTTTTACTATAATATTAGCAGGGTCTGTTCATAGTTACAGTTGGAGGCAGGGAAAAAAGATTGCACCATCCGAGGTTTGAACCTATAAGAAAGAGCTTCAGCACCCGACACACTATCACATGCATCAATCATTTGCCTTCCGTGTTTAAGAATGATTATGCGAATACTTATTTTCTGTGCTTTATTGGCACACCTGACGATCTCTCATGGGGCACTCGCCTACCAGATTACTCGGGTCTATAAAACCTGCTATAAACAACATTATGACTGTATTGAAGCAACAAATGTGACATTCAAGGCTCAAACTGTGACATCTGGACTTCTACAAGAAAGAATATGGAGTTGCTTACCCTTGCTACGATGAAAGGCTCAATTGCTGCCGACAACAAGCTGTTACTGCTGCCTACACTAATTCTCATGCATGTGCAAAAATAAAAAAGCTAGAAACTGTTACTTGGAATCTTTGGATGGTCTTGTCAGCCTTTTTATAATATTTTTATTATATTTAGGAGGCCAAATAATGACAGAATAAAATATATAATAAATAGCACAAAAAACTCAGTAAATATTTTAAAATATTACAATAGTGATGTAATCAATAGCGATTAACAGCAGCAGACAATAGACTAAATTCCTTAATCGTGTGCAAAAAAATTAGTGTTCGTAGCATAGCCCCCAACTATATTTGGTTGGAAGCACGCACAACTATATTTAGATTAAATATTTTGTTAAAGTATTTGGATTAAAATTTGGTTGGATTAAAATGAAATGGGATAAGGTTGCCGTAGAACATATGAATTTGTAACGAATGGAGATTGCTGAAATTGATTCAGAGAGCTCCTCCGCAAAACTGCAAGTGGGGTCACTTCTTGGACAAGCAAATACAGTGGAACCACGCTAGACGATATTGATTCGTTCCAGTGTTGGCATCGTAAGGCGACAATGCCATATGGAGAGGTATAGAAACCCATAGTAAATATCTAATGCAGACACCCTCTGGTAAAACAACATCAAACTTCTATATATAGAATGTACAGTATGTATATATACGTACTGTACATATTAAAAATTAGTAACAAAATAGTATTGTAACCTCAGTAACTATAGCTACCTACAGTAACTTCAGTGTATTTAGTGGTTATGATCTGCAACAAAATGTAACATTACAATGTACTGTGCCGTACCGGAGGGAGTTCTTACCTTTAAGACAGACTTTAATATAATATAAACTTTGAATTTAACTTAAACAAATTTAGCTAATTAAACACACACTTAAAATTGAGTTTTAATATTTATTTTACTGAACTTGAAATTTTTCATCATCTAAAATTTTATCACTCATCTGTTTTCAGTTACGTACGGTTTCACTATGATTTATAATGCTGAACTGAGAGAGCGAGCATCGTAACTCTTTCAGGCGTTGTGAAGATTTTGGAAAATAGCATGTGCATCTCCATTATTTCGACGTATTCAGCACACCGATTGCCTAATTTGAATTTTGAAAAATTTTTTGACGTCATATGTCGACAGAAATGTCATATAGAGGGAACGGAAAAACATTGTGTTCCACATTGTAAGACGACATCGTAACCCGTGGCGCACTGTACATAAATACGATCAACATGGCCAATGACTCAGGAGTTGTCGGCCTAACAACTCTCTTTTTTAAATACCAAACCTCGTTCTTAGTAAAACTCTGTCTTATCTAAGAAGCATAACTTTTAGTAAACAAGTGATGCAGGAGAAAACAAATCCAATGAGGTGAAACGTGGAGAAGTAATCAGGTAGACGTGTAGTTATCCCTAGCGCTGCCGTGGGTAGAAGCTGCCTGATAAACTGCAATTAAAGTCTTATTAGCCAACATTCTCAACAGACAATAGATATTGACTCTGTGTAAGCTCGTGTCTGGAATCCCCGCGGACCGAATGTCCGGTATATTAGTAGGGAGATGTAGACAGACTGTGACACAGGACACAAAAGAGAGTTCATATCAGCATCTGATATCAGCTCAAGACGCTCTTCAACAATCAATGAGTTCGTGTGAGCCAGTGCTCTGACAATCTTGTCCCCAGTTTTTTATAACAACAGCTTAATAATCGAAGAGTTCTGTTATATACTTCAGATTATGTCGAACTAAATTTACAATTATTTACTATATATAATCCGACCGTGTCAGTCCGTAGGCACAGTCAGATGTTGAGGAAAAGTTTGCATTGCGAGGGATTTGAAATCAGAGAGTCGGCTTGGCAGCCAGGCACAACACCATCAGCTCTACTCGACCACATTGCTGCATTTAGGAATGATTGTCTACTTGTTTATTACACCTGATGAACTCTCATAGAAACGTGAGTGTACGAGTAACTACAGCAACAGACACATGATCTCAACACACAACAATCGCCTAAAACATGCTCCAATGAATTCCAGCTAGGAAGGGTTCTTTCTTCTGGTGCTGATGGTAAGAATAGCCAGAAGGAACCTTCTTGAAATCTAACTTGAAAAACTTCCTGAATCTAACTGGTTCAAGAAGTAATACAACCAGCCCAATAAGTAGTCATGAATCAGGTCCAAATGCAGGTATTTGGCTAAGTCCAGGTAGTAAATGCTGAATAGAGACGAGGAAATAAGACAAAGTAATACACATATCGTAAAAGCATCTAAGCATTGCAGATGGCGACACAAATAAAGCAATATTGGCCTGTTGGTACTTTTGTCAAATGGCTGGTTCACACTCTATTGTCGGATGTTGGTGTTAATTCCACAATACTTTGGAAGTCGTCTGTGATTTATTAATAAGATATTATGGGATATGTGAGATGTGATATTATTAATGAGAGGACATAGTCGACGTATTAATACTGAGAGGACATAGTCGACGTGTTATTACTGAGAGGACATAGACAACATATTATTACTGAGAGAACATAGTTGACGTGTTATTACTGAGAGGACATAGTCGACGTATTAATACTGAGAGGACATAGTCGACGTGTTATTACTGAGAGGACATAGACGACATATTATTACTGAGAGGACATAGTTGACGTGTTATTACTGAGAGGACATAGTCGACGTATTAATACTGAGAGGACATAGTCGACGTGTTATTACTGAGAGGACATAGACGACATATTATTACTGAGAGGACACAGTCGACGTGTTATTACTGAGAGCACATAGTCGACGTGTTATTACTGAGAGCACATAGTCGATGTGTTTTTACTGAGAAGACATAGTCGACATATGGCATTGTGCGCACCAGCCTTACAAAAAGACTGGTCATCATGCAATGCTACTGCTATCACTGTACTACGGATATACAACTGCAAGTATTACTGAACTATAAGTAGTGCATTGTAACTAGTACACTGATGTAATGCATTGTAACTAGTGCACTGATGTAATGCATTGTAAACAGTGCACTGATGTAATGCATAATAAATAGTGCATTGATGTAATGCATTGTAATTAGTGCACTGATGTAATGCATTGTAAATCGTGCACTGATGTAATGCATTGTAAATAGTGCACTGATTTAATGCATTGTAACTAATGCACTGATTTAATACATAGTAACTAGTGCACTGATGTAATGCATTGTAAACAGTGCACTGATGTAATGCATTGTAACTAGTGAACTGATGTAATGTATAATAACTAGTGCAATGATGTAATGCATTGTAAACAGTGCACTGATGTAATGCATTGTACATGGTGCACTGATGTAATGCATAGTGAATGGTGCACTGCTCTAATACATAGTAAATGGTGCACTGATGTCACGCAGATATCACATAGAAATCACAATGTACTTGAAAAAATGTGAATACAGTAGCCATTCCTACAATGCAAATAATGCATTACGAGAACGTCTACACTATAGGAAATTTACGTTATAAGAACAGTAAAATACATGTAAATTGCCTAATCCATGCCAAGATCTCCCCAAACTCACCCCTTTGGCCATAAAAAACAACTAAACTTAAGTTTTTAATTTATCGACTACAGTAACTGTAGCGTTATTGTTATTGGTTCGCATACACAACTTTTATTATTTTGATCTTTTCGTATCACTTCCACTTAGTCTATGATCCATTACTATATTAATTTTACAACACATTAAGAGAAGTGCACACGTTCAATGTCAACTTACATCAATTTTTTTTTCTTGACAGGAAGGTCTACTGTGCAAAAAAAAATTTTCATGTTAAAATGTGTAAAATATCTTCACTACAATAAGAACCGTGCTTATCTGCCTCTCCGAAGCCATGACTGGAAAAAAATTGCATCATACGAGATTTGAACCCGCGACATTTAGCTTTAACATGCGGCATGCTACCATCTGCTACCGATCTTCCATGGTGTTAGAATTATTGCTCATACACCTTTTCTCAGTGCTTAATTGGCAGGCCAGCCGATCTCTACCAACACACTAGTAATTATAATATCACCTATGCTATAATAATAATGCTCATTCTAAAAACAGAAGGGCTTGTTAGCAAGCTAATGACAAAATATGAAAACATGTTGATCCCCTTGCTGCCAGAGGGTTATGTCCACAACTTTCACTATGCTGCCACGACAACCTTGAATATATTGACAATATTGAATATCTGTCATTTTTATTAACAGCAAATGCTACAAATTAAATAGTACATTGAAAGATACGCTAAAATCTTCTTTTACTACCATGAAAAAATTATCAAAATATCTGACATGAAGTCTTTAAAACTTGTAACACTAAAAGGTTATTAAAACTTTTTTTTAAAACCATTTAGGGACAACATAACTGTGATTCTAAAACAAGATTATATTAAGTTCTGTTGAACGCCCGCTTTTTCTATAAAAAAATAATAAAAATCAACAATAATAACAATGGTGGCTGATGAATCGAGTGGACTGAATAACATTCATAGAGTACACACATTTATAGAGTATACACATTCATAGAGTATACACATTTATAGAGTATACGCATTCATAGAGTATACGCATTCATAGAGTATACGCATTTATAGAGTATACACATCCATAGAGTATACACATCCATAGAGTATATGCATTCATAGAGTATATGCATTCATAGATTATACGCATTCATAGAGTATACACATTCATAGAGTATACACATCCATAGAGTATAAACATCCATAGAGTATACACATTCATAGACAACATAGTTAAACATATCATGAACATTTTAACTGCTTCAAAGCTCTATGAAAAAACTGCTAAAACCGGAAATACAACAATGTTTCATTTTCATATCTTGACGATTAGGAAGGAATCTTTTTTAACGTAAATCCATATTTTAAAGAAAATCATGCATCCGACTTTAGCAGGCCGAGATGACATATCACTTTATGGAAACCGCTTAAAAATAAACTCAAAACTGTTCTAAAACAAAGTTATTATTTATAACAAGTTGTACAGTGGTCTCTTGAGGTATCTTGAGGTACATGTTTAATCCGTTTCAGACCTGAGCTTAGATTCCAAATAGCTCCTATTTCAAATAATTATTTTTTATTTAAAACAAAGGAAATAGATTGAATCCATTCCAACCATTTAAAACGCTTCTAACCCACCCATCATAACTTCCATAACTATTATACCACTATACAGTACTGTATATTTTAACGTAAAACGTCCTTAAAACTAAAAATCAAAAATATATGAAAAATGTTATAAATGAAGTGAAAAATTTATACTGTATTCATACCTTCATGACAGATGAATACACTAACAAAGAGCTTTTCCTTATCATGCTCTTTAGGATATTCTGGAAATACTTTGAAAATTGGGGGCGTTTGCATTAGATAATGATTATAGGTTGTAATGTCGACAAAATGTCATATGCACCTCCATACGACATTCTCACCTTACGATGTCAACACCAGAACGAATTACTGTTGTATGGCGTGGTTCCACTGTAAATATATTTACAGCAACATTTTACAACAAAGTTACTTGAAAGAAACTGTTAAAATGTGTTGTTGGTAAGAATGCAGATTTTAATATAGACTAACCACTAGTTGACCCTCTACAATCATAAAGTGACCTTTACGCACCCTTCTGTACCATAAAGACTCATTTCAATGTATCCAGATAACAACTCTATAGGCATGGCAGAAAATGTCTAAGAATATCTAACAACAAAAGCCACAGGCTATCTAGATAATGATGCCACTAGAGCAAAGAATGGACTAGTTTATCAACAATGCAGAACAAAATCAATAATTCATTAGCCTGTGAACCTACCTAGGTTTTGGCAATTATAATTTATCATATTTGGCTAGCTATGATCAGATCTAAACCCGACTACAATCATTTCACTAAGTAATGATGAATTCCATCACAGATTTCAACACAGTGAGCGCAGCTAGCATGCCATGCGACCCTGTCGCTGAACACAGCTGAAAATGGGACTATTTACAACTGTCAGCCTTTGGAGGTGATCTGGCAGTAGAGGATGCGGTCATATAACAATATACAATGAACGCTGCCAGCTGTCCCCTAGGCAGCTTTACAAAGGGATCAAAGTATGCTGACACATATTCCTCTCATCAAAACAAATACAGTAACAATGGAACTAACATACGATTAAGTTAGATATCTCGTGGAGAAATCCACAGGATTGTACTTTACAAAGCGTATGGACTCATGTCACATTTTGTATTCAAATTAAAGAGTCATTCCTCGAACTAGTACCAAAGAGATACCTTATGATCTATCCTTGACCTCGCCTTGAGTGACTCGCCACTCTGATATAGCTATACCATTTCTGTAGGAAACCACTTAGCGGGTGTCGCAAGTACGATAAGACATTTTGAAATAGTGACCATTACTCTATGGAACCATAGAGGCGCTAACAGGTTGGGCAGACAGGCTCACTAACTATGATAATCATTTCGCAGCGTGAAAAGACATGAAAGAAAATACTTTGATAACTTGGTAAACAGCGAAATGATTGGCTGATGTGAGTGACTATGAATCTAATTGGTTTCTGACTTATTGACAAGCTGACTATTCCCTATTAATATTACAAAACTGGAACGAAGACTTTCACTAGTGTTACACGCTACGAATTTTTGTCGTACTTTTCATCTTTGAAGCATGTAAATGGTTTAAAATGTTGAACCTTTAATTCTTCGAAGCGATTCAAACCTCCGATTCAAGAGAGGCATATTTTTAAAAACATTGTATCAACAAAGAAGTACTGCGCATGATGTAAACACCAATATTGGTATTATTGCATAAATCTTGCGATTGGAGGTAGGATTTTCATCGTCTTCATTAGTGACGTCCTTACAGCATCTTTACGCAGCTCTGTTTTAACGCACGTGTTTTAAAAATATTCTCTCTGAAATAAAAAATATTAACTCCGAATTTGAAAGAAAAATTTCTTACACGTTTTGACATTGACATTTGACCTTAGACACACTTTAGGAGTGTCAGCCACCATATAAAATATGTGCCCCGTTGTAGCTAAAAACGCAAGAAACCAATAGGAAACCTATGGAAAACGCGGAGCTGCGTAACAATTTCTTCGTAGCAAGTGAACTCGTCAGCTATGAATAATTGGGAGTTGTGTGACCATTCCTACATATTATGTAAATACATCCTCCTCATTTCTACAATTAAAACCACAACTTTGAAGCTCAAAAATTCGTAGCATGTGACATTAGTGATAGTAGCATGTGAATTATGAAAAGTTGTAATGCAAAGGTTTCAACACTGTATTAGAATGTAACTATCTGACCAATTATACTGCTAGAGGGACAGCTGAGCAGTGAGCAAAATTGACAGGAGTCTCAAAGTGACATTTATTATAAATAAAAAAGTCACATCGACTTCTATGTTTATCTGGTGTGTGACAGACGGGTAAATAACTCATGTGCCACTTAGCACGAGCACCGTAGTGGCGCGAGGCAATGCTCCTTACTTCATATGGCAGCTTTTCAAAAATACAGTCAAATGAGGAGATCCACGATTATTACCGGTACCCAGACAGTTGGGTGTGTTGTGAGAGAGTGTCAGGCCAATAAGGTGAGTGTCAATAAAGTACCAAAGTGAGAGGTCAATAAAGTACATAGAATCAGTATGTGCATAATAATTATAATGCAGGCATTAGGAATGATTGGTACAGCGGTTGCAAGGCAGTCCAACTAGCAAATGGTCACGAGTTCAAATCTAGAGTGAAACAATATTTTTCCCAACATCCCAGGGTGGCTACGGCTGAGCCCTGTAGTAAAAGTTGGATAATAATGACTCTACGACATAGCAATACAAAGAACTAGATGCATCGACTAACAATGTATAATCCTCATGATATGAATAGCTCTCTTATGCATATGGCTCACTTAAAATTTAATAGTGGCCTGAGCCATGAAGATCATCTAGTTGGCCCCAAATACTAATTGTAAAAACTTGATTTCATATTAACTTTATTTCATCGACCAATTTTTACTATAATAAGATATGTGTCCGTCTGTCCATAGCCATCTTTGGATGTTTGGCAAAAATGATGCATTACACAGGAATTGAACTTCAGTATTTGGCTTAGCAGCCAGGTACACTACCAACTGAGATACTCGATCTCTATATGGCGCGGCGGATTAATTGGGTACATAGTTATTACACATGACGACCTCTCATACACGTGACTGCCAAGGTACTAATGTTGATAAAAAAGTCAATCACATCGTGTGAGTGAAAAAAAAATATAAAAATATATATACAGAAATGCAAACAAGAGTATTACTATGATCTGCTGTCAGAGAAAAAACTCAAATCAGGGCCAACAACCAACCTGTGAAAGAGTGGCAGCAGGCTGAGCCTTGAATAATCCAATGATGCTATTGACAGCCTAGTGGTAGGTTACTGTACAGAGAGATCAATTCAGGATAGATAAAGAATATGAATATTATGTGATAACAACGCATAAGTATATATATACACTTTTATAAGCGTAACAACAGCGGCTCTGCCACACGAGAGATAGAGAGACCTACTGAAGGAAAACAATTAAATGACCGCAAGAATACAGAGCTATTTATAAAATTAATTCATTCCAGAAACCAATTTGTAGGTAGAAATCCATTTTACAATATAAATTCCCTAATCTGTTCCAACCCAACCCACAAAACTCGGATATGGCATTTGCTCAAATTACAAATACATGAAATGGTTAAAACCTGTAATAAATACATGTTGGAGTTAAATTACCGCATAATAAATAAAAAGTATGCATAGAAAGAAAAAACATACAAATAATGAAAAAAACTACAAACGCATGTTAGCGGGCATTCGCTGTCTAAACAAGGCTAAGGGAAGACCGCTGGAAGTGGGAAGAGAGCGGTCAGAGAAGGTGGCTGTTGTGATGCTGTCTTGATTTTGCTCGAAAAAATGTTTTTAAAAAATTAGTGTAAAGTTTTATTTAAATCTGCATGAACTGAAAAACTGTCATCGTATAGAAAACACCCAACTTGAATTGTTAGAAACAAAAGTTGTCCTACACTATATGTAACTAGTTGGATGCCTGGCGTTGCCCAGTTAATAAAAGCCTTTGCACAGAAAATTCATTTTTATTTAACATGCAACAGCAGTTACCATTCTAACTTTCAAACTTCATATCACAAGGAAAATGTTTTGTGCAGGTCAAATAAATTAAGAAACAAAATAAAACAACTATAAAAGAGTTTAAATGTAAATGCGGAATAATTAGCAAGTAATAGCTAAATTAAGTCTGTATTCCTACGATTACAATAAAAGATGATTTGGTAATGATAGAATTACTAAAAACTGAAAAAAACAAAATAAAAATCTATAAAAATGCTAGGAGCTGTATAGCTCAGTGGTTAAATGCATAGTTTGAGACTGTTGCGGGTGCAACATCCATGAGATCAAATTTATCGCGTTACGAGCTTTTCTTTCCAAGATATTAATAGCTATAACTAGACAAACAGACATTTGAACAGATGATGAAAAACTTTGGAATTTATATATGTGAACTCCAAATTATACTACTGACGGAAGAACAACCCGTGTCGTTCCCAGATTTTGAAATTGAGTGAGATGTGTCGTACCCACGGGAAGCAACTGGGCCAGGATATCAAACAAAAACACCAAACTGTAAAAGGTCTTCCAAATCTAGAAACATTTTTCATAAGTTGAAGTACAATTTATACCAAAAGACGACATAACTTAAACTATTTCGTAAGTGGTCTTCTGTATAGTGTAATTGCACTATCCTGCAATTACCTATAGTACATTACTTATTGCAGTTACTTGTACCTGCCGTTCGAGACGGGTGCCTCCTGCGATAAGTGAAAATTCGTGACATAGAAATAAGTTTTGAAAGTCAATTTTTTTGTTAATTAGACAGAGTTTCCTCTTGTTCTTATGTTCATTAGATGATGCTGAGAGTCTTAAGAGGGTATTTAAGAAGGTGAAGAAGAACGTCACAAGCCACTTGCTCCTTCACAAAGCATATCAGAAAATGAACGAGACGCAAAAGCTGCTATCGCAATGATACCCATAGAGGTAACCCATAGAGGTATCTCACGGAGTATGAAAGAGATTTATGTATTTAATACATTCAATTTTTTTATTTCCATTTTTGCTTATATTTTCTAACTTTTCATGAAGATACTTTTTCCCTGCAAAACACTGCCATAAACGGTGAGCCGCAGTGTTGCGACGGATTGGTTGCTGTATCTCTTTCAACCTTGAGAACTCATCTTCGGGTCACAAGTACAAGCAAAAAGTGGCATGCAGATCCTCAGATCAAATCTAGAATAACATCATTTCTCTTACAGGACGGCCCACCAGAAATACGCTATGCCTGGCCCATGCCAATCGGTTTGTGCTAACCAAGAGTGTTAACATGAACACAACTTTGTTATGAAGTTAAAACTAAATGTACTGTAAAACCTCTAATTGAATGCCACCTCTATTTGACCAACACCATAGAGAAAAGGTGGAAAGGTAGGGCGCTATGGCATTCAAATAAAGGTTTTGCGGTACATGTAATCTGAAGAAGGAAATATTTAAGTTACAGGTCACAGAAGAGGTTGCTATTTCATGATAGCTAGAGCAACAGATCTCCAGCCTACCGCTTCAAATCATGAGGAATGCTGAGGCAAACAATTCCATGTTAGTTTTTATTATTTGATACTAGTAAATTGGCGGCTGTGAGAGATAATCAGGTGTAATAACCACATGTACAACTAATCCAAAAATATAGCAAAGTGGTTGAGTGACGCAGATGGTAGAGTGCTGGTCTACCAAGCAAAAAACTGTGAGTACAAATCCTGTAGTAAGTAATCTTTTTTCCTAATGCTCTAAGCATGACCCTGAACAGAGCGGAAATGGCCCATTAATAAGCTTGTAATCATTACGAGTCATGAGCTCTCACACAATCAATCATGCTAGTAGTAACCCATACTATTTTGGCAAGCACTTCAAGTGTGCGTATTTTACCAGTTATAATAAGTGTGACCGCAGTTATTCCATTGTATTGCAATGTAGTCGCTGGGCCTAAAGCCTGGTTCCCATATACTTTGCAAAACACCGACGACAGCACCACAGGCTATTGCGATGAAAGAACCTACGTGCCGGGTATCGCCGAGTACCACCGGTAGTTGCCGGCGGTCAACACAAGAGTTTAGCACTGTTCAAATTTCGCGAAAAGCCGCAGGCAAAACCGTTCCGAAATGCACTGTACAGGTAAAGGTCACCATTATTGAAACGGCATGGCGAGCGAACATTTGCATGCGGTTAATGGCAATGAAGCTTTATGTGAACAGAAGCCGCCGTCGAGCCTAGTGTCGCAAGCGCTTTGCTGCGCAAGATTACCGCCTGGGTCTCGCAATCGATATGGAAACCAGGCAAATGGGATAGCACATCTGTCCAAGTTCATATCCAGTGCAAACCAGATTTTTGCTTCTAAAACTACCGCTACAACTGAACATACGGACAATAAATGACTAACATCAAGATTTATACAGATTGGCTCCAATGAAGTCTATTGTCTAAAATACCAAAGTTTGAAGTTGTCTGTCCCTTGAAAAAAGCCGATGATCTATGTACCTATTCTCATGTGGGTGGTCTCTTAAAGCCACAATTCTACAAGTGATACGTCTGTCAGCTCGCTCTCTGCAACTACAAAGCCTTTTGGGTGACAAAATATTTGGAATGCTTTTTTTCATTTCAAACCTAAATAGGACTAATTATATATTCATATCTGAATTTATCACTGTTACAGGACATTTTCACGGCAAAAACAACTGGTAGAACAGTGAAGTTGAGCCAATCTTAAAACATGCACGCTGCGTATAAAACTCAAAGTGAAAGGAAGAACAAAGATATTCTGACTGAATGTTGCGCAATGTGAGTCAATCATTAAATGGCAGATGAATGCAAATTAAACTGTCTTATACACCAAAGAGCAGGTGCGTCTAGTGCTTTACTATAGCACATGAAATGGGCTCGCTACAGGCATGCCTCTTTGGAATTGGGCCGACAAGCAGCTCATTTGAGGAACGCTAAAAAAGTGATTGTCCTTTCGCATCTCATATTCCATAGCTTGCAGCATCCTGACTAACCTCCAGATGAACATGGAATAATGGTAACAGAGAATTACTTCTAAATATCCATTCTCTAGATTAACTTTTTCACTGAAATCCATGTCCAATTTTAGCTATCGGCTCACTGCAGCCATTTTACCAAAAATTGTTTAAATTGCTTCATGATATGTATACAATATTTTTTTCAATTGGAAACACTATCTAGAACTTTATTGTTATATATTTTATTTTGCCAACACATTAACATACACTGCTATGCAAAAATTCAATGTATCTATACTTTGTGCATTGATGAAGCGATGTAAAGCTATGATCGCTACAAGGATCCTCTACAATGTTCCTTATTCTTACAAAACTATTACTTTCACCACCATCAGAGTCAGTGCTGATACTTTAAATATCTGTGTAATCACTAAAATCTGAATCAGCTATATCATCAACATATGTAATCATCTGTTTTCTAACTCTGCAGGTACTTACATAAAACTTGCACAAAAATCTTCGTTTTAAAGTTGGAAATTCCCTAACAAAAATTTAAAATTGCTTCGTGATTTAAGGCTAATTTTATAGATAAATCTTCGGACATCATTGTCAACACCATAAAAGTCCTAAAGTTCGTTGGTTATGTTGTCAACGGATAATAAAATTAAGCTACTACGCAATTGCAGGGAAATTGGCAAAAATGCGCATACGGCAGTCGACCATAAGTTTTGCATAAATACGCATATGACAGTAAAAAGGTTAAACTAGTCGTTTCCAAATCATTGGCTGTAGAAAACCAACAAATACCTTTAAAACATTATCCGCCACAGGACATCATTGGGTATAGAAATAGCTGGATATAGGCATAACATAGAATGGAAACATTATTGGAGCTAAACAAATCTATGTGTTTAGCTTCATGTGTGTTTGTATTTATGTATTTATGTGTTTGTATGTATGACCTATAGGTCATACATACAAACACACACGTATTAAAAGTAGAGTACCTTGACACGCATTCATCGTATATGAGTGCTACTAGTCGGCATGACGATAAGTGCTAACATGATCGTATGTGACGATTAGTACTAATATGATTGTATGTGGCGATTAGTGCTAATATGATTGTATGTGGCAATTAGTGCTAACATGATTGTATGTGACGATTAGTGCTAACATGATCGTATGTGGCGATTAGTGCTAATATGATTGTATGTGACGATTAGTGCTAACATGATTGTATGTGGCGATTAGTGCTAACAAGATCGTATGTGGCAATTAGTGCTAACATGATTGTATGTGGCGATTAGTGCTAACATGATCGCATGTGACGATTAGTGCTAACATGATCGTATGTGACGATTAGTGCTATCACAATCGTACATGATGACTAGTGCTAACACGATCGTATGTGATGACTAGTGCTATCACAGTCGTAATGACGACTATTGAAATTACCATTGTATATGACGACTAGCCCAAATCTGATTAAACTAAGAACATGCGTCTAACATAAATAACTGCACCATTTAATGTGATTGTGACGACTATAGGATTCAAATTACATAATATAACATTAACATTTAACATTCATAAAACAGGTAGTGCTTAGGATTGTTTAGAAGAAAGCTGTATTTTCTTTGAGATGTTTTATAAAGCACCGAAAAAGGCAAACAAAATTTGTTTAAGATATTTGTTGAAATCACATTGTTTACAAGCATAGGGAAAATAATACTTTAATTTAGCTGGAATATTAGCTGCCAAGGAGAGGGTTTCTACTAAACTGTAAGTGCAATATTAAATTACAGACCTTTGGCACACTTATAAAAACCAACTCTATGATTGGAGAAATTTATATAGACTTGGTGAGACACCTTGTGGACCACTATATGGACCCTGTGGACCACTATATGGACCATGTGGACCATTCTATGGACCCTGTGGACTACTATATTGACCCTGCGGACCACTCTACGGACCCTGGAGACCACTTTATGGACCCTGTGTGGGTCCATAGAATGGTCCACATATATGTGGACCAAATATATGGGTAACATATAAATAATATATATATTATTTATATATTACCCATATATTTATTTATATATATTTGGGTCCATATATTTACCCATAATGTGTGTATTATGGGTAAATATTATTCATTCTATAAATTCTATTCCTCAATACTACGAACACTCCTCATTTCTAACACTACACAAGAGTTGGTGCCTATAAGTAGCATCTCGATTCCAACAGAGCCTAGTTGCTAAACGGGCTGGAAGCTAGGCTTCCTTTACGTATGATAAAACTGCAAAAGTAACAGTGCATCTTTTATTTAGTCAATTATTTATCGTCCCTACATTTATGTCAGATCGTCCCTACAGTTATGTCAGATCATCCCTACAGTTATGTCAGATCGTCCCTACAGTTATGTCAGATCGCCCCTACAGTTATGTCAGTTCGTCCTTACAGTTATGTCAGATCGTCCCTACAGTTATGTCAGATCGTCCCTACAGTTATGTCAGATCGTCCCTACATTTATGTCAGATCGTCCCTACAGTTATGTCAGATCATCCCTACATTTATGTCAGATCGTCCCTACAGTTATGTCAGATCGTCCCTACATTTATGTCAGATCGTCCCTACAGTTATGTCAGATCGTCCCTACAGTTATGTCAGATCGTCCCCACACCCTGGTTATGTCAGATGATAACCAAATTAAACACATTACATTTAGTATTGAATGCAAATAGAAGCAACGCTAGCGATCAAAGGGTAAAGAATTATTACAATTTCCCTGCAGTAGGTGTAACTTATACACATGCTCTGTCAGTATTTCTTCTTTTTTGTAAATATAATAGTTTACACGATGCAATAAGTGCCACACGAGGTGCTGCCTCACCTTAACCGTTCAAAGCATTTCATGAAAATTTGCTGTACTAAAAATAGCCTTAGTAAAAACTACCGTAAGTCTTATGGTTCGACCAACGCTAAGTCATTTTCCTCTGGTAGAATATTATGTCAACCCGCAGCGACTTGTCTAATGTTTGATTAACCGAGTCTAGATAGAGACTAGCTTGATGAGGACACAACAAGGACGTTTCAAGCACTTGCAGCACCTGTCATTCATGAGAGCGCCTGCTCACATGCAAATTATCGCTGGATTAGATGATGGCGACAGACAGTGCAAGACAGCAAATTAAGACACGCAATAAGCACCGCATGGTTTTTCAGGTTTGTACATGAACAGCATTCAAGTTTCTACAGATAGATTCCCAAAACTACATTCTACATTAATTCAATTTCATTAATTCTACATTAAATAAATTTACAACTGCAAAACTATATATTCTGATTACTTATACTGTTAAAAATCTAATGAGTGCAATTCTATCACTTTTTAGTCAATCTAGACACAATTCAAGGGCACACAACTACAAGTATCACCAATTGTGGCATGTTTATAAAAAACTTTCTGATCGGAACTCTCTAGTTTTTTTGGGGGTTCGAACATCTCTTTGCAAATTGGTGGTCCAGAGAAAAGGAATTAGTTTTAGCATTTGGTAGACTAATCAACCAGTAGGAGACCTTTAACCGACCTCTTAAAATTTGAATTACAATGAAAACTGCTGGGTAAGTGGAGAGATTAAAATTTTTCTATGAAACTAGATTAGTTGGCCTCCTTAGAGTCTATTGATATACTATAGTCTATTGATATATAAATATCATCTGGATGAGAGACAAATATGTTGCGATAGCGAATTTGGTCTGAATTAGCCTATTAAATACTGTGTACCAAATATCTTGTCCGGCTCTGTAATTCTTTAGGTATGTGAAGTCCCTTGAAATCTTAAGTTTTCTGTCAAGTGAATCAGCTCTAAAGTAAACTAACTCTCCTGCTGGCATGTCTCCCCCATCGCCAAGGCAATATCTCATGGCAAGTGAAAAACACGTATATTATCACTTAAAGCTCCAAATCTATATTTCTGCTCCTTTTCAGCACCAATTCTACCAGAAATAACGAGCATCTTCCAAAGATGTAGATATCCCAAGCATGATGCTGTCACAGAACCTGACACTGACCTGGCAGCGCATGAGCTGATCAAAGAAGTTGTCGTCAGGGACGCCATCCCCCTGCCCCGCCTGCTCCGACAGCAAGTGGCTCATCACGTCCCGTCTGTTGCGCAAGCCAGGAAAATTGGCTCGCTGGTCGTTTATGCGTGATCCCTGCACGCCGGCTACTATGTCCATCAGCTGCTCCTTTTTTGTGTGATCTGTAAAGGGAGACAACAAACAGATACAAAAAACATTACAAGGTGTCAGATGACCTCACCGGAACACAAGCAGGACTTCATGTTTTTAAATATGAACTTGCACAGAATTTTAGTAAATCTTTTCAGCAAGTATCGACATTTTTCTGTCATATTTTCTATCATTTGGTTTCTGATGTTTAAGGTGATCTGACTGCCAGGATATGTTAATATTAAAATCGATGAAACTTGATTGTGATTAAAACGCCCAGATCAAGCAAGAGTGCGATTACGTCGTCTATAGTTGCAGACGGATCGACAGAATAGAGACACGTAATGCTCCAACATGAGCGCAATAGCTGATATCAACTACATTTGTATAGTAATCATAACAACTAGTGATGTCATTTCTCGTGTAGTGTCTTCCGAGCGTTCTTCCTTCTCAAGTTTTATTGATTTTAATATTGAAACATCCTGGCAGTCAGGTCACCTCAAACACAAAAAAAAACAATCTATAAATGATAGAAAAATGCTGGTATTTCTTGATGAAATGTACCAAAGTCCTAGCACAGGGGTCAGCAACCCGCGGCTCTTTCATCCCCTCGCTGCGGCTCTCTCTGACTTAGGATTTTTTTCCTTTTCCCTTTTTTCATCATATGCCAAGTGATTCATGAAAATATAGATGTTTTATTACTAGATTTTGTAATATAATTTAAAAAATTGTAATTATTGTGATAAATCAAACATTGTCGCTTGTTATGCGTCATTATTTATGCTCCAAAATTGCACCAGCCTGCACAACACTTCTTGAATTTTTTACCCCAGGTAGGCAAACTATGACGAATACTAAGAAAAGAAAAGTGAATGGAGAAAGTAGAACATTTAATCCTACGTGGGCTGATTCGTTGGCTTCTTCTGCTGATGAGACTGGTTCACCAGTTTGTTTAATATAATATAGTATATATATAATTTCACTAATATGTAATGAGAAATCTGCAAACAACCAAAAGTCAAATGTCGCAAGACACTTTCAAAATAAACATGCAGCCTTTTCCCAAAAATATCCAGAGGTAGATGAGACGTTTCAGAACTGATGCGTAAGACTACTTTGAACAAAAATCATTTCAAGAAGTGGGTGAAATCTGCAAATTCAACTACATATGCTAGTTTTGTCGCCGCTCAAGAAATAGTCAGGCATGGAAAGCCGTTCACCGATGGAGAATATATAAAATGATCACCTGTTAAGATTTCTGAGCATCTGTTCTCGAACATTAAAAATAAGACTGAAATTGTGGTCCAGGAGATGAAATCACATTAACCAAGTATAATAGCTTAATATTTTAATTAGCTATTTTGCATATATTCATATTTTGTCAATGTTTGAATAAACTGTCTTTTATTATTCAGATTGACAGCTTACTCACCGTACCCATCGAATCACAGCATATAGAAGAGACGTAGCATATTTGCTGCAGTTAGAATCTAAGTTTGGCGTTTTACTAAAAGAAAGACTGAATTAAACATGAAGTTGCAAATTTTCTTGAAAGCAACATTAAAAACAATGTAATGTTTTCACATTAAGTTCAAGTTATTTGCTTTTTTACCGCTTTTTGCAAGTGTAATTTTTTTCTCAGCAGTCAAACCATTATCATTAAATCATGCCACACCTTTTCCTTTTATGGTGTAAACATGGTATAAAAGCAATAAAAGCTAAACAAAAACGTTACGTGTAGTATTCAATTTTTTATTTATTTAAAATATCAAAGGGGGTTTGTGGCTACTACAGTTCATCTTTAAAGTTGGCTAAGCGAAAACAATTGTAATCAAGCTCCTTTCATTTTATTGTCTTTAGCAGGAGGCGCCAGATTTAAATCTAACCGAGAGTTACCAACAACGATGAAGAATTCAGTTACTTGGTGAAGCTTGGCGACAAAAACTGAAGAAAAATAATTGAATTTCAATTATTATTATTATTATCCTTGTTTCTATGGTTTGAACTGCCAATAAATTCACAGTTTTAACGATTCAGAGTTGCACTATATATAGAACTTTATGAAATTGGCGATGTATCCATCAAAACATAACTTGTTCAAGTAGACACACTTTTAGGTGACAGTCACTTTCTAATTCATATGTAGTCAACTGGGTGCACTAAAAATTAATTATTTTATCATCCTTGAGCAGCCCATCCTTGGCACGTAAATTTAAAACCAAAAAGTCAAGCAGAAAGAGTAGTGAGAAACTGTCGACAGTTTTCCTAGCAGAGACCCGGATGGTTGTGTGCAGAAATGTATTTTACCTCGACTGAGGAAAGCTTATCCAAGTACAGTCAAACATGGATAACTCGAACTTCACGGGACCGAGCGAAATTGTTAGAGTTATCAGAGCGTTCAAGTTATCAGAGCACTGTCACAAGTCCATGTATTTATTTATTTATTAGTAGATACATGTACAAACTATAATATAAATCAAAAGCATAAATGGCTAGTTTCAAATTAAATGCTTCTAATGTAAAGCTTAAAACTTTTTTATCATATAGTATAGATATTTTTTTATCACTTGAGATTGGTTTGTTATTTGAGGTGATGTTATCGCCAGGACGTTTTTTAGATTAAAATTGGCAAAACTTGATCGTTGTTGAAATGCTCAGAAGAAAAGACATCTTTTTCTTTGGAGCATTTTAATCAAGATCAATTTTGCAGATTTTTCTTGAAGTTTATGCGAAGGTTACCTCACTTTTCCTCGCTTCCGAAGGACCATCGCTAAGCGGATGTTTGGTAAAAACCAAATTTCACCAAACCTTTAGAAAAGTCGTTAACAAGAATATTTTACCGATGGTGGTAATAACGACGCCTATAAATTACGAAAATTTGAGGTTTACCTCTATGGCTTGGAATAAAGTGATTTTCTAAAGCGATAAACAACCGTTTCGGTAGCCGTTGGACAAAAAACTGTACGAGTTAACAGAGTTGAGGTCGAGTTATCTAAAGCAATTTATCATTACGTGGGAACGGACCAAAGAAACCGTTCGAGTTAACCATGTGTTCGAGCTATCCGAGGGCGAGTTTTCCATGTTTGACTGTATTCTTGATTCGGAACCATCAGCAGTGAGTGTTTCTATGATTTCAAATGTTGGCTCTCACAGCGATTGCTTTCGCACAAATTTATGTCTAGATGTCGAATGCGTTCGGATTTTACCGTTTCTATGATTCAAAGTGGAAGTAACTCCAAATCCCATGAAAATACATTGACATGGAAACACGTGAATGTGACATAGAAACACATAAAAACACAGTGACTATGACAAGTAGAGGGAACAGACAGACATGGAAGGGCTGCATGATAAAATATAACCGCATAAAACACAACCAGTTTCATCTACATGAATGTCGGCCCCTAAACCAGTAGAAATAGCCTGAGTGCTTACAAACTATGAAAAATAGCTGCTGTTCCAAAACAGTTTCGTAATGTTTCTAGACATTTATTAGGCTATCTGCAAACAATAAATATGGTAAACGATGTAAATGATAAATTTTAGTTACAGAAAAACAAAAGTTCCATTCTATAGTAATTTATACAGTAATCTGTTACATTGTAATACTGTAACAGTAAATACAGTATTGTATTTACTGTTACAGCAAGTATAATGCTGTATTTACTGTTACAGCAAGTATAATGCTGTATTTACTGTTACAGTAAGTACAGGAGTACTGTTACAATTTACCAGTGATATTCTGTTAAAGTGGCAGAATACACTAGTTCCATAGAAGACTCATTTCTCATTGAGCTTTTAGAAACAAACATCTATAATTCAGCTTTCCGTATTCTCATTTACCACAGAGGAAACAGCAGCACTGCCTGGTTGACTCGTCAGGAATGAGTTACAAGTGTCATGTGTTCATATCAATGCTCATGTGAAAGGAAAATGAGTGGGCAACTCTAAATCTATGTTCTGCATATTGGGACTTCATGAATCCTGCTATTTCAATTCTGATTCTGGCGAGCTTATTTAACAGATATGAACATGTTCAGATTTAAGTATAACATGGAGATTATGATAATTATAAAGAATAATGTGCAGATACTCCAACAGATGATAAGTTATGCATATTTTGATGCTTCTAGCATGAACATTCATGTCAAACAGCGCTCTATATAGGAATAAGTTTAATGAGATTTAATGAGGAGAATGGTAGAATGGAGAATGTTTGGAGAATTAGGAAAACCGTGTTGATTACGTGTTAGTAATGCATAGCTTTCAAATGAGCCTATTGGCCTGTTTAAAACTGACGCAGCAGTGATTGGCTGACATAGTTATACAAGATCTTGCATTCAATTTTGTTCATTTCCTGTAACCAAGTTGCATCCATAACCAGTCTTTTTGAATGATGATAACGGGGACATTCATCACACTTGCACCAGCTATATGACAGCTACTATAACATCAGGTCTCAAAACTAATCAGTTGGTTAAGCGCGGAGTTTTCTGGAGAATTAAAACATGTGTATTCTCACAGACACAGGAACGTAATCGCTTTATCAATGGAGTCAAAAGACTTATCGGTACACAAGATTTCTAACCATGACTTCAGTTATGTTCAGTTTTATTGGCTGATCTTAGGCCTACTTACATTTCAGTATATCTAGCCTGCCTCTACACTTACCTCAGAGAGTCGGCCCATTGAGAATTATTCCTAATCTACCTACGATTACCTAAAGAAGCACGTTTTTCATGAACTAAGACGCTTCCAAATTGACACGGAGTTCACTCCCCTTAAGCTAATGTAAAAATAATGAATTAATTTGAAAATAAGAGAAAAGTAAATTAAATTTTTTTCTTTGCACAATAGACCTTGCTATCAGACCAATAGACCTTGCTATCAGACCAATAGACCTTGCTATCAGACCAATATACCTTGCTATCAGACCAATATACCTTGCTATCAGAAAAAATTGATGTAAATTGACATGGAGGGTGTGTTCTCCTCTTTAGCTAATATGAAAGTACTGTAATCATCGACCTACATGTAAATATGAAAGTGCTGTAATCATCGACCTACATGTAAATATGAAAGTACTGTAATCATCGACCTACATGTAAATAGGAAAGTACTGTAATCATCGACCTACATGTAAATATGAAAGTACTGTAATCATCGACCTACATGTAAATATGAAAGTACTGTAATCATCGACCTACATGTAAATATGAAAGTACTGTAATCATGAACCTACATGTAAATATGAAAGTACTGTAATCATAGACCTACATGTAAATATGAAAGTACTGTAATCATCGACCTACATGTAAATATGAAAGTACTGTAATCATCGACCTACATGTAAATATGAAAGTACTGTAATCATGGACCTACATGTAATATGAAAGTGCTGTAATCATCGACCTACATGTAAATATGAAAGTACTGTAATCATCGACCTACATGTAAATAGGAAAGTACTGTAATCATCGACCTACATGTAAATATGAAAGTACTGTAATCATCGACCTACATGTAAATATGAAAGTATTGTAGTCATGGACCTACATGTAAATATGAAAGTACTGTAATCATCGACCTACATGTAATATGAAAGTACTGTAATCATCGACCTACATGTAAATATGAAAGTACTGTAATCATGGACCTACATGTAAATATGAAAGTACGGTAATCATGGACCTACATGTAAATATGAAAGTACTGTAATCATCGACCTACATGTAAATATGAAAGTACGGTAATCATGGACCTACATGTAAATATGAAAGTACTGTAATCATCGACCTACATGTAAATATGAAAGTACTGTAATCATCGACCTACATGTAAATAGGAAAGTACTGTAATTATCGACCTACATGTAAATATGAAAGTACTGTAATCATCGACCTACATGTAAATATGAAAGTACTGTAATCATCGACCTACATGTAAATATGAAAGTACTGTAATCATGAACCTACATGTAAATATGAAAGTACTGTAATCATGGACCTACATGTAATATGAAAGTACTGTAATCATCGACCTACATGTAATATGAAAGTACTGTAATCATCGACCTACATGTAAATATGAAAGTACTGTAATCATCGACCTACATGTAAATATGAAAGTACTGTAATCATGGACCTACATGTAAATATGAAAGTACTGTAATCATCGACCTACATGTAAATATGAACGTACTGTAATCATCGACCTACATGTAAATAGGAAAGTACTGTAATCATCGACCTACATGTAAATATGAAAGTACTGTAATCATCGACCTACATGTAAATATGAAAGTACTGTAATCATCGACCTACATGTAAATATGAAAGTACTGTAATCATGAACCTACATGTAAATATGAAAGTACTGTAATCATGGACGTACATGTAATATGAAAGTACTGTAATCATCGACCTACATGTAATATGAAAGTACTGTAATCATGGACCTACATGTAAATATGAAAGTACTGTAATCATCGACCTACATGTAAATATGAAAGTACTGTAATCATGGACCTACATGTAAATATGAAAGTACTGTAATCATGGACCTACATGTAAATATGAAAGTACTGTAATCATCGACCTACATGTAAATATGAAAGTACTGTAATCATCGACCTACATGTAAATATGAAAGTACGGTAATCATGGACCTACATGTAAATATGAAAGTACTGTAATCATCGACCTACATGTAAATATGAAAGTACTGTAATCATCGACCTACATGTAAATAGGAAAGTACTGTAATCATCGACCTACATGTAAATATGAAAGTACTGTAATCATCGACCTACATGTAAATATGAAAGTACTGCAATCATCGACCTACATGTAAATATGAAAGTACTGTAATCATGAACCTACATGTAAATATGAAAGTACTGTAATCATGGACCTACATGTAATATGAAAGTACTGTAATCATCGACCTACATGTAATATGAAAGTACTGTAATCATCGACCTACATGTAAATATGAAAGTACTGTAATCATGGACCTACATGTAAATATGAAAGTACTGTAATCATGGACCTACATGTAAATATGAAAGTACTGTAATCATCGACCTACATGTAAATATGAAAGTACTGTAATCATGAACCTACATGTAAATATGAAAGTACTGTAATCATGGACCTACATGTAATATGAAAGTACTGTAATCATCGACCTACATGTAATATGAAAGTACTGTAATCATCGACCTACATGTAAATATGAAAGTACTGTAATCATGAACCTACATGTAAATATGAAAGTACTGTAATCATGAACCTACATGTAAATATGAAAGTACTGTAATCATCGACCTACATGTAAATATGAAAGTACTGTAATCATGAACCTACATGTAAATATGAAAGTACTGTAATCATGGACCTACATGTAATATGAAAGTACTGTAATCATCGACCTACATGTAATATGAAAGTACTGTAATCATCGACCTACATGTAAATATGAAAGTACTGTAATCATGGACCTACATGTAAATATGAAAGTACTGTAATCATCGACCTACATGTAAATATGAAAGTACTGTAATCATCGACCTACATGTAAATATGAAAGTACTGTAATCATCGACCTACATGTAATATGAAAGTACTGTAGTCATGGACCTACATGTAAATATGAAAGTACTGTAATCATGGACCTACATGTAAATATGAAAGTGCTGTAATCATGGACCTACATGTAAATATGAAAGTACTGTAATCATCGACCTACGTGTAAATATGAAAGTACTGTAATCATGGACCTACATGTAAATATGAAAGTGCTGTAATCATGGACCTACATGTAAATATGAAAGTACTGTAATCATGGACCTACATGTAAATATGAAAGTACTGTAATCATCGAGCTACATGTAAATATGAAAGTACTGTAATCATCGACCTACATGTAAATATGAAAGTACTGTAATCATCGACCTACATGTAAATATGAAAGTACTGTAATCATCGACCTACATGTAAATATGAAAGTACTGTAATCATGGACCTACATGTAAATATGAAAGTACTGTAATCATGGACCTACATGTAAATATGAAAGTACTGTAATCATGGACCTACATGTAAATATGAAAGTACTGTAATCATGGACCCACATGTAAATATGAAAGTACTGTAATCATCGACCTACATGTAAATATGAAAGTACTGTAATCATCGACCTACATGTAAATATGAAAGTACTGTAATCATCGACCTACATGTAAATATGAAAGTACTGTAATCATCGACCTACATGTAAATATGAAAGTACGGTAATCATGGACCTACATGTAAATATGAAAGTACTGTAATCATCGACCTACATGTAAATATGAAAGTACTGTAATCATCGACCTACATGTAAATATGAAAGTACGGTAATCATGGACCTACATGTAAATATGAAAGTGCTGTAATCATCGACCTACATGTAATATGAAAGTGCTGTAATCATCGACCTACATGTAAATATGAAAGTACTGTAATCATCGACCTACATGTAATATGAAAGTACTGTAATCATCGACCAACATGTAAATATGAAAGTATTGTAATCATCGACCTACATGTAATATGAAAGTACTGTAATCATCGACCTACATGTAATATGAAGGTACTGTAATCATGGACCTACATGTAAATATGAAAGTACTGTAATCATGGACCTACATGTAATATGAAAGTACTGTAATCATCGACCTACATGTAAATATGAAAGTACTGTAATCATCGACCTACATGTAAATATGAAAGTACGGTAATCATCGACCTACATGTAATATGAAAGTACTGTAATCATCGACCTACATGTAAATATGAAAGTACTGTAATCATCGACCTACATGTAAATATGAAAGTACTGTAATCATCGACCTACATGTAAATATGAAAGTACGGTAATCATGGACCTACATGTAAATATGAAAGTGCTGTAATCATCGACCTACATGTAATATGAAAGTGCTGTAATCATCGACCTACATGTAAATATGAAAGTACTGTAATCATCGACCTACATGTAATATGAAAGTACTGTAATCATCGACCAACATGTAAATATGAAAGTATTGTAATCATCGACCTACATGTAATATGAAAGTACTGTAATCATCGACCTACATGTAATATGAAAGTACTGTAATCATCGACCTACATGTAAATATGAAAGTACTGTAATCATGGACCTACATGTAATATGAAAGTACTGTAATCATCGACCTACATGTAAATATGAAAGTACTGTAATCATCGACCTACATGTAAATATGAAAGTACGGTAATCATCGACCTACATGTAAATATGAAAGTACTGTAATCATCGACCTACATGTAATATGAAAGTACTGTAATCATCGACCTACATGTAATATGAAAGTGCTGTAATCATCGACCTACATGTAATATGAAAATGCTGTAATCATCGACCTACATGTAATATGAAAGTGCTGTAATCATCGACCAACATGTAAATTAAGTGAATGATAAAAAAGAGAAAAGTTGTCGACACAAACCAATAATATCAATTACTGTCAAATTAAAAACTTTAAACAAACAAACGAACACGGCTCGTACTACAGTGATGATTATAGGAGTCTCAATAAAGATGTTAATTCGTAATACTATAAAATATTATATATTATAATAATATATGCATATGATATACTGATATACAAGACACAAGAAGGTGTATACAAGAAGTATACAAGGAGATGTACGTTATGGGGATTTTACGTTATAAAAACAGTAAAATACATGTAAATCGCCTTATCCGTTCCCAGATTTTTTCAAACTCACTCCTTTAGCCATATCAAGGGGCAAAAAACTGGACCTGACCTTTCAATTTAATGACTGCGGAGTAACTGTAGTTTGGTTTGTATCGTCCACTTTTTTCCTTATCATTTTCACCCAGTCGGAGGTAATTTTACATTAATATAATAATAATAACAATAGGTTTAGGGGAGCGCTGACCTTCAATGTCAGTTTAAATCAACTTTTTCCTTTTTGTCACAGCAAGATCTACGCTACGATAACAAATTGTCAAAAATAAAGCAAAAAAACCTGTATTTTCACCTGTAATTGTCAAAAATAAGGCAAAAAACCTGCTTTTGTATTTACATAAAAAAGCAATGTCAGCAGGTCTATCTGTCTGAAGCCCGGCTAGACGGTCAAGATGAAACACCGTTTTTAACGAGACTCCAACTCGTGACATTAAGCATGGTAGACCAATGCTCTAACACGTGCCCTAACAATGCTCTAATCAAATGGATTATGAATTTTTGAAAGGAATGTTCTAGGAAAACTCACAAACCTCTGAATCGTGCAACAAGCTGACCCATGGCTGCTTTTTCCTACCGCAGTCTTGAATACTTGTGCACATATTTTGCACGCATCATCATAACACGCTCTACCATGTGGGGATAATAACCCAGTCAGACTATTATAATAATAGGCGACCTAAATTTAGTCTGTGACCCCAGCAATGTCACCAAGACAACTGCATATGACTTATTTGTTTCCTATTGCACAGTCTTTCCTGCGCTATGAACACAGGGAATCTATTACCAATAATGGTAATAGATTGGAATCATGATGAAAGATGAGCTTGCATATAATCTTTAGTAGATTTTATCAGAAAGTATCTGCATTTTCCTATTAATTGCGATTGTTTTTTACGTTTGAGGAGATCTGAATGCCAGAATCTTAAGATAAAATTGATTGCGATTAAAACCCTCAAATCAATCGAAAGTGAAAATATCATGTCTATAATTACAAAGAGACCAACACAATAGAGACCCGCAATGCTTCCACTTCACGGCAATGGCAGTGAATAGCCGATATCAACTATCGCAACGATAGCAACTAGCGACATGATTTTGCGTGCGTCTTTTTTCCAAGCGTCTTAATAGGGATCAAGTTTCATCAACTGGATGCACGCTATTTACCAATTCTGTGAGGAGTTGCCCCATTTGTAAGACGGAATGAACTTCTCTGGTCATCAAGTCGTCTCCCCTGAAACTTGGTGAGCATATCAAAAAAGCTATCCTCATCATTACTCGAATTTGGTGACATGACCGTCTTCTGCACCTACAAGGAATAACCAGAGACATGTACATGACCTGTTGGTGACATGACTGTCTTCTGCACCTACAAGGAATAACCAGAGACATGTACATGACCTGTTGGTGACCGTGTGTCCAGTGCTGACCAGTCAAGGGTGACCAGTCTTTAGTGGTAGGGTGCTGATATGATGTATTATGTAATATATTACAGAACATTCAACAATTTTCCATGTTGAAGACAAAAAAATATGGAGGACAGATGATATGATTTGGTTAGATCAAATCTTTACTAAAATCTAAACCGATACATAAGTAGTTAGTACAAAGATATAAGGAGGCAGCAAATGCAGGATTATGTTCCTATTTTCAAGAGGACTGGAGAACATATCTATTAATGGTCTATCTCAAGTGTCTATATCTGGTAGATTCGTTTTGTTTATATGCTTTTTTGCGTGATTTATTTTCATCAACAGAAGTAGTTAAACAAAAGAAAAAAGCTGGAGGAGTGATGAAGCCCGTAACACGCAATAGCATAGCTAGTTGAGGCGTTAGGCTTGTCGTCATCGTGTAATCGAGCAATTTTTATGGGTAATTAGGTTTTATTCACCTGTAAAAAGATGTAATTTAATTCGTTTCTTGAAACTGGTGACCTCTGCTTTGTATAGTATTAAGGAGTTGGTTTAAGAAAATGGCCCGTTGCTTTGATAATTAAATTACCGTAATTGTCACACCATGAAGCACTATTGAAAGTGTAACATTTTCTATAAAAAAAGAATGTGTACCCTTTAATACGGCCTTGTGTGTACACTGTGTTCAGAAATCTGTTGTGTCCCTCTGGTAAGTGCGCTACGGTCACCGCTCTGCCGACCATTTTCGCTGAAACATTGATAACTGCTGCTAAGCATACAGCTGAGGTGTGCTGCTACTTGTCTAGGAAACTCCTTAAAGATGTGGTTGCGTCAAAAAATTCAATTTAATGAAATTAAGACCCATAAAAGGCTAAAACATCAGCTACAATTTGATGCCATTTTTGTCTTTGTAGACCAACCCTGTCCAGAGATATATGCGTTTGAATGAGGCCCTCTTTTAAAAAGCTCACGTTCCAGCGGGTGCTTCTTTCGTGACGTCACAAGCAAGATATCTGAAATGAAACCACGAGCGATAAATATGAGGTCGCTTCGTTAGCCAATCATGAGCGCGAAATTTTTATATAGGCCGTAATGTTATCACTCGTAAAACGTGTTGTCTGTGATCTCGAAGATTCTCATCGTTAGAGAATTCATTCTCATTCGTTAGAGAATTCTCATCATTACTGATTCAATGCGTTTCAACAATTACTAAGTGGGTATACATAGTTTTAAAATGGCTTCAAGTTCGAGCGACTGCGACTCAAGAGTTATCTGAGCAACTTTTTTAGTAAAAGATTGGAGTAGACAGCCTATGGTCAAAGCTGACAGGCGTCAGCAGCGTTTTGCTGCAGAGGAAGACAGAATGGAGGTAAATTAACTGTACTAATACTAATTCCATGTACTAATTAATAAAATTAAAACTTTTTGCTATCACTAATCATCGTTTTATATTTTTTTATCGGTTCACCTAGCTACATTCGCTTCAAATTTTCTGAGGCATCTTTATCTAGTAAATTAGATTTATGATTTGACATTAGATGTTCACTTTTCACTTGTAGAAAGTGAAGAAAATCGATTGATCAATGCAAATCTTTAATTTCCAGAACCAAAGCTTCGAATCGTTGGCTTGGCGTACTTGTGCCTTTGTTAAACGTTTATTCGTTTTTAAAATTACACTCGCTATCTATTTAACTCCCAATTTGGAAGCTGTCAATAGATACGCTTTAGAATGACATATCTATGAATGACATATATTTATTGCATTTGTTTTACTGATTACAGAATGTTTATGTCGTCCCACTAGCCGAAGAAGCTTTGTCAGTGTGAAAACTGCCATAAAGGGGAAAGAGAGACTTGAATGTGTGCTGCATAAGCCATGATGTTTTGTTTGAGTTTGTTGCAGTAGATGAATTTGTCTTATTGTATCAGCTAATACTATGTGAGTGGCCACGACTTGATGAATATTTTTAATAAAAGCTTTATGCCGAGATGAAAATATTTTTGCTTGTAAAAATTGTATAATAAAATAATATTGTTGAAGATAATGCAAAACATGATTTGCAGAATATCGTAGTGAATTGGATATGGTATATGGATGTCCGCAGAACTGGAGAATGTGAGTTCAAATCCAGTTTGCAACAGACTTCTCATCCTTTAAACTCTATCCCTATCTATATTCTTTTCAAAGACGTGGCTTGCTTATTTCACTTCGGTAGTATTCGGTAAGGATACTACTAGTAAAAAACTAGTACGTAGATGGTGTAGGCAATGATATACAGCCCCGCCCCAAGGATAGGCGACAGACATAATGTGGGCGGGACTTATGGGAGGCTGTATATCGTTAGTATGGATAGCTGCAGAACTGTGCTGATACAAAGACCTCGTTCTACATAGTTGGCTTGACAGAATTACCGTAGACCGGTAGAATTGGTAGTCGGTACCCAAATGTTTACACAACATTTGGAGAATGTGAGTAGAACAAATTTTCAATTTTCGTTATTTGAGGCCTTTGAAACATTCATAATAATGCATCTGTAGCAGGATTTAAAATTTTATTCTAGCCAACATGAGCAAATACAAAATAAGATATATGCCAATAGAGCCGCGTAAGACTAGACTTCTATCGCAAATAGCCGATGTGAATACGAGAGATAGAGACAGGTTGTCTAACGCGTGACATCATTTTGGGCAAGTCTGGGCACGTTTTCGTGGCCTGAGCGTTTTTACGGCGATCAGATTTTTTCGGTTTTAATCTTCAAATATCTTGGCAATGCGATCGCGTAACACAACAAACATCATATCAACTGATAGAGAAAAAAAGTGCTTTCTTTTAAGATCAACTTAAATTTGACGCAACCACATCTTTAAAATGGCATCAATAAAGGGACAATGCTTATGAAGCGCAGTTTGAACTCGGGGCAGCGACGGGCAAGTTATACCATCCTATGAAAGTGGATTGTGAACGCATAAGCTAAAGTAAAACCAGCCTCTATTGTTAGAGCATTCGAGAAAGCCGGCATCAATTTTGACTCGCAACCAGTTGGCAACCATCTTACTTGAACAATGATTAAGAGGAACCTGGAATTTTGGACAGTGAAACTACACACTGTTTAATTCAGATATCGAAGATGTAAACCTTGAGGGGTTGTAGAAAAAGAGTGAATATTTCGTCAGTTGATTTAAGTCACTGGTTTTCTTTTGTTTTTCCATGTTTTGAAATGCTGCCTTATAATATGGTGTGCCCTATGGTATGGTGCACCCTTTGGTATGGTGTGCCCTATGGTATGGTGTGTCCTATGGTATGGTGTGCTCTATGGTATGGTGTGCTCTATGATATGGTGTGCTCTATGATATGGTGTGCCCTTTTAAAACAATTAAAAACTATAGTTTTTAGTAAACGTTCACCACAAAAGGTTTAACAAAAATATGATGCAAAAATGAAGCAAATAGTAGGGGTAACCGGGGCACCGTTGGCCAAAATTCACTTATTTCACCATAACTTGTGTGATAGTAATTACAACTTTCTGAAATTTAGACAGGCAATTCACATATATTTGATGTATTAAAACAGATATTTTCAAAAATCTAATACTGCTTTTGTTACCGGAAAAACAGATTACAAAAGTACCTGGCTAATGGCCAAAGCTGCCCCGCATCCGGGGCAGCTTTGGCCACCACTGGGGCACAAATGGCCATTCCCTGAACTGTTCAAAATTTCTAACTACTGTTGCATATATGTATTTTTTGATTATTCAAACATATCAAGGTAACTAATTATTGTATTTAAAACATAATATAATACTCTTTGAACTAAATTTTGACATTTTTCATAAAAAAATTTGTCCATTTGTCAAGGACTTGCCTTGACAAATGGATGTATTTCTCTGGGACCACCATGGTGTCACTTATAATAACTGTACTCCACTGTATGAGCAACTAGGTTGATCTGATGGTATAGGCTGTTCCAGAGATGGGATCTCACATGATGCTGCATCTGTGTTTGGATGATCAGTTACAAATGTGCCTAGAAACTCATCGTCAGCAAAAGCGTGTCTGTCAAATGGTGAAATTCCTGGACGTCTGAACCCTCATGTGATATTTGAGATAGTCATTGCTAGTGGGGATGATTTTCCTAAGAGGCTAGCAACATCATATATGTAGACAGTCTGTCCTCTGCGATTCAAGTGCTATGGGTTTACAGCATCATTTAAATAGCGTTTTAGAAGGCCATAAACGGTTATATCAAGTGATTGGAGTTTGTTTGTCAATGGGGAAGGAAGGTTAACATTACCACACCATTTTGCTTAGCAAATTCAATTGCTGCGAGGTGTAGGTGGCTGTCCTGGTTGTCAAGTAATGACAGGGCAGGTGGTTCTCCTGAGCATCGACTATGCTTGATGAAGTGCTGAGGCCACTGTTTGAAGATCTTGGCATTAATCCACTCTGAAGGGTTCGCCGCACCAATAGTTTCAGTTGGTGCTCTTGAAAGCATGGGGAAAAATAGAAATGGTGAAACACATCCTACAGAAGCATTTACTGCTCCGATCATAGTCACCAGAATTCCATGCTCAGCAGATATTACTTGGACAACTTGGCAAGCTTTTTGGTCAGTTAAATTCTTGTTCCACGGCATAAACTAGTAGCCTCTGGCTTGTGACATGAAATATTTGAATGCCTCTTCAAGAAACCACTCATCCAGTAATCGCCAGCACATTTGTTAGTGTCCCACTGCGGTGGGTGGGCCCTGTCATTTCTTTTAGCATATTCTTATGCTAGCTCACGCGCATGTTGCTTTGTTAGCCCATGATGGTGCGTTGACGACAGAAGCAGGTGATCCTGTAACTTTTCTTCTTGGTCTGCAGAGAAGACCTGTGTACTGACATTTGACTTCACAAATTTTGTGTTGTCAAGCCCATTTAGTTTAGCTTCATTAACATAGGTGTGTAGTGAGGACTTTGGTATGCCAAGATCTTTTGACACCTGCCTTACAAAAAGTCCACCTTCCAACACATTATTGACTGCAGTAAGCATTACATCCTCAGATGTCTATGTTGGTCTTTTGCTGGTATAAGTTCAAACCAAAGTGTCACACTCCAGAAAATAACAGTAAACCCTATCCTTTAAAATACAATAATAATGTAGAAATCTAGGCAATAAAATGCATTGTTATATCAGTTAAAGCATAAAATTCTCAGAGTTAAATAATATCAGACAAGTAATTTTATATCGGGGCACATTTGGCCATGGCCAAATGTGCCCCGAACTCTGTGGCCAAAGCTGCCCCATCAGCTCATAATTGACAAAATACTCACTCACAAATTACTAAGTGATTGGATATTGGCTTTGACTACTTGATTATATTAGCAACTAATGCCTACATTTTACCTAGTTAGCAAGCTGGTCTGCTATTTGCACTTCTTTAGAAAAAAACTTCCAACTAATGTCTTTCAAATGTACTTTAGGTCACTAAAACAATAATTTACTTACCACTTCCACATTACTTCACATATAGGTCCAAGATTACAATGGGTGATCTATTAGATCATTTCGTGTTTATTATGACAGAGAGAACAATTTCAATAATGTTTTTCTTAGTAAAACTAGGGTGGCCAAAGCTGCCCCATGGCCAAAGGTGCCCCGGTTACCCCTACATATTCCGCAAAATAGCTAGCAATAAAATAAGGCACAACTCGCCTTGCCCTTATAGGACAACTTGCCCTTACCCGACGACTCGCCCTTATTCTTTTGTGATGACTCCCCTTATTCTTATGTGACAACTCGCCCTTAAATATATGTGATGACTCGTCTTTACCTTTATAGGACTTTTCCTAATCCTGATGGAACAACTCATCCAACGACTCGCCCTCACATTTGCATGACAACTCGTTGCTATAGTGATGTGATAACTAGGCATTAGGACTTGTGACAATTCACCTCCACGCTTTTGTATTAATCTACCCTTACGCTTCTATGTTCTCATGGCAACTCGCTCACATTGTTTGGATGATTTTCAACATTGCTATCACTCTGTGTCATGCAAGAATAAAATGGCAGTAATCACAAGTGGTATTCCTTTACAAAGAAAGACAACTCACATGGTCGGGCCGAGATTTTATAGGAGTAATGTTGCCCGCTCCTCCATTCCGTTCTGAAGGTGGTCTACTTGGTCTGGGTGCATCTCCATTCGAGCTGAAAGAGAGAGTACAAGTAGGACCATCCAGACTCGGTAACAATTATTCCGCTGCTGATGTTCCTCTGAAAACTCTTGTACTTAACATGCCTGTTGATTCGTACTTAACATTTTGGTGTGGATTAGTTCGGATTTATCCTCCCAGGTGACTAGACACTTATTGTATGATCAAATACTTGTGCTTTAGTTGCTAATTATTTTTTGTATCGCTGTTTTGACAAACTCGTTTTTTACTCAGTTGTTAGACACCTCAAAAAGCTGCTAGACTTACTAAAATGCCTGAGACTTTTATGACAAGTAAGTGCAACTATTTGGAACTGAGTTTGACAACAATCCCTCGCTAGTTCGTGGTTTAAGCGTGTTACTAATTGAGAAAATTATTTTTAAAAAATACATTAAATAAAAAACTGTAAATATACATATATAGAATACCTAAATTTCATAAATTAAAAACATGTGACATCCTTCTTACAACGAACCCAGTTAATCATAAGTATGAATATTCAGGTCAGATGAAGTCCAAACTATGTTCATACTATGTAAGTCCATTCTCTGACTTAAATGACTCGGACTGAAGTTGAAATATAACTGAAAGTCAAAGTAACTTAAATTTACTTACTTAGTGTATAGAAAATAAATACAATATGTTTAGAGAGAAATTTAAGTGTTCTGGTCTTGAACTTTCACCCTTACATATACTTTTAAAAAACTAGTTTGTATTCCGTTGATTTTCACTTATTGCAGGGGAGACCGGTATTCATTAACCTCGAAAAGTGAAGGATTACTGTAGATTGATGTGGCATCTGTAGATCGTGAGTACAGTGACGAAAACCTTTACGTAGGTATGTTAGAGTGTCACAAGTTTAAACTGGTTTGACTAGTTTAAACTGGTTTGACTAGTTTAAACTGGTTTGACTAGTTTAAACTGGTTTGACTAGTTTAAACTGGTTTGACTAGTTTAAACTGGTTTGACGAAGCATCTGTAAATCATAAGTAGGAAGGATGAGTATTATTTTACGCATTGCAGGTGCATATGAAGTGCCAATTTTACCAAAAAACTGAAATTCAGTTTAAAATTTAAGGTTCAATTTACTATTATGATATGCTCAATTTTTATATCTATAAATTTATATAATATCAATATTACTAGTTAAATACAAAAGCAATATGCCTTGGTGAAAATAATAATCACCCATTAATGATTAATGGGTGATTATGATTAATTAATGAATAATGGTGCCCATTAATGATGTAGCGAGTCTACAGGTTTTAAATAACTTTACACGTTTACCTGACATTCAAGTCAGATACTCAATGTTTCACTTCAATTTATATCAATTTTCAAATCATTTATAACAATAACAAACTAATATTTCATAACATAAGAACCAAAATTGCGTTTCTATATTATTACACTACTTTACACATTATTACGATTTTTCTGGTCAACGTTTTGTTTAAGAAAGCAGCCGTCTTAGTCAATAATTATAGAGTGGAATAATCATTTTAAACCCGTTTGTTGAAAATGCAATTCATATGTCGAGCCTCTTATAAAACAGTTGGGAAGAATCAATACAATTTGACTAATTCATGACATCAAATACAGTCATGTGCAACATTATAGTCTCTTATAAATCTAATTCTTCTAATTCATTTAATGAATTTGAAGTTGCCTGCTCATGCTGTACACACGGAGTTATCATATCACTTTCTGCCACAATAGGCATGTCCTTAGTAACCTTAGTAACCTTCTAGATAAGTACACCACGTACCTGCTGCCGATAGACGACGGAGCCCGTGGTACTCCAGCTCCCAAGGTCTCCAATCGATCCACGCTGCTTCTCTTACTTGAGGATGAATCTGTGTGATAATTTCATAATATAAGAGGTCTGACAAGATCATTCTAGAATGATCAACTTGAATTTTAACTTGGCTATCTTCTTCTCCCAGTCACTTAATGATATAATCATATGAAGATAAGTACAAATACAACTGCTTCGCATCAGGAATTTTGAATTGTTGAATTTAACTTCAATGAATTTAACTCACTAAACACAAACTTGAAGCTAAGTTTTAGTCTTTCACTAAACTTACTGGAATTAATTTTTTGTCATCTTAATTTTTTACTATCCGTTTCCAGTTGGAGGGTTTTTGTCTGGCTACTACTCCATAACTTTTAGCCAACCTTTTGTCTGGCTACTACTCCATAACTTTTAGCCAACCTTTTGTCTGGCTACTCTATTACTTTTAACCAACCTTTTGTCTGGCTACTCTATTACTTTTAGCCAACCTTTTAAAAACATCGAGCCGATTCGAATAGAACGACCGAGCGATGCTGTTCTTAAAAGCGACCTCTTCCATACTTGGTCACATAGTGGCCATCGAAAGCCGGCTCATACGCTCTCAAATTTAAATGAAGAGGACGAGACTTAGGCTATAGATCCCTCCAACATTACAACAGTTGATAAGATGTCAACTGTCAGAGTGACAGTTCTGACAGTTGATAAGATGTCAACTGTCAGAGTGAAAGCTCTGACAACGGAACCCAGTGAGCTGTACCAAAGCTGCTCATACGCCGACACCATTAAAGTAGTGTGACCTTTGATCCGTTAGACCTTGAAGGTCAAACTGATCAAAGGTCACATTACTTTAATGATGTCGGCGTATGAGCAGCAGTTTGACCTTGAAGGTCAAACTGATTTTGATTTGTGACTTTTTGAAATATCGGTTCATATGAATTCTTAATTTAGTAATATAATTTTATTTGAACTCGACTTTCACTGAGCAGTAAAATCAAAGTTAAAGTACAAAACAAAGCTTTGCAATGTTAACAATGTTAACAAATGTTAACATTTGTTAACAATGTTAACAAATGTTAACATTTGTTAACAAATGTTAACAAATGTTAACATTTGTTAGCAATTAATTCTATTAATGGCTAACAATTGTTAGCATTGCAATTGCATTAAATCCAATTATTGCAAATTTTAATTGTTAACATTTGCTGACAATTGTTAACAACTGATAGCAATGTTAACAATTAACATTGCATTGCTCTGTGAAATACTAAAAGTATCGACGATGATTATTCTTGATGAATCCGGAATTCATATCTGCAGACATCCAAGCTGGTATTTGTTGTAATATTAATGCTTTTTTATCTTTACGAAACTAGGATAAAACTTCAACATAGAATTATCGAATGACTTGACGCATTCCTAGCAATACACACAATAAAAAATAGATAAAAATATATCAATGACATGATAAACAGCATAAATTTCAGTTTGTCATGAAAATCAAACTTATATAAAAAAAATCATAAACATTGAAAAAATCGTTTGAATGGAAAAAATCAATTTAAACCAAACTTTTTTCAAAAAAATCATGACTTTGTAATCTGGAAACATCTGCACATGTAAACTAGACAATACCGACCTGTGTGAGGGGAGCCACCCATAGCCATCCGAAGGTCTCTCAAATTGTTTGTAGCAGCGACTCTGCCCGCCTCATCTCGGATCTCCTTGGATACCTCAAGATGCCATTGGGCAAACTGAAGGGCCTTTGAGTGGTTACCGAGAGCTGTATGGGCATTGCTAAGGCTCCAGTAAGCTCGACCCTGTTTGACAGATAAAGACAAGTGCTTTATGTCAAATAAATATATTTCTCAAAGTATGTCCGTATGTGAATTTGTACGCATTATGGCTATAGATATACCTATAACGCACGCTGATTATTTTTCCAATGCAGCCAAGCGTTACGATGCCTCTGTTAAAAAATATTTTTCGTAAGGTTCAATCACTATATCTGAGGTCAAGGCTAAATCTTTCCGCGCTGACAATTACGCTGTCTCCGTGGGAAGAGTCGCCGTAGAATAGGAGTGTCTCCGTATTCAAAATTTTGATGGATAGCTTCTGGTGGCACAGTAACCCTTGTTATACACGCACTTCTATGCAAGAATAGTTACTACTAATTCTACATATTCAGGATTTTATTTTGTTTGTATCATTACTGTAGCAAAACCCATTTAGTTTAGCTATTACTTGCAAGCTATTTCCCATTTACATCTTAGCCTTTTTACAGACTTTTTTAATTTATTTGACCTGCACGAAACATGTTCCTCATGATATGAGGAAATATGAGTTTAAAAGTTGTTTGACAACTTTTGCAGTTGCTTTTATTTTCTCTCTTAATTTATTTCAACTATTTTTCAACTTGAAATTTTCAATTTTTTTTCTTGATAGTTGTTAAGTTAGAGTGGCAAATGTTGTTATATGAAAATTTTGTCTCATGCAAAAACAAATCCCAGGAGTTAAGATCACTAATTGTGTCCTGCACAGACACGCTCTTGTACTAAAAATGTTGCCTCAGGAACTGAAAAAAACATTTGAGTCATGCGTAACAATTGTTAGTATAACTCAGAGTCGTACTATCGTAACTAGTCGTACTATCAATCACCGACTGTTACGATCTTTCTGTGAAGAAATGAGAAATAGACACTGTGCTCTTGTATCAGGATGGAGAAGTAAGAAAGCTGTCACATGGCAAAGTTCTACTTCACGTGTTCGAACTTCGACAAGATATCAAGCAGTTTTATATTGATCGTGGAACAGACTTGGCAGAGCTGTCTGAGACTCTGCAGTTTGTACAGCAGCTGACTTATTTGGTTGATATTTTTACACACGAACTTAATATCTCATTGAAAAGAAGCAGAATCTAACATGAATGGTTGGTAGTGAAAAACTGATTGCATTCAAAGGAATGCTTGCGTTGTGGAAAAGGTAATCTCCGAAAATTTTCATCACCGGATAGCACAGTTGCTGAAAGTGGGCTGCTGAACCCGGTTGTTGCTTCTGAAATAACATAAGACCTCCTACATTTCCATAATCACAAAATTTTCATGCTTGATCATTTTATTCCTTTAAAATCATTTATGATTATTTATTATTTTATATATACAGTCAAACATGGATAACTCGTCCACGGATAGCTCGAACACATGGTTAATTTGAACATTTCCTTTGGTCCGTTCCCACGTAATGATAAATTGCTATAGATAACTCGAACTCAACACTGTTAATTCGAACTGTTTTTTGCCCAACGGCTACCGAAACGGTTGTTATCGCTTTAGAAAATCACTTTATTCAAAGCCATAGAGGTAAACTTCATCTTTTCGTAATTCATAAGCGTCGTTATTACCACCATCGGCAAAATATTTTTGTCAACGACTTTTCTAAAGGTTTGGTAAAATTTGATTTATACTGCGATACGATGAGTAGCACGGGCTAGCCGGGTCACGCGCGCAAGGATTTTCGCCACGCACATACAAAACAAAAATCGCATGTTGTTTTTGTTTTGTATGTGCGTGGCGAAAATCTTTGAGTGCGTGACCCGGCTAGTCCGTGATGAATAGTTTTCCGACGTTGATTCCGTGTTGAATCAACGTCGGAATGTTGAATGTTTAAAACGTCTTAAAAATTGTTGTAATTAAACTTTAACGTTGTCTGAGCTACAAAAAACTATTCATCGTTTGACCTAAACGCAGAATACGTGTGTACATTCAATAAGTATCTATTAAAAAACGTGAGTGATATAGAATGTACGTAAAACCTCGTAAAACTTCTAATTGAACTGCCTCGGAGTGTTGTTCTTAACGAATCCCAGGTAAAGTAAGATAATCTTTGCATAAACTTCAAGAAAAAACGGCAAAATTGATCGTGGGTAAAACCCCAAAAGAAAAAAATGTCTTTTCTTTTGAGCATTTCAACAACGATCAAGTTTTGCCAATGTCAATCTGAAAAACGTCCTGGCAATAACATCACCTCAAACAACAAACCAATCTCAAGTAATAGAAAAATCTCTATACTTTTTCATAAAAACGTTTTAAACTTTACATTAGAAGCATTTAATTTGAATAAAGCCATTTGTGCTTTTGATTTATATTATAGTTTGTCCCTTGAAGTTCGAGTTATCCATGTTTGACTGTATGTTATTTCATATATATCTTATTTTTATTTTATTCATTATTTTAACAAAACCAACAACGTGTAATAAAGTGTAGAAGCATCTGACCTCACTTGGGAACTACCATTACCTAGATTGATTAGCAATCAATCTGATTGACAACCGCTCAGAATCTTCCAGAACCCATCATCATACTCAACTTTACATTGAAAACGTGTCTAAAGCACATCAAATAAAAATTGCATGATCATCTACCTGTCCCAATCTATCCTGAAGTTCTTGGGCTATATGTAGGTGCTTGAGATGATAATCAATGGCCTGGCCATAGTCCCGGAGCAGGGTGGCTGAATTACCCAGACTGTAACAGGCTTGGGCCTCTAAGGCTAGATCTCCGAGCTGTTTAGACAGTTGCAAGGCTTTTCTGTAAAATCACATAATTTGGTATTATATATAAAAAATATATATATATTTGGTACAGTACGGTATTTTGAAACTCTTCCTAACAGAGCCAAGCAAACGAAATAGCAATATATGTATACAGTACATAAAAATACAAACACAAATAGCAATATATGTATACAGTACATAAAATACAAACACAAATAACAATATATGTATACAGTACATAAAAATACAAGCACAAATAGCAATATATGTATACAGTACATAAAATACACACACAAATAGCAATATATGTATACAGTACATAAAATACAAACACAAATAGCAATATATGTATACAGTACATAAAAACACAAACACAAATAGCAATATATGTATACAGTACATATAATACAAACACAAATAGCAATATATGTATACAGTACATAAAATACAAACACAAATAGCAATATATGTATACAGTACATAAAAATACAAACACAAATAGCAATATATGTATACAGTACATAGAAATACAAACACAAATAGCAATATATGTATACAGTACATAAAATACCAACACAAATAGCAATATATGTATACAGTACATAAAAATACAAACACAAATAGCAATATATGTATACAGTACATAAAATACCAACACAAATAGCAATATATGTATACAGTACATAAAATACAAACACAAATAGCAATATATGTATACAGTACATAAAATATCAACACAAATAGCAATATATGTATACAGTACATAAAAATACAAACACAAATAGCAATATATGTATATAGTACATAAAAATACAAACACAAATAGCAATGTATGTATACAGTACATATAATGCACACACTTGTAAATTCCATCAGAAAGTATCAGTATTTTTCTATAATTTGTGATTGTTGTTGATGTTTGAGGTGATCTGATCACCAGAATGTTTCAAGATTAAAATTGACAAAAGTTGATCACGATTAAAACACCAAAAGAGAAATATGTGTGGAATGACATCACTAGTTTCTATCGTTGCGATACTTGATATCGGCCGTTGTATTCAAGTTAAAAATGTGTCGTGTCTCTATTCCGTCGGTCTCTTTGCAATTACAGTCATACTTCGACTTACGAGCTTAATGCATTCCGAGACTGAGCTCGTATGTCAATTTACTCGTATGTTGGTGCAATTTATTTATATATAGAACAATTAAATATGTATTGATTGGTTTCCATACTCTAAAAATGCAAATAAAACACTCAAAACAAGATACTGTAACAGAAAGAACATGTTGGTTATTGTCCTAACTTTTCGTATGATTTCAAAAAGAAACAAATAAAAAATAATGCAAGGAAATGTGATAAATTAAAATGTAAAATTAAATACATACAGCAGGGAGGGAGATATAAGTTATTCTTCATTACAACAGTTGACTTTGATAAATTTGAATTTTATCAAAGTCTTAAAAGACAAACTTAGAAGCAAATCTAAAAGCAAACTTTCATTTTTAACTTAACGTAATTAAAATTTCTTCGGCGTTCAAAGTTTGAAGTTTCTCGCTGGTTAGCCAATTTTTCCATTGTTTCGCTTTCACGACTAGCCGGCCGTTTTAAGATGAACCTATCTAAGGACGTTGGCCTTTGTCGCCCTTTCAACATGTTGCGATTAGGACAAACACAGGTGTCGTCACAAAGGTTTTATGCACGACCACTAGCCAACTTGTCCGAATGTCTATTTTTATAGTTTTGATAGATAGCACCGGCCTTTTCAAATAGCATCATTTCAGTTACGCTGTCACCGGCCAATTGTTAATCTTTTATCCAATGCCTGAGCAGTCTCTCCATCAGCGGTCGTGAAGATCGCTGCGCCGTTTAGAAACTATGGTTAGTCATTTTGCGAGCTAAATGCACTGAATATAATCCTTCTGTTTGATAATTGTGGGTGTATTTCTGTCATATTGCTGAGCTAGCTCAATCACGCTTACACATTTCGCATATTTTTTCAATAACTTCCCGTTTAATATCAATTGTTATCATTTGCTTTTTCTTTGCATTATTTTTCATTTTACTGACAAACTTTCGGTCTACGAGCAGTAGTTTTAATTCACATAATTCTGCACTAAAAAGCGCGCACAAAAACATGGTACAAAAGTATAACCTGAGCAGTTGAAAAATACAGATTGATGCTGTTGTCATAAAACACCTCCGGCATACTTGGCAACTGACTCACGTGCTCTTATCTCAAACATGGCTCGTATATTAGTGCTAAAACTTGCTCAAGTTTCTCGTACGTTGGAGCACTCGTAAGTTGAAGTATTACTGTATAGACATAATAATCACACGTTCGTTCGATCTGAATGTCTTAATCGCGATCAAGTTTTACCGATTTTAATTTTGAACATCCTGGCGATCAGATCACTTCAAACATGCAAAAAAAAGTTGCATATGATAAAAAAACCATACCTTCCGATAAAATATACAGAAACTGTATGTAAGTTCACTTTGACAAGCCCCGCCATACGGCGATTTCATCTTACGATCTCAGCCCCAGAATGGATGGCGTATTCCGCAGTTCTGCTGCATTCAAAACAAGCATTAATAAACTCATAGATTAGACTCACTTGTAATAGTCGATGGCGAGCTCGAACTCTCCAAGGAAGATGTGAGAGTTACCAAGATTGCTGTAGGCGCGCCTCTCGGCTGCAGTATCACCAAACTCTTTCCCTATTGCCAGCCGCTGTAACAAACCGAATTAAACTTTTGTGGAAATATGATCTAGGAATATATGTACAGTAGACATTCACACAAATTTGCATGAACCGTAGACACTCCTATAATTCCGGATAACGTAAAATTTTATGTGAATTTTTTTCTTGCAACTGTGTAGAAAAGTCCATATAACATGTGCAAAGTCGAGCGAGTTCCCAAATTTGATTTGAATGGTGATCTATTTCGCCAAACTTGCAAGAGATAAAACGGCGTGTGTATTGCGTTATATCTATTATATATACAACTTTCGCAACAATCTAGTTCGTCCGATGTGTCAACACAACAGAGAACAGCTAGCGGCGGAATTGTTCATAAATACAAAGGCGATCGGTTGGTGCAGCGTCAGTCTACCAATCTGAATGTCACAATTTGGAGTATCATCAGTGGTTACTTTTCATTTTAACCATGACCCTCTAGATACAGATAGACGACAAACAGGTAGTACTGCTTGTTTACAGTAAGAATATTTTGCTATTTCGCTCAATTGTAGACGCAAAATATTTGTTATTAAATTTAATCTGCAGAATGAACTTTGCTATTTAGAAAAAAATAAGCAAATCGTTGTGAATGAATGTCGAGGATGTGCACTCCCCATCAACTTATCTTCAAATTACTGCAAACATGGTCGATATAATCCTGTAAGATTGGTCATAAAAAAAAGTTGTCGATACCAGTCAATGGTACTGCAGTTACGGTACGGCCAACAAATTAAAAAAGTTAAGTCAAGTTTTTCCTTTTTGTTGGTGAGTTTGGAAAGATCTTGGAACGGATTAGGCAAATTACATGTATTTTAAGGTGCTTATAACGTAAAATCCCTAAAATGTATATGTGACTGGAATGGATTATTCACGTTGTAGGAATGCCTTCTGTGTAATGATATATATACAGTCAAACATGGATAACTCGCCCACGGATAGCTCGAACACATGGTTAATTCGAACGGTTTCTTTGGTCCGTTCCAACGTAATGATAAATTGCTATAGATAACTCGAACACTGTTAACTCGAACTGTTTTTTGCCCAACGGCAACCGAAACAGTTGTTATCGCTTTAAAAAATCCCTTTATTCCAAGCCATAGAGGTAAACCTCAACTTTTCGTAATTCATAAGCGTCGTTATTACCACCATCGGCAAAATATTTTTGTCAACAACTTTTCTAAAGGTTTGGTGAAATTTGATTTATACCAAACATCCGCTTAGCGATCGCCCTTCGGAAACAAGGTAAAGTTTGTGAATATTATTTATTGAGGTTTTCATGAGAAAATAGTGTTCTGTTGACCTCATAGTTAAAAGTGAGGTAATCTTTGCATAAACTTCAGAAAAAATCGGCAAAATTGATCGTGGGTAAAACACTCAAAAGAAAAAGATGTCTTTTCTTTTGAGCATTTCAACAACGATCAAGTTTTGCCAATGTCAATCTAAAAAACGTCCTGGCATAACATCACCTCAAACAACAAACCAATCTCAAGTGATAGAAAAATCTCTATACTTTTTGATAAAAAACGTTTTAAACTTTACATTAGAAGCATTTAATTTGAAACAAGCCATTTGTGCTTTTGATTTATATTATAGTTTGTACATGTACATGCATCTACTAATAAATAAGTAAATACATGGACTTGTGACAGTGCTCTGATAACTTGAACGCTCTGATAATTCGAACACTCTCGCTCGGTCCCGTGAAGTTCGAGTTATCCATGTTTGACTGTATAATATAATGATCTTGAAATATATACATATTTGAAGTTGCCTGAAAATGTTGTACGTACGGAGTTATCATATCATTTTCTGTAACAGTGACCTTTGTAACATTCTTGTGTCAGGTTAGATGTGAATAGATAAGAGATAATTAAATGGCATGTGAAGTTTTGTATGAAGACCTAACAACTTCGTACTTCATCCATAAAATAACATTTTAGATATTTCCGTACTTTAGATATTTTCTGGTATTCTTCTTACAGAAATCTAGACTGCGACGTGTGTAGGATCAGGTATTCCAACTTACCACACTTACCCTAATTTACCACACTCACACTTACCATTGAACTTACCACACCAATCCCACCTTGAAATCTTTGAACATTTTGCCTTATCCCACCTTGCTTGCTCACTTTTGTATTTGTGTTTAAAGGTTTCTAAATAATGCATACATTATGCCCAGAATATTTGTATTTATGTGAAAAACATCATTTTCTATTTTGCGACATCAACACACTACATCCACCATCGCATTTTCCAGTTTATGAAACCTCTGTTACTACAACCTTCGATTCACTACCTCGACTCTTCCGCAATACTATTAGATTATCAACTTTTGAAACGCTTGCCATTCTGAAATTGCCATTTGAAACTCGATTCCAGATTCCTGCTGTTTTATTTTTATTCTTTCTTATGGAACTAACAGCACCATTTCAGATTATGATTAGCAATGATTAACAGCACCATTTCAGATTATGATTAGCAATGATTAACAGTACCAATAAACAGTTATACATGCACACATCTACATCTACAAAAAGCTTTATAAACAAAAATTATCATACATCAAAGAACAGCCATGAAGTTATCAATAGATGTAACAAGTTTGTAAAATCAAAATATATATAATAATAAAACTAGCAGCAGCAATAGAGTTATTCTCACCTGTTTATGAAAGTTTATAGCCTCAGTGAAGTTTCCGAGAAGATAAAAGGTGTTTCCGAGATTGCCAGCGGCCCTTCCCTCAGCCGCCCTGTCACCCAGCTCTTGGACGAGGTCAAGGTTGGTCATATAATGATCGAGAGCCTTGAGCAATGCATCCTTAACTGGTTCTGGGAACTCACCAGGATCGTGTGAACCTGAGATAGTCAATAAGTTTTGACTAAGGAAGGATAACTCCGAGTGTGACTTCAAGATGAACTTACACAGAATTCAAGTAGTGTTTTTTCAGAAATGATCGGTATTTGTCTATAATTAGCGATAGTTTTTCATGTTGGAGGTGATCTGATTACTAAGATGCTTCAAAGTTAAAATTCAAAAAACTTGATTGTGGTTAAAACACTCATATTTAGGGAAAGTACAATTTATAACATCTATAGTTGCAAAGAGACCGACAGAATAAAGATGTCTAATGCTGTAACTCGACTGCAATAACTGATATCAACTAGTGACATCATTTCCTGTGTATTTTTCTTCTGAGCATTTTAAGCCCGCTCCCTTTGTCCATTTTAAACTTGAAACACTTCGGAAGTCAGATAATCTCAAACATCAAAAATAATCGGAAATGATAGAAAAATACCAATAATTTCTGATAAATTAGAATAAATTTTTGTTCAAGTTCACCTTTAATAGTAAAGTGTAGAAACGACGGCACAAAGGAAAATGGTAAGTCGACTGTACTAGATATTAAATGGTATGTCGACTGTACTAGATATTAAAAGGTAAGTCAACTGTACTAGTTATTAAATGGTAAGTCGACTGTACTAGATATTAAATGGTAAGTCGACTGTACTAGATATTAAATGGTAAGTCGACTGTACTAGATATTAAATGGTAAGTCGACTGTACTAGATATTAAATAGTAAGTCGACTGTACTAGATGTTAAATGGTAAGTCGACTGTGATAGATATTAAATGGTAAGTCGACTGTACTAGATATTAAATGGTAAGTCGACTGTACTAGATATTAAATGGTAAGTCGACTGTACTAGATATTAAATGGTAAGTCAACTGTACTAGTTATTAAATGGTAAGTCAACTGTACTAGATATTAAATGGTAAGTCGACTGTACTAGATATTAAATGGTTAGTCGACTTTACTAGATATTAAATGGTAAGTCGACTGTACTAGTTATTAAATGGCAAGTCGACTGTACTAGTTATTAAATGGTAAGTCGACTGTACTAGATATTAAATGGTATGTCGGCTGTACCAGATATTAAATGGTAAGTCGACTGTACTAGATATTAAATGGTAAGTTGACTGTACTAGATATTAAATGGTAAGTCGACTGTACTAGTTATTAAATGGTAAGTCGACTGTACTAGATATTAAATGGTAAGTCAACTGTACTAGATATTAAATGGTAAGTCGACTGTACTAGTTATTAAATGGTAAATCGACTGTGATAGGTATTACATGGTAAGTCGACTGTACTAGATATTACATGGTAAGTCGACTGTACTAGATATTAAATGGTATGCAATGAACTGATGCCAACGATGAACTGATGTCAGCGATGAACTGATGTCTGCGATGAACTGATGTCAACGATGAACTGATGTCAGCAATGAACGCTAGCGTATTCGTGTGCTTCATATTTACTCCCTATATTTACTACCATTATTGCCTAGTTGATCATCAGCAAGGATGTTTCTCAACGAAACACATAAAATAGTTTATCTTATAATAAAAATTCAGCCGCTCAAAAATAATACAATAAAACAATACGCCTTTCAAAATACGAATTATAAAAATAGGATTACTAATGAAAAAAAGAAAATGTGCATTACATAACACTGTCATAATGCAAGCTTGTTTGCATAAATATCTAAGACAAAAGAACACAGCATCTGACAGTGCAGATGCTTGGAAAGCCAGCAGTGTCAGTTGATCCACAATATCAACTTCATACTAATGGGTAGCTACAGTTCACATGCAATTTCAAGTTTTTTGAAGAACTGGCCTTCGCAGTATGCATAAGTTGCTGGATTTCAGGTAATGGGTCATGGAAGTAAATGCGCAGTAGAATAACAATTTGCAGTAGCGGTAAATGTCTGCTTGCATTGGAAAGTTGTATTGCACTGCAAAGATAACTGCAAACCACACTGCAATGACGCAGTGCAGTTCCATTTGGTAATGATTTTAAAGAACGTCTGGGAAATAAAAGGGAAGGATAACTCTCAATTACAACAACCTACTTGACAACAATATGTGAGGCACATTTGGAACAGTTTTGCATTGCTTGAGTCTCACTATGTTGGCCCAAGTGCAATCTTTGTTCATTTAACAGTTCTTAAAAACAGCAACAACTCTTTTTATGACGAACAAAAATATTTCTTAGTGCTGGATAACGATTCAAGTGCATTCGATTTTTCGATAGTTGTTCTCTCTCGGTTCATCGATTCAGAAGAAGACAACTGCCTATGAACCGAATTTTACATCACGATTCGATTCAGTGTTTGCGCATGCCCACGCAGCAGTTTCCTAAGCAAATTTTCGCGAGAGCATCGATCGGTCAGCAAATGAGTTTTGAGTTATTTTTTCATCCAAATTGTAGCGATAGTCTTGACTCTTGCCAAATAAACTCATGTGATGTTTTGTAGTTAAGAGACTTATATTTGTAATATCTTATTATGGTATTAATCTTCATTGATTGTATTTGTCCTGAGTATATTGTAATTTTTTATTTATATTTATTCAATTGTTTTTAAATTACGTAATCAATTTGATGTTGATTCATTAAATTTTAAAGAGGATAAAATTTTTCAAATTGTATTGGTTAATTAATATTAATGTAATTAAAATTTTCACCATTACTTAAACGTTTTTTTGCAAATATTAGTTTACTATTTATTAATAAATATACAAATCTCGGTTCGATGCGGTTCATAATGCCGTAAAATAATATGAGTAAACCGAAGTAAGAATTGAAGATTCGGTTTCATTCAGTTTACAGGAGAAAACAACTCTGAAATTGAATGCATAGTGCGGGTAGACATCGAACAGCTCTAATATTTCTTTAAATATCGCCTTGACTAACACACCACCAACGCAGGTATCAATAAAAATAGTGAATACATTGAACATCCGAAGTGCACTTTTTGCCGGAATAGCCGTGTCAACGTCTTCAGTACAATGTGCACCGAGTAATGAGGACTTATACACCCCGCTGGTTACTGACTAGCTAATTTACTGCCAGACAAAGGCGTGATGGTCATTAGCCTTCTGAGCATCATGTCCATTTCCTATTACACGGCTCGATGAAGTTCAAGTGGACAAGATATTACAGCTGCCGATGGCATACATAGCAAGCATACGCATTCATGTAAACCAACACAGTTTAACTATGTATGAGTTTTTGTACGTACATGAAATGTTTATAGCTTGTAGTTTTATAGCTTGTAATTTTATAGCTTGTAGTTTTATAGCTTGTAGTTTTATAGCTTGTAGTTTTATAGCTTTTAGTCTGCTTGATCTTAGAAAACACAATGAATGCCATCAATATGACTTTAGACGGAGAGTACATAGAGGGGACCTACTCAGTGATCAATGAAAAAGATTTAAGGCTATATAAACGAGAGGGTTGGATCTATACTTACCCAAACTGCCCATGTGCTTAGCTTTGGTGTGATAAACATTTCCCAGATTATACCTAGCTCTGGCAATGCTAACCTGCAGAATAAAACCAAGGTCTAAGTAAACAACACGTACTGAACTATGCATAGGAAAGAAGACGATTCCTAAATAACATATTTACTTTGAAGAGGCCCTTGTTGCTGCTCCTGTATTACATTACTAGAAGGCGAAATGTTTTCAAAATATCTGTTCCAATCAAAAAATATATTTTTTCATAACAAAACTACTCAAGGGTTACAAGGGGAAGAATACCCCCATTTATTGATCATTGTCCTCCTTAAACTACCTAAAACCACAAGACTGTTCACATCTCAAGAGATCGAAGCGCACACACAACATGTGTCAATACTTCAAGATGTGTATGTACATATAGACTGCAAGTGCTCGGGTCTGAAAATATCAGTGTACATTTGTGCATATGTACCACATCTATGGTGAGAAATCACTGTAGTAATGCATATAGCAGAGCAAATAATTTTTCAAAACAAAAAACAATGCGAACAGAGTCATTCAATTAAACACGGAGCCATATGTACGCGAACATATGTACACAGTAAGCTTACACGTTGAGATATTAATAGTAAAATGTACAGTCTAAGTGTGTGCATGTCGATGTATAGATATACACAATAAGATGCCCATAGAATAGACAACATAGAGGCATCACCTTGTCATTCATATGCTCAGCGAGATCAAGATGTCTTTGGCAGCAAACGATGGCCTCGTCATAGTTACCGAGCACTTTGAGTGTGTTTCCTAGGTTACCAGAAGCCTTGGCCTCACCCTGACTGTCCCCCATCGACCTGTGAATAAAAGCAACTGTCATATTCCTGCATGACAATCAACTACCAACTACAGTACCGGTGAAAAAGCCATGTATATAACGTAATAATATTTTAAAACAAACAACAATGCTAACAGAGTTATTCAGCAAAACACGGAGCCATGTGAAAACATTCCCAAAGAACCTCGGTGCTCGACCTCCGTTGTACTCCAAATATTAGGTGCTCAAACAAAGAATTCAAATAGAAAATGCATTTAATAATTTTAATAAATTTAGCGGAGTTGAGCCGGAGAATGCCAAGAATGGAAACAGCTGAGTCGAGCTGAACGCACTCCTCAGCCCTCTTCGAACATATGGTAAGCCTCTATTTGACTCCAACTGTTAGCGGAGTAAAACATACACAGTTTTTATGAGTTTTTGTGTGCTATTTTTCTACCTTTTGTGTTGCTTTGGCCCTTGATAATACCTCAGGTATTTTTACAGAGGTGAAAATGCAACAGTTTAAAATACTTAACAGCACTTCTTATAGTGAAATGGGTTTCAGTTTTCAAACCAACAATTGCTCAAACATTAAATCCAAACCAACTTTGGTCGAGCACCGAGGTTCCACTAGGCCTATCTACGACACGCTAATAATTTTTCAAAACGCAAACAAACGTCCTCGTTTTTAATAGAGTCGTCCTATGAAACAAAACTCATGAGAAAACAACTCCAACAAACACCAGCGCGTTATTGTTAGTGATGTTACCACTGCTGGCATCCAAACATGTTTGTATAAGCAACCAGTGCAGTCAACAAGATTGGGGAAAAATGTTTCTTTTAAATCAGACTTATTTTTATCGATTTTTTGATTTCAATCGACTTTTTTGACTTATTGTCAAATCTAATCTCTTTTGCTCATGCAAATCATCCATGAATTGGCACATCAGAAAGCTTGTGAACCCACTGTTCAGTATCAGTGACCTACATGCTTCCGTTTGACAAGAGCTTATATTTCTTGCATTCAACTGCCATATAAAAAATAACAAGCAAACCTCGTGCAAGTTAGTGAAGTAGAGCTATTAGCAGTTTTACACAAAGTATGAATGACAGCCAAAGACATAAAAAGTGGAGTTGAGTTCCACTTGTAAACTTTGGCCACCAGTGTGAGCTTTTAATCAAGGGAAACTCAAGGACAAGAAGGTTAGCACATTAATGAGTTCCACAAAAAATGACATACAGAATTTGATGGCAAAAACGTTTGACTTATCACAAGACAGAATCCATGCAATTATGCAGGGATAATTGCATGCGATTATCCATGCAATTATGCAAGGATAATTGCATGCGATTATGCAATACTTTTCTCCCCTGTAATTATAATCATTACAACAATCTAAAGCTCAAAACTCTTTTTACCTGCAATTACAATAATTTTATGTCTTTCAAATGTGTACTTCAGATTTAACCAGCTGTACTCACATCTGCTATAATACAACTTATACTGTTATAATATAATTATATGTAATATTATTTAAATTAAAAATAGAAATCAGTACATACATTATCTTTATACTGAGTGTAAAAACAGAGCGGCCACACAAATGTTTAGCAAAAAATGTTTTTAGAAAATTTAAACAGCCTTTCGGTAAGCTAGATGAGGATATATCACAAGAATTTATGAAGAGTTGTATTCTCCTTTATTTTTTGATCCCAATAAAACAGCAGCTGAACTTTATAGCTGAACTTACACAAATCTATTTTCCAAACCGACCAAAGGTTAAAGGTCATTTGCTGGCAAAGAGGTCATGAGGTCATCAAAGAGGTCATGGCAAATGAGGTTTCAAAATCCGGCAAAAATTATGCCCAGAATATTTGTATTTATCTTTCCACACATATGACAAACATTTTATAATCCGTGACACCAACATACTACATCCACCACCGTATGTTTCAGTTTTTGAACTTCCTATTAATACAACCTACCATTCACTATCCCGACTCTACAATACTATTAGATTATCAACTTTCAAAACACTTTTGTTCAACTCACTTTATGATTCTTAATATCTGTTTGTCCACTTGTTTCTTTTGCATGGAATAAACAAGATTTTTTTAATGATTATAAATGCTAATACAGTCAAACATTGATAACTCGAACTTCACGGGACCGAGCAAAAGTGTTCGAATTATCAGAGCGTTCAAGTTATCAGAGCACTGTCACAAGTCCATGTATTTACTTATTTATTAGTAGATACATGTACATATGCAAACTATAATATAAAGCAAAAGCACAAATGGCTTGTTTCAAATTAAATGCTTCTAATGTAAAGTTTAAAACGTTTTTATGAAAATGTATAGAGATTTTTCTATCACTTGAGATTGGTTTGTTGTTTGAGGTGATGTTATTGCCAGGACGTTTTTTTAGATTGACATTGGCAAAACTTGATCGTTGTTGAAATGCTCAAAAGAAAAGACATCTTTTTCTTTTGAGCGTTTTACCCACGATCAATTTTGCCGACTTTTCTTGAAGTTTATGCAACTTCAAGAAAAAGTTACCAAAGAAAAATCCCTTACTTTACCTGGGATTCGTTAAGAGCAACACTCCGAGGCAGTTCAATTAAAAGTTTTACGAGGTTTAACGGTACATTGTATATCGCTCACGTTTTTTGAATGGATACTTATTGAATGTACACACGTATTCTGTGTTTAGGTCAAACGATGAATAGTTTTTTTTAGCTAAGACAATGTATACGTTTAATAAAAACAATTTTAAGACGTTTTAAACATTCAACATTCCGACGTTGATTCAACACGGAATCAACGTCGGAAAACTATTCGTCACGGGCTAGCCGGGTCACGCACTCAAGGATTTTCGCCACGCACATACAAAACAACATGCTGTTTTTGTTTTGTATGCGCGTGGCGAATATCCTTGCGCGCGTGACCCGGCTAGCCCGTGCTATTAATCGTATAGCAGTATAAATCAAATTTGACCAAACCTTTAGAAAAGTCGTTGACAAAATTATTTTGCCGATGGTGGTAATAACAACGCTTATGAATTACGAAAATATGAGGTTTACCTCTATGGCTTTGAATAAAGTTATTTTCTAAAGCGAAAACAACCGTTTCGGTAGCCGTTGGGCAAAAAAAACAGTTCGAATTAACAGTGTTGAGTTCAAGTTATCTATAGCAATTTATCATTACGTGGGAACGGACCAAAGAAACTGTTCGAATTAACCATGTTTTCGAGCTATCCGTGGCCGAGTTATCCATGTTTGACTGTATAATGTTATACAAATGAACTTTGCCAAAAATTAGTAAGAATTCCGCACAAAGATTTTCCGCAAGATGATTGTGATTGTCGACTAAAGACTGCAAATAAAAACGCTGGTTCCACTCGCCAATTATCAAAAGTATGAAAGCTTACCGATTACTGAGGCAACCAATAAAAAGAAAAAATGATGTCGCAGAGTAACCTCGGCGTACGACCTCACCAAGCAAGAACGATGACGGTAATAACGACAGCCACTCAGCCTCAGCGAACAGCGGCGCGAGTTGATAAACGTCAATACTTGACATGAACTGCTCAAACCAGATGAACTCTCAAGTACAGGACAGAAAGTTTTCTCATTGTAAACCTTTTGAGCATTGATTTCACACGCAAGACAGAGTTGTCCTGAATTGCTCGTCGATAATACAATGACTAATGATAATATCAAGTAGACCATGGTATACCTAGCACAACTGTTTCCTGTCTTCAACTTCACCGCTATATTGAACACGCAGTTGCTTTAAAACATATTAAATGGATCAGAGAGTTTGACATCATTTCAGCCTATGAATAATAGGTTTTGTGTTGGCAGGTCAACAGCATAAAAAATGCTATCGATCAAAACATAGTAGGCTATACACAAAAGGTCAATGTAGAAGACGACAAATGTAATATACTGTCTGTAATATATACGATATGTATGATAAATGTAATAGCCATGATATACTGTCTGTAATATATACGATATGTATGATAAATGTAATAGCCATGATATACTGTCTGTAATATATACGATATGTATGATAAATGTAATAGCCATGATATACTGTCTGTAATATATACGATATGCATGCTAAATGTAATAGCCATGATATACTGTCTGTAATATATACGATATGTATGATAAATGTAATAGCCATGATATACTGTCTGTAATATATACGATATGCATGCTAAATGTAATAGCCATGATATACTGTCTGTAATATATACGATATGTATGCTAAATGTGATAGCCATGGTATAATGTCTGTAATATATACGATATGTATGCTAAATGTGATAGCCATGGTATACTGTCTGTAATATATACGATATGTATGCTAAATGTGATAGCCATGGTATACTGTCTGTAATATATACGATATGTATGCTAAATGTAATAGCCATGATATACTGTCTGTAATATATACGATATGTATGCTAAATGTGATAGCCATGGTATACTGTCTGTAATATATATGATATGTATGATATATGTGATAGCCATGGTATACTGTCTGTATATTCGACATGTATGTTATATGTGATAGCCATGGTATACTGTCTGTAATATATATATGATATGTATGCTATATGTGATAGCCATGGTATACTGTCTGTAATACGCGCTATATATGTGATAGGCATGGTATAATATAATAATGCGTACAATATAATATGCATATAGAGAAGGAGGAAACAAAGCTATACGAAATTCAGCAATAAAGCCATTAGAGTCATTGTCAAAACAATCGACTGCAAGAGACAATATGCAACAACCCTATGAAACATTGTCTATATATAGAGGCAGTCCTCACTTAGGGATATGATGAATGCTTAACGATAACTCTGAGTTATGACGCCATGTTAAGAATCCTGAAAATTAGCAAAAAATATGCATAAATGTATAGATATTTCCCATGTACGCTGGCCATGACATTGCTTGTATGCCCAAAGGTATTGGGTGTTCGGTTATTATCCGCAGTAGCTGAAGCACCATATAAAGTACTAAATGGTACATACAAATACATGATGAAATGAGAAATACCAAGGAAATAAACAAAGAATAATACATCTACCGCAATCTACTCTTCGGTAGCCTAATATTAGTTTAGTGCACACGCAAAAGAAAAAGTTGAAATGTAATTTTCTTGTTAAAAGCTGACACTTATAATCATTGGGTTCTCAGCTTCAAATGGGTTTGGAGTTGCCCGCTGCTGATGAATTCGTACCCTACCGCTTCAATGATTCAAATATGCATTAGATATATTTATCTCTCAAAACAAAACTTGTCAACTAGTTGCACTAACTATTGACTAATGCCTGATAGTAATGCTGAAATGTTTTTACCTCGACTGAGGAAAGCCAAATATTATCGATTCAGATCCATCAGCAGTGAAAGTTTCCAAGATATTGAATAATGCTACTGGACACGCCAATTAGAATGTGAAGCAAATTCTAATAGGCGCAGCGAACTAGCTAATGTCTTTGCAGTTTTATAAATTAGGCGAAACAAAATGGCGTCAAATGCCTCCAGATTTTACCTCTTTCATAAGTTGGAGTGAAATAATCTCTGAACCCTTTCGGATTAAAAAACAGCAAAAAGTAGAGAAAGCGTAGTACAAGTAATGGGGAAGCACAGCGTACATACATGACAGTGTAATTTGCCTATACATAAGAGGTTTGTCAGACGACAAATTTGTTTAATGACCACATATTTAGAGCAACATAACATCATCATTATGTGAAAACTATCTGTAATCTGAACGCTGTGATCGGATAATCTCATAGTTAGCGAACATTTCTCCTCTATTCAAGTTTATCCAGATACCTTTGATCGAGAAGACTTCAGGCCGATTCGACAACAAAATTTAGCCAGCACTGACCTTGTGAGATTGAGGTCATGTTTGTGGTAGTCAAAGGCTTTGTCATATTGTTGGAGGTAGAAATAGGCATTACCGAGCTGGCTATATATCGCTGATAGCACCTTAAGGTCATCTGTACCTATAATTATAAGAGCCAAAGCTATACACAGGCTATAAACTGTATGGAGGAGTCTGGCAACTATTAAAAGAGGTCCTAATCTAATATCAGTAGAGTAAAGAAGACATGAACTTAAATTGTTATAAGTTTCCATGGAGTGATAGTGTAGAGTAGTGCTGGGTACGGGTAATAGTTTCCATGGAGTGATAGCGTAGAGTAGTGCTGGGTACGGGTAATAGTTACCATGGAGTGATAGTGTAGAGTAGTGCTGGGTACGGGTAATAAAACTCAACAAACTCGCAGGTTTATCTTCTCTCGTGTCTCGGGTAATTGAAATTTTGAGCATTTTAATCTTGCAGGTTCGAGTTTTGACTTACGAGTTTGAATTTTGGTACACGAATCCGTAGAATAGTGTGGACAAAAACTCGGCCTATTGCACTCTGCGCTCTAAGCGCAGAGTTTAACAACCCGTCTGTTAATGCTGCGAGCACGAATATCGGTCGGTAGAAAATAGTACAAAATAATAAATAAATTGAATATAATTATAACTGCATGTTAAACTTTAAGATATGTCTGATGTTTTGAAATTTTAGACATAAAACCCGTATCAACAAACCTGATACCTGAAAACCTCGTTGGCCAAAAAGTACTCGTGCCCAGCACTACCAGCTACCCGATACTCGAACGGAAGGTGGCAAGTCAAAACTCGTCGACGAAGAAGTACTCGTGTCCAGCACTAGTGTAGAGACACTTCGGTGTGCCAGCAACCAAGTGCTACGGTGGCAAGCAGATCATGTTTCCATAGGCATATGTCTGCTTATGAAGCAACAAGAAAACAAGACCTATGCGCGCACACAAGTGTGACACTGTTTGTTGATAAGGCCGCTTTCTTGGCACAAAGAAAGAGAATTGCCCAGGTATTTTGTTTCCAAACAGTGACACTGAACCATGACAGAACGAGAGTGACACGGCTGTTTTCATGATTGCATTGCAGCGCCATATGGGAGTGTGGCATTATAATATCGCTCTATGGAAACTTACTAGATAAATTTCTCAGCGATCTTTCGGTATTTGCACCCCTTTTATTCAGCAATAAATGCCATAGGCCGACTCAAGGCATTCTCACAGCTAAAAAGACATCTGACCAAACTTACAAGATATTTTAATCAGGAGTAATCTTCTCATGAACTGTGTATTATAATGCGCAATATAACGATCCACTAAAAGGTTTCACACCATGGGCAAAACATTAGATAGTTTTATCTGAGGCTCTTGTAAAACTTTATTGAGCACACTGACACCTCGTCATGTATAAGCAGGTGCCCTGATCCTAGACAGTGTTAACAACAATCCATCAGCTGTGAAAGTACTTAGAATACTCCAATTCCTTTGTAAATGAATCTCTGAGCTCGTAGAAAACAATGAAAATTATGGAAACCTAATAAAGTGAATAGTTCGTATTTCCAATTTTTAACAGCTGACTTGTATAGATGTAAGTACGGATGATACACATGTAGAGACTATGTAAGTACTTAAATTATATAAAAAACTAAATGTTAAAGATGGACTTGCAACCAAATTCACATTACAGTTGTTTGGTATGAAAATGTTCACCATGTCTTACTCTGCTGTGTTGTAGGTGCAAAATATGTGGAAATGTGATTACAAGCTCTTAAAAGCTAAAAAAAGAACAGTTAATCGCAGCCATCACGAAAACGCCGTAGATCGGAAATCATCTACTAAATATGGTTACAGTATGGTCTATTCCATAGTTATTAATAACAAATGCATAGCAGGCAGCTTTCCAATGCACCATCCTATACAGGGCAGACCAAAGAAAACAAATCTGAAGCTGAACTTGACCTATGTTTGACCTTCCTGAAGGCTGCAACCTGAGGATAATTATTAATGTCTGGAACTAAAAGTAACCACTTGTTCGAAAAACAAATTTAACACAAGTTATTCGGATGTGAGACTTATTTAACACAAGTGAACTGTAATCAGCATATATTATAATATTTTCCCAATATTCTAAGCATATTAATAATACAGTCATACACCGACCTACCAATATGACTCATTTATCGAGTATGACCTTGAGTATGACCCCAACATATGAAAAAATGGAAATATGAGCAAAAACTTTGAGCGAGTTTCAACTTTGAGATACGAGTAACCTTTGCGATACAAGCATACGAGCCGGCTCAAGATGGCTACTATATGGCCACGTATGCGGCATTTTGCTTTTGAGAACAGCATTGATTGGTCTTTCTCCTCAAATCAGTTTCAAAAACTTTTTTAAAAGGTTGACTAAAAGTTATAGAAAACGTGAGGCAAGAAGCGTCCAACCGAGGTTTTTTAAAGATAACAAATTTAGTTAAATTTCATTATATTTTTAATAAAATCGAATAAAACATTAAAATGAGAAAATTAAAGAAATTGTAGTAAAAGATCAGTTACTTCTTTGAAATTGGAAACGAAACGAGTTCAATAAACAACTGACTTACCAGATTTCACAGCTGCCTCAAAAAACTGTACTCCATTCACACAATCTCCAGACTTGCAGAGTCGTTCTCCCTCCAACGCGAGCTGAAGACATGAGCCTTCCATGCAAACCTACATCAACAGATGATGCAGTGCTGAGACAAACAGCGTAACATTAAATTTATATGCATATTAATTGGCAAGGCTGGGCTACAAAACAACGAATACATCAACTCATAACATAAACTACTGCTATGACTACACACTACTAAATGACACTTTGGGTTGATAAATACATTGATCATGAAAAAGATTTCTGGTGAGACGCTGAGTTTGTCGGAATTCCCATCACCATTATTACCATTGGTATTGTTAGTACGATTATAAAACTATCCTAAGCATAATAATTTGAACTGTTATACTCAAAGTGAAAATGACTACAATAAAAATAGGCTACAAAAACATCTTCGGGACCAAAAAAGTGACAAGCAACTACTTTCAGTAACTTTTATGATTCAGATCTTTCATGGTTTGTGTCCTCACATGTTTTCGTTTTTTCACTTAACAGTTGAAGGTCTTTCTCATTCAACTCACAACCTCAGTTGTATACAACCTCTTACAGCTATTTTGAAAATATAATTGCATTGTTAATAATCGTCCTTCTAATATTCTATCTCTTAACTGAGAAAAGTAAACAGATTAGTAAATAAAGTAAATAAATAGATTTTATTGGCTAACTGCTGCCCTTTTTGTCTCATCATTCAAATTTGTCATATCATTCTTGTATGGCATAATTTGGAAAACATTTTCATTTTAAAATAAAATAAATGCTAATGAAGTCATATATATACATAAACAATTTTGCTGAAGTTTTTTAGTGAGAAGTTCCAATTGAAAATGGTGACCTTCACATCAGTTACAGGGAAATCTCAAACAAAACCAGCTCGCACCAGACATGAACATAATGAAATAATTATTAAGTCATTGGGAAACAGCTGCTTCAGTCCACCCAAAATGCATCAGTTTCCTTCCTCTTGATGCAGCCACTGTATTAGATATTGAGTTTGTTTACAGTAACACATGCTAACCTCTGTGACTTCCTGTTTAACAAGTACTGCTCATCGATGCGCTAGCCAATTGACAGGTAATATTCATCCACATATTATTTATTTTGTATGTTTTTTAAGTTAATAATGTGGTTGGTAATTTAAAATAAATGTATTAATACATGACTATGTTTATAAATATATCACTAAATATAAATATGTAATATATTTATATAATAAACATAAATAAATATATCACTTCACAAATTCTAAATTTAATTGATGCAATCGGACACATGAGGCTTGTGCTGTCATACTAATGCCCTTGAAGTTTATGAACCATGATATGTGGAGGGGACATGTAAAAAAGAAATAAGGCCTAATACATGGATTTATCGAAGATGATGTTTGTAATCAATTTTAGCTCGGGATCTTGCATAAAATTTTAAGTACAGAAAATGGTCTGGTGTTCTAATGTCTCTTAGTCTGGTTTCTTGCGGCTTTTGATCGATTGATTTGATTGATTGCTTTATTGTAAGTAATTTCTTTGGTAAGCTTACTTTTATCCCTATTAATTTTGAATTCTATTCTAGTTTTAGACTATAAACCAATTATTAACATCTACGTTGTTATTGTGAATGTTGCAAGACCATAAAAAAGTTTTATAGAGTTTGCTCTGACATAAATGCATTCTTTAACTCATTCGCACCCAAGCGCGAGTTAACTTGCCTATTTATAACGTTGCTAAGCACCCAACGCGAGTTAACTCGCATCTGAAATCTACCGACTCCTTGCACCGTTATTTTCAAATTATCAAAAATAGTTTCTGATTAGTTAGAAAGAAAAATTTTTGGCCAATCAGAGAAACTTTAAATTATGCCTCTATGACGTCCCTGGCAAAAATTATAGGCCCTAACCAAATTAGTACACCCATCTCAATATCTACCAAAACCAGAAATCACCGTGCTAACTTGAAATTCTATCGTTCGCGATAATTTTTTTCAACTCCAGAAGTAAATATGCAGATTCAGAAGTGGTAAGACATTGAAAGACTGCATAAATTAAATTAAAACATTATTTTTAATGTTTCTAAGTTTTTATCAACTTTTAATTTTGCCAATTTGAATCGTTATGCTAAAAAAAAATGCAATCTTCAGGCTGGCAGCCGCAGTCAGACTAACGTTATCCTTCAGTTTCGATAGGATCATATTGATTCTTAGAGCTGTCTATGAATTCTGAAAAGTCAAGAACACAGTTGGTGAACATATTTTTATTATTTGAAACATTTTCATGACGTTTTATTTGAGTTATAATGGCATATAGATTTGCTATGCTTTTGTTTGAAGGATGATACTCGTGAGGAAAAGTTAGAGTTTCATGATTTTCATGTTCATGACTAACTGCATATGTATCAATAATACTCATAACTATGTATTGTGTGTAATAAATAAGTAATTTCAGTCAAACTTTGTATATTTTGCAACTTTTATGGTGCAAATCTAACTTTGTTTCAGCAAATGACAATGTTTTCAAAATTGGAGATTTTCTGAAACTACCTTCTTTGAGGCACGAATTTATATAAAAGAGATATGAGTTGTCTATATTAATATAATATAATTTGAAAGAGACTTGGCTGGTTCTTGTGAAATTTGAATGAGTAAATTATCTCAAGTCTGTCTCCTGTAGTTGTAATTTGAATTACGGCAACTTCCAGAAAAATCAGCGGTATCTGGGGCTAATCGCCTAGAAATTAGTCGGGTGCGAATGAGTTAAAGGTTGACTTGCAACAAAATTCACATTACAGTTATTTGATATGAAAAGATTCACTGTCTTACTCTGTTGTGTTGTAGGTGCAAAATATCTGGAAAGGTGATTACAAGCTCTTAAAAGCTCAAAAACGAACATAAAATCGCAGCCCCACGAGACCGCCGTAGTTTGGATTCCCTTTTCAAAACGGCTCAAATGTGATGTAGTTGTGAGAGATGGTTTCTGTTTACACTTCCATGCAATCTTATTCGTCGAAATATTTTTGCAAATATACTTCACGCACTCAATAAAACCATGTCTATTGTTCTTACGCGTCAGTTTTATCGTTATCGTAATGCTGTCACTTTTAGCAGTGATATCCTATAACTTCCCGTAAAAATTCATTAAACATTTTAACTTTACCTCGAAGGAGTACATATCATTGTATGATAATCATGACGAGCCTGTTGGTCACCTGTGGTAATCGAAAAGTGCTGCAAAAATTATTTGCGCAGTATTGGGTCACATGATCAGATTACGACTTGCCAATTAGACCAGGCCGAAACAAAACTGTAAAGTAGCGAGCATCTATAATTGATACGGGGTCTTCGGTAAAACCCGAAATGTTTGTCATAAACTAGTACTACGATAAGTTTTATATTGAGCTTTGTATTGGCCTTTCAATTCTCGTGAGAACATACGTGACAAGACGATAACCAAATTTCGTGATTACATCATCGAAATAAAGAGATTCTAATCTACGGCAGCTTTTCGTTTTTGAGCTTTTAAGAGCTTGTAATCACATTTCCACATATTTGGCACTTACAACATAACAGAGTTAGACATGGTGAATCTTTTGATATCAAATAACTATGATGTGAATTTCGTTGCAAGTCAACCTTTAAGATAAGTTGATGAACGCAATTGAAAAATCATACTCTCAACCAAAACCAAAATTTGAAACATTCAAAATGTCATGTGTATTATGGTTATATGTTTTATGCTTTTTTTATATATTATTGCTATTGTTATTATTATACATGTATTATTGTTATATATGTATTATTGTTATTATTATATATATATTATTGCTATTGTTATTATACATGTATTATTGTTACCGCTCATGATCAACTTGAGTGCAAATGCAAGTTGTTTGAAATATGGATGGTTTTGCCATTATGAGTGAGGTTTTAGTGACAGGGGCACACCATTGCACGACAAAGTGTTTCACATTTTTATGTAGTAGCAGAATCATTACATTTTTGGTGCAAGTTAGTTATTCTGGTTTGTTGGAGAAAAAATTCTAAAATTACAACTTATTCCCAATAAAAAACTCTAATTGCAGGCAAGATAATTAAAACAACATGTAAACAGAGTTAAAGATTGACTTGCAACAAAATTTACATAACAGTTATTTGGTATCAAATGGTTTACCATGTCTTACTCTGCCGTGTTGTAGGTACAAAATATGTAGAAATGTGATTACAAGCTTTTAAAAACTCAAAAACGAACAGTTAATCGCAGCCATCATAAAACTTCCTCTCAGAAACTTCCTCCGCTCAAATGGGATGTAGTTGAACACAATGGCTTCTGTTTACACTTTCATGCAATCTCATTCGTCGAAATATTTTCACAAATATACTTCACGCATTTAATAAAATCATGTCTATCATCCTTACGCCTCTATATTATTATCATTGTAATGCTGTCACTTTGAGCACTGATACCTCAAAGCCTAGCCTATAAAATTAGATTAATTATGTATATTTAACCTTAGCTCGAAGGAGTGCATATTATCCTCTGATTACCATGAGGAGCCTGTTGATCACCTGGGATGGTTGAAGAATGCTGCAGAAGTTGTTTGCACTATTTTGCGAGAAATATTGGTCTGATGGTCAGATTACGTCTAGATGATTAGACAAAGCTGAAACGGAACTGTAAAGTAGCAAGCATCTATATTTGATAAAAGCTTTCTGGTAGAACCTGAAGTGTTTGTCATTTATACGTGCTAATATGAATGTTTTATACTGAACCTTTTATTGGCCTTTTATTTCACGTGATAACATGTGTCAAAACAATAACCACGTCGAGTTGAATGTCATTGAAATAGAGGGATTCCAACCTACGCACGTTTTTATAACTTCGTTTTTGGAATTTTAAGAGCTTGTAATCACATTTCCACATATTTTCAACCTACAACACAGCAGAGTAAGACATGGCAAACCTTTTGCTACCGAATAACTGTAAAGTAAATTTTGTTGCAAGTCAACCTTGAAGTACCATCTCTTGTGGCCACCAACAACACCAGTATCACAGACAAAACTGCGAAATACGCCGCAGAACCATCCAAGCATAGGGACAGCAGGCAAACACCGAAACATGCCTGCAGAAACAAACACCATATTCCCCATCAATATGTGCCTGGGTGTCTGGCACTTACCATTAATTTTATTCCTAATGTCATATCGGTACAATTGTATATTTAAGAGTTATTGGTGTGAGTAAGTTGGCTGCTGGATATTTGAGTACTTGTGTTGAAGCCATGTGAATGTGAGTATTTGTTGCTGATTATCAGTGAAGCTGATGTAGAAAGAATATAAGTGAGATTAAGTGTCTCAAATTCACAAATGAAACATGACGAAGTTGTAGGAAATGGCAATACTCGTACCGACATATATAATCTGACAATATAAAAGTGTGCTAAAATATTTATTCAAACTTTGGTTTATATAATTTTCGATACTAAGAAATAATTATTTGAATGCACGTACTCAAACCACGCATTCAAAAGTTACAGAACTTAACTCTGTAACAACAAATAAAAATATCTACTACGATAGCTTTTTGCTTCGAACAATTCGAGACATCACAGGGCACACAACCAAAACTCAATAATCCTAAGCAGCAGTGTGCTGCTCTCCAAATTATACCCTGACTAGAAAAACCCAATAATTAGAGGCTTCCCTTTAGATTTAAATTAAATCGCTAGTAAGTTCTACCTCGTCTCAGGTAAGAGTTTACAAAAGCATAAAAACTGATATAGGACTATGGTTCTTACCTGAGGCCTACCAGCCAATTGGTGGTATTAAATATACACTAACAGATCATCTAATTTAAACGAACATGATTAACTACGGTAAAACGACCATGAGTTTTCTTCATTTAAATAAATATTGAACGATTGCTAGATTTATAAATACAGAAAACGTTGAAGACCCACGAAAATCCCGAATTCAACTTTGTAGAATAGTTTTTATTGGGCCGACATAAAGTCACGTGGTTATATTAAAAGATGGCGCTCTTCATTCCATACATCCGGTAAATAATAGGTTTGGGTTAAGCGGTCCACTCGTAGTTGTATTCATTTGAGATGGCTACGATATTGGAACTTGATACTTGTGCTACAAAGTCACTTGCTGTTTGTGCGCATCCATCTACTTCTTGGGTTGCATTACGATTAGCCTCTAGATTGCTAGAGTTTTCTTTTCATGGCTTACCATGGATTATTTTTTCGTGCATCGGGATTGTGATGGCTTCAAACGATAAGGAAACACATCTGAAAGTGAACTTTTTATTAGGTAAGGGGATAAATAAATGTTTTGTTAGCTTTGCATGTAATGTAATTTGAGCTCAAACTTGCCTTGGTAGTGAGAAGCTTGCGCCATTACACAATAAAATGAAACTTGTTGATCTAAATTTATCGTCACTTCCTTGGCAATGTATGTGATATGACAGTAACGATATGGCTACATGTTGCTGGTAACATACAAAACTTTAGTTGAACAAGCTTTTGAATATGTCAACATTTTTGCAAGAGCATTGAAACGACTGTTCTCCCCAACTAGGCGCTAAGCTGTCATGGGGGACATGGAGGAATTATGTTATGCATAACTGATCTGAATCTACGCACAACATAAGTGTTGAATTTGCCTTGTTATTTTGACTATGTTAAGTTTGTGTGCTTTTGTTCTGTCACATGGGAACTAATTTGATTATTACTGGTTCAGGTACAAGTGAAGGTGTTAAGCTATTGTAAGCAATACTGATAATAATCATAAAAGGTACTTATCTATGCTATGTCAATATAATATATAATAATAATATATATATATTATATAATATATATATGTATTATTTTGTTTACGGATAATTAATTGGTTGTACAGTTGAAAGTTAGTCTAACTGGCTTTCAAGGGTTTTAAACAATGATGCTAAATATCTTGCTCTGCCAATTATATTCTCAGGCAGTAGACATTTCTTACAGCTATTTACTAAATTCACAATGAGTAAATGTTGGTAATGAGAATTTCAGTTTGTCAACAAAGGAACCCAGTTTATTTCTCACACCACTGTATATCTACTACTGTATATCTACTACTGTATGTCAACTACTGTATATCAAAAGTATGTCTATATAAATTTTTCCACTATGTCCATGGTTGTTATATAATGCTATCAGTATATCCTGAACTCTGGCAAATATAGTTCACCAGTAACTTCATCAAAGTTTGAATTGTCTCTAAAATTTATAAACACTTACTTTTTATAAATATATTGTTCTAGTTTACAACTTCTGATTGCTCAATAAAATTATCTAAAATTGAATGTCGGTGCTACATAGATATAATAAACCCAAACATAGATATTAATCATACTATATAATATAATAAATATATTTATTATATATAATAAATATATATATTAAATATAATGTATAATGTATATAATAAATACATAGATCTATAATGTATGTAATAAAAATATACATAGATATAATAATATGTTTTTTATATCTATGGAGTGATATAATATGTGTTACTATAACTTGCATTAAAATTACATTTTATTGCTATTAACTTTGTACACCTAAAAAAGGTATAATCATCGGAATAAATGATAAAAGTGATATCTACTAAATATCGCATTCTGTAAGCCAAATGGTAGAAATAAAAGGATGTAATTGCGGAGGCAAACTTACATTTTGACATTGTTACAACTGTTAGTAAGTTCATTTCTACTATTAAGGCTGACTGTTCTTTTTGAAAAACGGAGACTGTAACTGTAATGGGCAAGACTTGCTAAAGCTCTTGTTTTTTGAACAGTTTTCTATTTGATGGTTTATTCTTGTAGTTTTATCCTTCAGCTTGTAAAATGTCATCCCCTCTATCTCACGATAAAGGTGTATGAAACAAACAGTAATAAAATTATTTTAACCTAAAATCTATCAACACACATATTATACGCTACTAGTACAAAGGCAGCCTAGTGTGTTGGGTGAGATATCAGGCGTGACAATAAAGCATAGAGAATAAGAATACGCACAATAAATCCAAATCATAAAAAGTGAAGCATTGGTGCAGGTGTGTTCCAAGCAGTCAAAACCATTATTGTGGACTTGAAACCGTTTGTCATGAGTTCAAATCTTTTATTGTGTAACCTTTTTTTACTCTCCAACTGCGACTTCAAACGGATAGACGGGGCTCTTACTACGATGATGTCTATGTTTAGAACGTTAACAACTATTTCACGCCCTATATACTGTATATTGCTATTAAAATTTGGATTTGTAGCCAAATACAGTTTAATATATGGAATACTAACAGGGGTGCGCTGCGATGCCTGGGCAAAGCAAGATATTTAAAAACTATGATCGAGCAAATGTAATATAACAGTTTTTTTATTTTACTTGGGAGCAAATGTGTACTATGGCCTATGATGAAACTACACGGTAATAATTCAGACTATTTTCGTGATGACGCCACTCTGCATATCTTGTGACAACCTTGAATAATTTTGGAAAAAAAGTGTGATGCATTGGCAATGGTGTTAGCTCAAAGACCAAGCAATGATTTTAAAAATGTTTTGGAACTCAACTAAGTTTAGTATTTATATTAAAAACTAGCGTAGCAGCTAGTTTTTAATTTGATGGAGTAGTTATTCTCCCTTGTGATTAAAAATAGAACTAATTATTCACGGAATTTAATAATTCGCGGAATTGACTGTTCGCAAATTTTTATAACCAACGAATATTTTCATCCTGTACGGTATATATATTGTACATCAGTTATCATGAGAGACCATGTTATATACTATATATATTGTACATGAGTTGTCATGACAGACCATGTTATATGCTATATATATTGTACATGAGTTATCATGAGAGATCATGTTATATGCTATATATATTGTACATCAGTTATCATGAGAGACCATGTTATAAACTATATATATTGTACATGAGTTGTCATGACAGACCATGTTATTTGCTATATATATTGTACATGAGTTATCATGAGAGACCATGTTATATGCTATATATATTGTACATGAGTTATCATGAGAGACCATGTTATATGCTATATATATTGTACATGAGTTATCATGAGAGACCATGTTATATACTATATATATTGTACATGAGTTATCATGAGAGATCATGTTATATACTATATATATTGTACATGAGTTATCATGAGAGACCATGTTATATGCTATATATAGTGTACATGAGTTAACATGAGAGACCATGTTACACTGTATATACTATATATATTGTACATGAGTTATCATGAGAGACCATGTTATATGCTATATATATTGTACATGAGTTATCATGAGAGACCATGTTATATGCTATATATAGTGTACATGAGTTAACATGAGAGACCATGTTATATACTATTGTCACAAAGTGGTGATACAATGTGACAGGTTTGAGATATCTGGTGTTGTGATTGTATCCTGATGTCTGCACAAGGCTAAGAGTTAAGACGTCCGGGTGTAATATTGCGGCTAACTATGTATAAGTAATAATATGCAGGAGATTGCTGTGAGAGTATGATATAATCCTTTATTGCTGACTTGTAGCCATGCACGCTGTAAACTGAATTCTTAATTCTGATGAACTGCTGCAGTCAGGCTATTTATACCTCCTTACAATTATTCTAGAAACCTCCAGAAAATCCATTCAGGAAAAATCTAGTAATAGAACAATGCTTCTAAATTTATGATCATGACTCATCAGCGTATTGCGCAATAGCTATTGTCATGCTATTACATTGTTTATGATACTATATACAGCACTCAGAATCTGTGACAACTCCCCATTCAAGAGGAAATTTATAGTCAAATTTCCAGCATTAAGATTCTGAGTCTATTCTGCTCATGTAGTCCGCTCCTACGTTGTCTTTCCCTTTGATCGATTCCACCGTCATGCGATAATCCTGTAGATATAGCGCCCATCTCATCACTCTGCTGTTCTCATACTTTGCTCGATTGATGTAGGTTAGTGGTTGGTGACCCGTTTGTAGTATGAACTCCACGCCGTAGAGATATGGTAGATATTTCTTTACAGCCCATACAATTGCCAGGCATTCTTTCTCTATTGTTGAGTAATTCCTTTCTCGGTCCAGTAGTTTTCTGCTAGCATAGCTGACAGGAAATAGCTTTCCATCATGTTCCTGTAGTAGCACCGCTCCGAGTCCAGTGTCCGACGCGTCAGTCCTTAGGGTGAACTGCTTCGTTATGTCTGGTAGTTTCAGAACTGGTTTCTCGGTTATGGTCGCTCTTAATTTCCGGTATGCCTTCTCTTGCGCATCTGTCCAGATAACTTTATTAGGTTGTCCTTTTTTAGTCAAGTCCGACAGAGGACTTGTTATCGCCGCGTAATTTGGGACGAACTCTCGGTAGTAGCCCGTCAATCCTAGAAACGACCGTAGTTGAGTTTTGGTCAGAGGCCTTGGAGCTTCAGTGATTTTCTCCACATTGTCTTCCATCGATTTCAGTTCTCCCCGATCGATCTTGTGACCTAGGAACTCTATAGATGTTCCACTGAGGTAGCATTTCGTCGGTTTGATTGTGAGCTGTGCCTTGGCCAAACGAGTGAAGAGTTCTCTCAGTGCGTCCATGTAATCCTCCCATTTGGCAGTGTGTATGATGATGTCATCGATGTAGTTGTCTACTCCTGGTAAATCCTTTAATAGCTTCTTCATGCCACGTACAAATGTTGCTCCAGAGTTGACCATCCCAAACGGCATCCTGATGAACTTGTATTGTCCATCTGGAGTGACAAATGCAGTCTTCGGTATGCCATTCTCCTCTACGGGAATCTGCCAGTAGCCCTTAGTTAGATCTACCTTCGAGAAGTAGTGATCACCGCTCATCTTTTAAAAGAGATCGCTTGCTGTTGTCATTGACTCTGGATCAAACACTGTTATTTTGTTCAAGTTCCGGTAGTCAGCACATAGTCGATTGGATCCATCAGGCTTTTTCACGAGTACGACTGGTGATGCATATGGAGAGTTCGATTCTCTGATGATCCCTGTGTTCAGCATATCTTTTATATCTTCTCTAAGTGATTCTCTCACCGCATAAAGTAATGTGTAGGGTTTGGATTTGATGGGCTTGTTACTGGTTAGAGTAATCGGATGCTTGATGAGATTGCAGTTTCCCGGTCTGTCTGTGAATATATCTGTGTAGTCCTTGACGATGTCCGCGATCTGCTTTCTCTGCTCATCAGATATATTTTCTCCCATCTTCAGATCTTTCACAGTTCCGACTGACTTTCCCGAATACAACTCTGCCAGTGTGCCTTCCTCTTCTTCTACTTCTCTGATACCAGCTACCTCAGTTATTTCCTTTTCACTATCTCTCACGTAGTATTTCTTCAGCAGGTTAGCGTGGTAGGTTCGGCTTTTACCTTTGACCTGAACTCGGTATGCGTTTATCCCGACCTTCTCTTCTACGTTGTATGGTCCCTGCCAGTGCATTAGTAACTTGTTGTGGTTAGTAGGGAGCAGGATGAGAACTTTGTCACCTTCTTGAAATTCCCTTTTCTTTGCCTTCTTGTCGAAGTAATGCTTGTACCTCTGCTTATTTCCTTCTAGCGCTTTCTGGGCCAACTCCATCGTATCTTCCAGCTTAGCACGCAGATCAAACACGTGTTGGTAGCTACTCTTGGTCTCTCCATCGGCATCATCCTGTGTCCATAGCTGTCGTAGAATATCCATCGGCCCTCGTACTGTCCTTCCGTACAACAGCTCGCATGGTGAGAATCCCGTAGATTCCTGTGGGACCTCTCTGTAGGCAAATAGTGCCGGGTTTATGTATCTGTGCCACTGCCTTGGCTCCTGATGGCATAACTTTTTTAGCATTGACTTCAGTGTGCCATTGAATCGCTCCACCAGTCCATTAGCCATAGCATGGTAGGGAGTTGTCGGCATCTGCTTCATGCCGAGTAGTCTGGCGAACTCCTCCATGTACTCAGATATGAATTGGGTCCCTCGATCACTGATTACTTCTTCAGGTATTCCAACCCGACTGTAAATGTCGATTAGAGCTTCAGCCACTGCTTCTGAGCTTATCTCTTTCAGTGGAACAGCCTCGGGGTATCGAGTAGCGTAGTCCACCAGAGTTAGTATATATCTATGCCCTTTTTCACTCGGAGGGTTAATCGGTCCAATCAAGTCGACAGCGCAGCGCTTGAATGGAGTCTCAATTAGTGGAGTCCGCTGTAGGGGAACCTTCTGTACTGAACCTTTCTTTACAGTGCATTGACAGATGTCGCAGGATCGACAGAATCTCGTAACCTCATCATGTAGACCTGGCCAGAAGAAGTTGGTTAAGATTCAATCAGTAGTTTTACAGATTCCCAGATGTCCACTCAATAAAGAATCGTGGGCGTGTCTCATCACAGCGACACGTAGAGTTTTCGGTACAACTACTTGTTTTATCGGCTGTCCGCTGTTATACCCTGGGTGATAATATTCACGATAAAGGATGTCCTTCTTCACCATGAACCTGGTTTGTTGTTTGCCTTTCGTTATTGCTTCTGTAGCGTCATACAGCCTCTTTAGAGAATCGTCTTCTCTCTGTGACTTGATGAGGTCTTCTCTGTTTACTTCGAGGTTTTCATTGCTGACAACTGATAATGGTTTTTCTCCTCGTTTATTTTCTATAGCTTGTGTGCGTGTAACCACAGAACACTCCTGATCCTGTTCTGGTAGTGGATCACATGGGGATCGAGCGCCTGAAATATTTCCAAGCATTAGATCATGAATGGGTGTCTCCATAACCATCGCTGTTACATCTCCCTGATAGAATGGTGTATCGATGCTGATTTTGGCAAATGGCAGTTTTCTAGCAGTGTTATCTGCCATTCGTAGATATCCTTCCTCTCCTGTGTACTGATCAGCTTTTACCAGTGATTTCTTGACCACTACTGTGGTGCATCCAGTATCTCTAATCATCTCTACCTGCTTACCATTTACATAACCTCCAACCAGGTTTACTCCATTCTCCATTTTACCAACTTTACCTTTACAACATGCTACTTGTACGTAACGCTTTCCACTTAGCTTAATTTCATCCGTATTCTGTCCTTCTGGATTTGTCTCCCCTTCAGCCACACCCGCCTTGTGCGTAGGTGTCTTGAGTCTTCGACATTCGGCTGTGTTATGGTTATTCATCTTGCAGTGTGCGCAGTACTTTTAAGGCTTCTTATTACACCGATTTGCAATATGCCCCTTTTCGTTATAACTGTGGCCGGTGATGGTTGTCTCATTTGGAGTTGTCTTCCTTGTGAATGACATCTTGCGACCATGAGCTGTCAGGTATCGGTCAGCAGCTTCAGCCAACTCGTCACAGCTGTCAAATTTCATCTCCTTTAGATGTACAGCGAGATCCGTAGGACATGCCGCTATGAATTGTTCTCGCAAGTTGAGTTCTTTCAGGTCTTTGCAGTTTGATAGCTCCACCCACTTGTCAATGTAGGTACTGAGTCGAACTAGAAATTGTTGTGGTGTTTCGTCGTGCTCGGCTTTACTCTCTCTGAATCGCTTTCTGTAGCCTTCCTCCGTGAGATTGTAGCGTTTTAACAGAGCTTCCTTCACCTGATCGTAGTTCTTCCTATTCTCTGCCGCCATTCTAGTGTAAGTCTCTGTAGCCTTACCTTTGAGATATTGGCTCAAATGGAATGACCATTCATCTTTATCCCACTGATAGTTTTCAGCTATCCATTCAAATCGCTGCAGGTAACTATCCATGTCATCTGTTTTATCATCAAACACTGGTAGTTTGGGTTTAGGTTTATTGCTAACCCACTCTAGTCTTGTACTCTCATTTTTGGAGTCCTCCACCCTAATAGTCTCCACTTCCAGTTTTTTCATCTCGAGCTCATGCGCTAACCTCTTTTCTTCTATCTCTTTTTGCATCTCCAACTCTCTTGCTTGTTTCTGGCTGTCTATCTCCATTTGCGTCATTTGGAGTTGTCTGTTCTCAGCTTCGGCCTCTTTTTTGGCTTCTCGTTCCATCTGTCTCTCCTCGCGTCTCTCCTCGCGTTCAATCTCCGCTGCGAACTTTGGTTCGTTCTCTTCAATGAATTTGGCTAGCTCAGCATCCTTTAAAGGTTGACTTGCAACAAAATTCACATTACAGTTATTTGGTATCAAAAGATTCGCCATGTCTTACTCTATTGTGTTGTAAGTGCCAAATATGTGCGAATGTGATTACAAGCTCTTAAAAGCTCAAAAACGAACAGAAAATCGCAGCCACACGAGACCGCCCTAGTTTGGATTCGTTTTCCAAAACGGCTAAAATGTGACGTATGTGTGCTAAAACGGCTAAAATGTGTGCGAGATAGTTTATGTTTACACTTTCATGCATCCTTATTCGTCGAACTATTTTCACAAATATACTTCACGCTTGCGATAAAAACTATGTCTATTGTTCTTACGCGTCTATTTTATCGGCATCGTAATGCTGCAACTTTGAGCACTGATATCTCAAAACATAGCATAAAAATATGTTTAATTTTTTAAGCTTAGCTTGAACGATTGCATATCATTCTCTGATAAAAATGATGAGCTTTTTGGTCCGCTATGATGGTTGAAAAATGCTGTAGAAATTTTTCGCGCCGTATAGCGGGAATTGTAAGTCACATGATCAGATAATGTTAGTTTCAGTTCAAGTTTGATCTATCGCAAATAGCAAACACTATCTCATATTAAACTTGTTTATTTCAATTCGTCATAATGTCTAACGCGCCACATAGTGTTTGTGCAGCTGCCAAACTGAGAAGCACCTTTTTTTGGCCAAGAGCTGAGAAAAGACTAGACCTTCACCAGGCGTGGAGCAACTGGGTGAAGCTGGATATGACAAACTTTATTTATTCGTCTGCTTACTCTTACCTTTGTTTTCGCCAGTTCAAAGACGACATGTTTTCTAACCTGTTTGCATACTCCAAATATCACCAAAGCACGTGAGTAATTTATTTTATGAACTACTTGTATTAGTAGTTGTAACTCGGGTTATTATCTAGTATTCTCCTAATAGTACTGTATTAATCTATATTTAATATAACAATATTAATTTCATTTAATTGTAATATTATATTATTAGTATTTTATCTTTTTAATTACGTGTATTATTCTTATTATAATAACAAAACTAATTCATACTGCATATCTATCTGTAAAACGTAATATATTAATATATAATTGATAAAATAATGTTGTTTCACGATTAATTTCGCCAAATTTCTTAACCCCACTCACTTATAGATATGTTATATAAAATAGTTATTGTCATTTTCTGGTATCATCGTTAATAGCATATTAATATTATTAGTTGATTATTATTAGTATTAGATGAAGAGTTTGTGCCAACCACTAAAGACTGGGAAGAGTTTGAGCGCTATGTTGGCCAGCGTCAAACGCTCTCCAATTACATGTAAGATAGAGCTGAACTAAACCAAACTTGACAAAATATAAAAAATATCCATAGAGTTATTACTCACATTTTATGTTTACAATATCATGGATTCTGATAGGGTTTTGTAAAATCTGTGTCATGATTGCATGGCTATATATTTATTCTTTTTCTGATCAAGCAAATATGATATAATAACAGGAAATGATGTTGTACAAATCTTATTGCAAGTCAACTATTGTGTTGTGATTTCAGAACCGAATCCTCCTTCAAAGAGGAGAAAATAATAGTAAGTGTGACAGCACTCCAGCGACTATTTCACTGTCACACCTGCGCCCTCCCCTGCTCATTCACGATGGTGCGAGAAGGCGGATGGGTAGAGTTCAAGGTTACATGTGCCTCCTGTCACCGATCGTACACTTGGGAAACAACTGCCAGGGTGAACAGAGCTCACGTCATCAACCCCCTGCTGGCAGCTGCATCACTCTTTTCTGGCGGATGCCTTACGCAGAACCTCCGTTTTCTGTCGCTCCTGAACATCGCAATACCAAGTCACAGCGTTTGCCTCTACCAACAAAGATAATACTTACATGGTGTGAGTGTTAATATTTACTCATAAACTTGGAAAATGTGAGTAAAAGCTTGGCACACTAATTGAATAACAACATTTAGAAACAATTTTTTTTTGAAATGAAAATATGTCATCCTTCAAGCAAAATATATTATAATTCAAAATTCTGATTCATCATAATATAGCACAAAAAGGGGGAAGAGGATTCTACATTCTTAGACTAATGATAATGATACAAATTAATCTTGTATAATGAAGTTTTACAATATTTTACAGTGTATTGCTGAGCAGTACACCCTGCATAACGAGGGATTGATGGCAGCAATCGATTGGGAGCTTGATTTGGCAGGTGACGGTAGATGCGATAGTCCGGGGCATTGCGCACTATACAGAGCCTACACTATGATGGATCAGAGCTGCGGTTTAATAGTCAGCAGCCATCTTGTCAAGGTAAAACTTTGACAGTTTTTACTTCACAGCCTGACAAAAACCCAAATTTTTTAGTAGTTATCAATACATAAACATGAAGTTGCTCATCTAGCTAAATAGTTCATTCAAATAATGTGAAAGTAATTGTTGGTCGTAACTTTCTTTACATTGCAGTCAACAGAGACCACCAGCTCTAACACCATGGAGCTGGAAGGCTTCAAGCGATGCCAGTCCGATCTAATTTCCCACGGCCTGAGAGTGAGGTCCATTACAACGGATGTTGTTACAAAGGTTGTGTGCATACTGCAAGCTTGTGTTTTGGCTTATGCCGCAAATTTGTCGCCGTGAGCGACGGCCTCTACCTGCATGCTTGGTGTCTAAGATTCGGGCTCTTTTCCCACCAACGGATGATGAAGAAGAGTTTGCAGACTTGCAAACAAGATTTGCGGCATAAACCAAAACAAGATTGCGGTATGCACACAACCTTTTCCGAGCATTTGGCGATGGCTCTCCAAATGGGAATAGATTATCTACCAAAACAACTATTGAAAAACAATAATTGCTGATCATCAAAATAATCTCGATCTTTATATAATAAAATCATAAAACTAATACACTCTCTACTGTAGTAAGTGTACAAGCCAAATATACCAGTTCTCCTTGTGTTCCACGAGTTCAGAATATGTGTGTTCAACTGATGCATTAAATGTGTAACACAAGAATTGTAGATAATGCTTGACACATTAGCATAACCTTGGTGTTGTTGGCATTAAATGAATATCCAACTCACTATGATATCGCAGGTAATTATTCCACCTCAACTCAAGGGGTGCAGACGCCACAAATTCGTTTACACCAGGATGCATACGCAGGCATTCATGCTCCCCTCGGTGAAGGAGACAATGCGCAAACTCAGCATAATGGCAGCACAAACATTCAGGAAGAGATGGCATGTCTTGACAACGCTCGCAGGCACACCACTCTGTAGCCGGTGGTATTAGCTCCTAAAGAAATGAACAGATATGTCTATGCAACCATAGCTAATACATCAGGTCGATGTTATCCAACAGCATATCAGTGCAGCACTAGATTTAAATATTAAAATTGTTAATGTTGTCATTCGAAAAAAATCTGTAATTATTTTTTCGCAATATTGAAGCGATAATTATCATCATTAAAATCATATATAATAATATTCGTTCTATCACTCTCAAGCTAAAACTATTACTACTAGCTAGCTTGGCACATAAGAGCTGGCTAGTGGCGGTGCTTACTTGCTGGGAGGTTTTATTCTGTTGAGGATTTTCTTCAGATGGAGCGTCAGGCTCGAAACGCCAGGGTCTTAACTCTTCAGAATTTGACATTTTTTATGATCGCAACTCAGACATGAATAGTCGAACGGAATGGCCAAGCCGAAACTGTAAAGTAGCGAGCATCTATATTTGATACGGGGTCTTAGGTAAAACCCGAAGTGATTATCATAAACTATTGCTACGATAAGTTTGATATTGAGCTTTTTATTGGCCTTTCAATTCACGCGAGAACATCACGTGACAAGACAATAACCATACAGCGCGGATACGTCATCGAAATCAAGAGATTCCAATCTACGGCGGCTTTTTGTTTTTGAGCTTTTAAGAGCTTTTAATCACATTTCCACATATTTGGCACCTACCACACAACAGAGTAAAACATGGCGAATCTTTTGATACCAAATAACTGTAATGTGAATTTTGTTGCAAGTCAACCTTTAATCCAAGCTTCCCGCCCATATCCATTGCCCTCTGCATACTGCTCATACTAGTCTCCGCCATTACTGACTGTCTTTTGGTACTCTTTATGTCTTGCGTGAGTTAGACTGATATAATCCTGATCAACGGTAGATATTCCCGGAGCAGCCCCCAAGTTGTCACAAAGTGGTGATACAATGTGACAGGTTCGAGATATCTGGTGTTGTGATTGTATCCTGATGTCTGCACAAGGCTAAGAGTTAAGACGTCCGGGTGTAATATTGCGGCTAACTATGTATAAGTAATAATATGCAGGAGATTGCTGTGAGAGTATGATATAATCCTTTATTGCTGACTTGTAGCCATGCACGCTGTAAACTGAATTCTTAATTCTGATGAACTGCTGCAGTCAGGCTATTTATACCTCCTTACAATTATTCTAGAAACCTCCAGAAAATCCATTCAGGAAAAATCTAGTAATAGAACAATGCTTCTAAATTTATGATCATGACTCATCAGCGTATTGCGCAATAGCTATTGTCATGCTATTACATTGTTTATGATACTATATACAGCACTCAGAATCTGTGACAACTATATATATTGTACATAAGTTATCATGAGAGACCATGTCATATGCTATATATATTGTACATGAGTTATTATGAGAGACCATGTTATATGCTATATATATTGTACATGAGTTATCATGAGAGACCATGTTATATGCGATATATATTGTACATGAGTTATCATGAGAGACCATGTTATATACTATATATAGTGTACATGAGTTATCATGAGAGACCATGTTATATACTATATATATTGTACATGAGTTATCATGAGAGACCATGTTATATGCTATATATATTGTACATGAGTTATTATGAGAGACCATGTTATATGCTATATATATTGTACATAAGTTATCATGAGAGATCATGTTATATACTATATATATTGTACATGAGTTATTATGAGAGACCATGTTATATGCTATCTATATTGTACATGAGTTATCATGAGAGACCATGTTATATGCGATATATATTGTACATGAGTTATCATGAGAGACCATGTTATATACTATATATATTGTACATGAGTTATCATGAGAGACCATGTTATATGCTATATATATTGTACATGAGTTATTATGAGAGACCATGTTATATGCTATATATATTGTACATAAGTTATCATGAGAGATCATGTTATATACTATATATATTGTACATGAGTTATCATGAGAGACCATGTTATATACTATATATATTGTACATAAGTTATTATGAGAGACCATGTTATATGCTATATATATTGTACATGAGTTATCATGAGAGACCATGTTATATGCTATATATATTGTACATGAGTTATCATGAGAGACCATGTTATATACTATATATATTGTACATGAGTTATCATGAGAGACCATGTTATATGCTATATATATTGTACATGAGTTATCATGAGAAACCATGTTATATACTATATATATTGTACATAAGTTATTATGAGAGACCATGTTATATGCTATATATATTGTACATGAGTTACCATGAGAAACCATGTTATATACTATATATATTGTACATGAGTTATCATGAGAGACCATGTTATATGCTATATATATTGTACATGAGTTATCATGAGAGACCATGTTATATACTATATATATTGTACATGAGTTATCATGAGAGACCATGTTATATGCTATATATATTGTACATGAGTTACCATGAGAAACCGTGTTATATGCTATATATATTGTACATGAGTTATCATGAGAGACCATGTTATATACTATATATATTGTACATGAGTTATCATGAGAGACCATGTTATATGCTATATATATTGTACATGAGTTATCATGAGAGACCATGTTATATACTATATATATTGTACATGAGTTATTATGAGAGATCATGTTATATACTATATATATTGTACATGAGTTATCATGAGAGACCATGTTATATGCTATATATATTGTACATGAGTTGTCATGAGAGACCATGTTATATGCTATATATATTGTACATGAGTTATTATGAGAGACCATGTTATATGCTATATATATTGTACATGAGTTATCATGAGAGACCATGTTATATGCTATATATATTGTACATGAGTTATCATGAGAGACCATGTTATATACTATATATATTGTACATGAGTTATTATGAGAGATCATGTTGTATACTATATATATTGTACATGAGTTATTATGAGAGACCATGTTATATACTATATATATTGTACATGAGTTATCATGAGAGACCATGTTATATGCTATATATATTGTACATGAGTTATCATGAGAGACCATGTTATATACTATATATATTGTACATGAGTTATCATGAGAGACCATGTTATATGCTATATATTGTACATGAGTTATTATGAGAGACCATGTTATATACTATATATATTGTACATGAGTTATCATGAGAGACCATGTTATATGCTATATATATTGTACATGAGTTATCATGAGAGACCATGTTATATACTATATATATTGTACATGAGTTATCATGAGAGACCATGTTATATGCTATATATATTGTACATGAGTTATTATGAGATACCATGTTATATACTATATATATTGTACATAAGTTATCCATGTTCTCTGTATCCAGAGACCATGTTCCTCAAACCTAATCATAAGGGGGTTGTATTATCTGTAAATAAAGTTCAATACAGGATAAAAATCAAACTGAACAAATCTACCAAAGATAATTAAAATAGATTCTATGACCCAATATACTGTATGAGAGGACAATTCCTTTACCTTCAAGGTTTCCATTCTGTCATCGTTCATACACAGCTAGCAGTTGTAAATGATGATAAAGATGACACTAATGATCTTAATCAATTTACATTTTCCTCATTTCAGAACCGATTCAGAGACTTTTTAGAAAGTTTTCTCTCTCGTCCTTTTATTGATGTTTGTTTTTTAGCGCTGTTCCTTGACTTAGTCGTCGTGGTGATTATCAAGTCCACCGTGCAGCGTCCTCGTCCACAGCACAATAGCCCTGGGGATAACATGGTCACATTTGACTTGGATAAAAGATTTTCATTCCCTTCTGGCAAGTACGCTCAGCAAATAATTGACACAAATATTAGGATTTATTTGTCTTTTACATCAATTTATGAAAAATATAGACTGGTAGTTGTTTATTACAAGGTCTGATCCAAATGTTCCTGGAATGGTTTTGTATACACTTGCATATTCGCATGATGGAAAAACTCATTGCAGCGTTTGCTGGCAAACACCTCTGGAGTGTTGTCACAAAATTTCAGGTTGCTATGACAACGCATTCTCATTTGAGCTGACGATATGTCAAGATCTGTCAGGTGCTTCCGTCGATTTTCAAAAATTCTTTATCGTCGTGTCTAATAAACCGAAACAGCGTATTTGCATTAAATTTTGTGTGAATTTAGGGAAATCAAGGATATTATGACCTTCGAAATAAAGTTTTGACCATTCCTGAAAGCTTCCTTAAAATCCTCGCAAGCGTGAATCCTGAGCTCTTTTTGGTCATCAGTCAGCAAGCGTTGCACGAACTTTGCTGCAACTCGTCTCATGTTTAAATTGTCGGTTGAAACTTTTTGAACAGTTCCAAGCCCACGTCCAGTCTCTCCAGATATCTCTCTAATGGTTATAATGGACATATTATGGCTGACCTTGACATATCATGTCATAGCGACCTGAAATTTTGTGACAGCACTCCGGAGGTGTTTCCCAGTAAATGCTGCAATGGGTTTTTCCATCGTGCGAATATGCAATTGTATACAACTCTATTCCGGGAACTTTTGGATCAGACCTTGTATGTCATTAGTTAAAATCATCGTAATTTCTCACATGCTGCAAGATGGCTGAATGTTTGATATAATTTGACATGAGTAAGCAACTCTCTTGTGAAAAGCATCGATTACGCTTAGACTGTTGTGATGAAATATCATCTGTGAATGTCCTTCAATAATATAATCAAAGTAGGACTTATTCGTTTGTATTGACATTCATGAATTGTATTTTTAGGACATACAACACGAGCTATAATGTGTGGATGTCTATTACTGCACTGCTTTGACTTGAATTTGGTCTATCAATATGGCGTCATTTGCTGGGCTATTTCTGCTTCAGTATCTAGAATAATTCTAGGTAAGCAAGGGATTGCCTGCTCAGCTGGGAGAAGATAAATTCTATAATTGTTGTCTGATATGCTACATGTAGTTATCTGAATAAGATAGCGATGTTAGATTACAAATAGAAAGCTTTTTTATTTTTACTTTCAGTTCATTAAAGTAGAATATTACTAATTAAATTATAACTTGCATGACCAAAAGGATTTGGCTTTTTTCTAAAATGTCTTTATTTAAAATTTAAACATTTTGTAAGACATTAAATTTACTAGTTGTCCATGTGTATAAAAGGCATTCTTATTTGAAAATAGAAAAACTTTTAGTAAACAATCATAAACAGCATTTTCATGCCTGCCAGCATTTATTCTCATGCTGACATAATTTTATTTTTTAAGTTGGATTACTGTAACATTCTAGAATATTCTATTACAGGCCGTCACTATGTGTCAGATGTCGTTGCTGGTGCTGGGATAGGTTTCCTTCAGTTCTATGGTGAGTTTTGATTCTTATTGACATCACGACGCTTGATGCAGGTGCTTAAAAAGCTCCATGTATGTGATTGCTAACTAAACTTTGACTGTTTCAAACTGAGGCAGTCAGTTCAGCCAAATGTTCACATGACTCAGTTGCTGTAGGCTTTGGTAAAAGTTGGCAGTCATTTTTATACTGCAATGGCAGCTAGTCTTGTGTCACACCAATTAGGCAGCTATGTTCATGCTAGTGTCCTGGCAGTCTAGTTTTCCAGGAGAGATTTTCAGGTGTAATAACTGCTGTATATGTACAATTATTCTAAAATATCGGTGGGCAATTGATAGGGTGACTTTGTTAAAGTGTCAGTCTGGATCACTGAAACCCGTGAGCTCAAATCCTGTATGATGTAATCATTTTTCTCAGCCTCCACCCATAGCTTAAGGCAGACGAACAGACACAACTTTCATCATAGCAAAGATTATTATTGGGGAAATTTTCACTTCTATTAATTCTGTGATGATGTAAACTACGCTCATAATTAAACTACCTTTAGGTATTTCCTGTTGTAGTGATGATCCATTACCTGTGGCTAGACAAACACTATTGCTGGCAGTTTCACACACTGACTCGGTCAGTTTTTGGCTGAAATACTTCAGATTTATAGGAGCCACAAGCACCTGCTCAGACATATCATTTTGAGCAAATGTCGATCGGTACTACGTGCTAATGCTTCATGCATAGATGGACCGACAAGTTGCACTTGTATCATCAGTTCATTCCATAACAGGCCAAAATTTCTCTTGGTTTTTTGTTTAAAAAATCCGCCCTATCAAGTTTATAAATCTAGCCTGTGATCCATGGTTGCTGGAATTTGCTGTTGACGTTTTCATTCATAAGATTTTTTGCAGACCGCCTGCACAGGTTTTTCCACATCTACTTTTATATTAATATATGTATACAGAAATATGCTTGTGTGTACATCATGCTTGCTACCACACATATTTGGGCTGACAAGTTTGTAGGGTAAATTGCATGTTTCTCAAATTGTAAGTTGTTCTTTCCTTGAAAATTACCCTTTTATGAGCTGTTGATTTTATCCAGTTTGGGTTTTTAATCCTGTTTTAGATATACCTGTTTTATCACAATATTTTGTCTTCAAAGTTTTACTAAAACATTAATAAAGTAAAGGGTGTTAATCCTTTTTGTGTTTCTATCCCTGTGAGTTGTCCTCCCTCTCCTGCCTACTCTCTTGTTATTAAAAACTAGGAAGTAGCACAGTCTAACTTCGTTTTTTCAATCTCAAGTCTCTAACAAACCCAAATTCAAACAAACAGATTAATACCTTTTCCCTTTTACCGCTGAACAGAAATTTGATAATCAAACGCATGTGTAGATGTGTAGAATTGTACATTGAAGTAAACCCTACTAATCAAGGGTAGGCAACTCCCAACTCAAAGGCCAGCCCACATAGACTCATAGGCGAGCCGATAATCGGACTCGAGGGCAAGCCGATAAATAGGCTCGAGGGTGAGCCGATAAATAACTCGAGGGTGAGCCAATAAATAGACTCGAGGGCGAGCCGATAAACTGACTCTAGGGCGAGCTGATAAACAGATTTCTGGGTACCTTCTCCCAACTTTTACACCCTAGTAAGCCAATCGCAATAACTTTTGATGTTCGATCAGTAGAACTTATAGTGAATGCAGCTACGATTGATAGCAAAATACCGAAGTCAGAAACAGTGACATGAATAATCCTTGTATACTCTATTAATACTAAAGCAATAAGAATTCTTGGTGTTCAGCCAATAGCACAATGCTCAAGTCAGAAATAGTGACAAGAAGGTGACCTTGGAAAATCAAGCAGAGCTATAGTTAAATAATGCAGTGTCTTTATTGGTACTATTACTCACAGCACAAAGCAGTAACACACCCAGCAATGGCAAAACTTAAGTTTATATAGCAAACTGAGGAAAAAACCCAATGTTGATTATCGTTATTTACCAAAAGTTTTTCATTATATCCTCAAATACTCTGTAATGTACCTCTGTTTTAGGACTATTAACTATAAGTGCTGGATTGGTGGTTCAAGTAATTGGTTTATGATTTACGAATGTAGAGGACTGTATTTTAGGTGTAGATTTAATTTTGCGAATTAGACGGTTTGTTTTAGCTGGAAAACTTTAAAACAGATTATACTTATTTAAAATTTAAATTTTCAATCAGAAAACAAAATATATAAAGGTTAATCAAGTCAATGGCTGATGCTAATTGCGCAAGTCTAAAATATAAAAGTAATACAAGAGCAGAGTTATACCTAGAGCATGAGTAAAATATGGAATTCGGATGGTTTCTGATTTACGCATGCTTATATACGTTTGCCTGGTCATTATGACTAATGTCGAAACTTCCTAGGCAGTAAGCGATTAAGTAAAAAGAAGCAAATAACATTTATGCTATGCAGTGAAATAGCAGGTGCTAGAAATTTAGAATAACAAATCAGCGCGTCAAGAGTCCAGAAATCTGTTTCCTAATTATATCAAAAATGGTTAAATATAAGAGATGAGTGGTTCCATAAGAGGTGTATAGTACCCTTATGACAGGATTAATAAATATTAATATAGAAGTGGGATCACATTATGAGTTCCTTTGTCTCAGAATGACGAGTCTTAATAGGCTGTGTAATCAAGAATAACAAAAACTGGGTGCTGCACAACTCACATAGAATGAGTATTGTACATGTATATAGTATTTATATATAATATAGCATATAATATTGCAGGGTCAAGATAGTGCATCGAAAGTTTTAAGTATTAATAACCGTATTGTAACAGTGTAGCCTAAGCATATCTGTAGCTTCAAATCCATAATAGCAAATACATTGCTACAATTGGTATAAAATTATGACATATTATGAACATGTAAACATCACTTCAAAATGGAGGTACTAAGTGCGATTTGCCTATATGATATTAAAAGTGCGCAAAAATACCACTTAGAAAATCGAAGCAACAATTATGCACGATAGCAATATTGATAGAATTGTGTGAAATGAAATAGCTTGGTGTAAAGATAATTCGTAGAATATCAACTTCTAGCTATTAGTTAAGTAACTGAGGCTACATATTTTAAATGTCTGTGGAGGATGTTGAACCTGAATCTAACAATGCCTGACTTTCAGCATTCTCATCCTCATCCATCTCAGCGTCATCAACGACAACATCATCTCTTTGTTTCGGTCTACCTCGTTTGTTATAACAATGGCGACACCAGAAAATTATATCAACTATCAAACGAGCCAAACTTTTGGCTGACTTCAACATTATGAGAAGAGAAGCTGACACGATGATAACATTAATAGGAGATATTTTAAAACCATAAGCTTGTACAGTGACGATGAAAAGGATTCCCGTAGAGCGAGTTAAGTCTCTCATACTTTTGTTTTCATAGGAGTAGGAAGCATCCGTGAAGTTGTATCCATTGTCATCCATATTTTTAGTGGTGAGCTGATTGAAATGATACTCTGGAAGACATGTTTCTTCATCTTTATTTGTGTTGCAGTAATACTGAAGTCGAATGGAGACAACTCCACCATACTTTATGAGCTTCTCATACCCGTTGTTGTCGGTAGAGATGTCGAGAATGTCGGTGATTCTGAAAAACGGGCAATGCTTGTTTTGTTCTGTGTCATATTTGCATTTTGCTCCTTTATCTGTGTATAGCTGTCCATCTATGTTATTGTATGATTTTGTCTTGTTTTCTCCGTCATATGTGAAGCTGATATGTGACTTAATGAACAAGGTGAAGTGCAAGTGGCCATCCAGCACTTCAGTGGCTGCCTCGCTATCTTCCTCATCAAGCTCGTGCGGACACCAGCCTTTTACTTCACAGAAACCATTCAAGCAGTTTCCGGTAGAGATTCCATCCGGGTCTTCAGGATTGCCAGATGTTATATCAGCTTCACAATCATTTTCTGATCTGCAAGGCTTCCTACAGTCAGTGCAGTCGCTGATAGTTTGTGGTCCGGTTCTTACCCGTTTAGTAGTTAAGAAAAAGACATTATTCTCAGCAGCTGGGTGAGCGATATCAGTCGGATCCCAAGCAGCTGGCTTATTGATGAACCGCTTTGCAGCAAAATTAATTCTTGTTTTAGCCAATCCAGCAATATTAATCGTTGTACCGACATCAGCCTGAGCTTTTTCATGCAGCGAGTTTGTGCCAAGAGCAACAGCTGTGAAGGGTAGAATCACAAAAAGAGCAACCACAATCCAGTAAACGATCACAAATACCTTTGATTTATTAAGTAGCTCGACTTTTTCTTCATCGTCTTCAAGTCGTTCATACCGATCTCGATGCCATCTTTCCCACCTGCTTGATCGATAGGCTTTCTTCCAGTCGAAAACGCTCTGCACTATTTCATAGATAATAGTTGGTATTACTATAGTCAAGATATATATAAATGCAACTACAACATCAACAGGTGCGTAATAGGAAGCCATGATATCTGATCGTTCTCTCTTGCGACGAAATCTCCTATTACTATCGTAACTAGTGAGCCAAATGTGCAGCTAAAATAATTTTTCGACTTCTTAGGCTGCTGTTCAAACAGTGTAATTATTTGCACTGAACTTGGAAAGACCTTGTTTAAATATGTTTATGAGAACAATCACTCGCTTAGTTCAGTAGAACAAGACATTACAATGTGAAAGCTGATAGGCAGTGGATGCCTACAGCTCAGCCAATTATCTATATATATACTGTATATTATCTATCTATATCTCTATCTATCTATCTATCTATCTATGGGTTACAGTGTAAAGTAAAGTGCTCAAAATTAGGTCAATTAGAGGTGTGTATGAAGTTTAATAAAAACTACAGGTTAAAATACTAATTTTAACCTGTAGTTTTTAATAAACTTCATATATATATATGTATATACACATATATATATATATGTATATACACATATATATATATGCATATATATATATACATATAAGTAGTATGTAGAGAGCAGATCTACACACGTTTGCACTTAAAGTGAGATTTTGGGTACATTTTAGCCCGAGAACCTCGGAGAATGGTGTTGTCTGTTGGAAAGTTTGGGGGGGGGGGGTAGGTGTGTGAGTGTTGGGAGCTAAGGTTATGAAGTTTGAGAGGAATTGTGGGAAGGATGCGGTGCTGGTCGAGAGGAATTGTGGGAAGGATGACGTGAAGAGGGCGATGGTTTCGGGTTTCGATGCGATGGGTTTGGGGTTCGGGTGTCGACGAGTTGAGCGATCGATCGTCGAATGGTTGGGGTTGGGTTGGCGACCGGTGGGGTGAACGGTGTTATGTCGTTTCGGTTGAATGAACGCTGATGTTGGACGAGTTCGGGCGTGTCTATTCGTGGAATCGGTTAAGTCTCCCTTCATTATAAAACTCTTTAAAGATGAGTAATAAGAAAGGGGAAAGTCGAATGATTTATTCATTATGAAAAATTTCGTTCAACTAAAAGGAATATAAAAATATATAAAATTATGGAAACTATTCATAAGGATAATTCTAAAGTTTACAAATCTTGTGTAGAAGAAAAAGATAATACAGATGGATTAGTTGAAGATGCTGTATTATTACATAAACATTTTGATAACATCACTAAATCTACATCAAAACCGCTTCGACAAAGTTTGCTTCAATTTTTTGGACCGGTTTTAATATTACTTGCAATAACTGTAGCTTCATCTTTGATTGAATATTTTTTTATTCGGATTACAGGAGAAAAGATGAATGCTACTGTGAACTATGTAGAAGTATTTTTTCAAAATCTTATGAATAATGAAAGTGTGATTTTTGAAAACATCTCCTCATCATTATAATTAGTTGAAATGAAAACTTCAATGTTAGTAATTATCAAAACATGGAGAAAGACGGACTACAATCAATTGATGTGAGGTTACATTCTCCTTTCACATCTATGATAACAGGACCAACAGGATCAGGAAAAACTCAACTCGTTAAACGGTTGATTGAACAATCTCAATTAATATCTACCCCTTCTCCAATCGAAATTATATATTGCTATGGAATATGGCAGGAAGCTTTTGAGGATATGAAAGGAGTGGAATTTCATGAAGGATTGAAAGATCCGAGTACTTTTCCCAAAGATGGAGAAAATAGATGGATGATCATTGATGATCTAATGGAGGAATTATCATCAAATATCAAGATGGCTAACAATTTGTATACTCGAGAAAGTCACCATCTAAATATTAGTATTTTTACTATTACACAAAACTTATTCTTTGGTAAACTTAGAACAATTTCGTTGAATAGTCACTATTTTTTTATAGGAAAAAACCCCAGGGATTCTACATCAATCACATTTTTAGGAAAACAAGTTTTTCCTGGACAAGTTAAATATTTTCAGGAATCCTACCGAGATGCAACATCTTCACCATATTCCTTCATGAGACTGGACCTCCGACAAGAAACCGATGATACAATGAGAATTATGGGAAATTTCCCTCCTGTTGACTCTACGCCTATGATTATTTATAAGCCTAATTAAGCAATCGATTTTGATTGGTATTCCATAATTAAATAAAACAAGTATATATTCCAAGTTCTCTTTAAATATTCATCATACTACTTCTGTATCTTCCTCTGAGTGATTACTATAACATCACTAAAATTATCACATAGATATGGCTGAAACAAAAAGAATTCAACGAAATTTACTAACTTTATTAACTCTAGTTGGTGATTCCATTTCTTCTCAACATTCAATTATTAAAAATGCTAAAACGGATTTAATTTTAGCAATTATTGATTGTGTGAAATTACTCATTAAAAGAAAAGAACGACTAACTGATGCTCAGTATAAAGCTTTGAGTCGACAAAGTACGAACATCGCTCGACTGATTAGTCCTAAAACATCGAATTTGGAAAAGAAACAACTTTTGCAAAAAGGAGGGTTTTTATCGGCTTTACTAGGTCCGATCGCGGGTGCTATACTCCCAGGATTAGTTGAACCATTGCTCGGAGGATTGTTTAAACCACGAAAAAGAAGATAATTAAGTTATCATGGATAATTCTCCACTTTCTAAGAGAATGAAAAAAAACAGAGTAATTCTGCAAATACTGAACAGTCTTACAGATGAACTTGCAAGTTCTGCTTTACCTCATATGAAAGAAGAAGTAATTAGAACATTACTTGAAATTGTTAAAAATATTATATATGGGAATGTACCTTTAACGAAAAATCAATACCATTCTCTGAGTCAACATATAAAGGAGTTGATGAATATTATCGATGAAAACAAACCTCTTAAATATAAACGAAAGATTTTGCAAAACGGAAGAGGATTATTGAAACGGATTATAAAGCCATCCCTCAACTTGTATTAATCATTCAGCAGGAAGATGAGCTTTCCTAAGTACACAAAAAAATTTTTTTTGTTTTCTGAAGACGAGTACAAAAGAAACCAATTTAAAAGTCAACAGGATTAAAAAATTATCAATGATGGCTATAGTTCGTCACTTCGTTTTAATCCAATAGAAAATCCAAGAGTAAGTAAGGTTAAGGAGACCAGAGATAGGATGCGTCAAATTAATAACGATAACACTATTTCAGACTATAACAAAGTTAATTTGTATGCAGCTGAACTTCAAAAATTTTTAGATGAAATGAAATCAATTCGGAGTTATCCAATTCAACAGTCTCCGACTATTCGAAAACCGATTTCAATGATGTCACAAACACCTTCAGCACCTCAAAACTCAAAAGAAACTCTAAAGAAAGACACACCTGAATTACCCGAAGATAATTCGTCTCATGACTCTACAGTTTTAAAAGAATCGCCAAAAAAAGAAGACACATTATCACCACCGAAGTTAAACGAAGAAGAACCATCGTCAAAATCTTCTAGATCTTATTCCATTTCTTCAATAGTTGAAGACTTCGGTTCGAAACAAGATCAAACTAAAGCGAAAAAACTTCTGGAAAAATTGGAAAAGTCTGGAAATTATGATTCTTTAACCGGGAAAATAACAGGATCTACAGGAGAGATTAAACCTGAGAACTTACGAAATCTTCTTGAAAGAAAGTTTCGTGTTAAAGATAGATCAATTGTATCTTCTCCCTTTTCTCCAAGTTCATTTGAGAAACAATTTAACCTATTTGAAAAAATTATCAAGGAGTCGAACTCGAATTTATCAAATAAATCAAAATCCAACTCGAATAGATCGTCTTCACGAAAACCTTATGTAGGAACAAGAGGAAAATGGACGACTTACTAAATGAATTCTATTATACCCCGGATCTAACATCTTCATTAGGTGGAGCACGAAAACTGATTGAAGCACTTCGGAGAAAAGAAAGCGAACAAGAAGTTAGAGATTGGTTAAGTGGTGAAGATGCTTATACGTTACACAAACAAATAAAAACGAAATTTAGAAGAAGACCTACAATTGTTGCAGGAGTTGGTGAACAATTACAGGCTGATTTAATGGATGTTAGATCTCATCGAGCTGAAAATGATGGAATTACATTTTTACTTACATTGATTGATGTTTTTTCAAGAAAAGCATGGGTAGAACCTCTTGTTAACAAATCAGGTATATTGGTAGCAAAAGTCTTAAAAAAAGTATTGGATGGAACTAATTATAGAGTTTTTCAAACAGACAAAGGAAAAGAGTTTAATAATCGAGATGTCAAAAAAGTTTTGAAAGAAAATAAAGTAAAATGGTTTACATCTGAGAATGAGACAATTAAAGCTTCCATCATAGAACGATTCAACAAAACATTACGGATGAAGGTGTATAGATTCATGACATATTCGGATGAACGAAGATATATTGATGTTTTACCACAAATGGTAAAAGCATATAACAATACTATTCACACAACATTAGGAATAAAACCGAATGATGTAAATTATGAAAATCAAGAAAGAATCTGGAATAGGATTTATGAAAATGGAGAATATAGTTCTGACAGTACTCCCAAATTCAATATTGATGATTACGTTTGTTATGTTTCTGCACAGAAGCAATTAAATAGAGTATTAAATTAGAGAAATGGTTTATTGCACACTCCAGAGACAACTGATTTGATAACAGAAAACCCAAGTATTTATATGTTTGGTCATAGAAAAGCTTTGTAAAAAGCTACAAGCATTATTAATAGCTATAATGAGACAGTACTATATAATATTAGCTTGTATAAAGCTTTAGCTAAAAAGCATAATGTTTGTTGGCAAAGTACCAGTAATACTTGGCACTTGCATGACACCTCCTCACTAAGCTAAAGGTTCTTTCTGGTTCTCTTAGACCTTCGGGGTTTGTCTCTGCTATACTCATCTCCATCAGGTAGACGAGGGTTGCGTGGTCTTCTTCTAGACGGAGGTTGCTCTGTTACAGTTGTAGGGGCTGGTAGTTGCAGTTTTGTCTCCTCTGTTATATCAGGTTTATCTCCAGGGTCTTGATCTTCTTCTGTTGAGTATCTTGGTCTGAGTTGTTCAACATGTCTTCTCCAAGTAGGTCCCTTTGGTACCACTTTGACATTGAGACTACGAGTTCCATATATCTTAGTAACAATGGCTGGAACCCATCTAGGTTGTCTGTTGCGTTTAGGTCCATGATACAAGGCATAGCATGGTGCTCCAAGATTGTAGCTGTGTATCTTGCTAACTGTCTTTTCTGCCGATCGGTTGACTTCTCTGGATTGATGAAACTGTGCTATGTGTGCGGGTGATGGCAATAAGGTGTCAGTCTTGCATCTCATCTGTCTTCCATTCAGCAGCTGACTGGGAGAGTATCCTGTAGGAAGTGGTGTCCTTCTATAGTGCATCAGGAACTGTTGTAGTGCAGATTTAGGTGAGAGTGACGATTTCTTCATGGCTTGTTTGAAGGATTGTACTAGTCTTTCAGCTGCGCCATTTGTAGCTGGATGGTAGGGTGCTCCAGTGAGGTGAACAATGCTTCTCTCTTGACACCACTGCTGAAACTCCTGAGGTGAAGCTGGTAGCATTGTCAGTGACTATGGTGTGAGGGTATCCAAAGTGTGCGAATATCTCCTCTAAGATGTCTGTGGTAGCTCTGGTAGAAGTAGATGACGTCCTGTGTATGCATGGATACTTTGAGTAGGCATCTATCATCACTAGCCATTGGCTGCCCATGAAGTTCACTGCATGATCTAAGTGAAGACGACTCCATGGCTTCTCAGGTAGCATCCAGGGATGTATAGGATACTTCTGTGGAAGCTTCTGGTGTTCAGCACAGGCAGTGCACTGTCGGCTTGTCTCCTCTATATCAGAGTCAATGCGAGGCCAATAGACAGCAGTTCGAGCTAGCTTCTTCATTCTTTCCATTCCAAAGTGTCCAAGGTGAAGGATCTTTAATACTTCCTGTTGTAACTTGACAGGAATAACTACTCTGTTGCCATATAGAAGACAACCTTCAGTGATAGAAAGTGAATCTGAGATCTTGTGGAAGAGTGACAGCTGAGTCTCCTTCATCTCTTTGTTACCAGGCCATCCTTCTGCTGTGTAGCGCATTACTGTGGCTAGTGTTGTGTCTTTCTTTGTCTCCTTTGCTAGAACATTGTAGTCTGTAGAGTTGAGCTGTTGTCCAATAGTGTGAATAGTGCATACTGTATCAACATCATCCTCATCTTCTCTTGCATCAAACTCTTTTTCAGGTCCAACTGGCAGTCTTGAGAGGACATCTGCATTTTGATGATGCTGGGTAGATCTGTATTCTATGGTGTAGTCATACTGATTTAGTACCAGTGCCCATCTTGCTAGTCTGTTGGCTGCTAGAGCTGGAACTCCTTTGGTAGGTCCTAGAAGTGTGAGAAGAGGTCTGTGGTCAGTTACCAAGATAAACCGTCGACCATACAGGTACTGGTGATACTTCTTTAGAGCAAATATGATTGAGAGAGCTTCTTTTTGTATTTGTCCATATTTCCTCTGTGTGCTGGTCAGTGTTTTTGAAACATTGGCTATTGGTCTCTCACTTCCATCAGGATAACGATGAAATAGTACAGCTCCCAGTCCAGTTTCTGAAGCATCACATGAGATTCCAATGTCAAGATCTGGGTTGAAGTGTGCTAAGACACTATCAGTTGATAGCATATCTTTCAGTTTGTTGAAGCTCTTTTCTTGTTCAGTGCCCCACTTCCAGGTCTCTCCTTTGCGTGTCAGTTTGTGCAATGGTCCTGTGAGTTGTGACAGATTGGGTATGAACTTGCTGTAGAATTGTGTAGCTCCTAAGAAAGATCTTAGCTGAGTTAAGTCTGTTGGGACTGGCATCTGTTGTACTGCATCTGCCTTCTTTCCTTTAGTGATTCCCTTTGAAGTGAGTTTGTGTCCCAGATACTCTACTGTAGGTTGAGCAAAACAGCACTTGTCTTTTCTACCTCTGAGCCCTCTTTCTTCTAATCTTTGAAGAAGTCGACGTAAGTTTTGTAGATGGCTCTCTGCATTGGCTCCACTCACTAGTATATCATCTAGGTATACTGCTACTCCTGGGAGGTCTTGTGTCAGTTGCTCCATGATTTCTTGAAAATACCCTGGTGCTGAGCTTATGCCAAAGGGCAACCTCTTCTGTAGTAGTACTCCTCGGTGTGTTGATAGTGCTAGTCGTCGTTGACTTTCTGGTGCCAACAATATTTGATTGTAGGCATCTGCTAAATCAATCTTTGTGTAGCAATAGCCTCCACCTAGTTTTCTGATTAGATCTTCTGGTAGTGGGATAGGTTTCCTATGTGTTTCTAGCTGATTATTGATAGTCTTGGAGTAGTCTCCACATACTCTGATCTTCCCTGCAGCTTGACCTGTTGTAGATTTGCGTACAGGTACAACTGGTGTTCCATACTGGTTGAATTGAGTTGGTTCCCATATGCCTTTAGCTACACCTGCTTCATATGCTTGGTTGAGCTCTTCTGTCAAGGCAATAGGAACTGGTCTGGGTCGGCAGAAGACTGGCTTTGTTGAAGGTTTGAAGTTTATCTCTAGTTCAAAGTTCTTGAGACATCCTAGCTCGTCTTTGAATATTTCTGGAAATTCTTTGCACATCTCCTTACACTTGATTTGTAACCTCCCATCTGGCTGGTTCTCTGTGATTGTTGATACAAGGTTCTGTTGTAGCTTGTCATCAATAGAGATGCCTAGTTGCTGTATAGCAGTTCTTCCTAGTAGGTTGAGATCTTGTACAGCACTAATCACAAATGGTAGTCTGACTTCTTTCTGTGCATCCAATTGGGCAGTTAGCTCACATCTGCCAAGCGTCTCTATGAGATGTCCTGAGGCTGATTTGTAGTTAACTGTAGTAGGTTTTAGGTTTGGCTTTCCTAGCTTCTCCCATATTGATTTACAGATGAAGTTGTCACATGCTCCAGTGTCCAGTTCAAGTGTGAAGTTGTCTCCCTCCAGTTTGATGTTTTCAGCAAGTTTCACCATCTTGGTTGATGTGCATTCTATCATCTTTACTGGTTTTTCTGCTGCAGATGATTTCTTTTTCTTGCATGCTCTTTCTATGTGACCTTGTTTAGAACAAAAGTTGCAGGTGGCTGCTTTGAATCTGCAGTCATCCGCTGTATGGTTAGTTCGGTCACATCTGTAGCATAGCTTTCCTTCCTTCTGCTTGTCAGGTGTAGAGTTGTTTTTCTGGATTGGTTTGTATCTTGATTTCTGTTGAGCAACCTTGTTGACTTTAGACGAGTTTCCATAAACTGTCTCTTTGGCAACTTTAGCTGCTTCTTCTGTTTCCTGTGCTACCTGTATAGCTTTGTTGAAGTTGAGTTCATTGTCCTTGACCTTGAAGAGAGATTTGAGAACTGCTTCATTGTTTACAGAGCAGATAAATCTTGTTCTGAGAGCCTCATCCAATGGATCTGTAATGTCTATGAAGGCACATGTAGTTGCATCTTGACGAATTCTGGCAGCTAACTCTTGAATAGTTTCTCCAGGTTTCCTCTGCATGTCACTCCAATACTTGTAACGCTCTCTAACAATGAAGCGCTTAGGGTCATACTGGTCTTTGAGAAATTCCAGTATTTCATCCATGTTGAGGTCGTTGATCTGCTTGGGTGTTGAAAGCTGAGCTGCCATATTACTAAGCTGCTTGTAGAGTGTAGGCTGTTGGTTGGTGAGAAAAGTGCCAGCAATCTTGTCTTGATGAATAGAATTTGCTGCAATGAATGTGTTGAATCTGTCTATGTAATCTGTTAGTAGCTCTGCTGTTGGGTCAAAACCTGGGAAAGCTGGAACAGCGGTTGCAGCTGTTTCTTCTTTCCGTTGTAGGTTTTGTAGTAGTAGCTCCATCAGTTTCTTATTCTCTTCCATTCTTTCATCTTGCTGACGTCTGTATTCCTCTTGTTGCTGCTTGAACTCCTCATGCTGCTGTTGTCTATGCTCTTCTTGCTGCTTTCTCTGCTCCTCTTGCTGCTGTCTCTGGTCCTCCTGCTGCTTCTGCATTAGCTTGATCAGGTCTGCTACTTCTGCCATTGTAGTGGTGCAATTTTGAACAGTTACTCTTGTAATAAACTAGAACTCTTTGTATCGATTTTATCAATGATAAAATCTGAACAAAACTCTTTGTAACTGTTCAAAAGAGAAATCCTTGTCGCCAATTAGCTTCCGTTATGTTTCTGCACAGAAGCAATTAAATAGAGTATTAAATTAGAGAAATGGTTTATTGCACACTCCAGAGACAACTGATTTGATAATAGAAAACCCAAGTATTTATATGTTTGGTCATAGAAAAGCTTTGTAAAAAGCTACAAGCATTATTAATAGCTATAATGAGACAGTACTATATAATATTAGCTTGTATAAAGCTTTAGCTAAAAAGCATAATGTTTGTTGGCAAAGTACCAGTAATACTTGGCACTTGCATGACAACGTTCGTATTAGTAAAGCTAGAACAGCTTTCGAAAGAGGTTTCACAATAAATTGGACGGTTGAAGTTTTTCAAATTACAGAAGTACTTGATTTTCAAAGACCGATTATCTATAAATTACGTGATTTGGCAAACGAACCGGTTGATGGAACTTTTTATGAAGATGAACTACAGAAAGTAAAAAAACCCACATTTTTTCGAATCGAGAAAATTCTCAAATCTCGGAAACGAGGAAGAACAAAGGAAATACTCGTTAAATGGATGGGATATCCTGATTCATTCAATAGCTGGGTCAATGAAAGAGATTCTGTTAAATAAAAGAGGATGATAAGGAATTGAACTTCATTGAAAGAATTGAAAATGTCGGAGTTCGTAACTCTTCCTTCTGATGCTAGTTTTAGTGACTTTCCTAAAAATACTAATTCAAACTTTACAGTTAGACTAGCCAAATATGTAGATTTTACAGAAGGACAATGGGAAGTTGCTCTAAAAGATATATCGTTTTTAAATAATTGGCCAAATGTAGTAGAAGGGATAATAAGCATCACAAAAGCGGAACTTAATGGGAGATTTCGTCGTTTCGACATAAAAATTGGAAATGGAAGATACGAAGATATAGATGAAGTAATTCAACGAGCTCATGATGTTCTAAAATCCTTCAATTTCCATCCAACTATAGAATTCAAATACGACAAAATATCCAACAAATCTATGTTGTATGTAAGAGATTCGAGTGTTCAGGTTTCGTTTTCACAAGATTTCGCAAATATCTTAGGATTAGATCCGAAGATAACTTATAATGTGGGAAAACACGGAAACATCACATCTCCGGATATCAACTATGGATTTACATCATTATACGTATATTCATCAATTGTAAGTAACAGACTCGTTGGAGATGCAAATGTACGATTGTTACGAGTTGTCCCAGTAAGTGGAAAGAAGTTCTCTCGAGTTTATACAGAATTCAGTCAAGCGCATTACGTTGAAGTAGATAAAATTTCTACTGATGTGATAGAGACCCTTATAACAAGTGATGATGGAGAAAAAGTACCATTTGATGGAGGGAAGGTTATACTAACGGTTCATTTCAGAAAGAAACAATGAATTCCATATTAGTTCCATATACTCCAGAAGACTCAAAAAACTTTTACATTCAATATTACACGTCTAATCAAACAGGAAATGGCGGATTGACACCATATAAAGGAAAAAGAGTGATGGGAAATGGACGACTATCAGAAATATTTAAAAAATTAGCAAAAGCTGTTGCGCCTCTAGCAAAAAAAACGGCTATCTCATTAGGGAAAAAAGGGTTAGATGCTGCATCCAATTATCTTTATAACATGGTAGAGAGACCAAAAGAAGAAGAAGAAGAAACAGATGAAGTAGTAATTCCAAGAGTTAGAAAACCTGGGAAAAGAAAATTAAATAACCGTAGCAAACCTGCAAAACGACGGAGAAAAGCCACTCCAAATATTTTTTAAAATTTGAAATGTTTTATATATTATTATCTCAATATTTTTAGTTCATTTCATTGACATACATCAATAGTGAAAGATGAGTTCTGGAGAGATTGGTTCAACAGGTTTAAAAATAACGGGTTCTCCTTTTACGATAAACGAAAGTTTGGGTATATTTGATGTTCCGGGCACACATAGTTCGGTGGAGCACAGATATTATAGTGAATTAGGTCCGTCACGACTCAGTGAATATGGACCAATTGAAATTGAAATACCTGGAGATGTAGATCACTATATCGATTTAAGTAATTCATATTTGCAAATCGAAGGAAAAGTAGTCAAGGACGATGGTTCCAATTTAGACAATACTGTTGGTAACGTAAATGTTGTACCAGGGGATGCGTTTTTTCATTCGCTAATCAAAACAGCAACATTCAAAATTAATGGATCCGTTGTTGAACATTCAAGTGATTATCCTATGAGATCGTTCATAGAAACCCTTCTCAATAATAGCAGAGAAGCAAAACAATACCAATTAAAAGCAGAAGGATGGTTTCAAGATGATAATCTTGCGAAAGATGGTGCGGATTTCGATAATACTGCGTCTACAGCAAGAAAGAATCTTATTAGAGGATCAAACACATTTGAGTTTTTTGGACGACTCCATCTTAGCATTTTTCAACAGGAAAGATATCTCATTCCAGGATTGAATTGTAAATTAGAACTAGACCGAAGTAAACCAAGTTATTGTCTGATGGCAACAGGAGCTGCTCCTGGAGGAGGGGGAAAAGTAAAGTTGACGAAATGTGTACTTCATCTTCGAAAATTAAAAATCAACCAAACAATTCAGCTTTTACATAACGAAAAACTACTCAATGGTGTTAATGCAAAGTATCCTCTTTCTCGGGTATACACCAGATCTTATAATGTGAATACTGGATTAACCCTTACTCAAATTAAAATTGCTGATAACACACTTAGACCAAATTTAATACTTGTTTCACTTTCATCACACGATGGAGAAAATGGATCATACAATCGTAATCCTTTCAAATTTGGTCATTACGATGTGAGTCATGTAGAACTACAAATTGATGGACTACCTTTTGGAAAACGATATACTCCAAATTTTGAAAATAGAATGTATACTCGACCATATGTACAACTTCTAAATGCAATGGGAAAAGATCTTTCTTCTGAAGGAAGTGGAATTGGACTGACTGAATATGAAACTGGACTTGCAATATACGCTTTCGATTTGACAGGAGATCTCTCATCCGAAGGTTTTCATTTAATGAGACATGTTTCACTAACAATCGATATCGGTTTTTGGACTGCAACACCAGAAAATGTCTATCTTAATACATATATACAAAAAGATGGAATGATGGAAATCGCTTCTGACTTTAGCGTTCGACTCAGTGGTGGAAGCATATTCTAAGGATGAATACAGCAAATATTTTCGATGTTCTTTCCCAAGATCACATGACTAATAATCATTTTTTTGCTGTCTGTGCAAGAAATGAATTTAAAGAACAATTTTTATCGAATGAAGGAATATATATTTTTAACACACACTATTCTTATCAACCAGGAGAACACTGGATAGGAGTTATTCGAACAAAATCCGAAATTAATTATTTCGATTCAACAGGACGAGATCCTTCAACATATCCAGATGTCGCTCAAATCTTAAAACTTTCTGGAATAAAGTTAATTAAATGGAATGATGTTCTACTCCAAGGATTTCTTTCAACAACATGTGGAGATTACTGTCTTCTCTTTGCAATATTTTGGAGCAGAGGATTTTCAATAGAAGATTTTCTAACAGTTATGCTAAAAATTTCTGAAACAGATACACGAGATCATGTAGTTCGAAAAACTATACTAGATAGATATGATTGGAATGGAAAAATTAGTAAAAGTCTTAATAACGAAGAAAATGAAGGTGTTGACAATGTACATATTCAAGGAACTTCCCAAATTGTTAAATTACGAGAAGAACTGACATAAATTTTTTCTATATTTTACAATTGAATATACATATATACTTTATATCGAAATAAACTTGGTGACAAATACAACCGAATATTATTTACTTTTTTGATATAAGTTTTATATATTGATATACTCACGCTGAGTTGGAGCTATCCTCAAAATAATCCACATATTAATCCATGTATGCCCCTTTACTAGTTCATCATCTTCATCTATTTACTGGTCGAGAGACTGTTATGGAATGGTTAAGCCAAACCAAACAGGAGAATTCCATAGGTAAACCTAGAAAAACAATCAGGTCAAATGCCAAAGCGCTTGTCCACACAACAGCCTGAACACAGCGACACTCAACGAACTTAATCGCGAGTAGCCGGCTAACAGAATTCTAGCTGAAGCATACAAGCCTTATGGTATCAACGCTCGATCGACCCAAATTCTCAAGTCTGTATATAAGTAGGCATCAAGAGATGGTTAAGGAGGCAGAATATTCCATCAGTTCATGCAACGCTTATATAATGAATTGAAGAATGATGGGTGTGTCCAAAGGAATTAATGAGGTGAAAATAGTAAACAGATTTTCGCGAAATTCAATTTCGCGAAAGTTGACTATATAATATATATGATGTAAAATTTCGCGAAATCCAATTTCGCGAAATTCACTTTCGCGAAATTCAATTTCGCGAAAGTTGACTATATAATATATATGATGTGAAATTTCGCGAAATCCAATTTCGCGAAAGTTGACTATATAACATATATGATGTAAAATTTCGCTAAATCCATTTTCGCGAAATTCACTTTCGCGAAATTCAATTTCGCGAAAGTTGACTATATAATATATATAATGTGAAATTTCGCGAAAGTTGACTATATAATATATATAATGTGAAATTTCGCGAAATCCAATTTCGCGAAATTCACTTTCGCGAAATTCAATTTCGCGAAAGTTGACTATATAATATATATAATGTGAAATTTCGCGAAATCCAATTTCGCGAAATTTAATTTCGCGAAAGTTGACTATATAATATATATAATGTGAAATTTCGCGAAATCCAATTTCGCGAAATTCACTTTCGCAAAATTCAATTTCGCGAAAGTTGACTATATAATATATATGTGTAATTTCGCGAAATTCATTTTCGCGAAATTGTAAGCATAGAGGAATGTTTTGTAATCTATTTATAAATTTTCATTAAACTCACTCAAGCGTTTTACAGACGTTCAACTATATAAAACAATCGAGAACAAATCATTATTATCATAACACTCTTCATAAGCTAACAGAATTCTGAGAAGGGTAAAATGTCAGAATGGAAATGTACAGATAGTTGTCTTCAAATTTGGGCTACACCACGGGAATATTGTACACACGGACTACTTTCCTGTACATGTGGACATGTATATGATGAATTAGCACAATGTGTACATTGGTAAGTACATTTTGAAATTTTAAATTCTAAAGTTTTATATGAATATATAATTATTCATTTTATATACATCATCTTTTCTCAATTTTCAATGAATTTTCAAAAAAAATTAAACAGGTATCAAGAAGGTGGTAAGGAAACTGATGAAAAAAACAACTCGAAAGAAACAAACTCTCAAAATAGTGAAACGGAGTTGCAATTGGATTTACCATTGGATTATCCTATAGATGGATTACCTTCCTGTAAATGTGGACAAGACGTATACGATGGCTTAGCTCAATGTATATTTTGGTAAGTAGATTTTGAGAATTTTAAATCCAAAGATATATAGTTATCCATTTATTTCATCCTTTCTCAATCCTCAATGTTTTATATATTTAAACAGTAATGATGCAAAACAAAAAGAAGTTGATGAGAAAAGCGAGTCAAGCATCACATACTTCTATCTCGATAAGAAAGAATTACAATATTCTGAAGTGACAAGCTCTTCAACTCCACAGAAAACTGGCAATTAGTATTTATAAGAAAGAATTTTTTTTTTTTTTTTTTTTTTTGAATGAATATATATGCAAATCAATAGAACCTTTAGAAATAAAATCTTCATCTCCAAAGATGGAGAATTTATATTTTATTGTATATTTTAAGATACTATTATTAAAATAAAATCAATACAATATTCACATATCATTTTCATTGTGGAATAAAAATTTAGAAAAGCATGAAAATTAGATTACAACTTTAGCAGCAGCATGTGATTATGATAAAAAATTTCGACATCCTGTAATTTGTCTACAGAAAAACTTTCATTTCCATACTCTCTTTCTTTATTACTTGGATTATATAATCTTAAGGCTCTTGGTATGAATAAGATATCAGTTATATTTTCCTTAAGATTTTCAGATGATGTCTGAGTTGTCATTCTGCTCACTGGAATAGTGGTAACGTCCGTAGTTGCAATGTTGGTAGGAATTGTGGAAATGTGTGTAGTTCTGATGGTGGATCTTTCTACAGAAAAACTTTCATTTCCATATTCTCTTTCTTCATTATTCGGATTATATAATCTTGAGGTTGTTGGTACAAATGGGATATTAGTTATATTTTCCTTAAGATTTTCAGATGATGGAAGAGTTGTGATTCCACTTGCTAGAATGATGGTATCGAGTGTAGTTGTGGTGGTAGTAGGAATTGTACTAGCGAGTGTAGTAGTGGTGGTGGTAGGAATTCTGGATGTGTGTGTAGTTCTGATGGTGGATCGAGTAGTGGAAGTATTAATTGGTGCTGTAAATCTACCATTATTTTCTTCGAAATGTGGATGATGACAAACAAACTTAATAGGCAATGCTCTCCTTCCACAAAACCTTGAACGAGCTGAGTTGCCTACACAATATCTCGCTAACCGTGAAGATGGATTAGCCCATTGAACAAGTCGTTCAGTAATTCCCAACCTTTGAATAGTTTCATAACTAGCTATACCATAAGTACAATCCGAGGGGTTATGTTCTAATTGAATTATATTTCGTAAAAATTCACCGTTAACCGAAAAAAATCCAAAACTAATAAATAGTATTGGAGAAATTTGAATTATATCATCTAGTTTTCTATAAAGACTCTTCATGTCTTCTCAAAAGAATTTTTTCATAATGAATAAATCATTCGACTTTCCCCTTTCTTATTACTCATCTTTAAAGAGTTTTATAACGAAGGGAGATTTAACCGATTCCACGAATAGACACGCCCGAACTCGTCCAACATCAGCGTTCATTCAACCGAAACGACATAACACCGTTCACCCCACCGGTCGCCAACCCAACCCCAACCATTCGACGATCGATCGCTCAACTCGTCGACACCCGAACCCCAAACCCATCGCATCGAAACCCGAAACCATCGCCCTCTTCACGTCATCCTTCCCACAATTCCTCTCGACCAGCACCGCATCCTTCCCACAATTCCTCTCAAACTTCATAACCTTAGCTCCCAACACTCACACACCTACCCCCCCAAACTTTCCATCAGACAACACCATTCTCCGAGGTTCTCGGGCTAAAATGTACCCAAAATCTCACTTTAAGCGCAAACGTGTGTAGATCTGCTCTCTACATACTACTCATATATAACAACAAGGCAACTCCAAACAAAAATCTATCACACTAGAGACAATCCTAGATGCAGACTGTGCAAAGATGCACCTGAGACCATCCAACACATCATGAGTGGATGCAAGCAGCTAGCAGGAAATGCATACACTAAACGGCATAATCATGTTGCAGGTGTTGTGTATAGAAGTCTATGTGACGAGTATGGCCTTAATAAACCACAACACTAGTGGGAAACTCCTGGTAAGGTCAATGAAAATGATCGCGCTAAAATCATCTGCGACTTCTACATCCGGACTGACAAGCATGTCCTAGCAAACCAACAAGATATAGTGGTGGTGGACAAGGAGAACAAGAGAGCTACTAAAATAGATATAGCAGTACCCAATGACTACAATATAGACAGCAAAGAAAAAGAAAAGGTAGAGAAATATCTCCCTCTTGGAGAAGAGATTGAAAAATGCTGGGACGTAAGAACAACTGTAATCCCAGTAGTCATTGGGGCACTGGGCGCAATAACACCGGCGCATAAAATGTGGCTTGCCCAAATACCAACAGCCATCAACTCAGGTGAGTTGCAGATAAGTGCACTACTGGGAACAGCTAACATCTTGAGGCGAGTGCTCAAACTCCCAGGTCTCCGGTAGGAGACCCGAGTTAGAGCAGAAACTACCACCCATTGGGGTTAACTGGGGTGAGGAATCAATTTTTTTTTACATATATAATATACATTTTTTTACATATATATATATATTGTTTGTATATTTGTTTCCAGTTTCTTTGCGACAATGTATCGACTGCAGTAGTCAACTATCACCAGATAACTTTGACTGTCTTTGTCGCACACATCCGATGCTATCCTCCACCAAGGGCGTTTTGGTAGGGGTGTCTGACTCAGTGGCTCCTTAGGAATCCTTTTGAACTCAACACATTTTGTGCAGCTTCTTACTTGTTCACGTATCGTTGTAGTCATTCCTGGCCACCACACGACGTCTTTAGCTTGACTTAAGCATTTGGTCTTTTCTTGTTGGCCGCGAAGTATGTCTTCTAAGACCCTTTTCCTCACTGATGATGGTACAAACACTTTATCATCTTTGTAAACTATACCCTCAATGGTTGTCAAGTATTCTCTGTAGCTGTAAAATTTTTGTAAGTCTAAACACATCTTGTGAAAGACTGGCCAACCATTGTTGATGTACTGAAGCAGCTCCCTACCCTCCTTGTCATTTACCGTTGATGCCTGTAATCGGGCTAATCTTGCAAGAGAAATCGGAAGCACCTCTACCATATCATTCGCAATGGCATTCTTCTCTTCTATTGTACAATCCGGAAAGAGTGAGCGCGACAGGGCATCTGCCAAAACTAGTTTCTGACTAGGCGTGTATGAAAATATCATAATCGTATCCCATTAGCTTTAGACAAAAACGCTGAACTCGCGTCGGTAAACTGGCTAATTCTTTCTTCCCCAGAATTTAAATGAGTTGTTTTGTGGTCGGTCTTAATAAAAAATTTCTCTCTGCCGGATAAAAAATCAATATTTTTACATGCCCAAGCAATTGCGAGTACTTCTTTCTCTATCTTGGCATATTTGGTTTCAGCAGAAAACATGCTTCTAAACGCATGTTACAAGCCTCCAGGCATCTTCAACCCTTTGCATTATGACAGCACCAAAGCCATAAGATAAGGCATTGGTGCTTACCATCGTTTCTGTCTCTAGCTTATAAGGTGTGAGGGTGACTGATGACGCCAGTTTGTCCTTAAGACTGCAAACTGCTTGGCTTGATCTGCTCCCCAATTCCACTCCTTTCATTCAGAAGCAATTCTCTTAGGGCCGACGTGTCATTTGCTAATGAAGAAGAGACTTCCCAATATAATTGATAATACTAAAGAATTGCCTTGGTTCTTTTCGGTTCCTTGGCGACAGGTAATTTTGTATAGCTGCTGTCTTTTTAGGGTCTACATGCATCCCATGTTCATCAATTACGTGCCCAAAACTTGGCACTCTGCTTGCTGAATTCACATTGGTTTGGGTTCAGCGCAGTTCCAGCGGCCTTCAACTTTACCAACACATTTTCCAGTATCAAGTCATGTTCTTCTTGGGTTGGAGCGTGCACTAGAATGTTGTCCATCTGACTGATGACACCTTGAAAACCCACAAGTTTTTTGCATCTCCTTTGAAAAATCTCAGGAGCTGAAGAGATTTCGAAAGGCAAGCGTTTACAAAAATATCTATCAAATGGTGTGATGATTGTGCTTACCCTCTGAGACGTAGTATTCATCTGCCAGTACATGCTGTTTGCATTTATCTGGCTGAAATATTTTGCATTCCCTAAGTTGCTGAATGTCTTTTCCGTGGTGGGAAGTGAAAGGAATTCCCGACGTACTGATTTGTTCAGTTTAGTGAAATCAATGCAGACCCGGATTTTTCCATTTTTCTTTGGGATGACAATACAAGGTGCGCATCATTCTGTGGGAGTTTCAAATTTTTTAATAATTCCAAGGGCCTCCATTTGCTGTAGTTCCTGACGCAGTGGCTTTTCTCTTGCTGCAGCTACTCTTTGTGGCACAGCTTGAGCATGTGGTTCAGCATCCTTTTTCAATTTAAAGTTCACTGTCGGTTCTATAGTATCCAGTCAATTACACAATCTTGGATATCTCTCAAACCATCCATCAGTAGTGATACCATCATTGAACTCCATCATCCGTAATCCTGATATGGCCGGTTTACCAAGCAAAAGTGTCACTAACTTTTCAATGGAGTAGCCATTTTTACAGTTTCTCTGGATTTATACTTTAGTGGTATATTGGCAGACATGCATACATTAAGCTCTTGGTTACCTGCTGCTCTCAGCTTCTTGGTTGCTTTCTGAAGTGACACTGCTAACTTTCTAAATCATGTCGCTGGGAGAGCTGTCACAGAGGCTCCCGTGTCAACTTTAAAACGTATTTTTACATTGTTTGAGCTGGGGTCACAATATCATGCTTTACGGATTTCTTGTATGCTGTCGAGTGTATGCCCATTAAATCCATATAGACCGAATGATTTGGATCCAAAAGTAAGCCATCAACAAATTCCGACTCAATGCTCTACTCTCGTTGACCAGCTTACCTGCCGGCTTCTTGCAGAGTGTAGACCTTGGCCAATGCTCTCTCTCTTTCTCTTCTTTCTTTCTCTTTCCCTTTCTTCCTCTTTCTTTCTCTCTCTTTCTCTCTTTCTTTCTTTTTCTCTTTCTTTCTCTCTCTCTTTCTCTCTCTCTTTCTTTCTCTCTTTCTCTCTCTCTTTCTTTCTCTCTTTCTTTCTCTCTCTTTGTTTCTCTCTCTTTTTTTTCTTTCTTTTTTTTCTCTTTCTCCCTTTTTTTCTTTCTCTCTCTCCACATGCTTTGCAGATTGTAGATTTAGCCGGACACTTCTCAAACCTGTGGAGCGCCCTCACACACGCTTTGCAAGAATGCTTGGATGAAGGGAATTTCTCATTGGCATAGTGAGGCTCTCTGGCAGCATTGTTGACGGTGTCTAGATTGTCAGGTATTTGCGCAGATTCTGCCAGTTCAGACCTTTGATAATGATTGGCAATCCACTGCTTCGCTTTTTGGATGCACCTGTTTAAATCTAAATCATCGAAGTCTATGAAATACTCTCGCAGTTTTTCGTCATTGACACCTACGACAATTCTATCGCGAATAAAGTCGTTCTTTACTGCACCATACTCACATCGGTCTACCTGTAGTTGTAGAGCCACAATAAACTGGTGAATGCTGGCCTTGCTTTATGGTGTTGAACTTAGCCCTCTCATATATTATGTTTTTGACTGATTCATAGTGATTGTCAAAACAATTACATGTAATTGTTTTGTCAAGTGTGTTCTTTTTATTATCTTCTGACTCAGCGTATACAAACTGCGAGTAGATTGGCACGCTTTTCGCCCCCATCTGAACCAACATGTTAGCAACCTGTTGTTCTTGAGACGTTTTAATGTAGTTTACATTTTACTGGAGTCTACAGTAGACATTCTACCGTAGACATGGTACTGTACTTCGGTAAAACTTAAAACGTTGTAAAATGTGTAAAATGGAATAGCTGGGAGTAGTATGTAGAGAGCAGATCTACACAAAAAAGTGACGGATCCAGCAGGGGGATAGAAAAAGGGGGTTGCGAATTAAATTGGCTAGGGGTGTAGATTGAATTGCGTGGAGTTGAATGAGATGTTGGGGTTTGGGGGGAAATTGTGGTGTAGAGTAGGGGGTTGAATTCGAGGGGGTATGGATCCGCTCCCGGCGTAATCGGCGGATTATCTGTGGATGAGTCATCCGATTAGTGGGGGATGAGTCATCCGATTAAACGTGGATTATCGCGGGATTAGTCGGGGGAATCGTTGCGGATTAGTCGGCCGAATCGTCGCGGATTATCGGTGGATTAGTGGGGAGTGAATATCTGGGACATCGAGGGCTGGTTGGTTTTCCGGAGTGGATCTCGCGGGATAATATAGTATAAATGAAACATTGAATATATATAAGAAAATGTTCATGTACAATTTTTAAAACGAAGTTTGTATCGAGTTGTTCATCAATCACTCATCGTCATCAGAAATAGTTATGATAGCAGGATCCTTTTTGCATTGTGCCGAACTCTCGTAAAATCTGCTTGCTTCTTCATGTCCCATGACTACTACATCGTAGTATTCGCGAGTATTGTGAGATGTTACTAGCCCCTTGTATATAATGATACCCGGATAATTCTCTTTCAACGAAAGGGCATATCTCGAAGGCAACGTCTTCATAAATTCTGAAATTATCCATCACTGTTATGGATCCACTACTTTTTTAAAGATAATGTATAAATTGATGAAGTATTATTAGTTAGTGTTGATTGTTACTGGAGCTTCTGAGGAGTCAACTTCCAATAGTATGAATATCGACAATATTTCTGAAAGAACTCCCCAATTGAATATGAAACAAAGACAGTGTAGAAGACCAACCAAGTCTAGATTGAACAGAACTACGTCATTACGAAGATCATCAAGAAAAAGTTCGGTAGTAAAGCGGTTATTCGAATCCAAGGAAAATTATATGGAAGGAGATGAGAAAATTACGTCACCTATTGCAACAGTTTTTAAATCCGAGGAAATGCAAGAACCATGGAAATGGATTGATCTAAAAGTTTTGGATATTCCAGCTTCGTTAGAAGTAATACAAGCAAATAAGTCTGAAGAAAATGACAATTGTGAGATTGCGTTGCAATTCTTCGTTGAACGTAAGGGAGAGCGTGTGGCATTATGTTCGATCATCGAACCTCAAAAGTATAACATTCCCTCATCATTTCAATGGTTGACACCAGCTCTCATGATATTGGATCGAAGTGAGATTTACATGAACTCTAAGTCTTCATCAGGATTAAAACTTTTCACGATTGACGGAGCGTGCAATCTGAAGGAATTCAGAGAGAAATTAAACAAAGATTATAAACTCTGTATATCAAGACAGTAATTAGTTAAGGAAATGTTATTATGATTAAATTTTATATAGTTTATTTGATGATATATCATAGGAATTTAAACTTACTATCAATGGATATGTTATTGAATAAAAGTTTTGTATATAAAAATGCTAAAACATAATATAAAAAAAGACTATTGAATATTGAATATCATTCAACCCTAATTTTCTTCTTCTTTCATTGACGAAAGAGAATGAACTGTCTACAATCAAAACATACATTATTTTTAGTGAGATATAGTAAAAGTAAGTCATACAGACAGATTAGATCATTCATTCAAACTAAAAAACAAATATAATGTAATACTTACTGAAGAAGAAGATCCATCTTTTTTCTGAATGGAATCTTCCTGTTGAGATACGGTAGCCTGCAATTGCAATGATTACAGTCAGGATGGTTTACTATAACCTTGTTGAGATAGTAGACTCTACATTCACAATGGACTCCAACTTAAATTGTAAATTTCAATTGCATTAGTCATCGAATCATAGAATGATATGCAAGATGTAATGCAGACAGAATAGGATATGCAATCAGCTAGAGTAGGACATACAGACAATAAGAAAAACAAATATGTTACATCACATAGTCAGACTAGGACACACAGACAGAGGAGGATATTCAGTTAAAACAAAGAAATAAATATAATGTGCTACTTACTGAAGATTCAAATTTATAAACCCTTCTCCGAAAAGGTCTATATTTAGTTCGCTGATACCCAGGATCCTACAATTGCAATGATTATAGTCAGAGTAGAATACGCAGACAAATTAAAACACAGTAAGGTCTTACTTTGAATTTCAATTCCAACACCTTTTGTTTTAAAGTGAAGTTATACAAATATTAATTACTGTTTTCACAGACTGTTACTCATTTTAACATTCCTACATACCAATTGGAGTGAATTTTGTTGAATGTATTTGATCTTTAGTTACATGTTTTATCATTATACAACGATATTAGACGAAATAAATATAATGTAATACTTACTTTTAAAGTCAATGTAACATCGAAGTTACAAAATAATTCTTCTCTTTGTCGCTGCATGACCAATGATTTCTACAATAATTTCCAAATTACTTTGTATAATTTAATTGTTTCATTTAAGCAAACCCTATAATTCGAAATATATTTAATATGTAGTTTATATTCTCAAGTTTCCTTTAATCAAAAATATAATTTAGTAAAATATTATAATGTAATACTTACTTTCTTTTGAAGCTTGATCTTGTTCCGAAAAGCCTTCTGTTTTTCAGGATCTACCTCTCTACCCCAAGGGCAGTAGCCCCATATCTCAACACACGTGTCGATGCATTTTGTCTGAGTTAGGAGTCTATCCACGTTTTTGTCTCGAGCACACATTGTAAACTATTATAAATAAAATGAGATGAAAAACTTATTCTTTCTCGTTGCTTATATAGTAAGTAGAAGCAATGTTATGGTTCATTAAATTTGTGTAATTTATGTTCACGAAATTGTAAAATCAGCTAAACAGTTTTCGCGAAATTCACTTTCGCGAAATTCAATTTCGCGAAAGTTGACTATATAATATATATGTGTAATTTCGCGAAATCCAATTTCGCAAAATTCACTTTCGCGAAATTCAATTTCGCGAAAGTTGACTATATAATATATATAATGTGTATTTTCGCGAAATCCAATTTCGCGAAACTCATTTTCGCGAAATTCAAGTTCGTGAAAGTTGACTATGTAATATATATAATATGTAATTTCGCGAAATCCAATTTCGCGAAATTCACTTTCGCGAAATTCGATTTCGCGAAAGTTGAGTATATAATATATATAATGTGTAATTTCGCGAAATCCAATTTCACGAAATTCACTTTCGCAAAATTCAATTTCGCGAAAGTTGACTATATAATATATATATAATGTGTATTTTCGCGAAAACCAATTTTGCGAAATTCACTTTCGCGAACTTTAAGTTCGCGAAAGTTGCCTATATAATATATATACATGTATATAATGTGTAATTTCGCGAAATCCAATTTCGCGAAATTCACTTTCGCGAAATTCAATTTCGCGAAAATTGAGTGAGACAAGTTGGATTAGAAGTAATTTATAGCTTTTGTGAAGATTCCACCTCCTTGAACTTGACTAGTATAAATACAGCCAAGCTTGATGGACTCATCAATGTTGATAATTTTTTTCCTTGTAGTTAATATACATGAAACAGAAGTTGAAGTTATAAAATTATTTCAAATATAAAAGATACAGTTTGGAACACTTCATCTAATTAAATCGATATTCTCAGATCTTCGAAATATTTCTATGACTGACTGTATTATATATCTCAAATTTTGGATATCTACATATAATCTTCTCTCAGAAGTTTGGATTATATCTCTCTGAACTTTGAATATAGAGAGGAAATCTATCCGAAAACTACCCATTCAGAAGGAGAGTGGAGCAAATCAGACGGGGTAAGTTGTTTTAGAATTAATTGGTGGAAAGTTTTAATAATTGAATAATAGTAGAGAGAATAGTAAAATGAGTTTTTAACTTTTACATCTGGAATTCTGCCTCACAGCTGTTCAAGTTTTCACAAAGAATTGTATCATTCGTTTCAACTGATAAATATATCTGCTTAGTTTGTTCAACTTCATTTAAGAAGAGTTCAATCCTCAAAAGATGTCAAAATACATTCATCCCCAAGCGAATAAAAATTCAGAAAATGTTTACGACACCAACTAAGGATTCTTCGGAATGATATCATGATGTTGCATCGAATATTATATAAGTTTTCAATCCCCCTTTCAATTTTGACTGATTTTGAAGTGAAGTGAATTTGTTGAAGTGTAGGTTTTGTATCTCACTGTGTATGGAAATCTCAATGAGGAGTAGTGAAGCAGAAAACACATTCATTAAATAATCTGAACTTTCTATTGAGTGTAAGATAAAAAAACTGAATGATGTAGTTAGAATGTAAATTGACTATGCATATATACTTCAGAGAAGATATTTTACAATTTGATTTCATCATTCTAGGATGACAATTCCTCAGTACCCAGATAATTACAATTCACTTATATCACTGAGTATACAAAAAGAGCTTGAACAAAAATCTCCAAAAGATTATCTCAAGTATGTTAATGAAAATCTATCCATCGACGAACGTGAATCTTTAATGATCGATGAATATCATAGAAGAAAGACATTCCTGACAGACTGGACTCACGACGGAAATTTAGTAGCTGAATGTATATATTATTTATTCTGAATACTTGTAGCTGAATGCATACATTATTTATTCTGAATACTTGTGTTCTGAGTACTTGTAGCTGAATGTATATATATTTATTCTGAGTACTTGTAGCTGAATTTATATATTATTTCTTCGCTTCAAGTATTCAGAAGAAATAAAATATACATTCAGCTACAAGTAATCGGAGTAAATAATATATACATTCAGCTACAAGTACTCAGAATAAATGATGTATGCATTCAGCTACAAGTACTCAGAATAAATAATACATACATTCAGCTACAAGTATTCAGAATAAATAATGTATGCATTCAGCTACAAGTATATTTATTCTGAATACTTGTAGCTGAATGCATACATTATTTATTCTGAATACTTGTAACTGAATGTATATATTATTTATTCTGAGTACATGTAGCTGAATGTATATACGATTTATTCTGAGTACTTGTAGCTGAATGTATATATTATTTTTTCTGAATACTTGTAGCTGAATGCATACATTATTTATTCTGAATACTTGTAGCTGAATGTATATATTATGTATTCTGAATACTTGTAGCTGAATGTATATATTATTTATTCTGAGTACTTGTAGCTGAATGTATATTTTATTTATTCTGAATACTTGCAGCTGAATGTATATATTATTTATTCTGAATACTTGTAGCTGAATGCATACATTATTTATTCTGAGTACTTGTAGCTGAATGTATATATTATTTACTCTGAATACTTGTAGCTGAATGTATATATTATTTATTCTGAATACTTGTAGCTGAATGTATATTTTATTTATTCTGAATACTTGTAGCTGAATGTATATATTATTTATTCTGAATACTTGTAGCTGAATGTACATATTATTTATTCTGAATACTTGTAGCTGAATGCATACATTATTTATTCTGAATACTTGTAGCTGAATGTATATATTATTTATTCTGAATACTTGTAGCTGAATGTATATATTATTTATTCTGAAAACTTGTAGCTGAATGCATACATTATTTATTCTGAGTACTTGTAGCTGAATGTATATATTATTTATTCTGAATACTTGTAGCTGAATGCATACATTATTTATTCTGAGTACTTGTAGCTGAATGTATATATTATTTATTCTGAGTACTTGTAGCTGAATGTATATACTATTTATTCTGAGTACTTGTAGCTGAATGTATATATTATTTATTCTGAATACTTGTAGCTGAATGCATACATTATTTATTCTGAATACTTGTAGCTGAATGTATATATTATGTATTCTGAATACTTGTAGCTGAATGTATATATTATTTATTCTCAGTACTTGTAGCTGAATGTATATACTATTTATTCTGAGTACTTGTAGCTGAATGTATATATTATTTATTCTGAATACTTGTAGCTGAATGTATATATTATTTATTCTGAATACTTGTAGCTGAATGCATACATTATTTATTCTGAGTACTTGTAGCTGAATGTATATATTATTTACTCCGAATACTTGTAGCTGAATGTATATATTGTTTATTCTGAATACTTGTAGCTGAATGTATATTTTATTTATTCTGAATACTTGTAGCTGAATGTATGTATTATTTATTCTGAATACTTGTAGCTGAATGTACATATTATTTATTCTGAATACTTGTAGCTGAATGCATACATTATTTATTTTGAATACTTGTAGCTGAATGTATATATTATTTATTCTGAATACTTGTAGCTGAATGTATATATTATTTATTCTGAATACTTGTAGCTGAATGCATACATTATTTATTCTGAGTACTTGTAGCTGAATGTATATATTATTTATTCTGAATACTTGTAGCTGAATGCATACATTATTTATTCTGAGTACTTGTAGCTGAATGTATACATTATTTATTCTGAGTACTTGTAGCTGAATGTATATACTATTTATTCTGAGTACTTGTAGCTGAATGTATATATTATTTATTCTGAATACTTGCAGCTGAATGCATACATTATTTATTCTGAATACTTGTAGCTGAATGTATATATTATGTATTCTGAATACTTGTAGCTGAATGTATATATTATTTATTCTCAGTACTTGTAGCTGAATGTATATACTATTTATTCTGAGTACTTGTAGCTGAATGTATATATTATTTATTCTGAATACTTGTAGCTGAATGTATATATTATTTATTCTGAATACTTGTAGCTGAATGCATACATTATTTATTCTGAGTACTTGTAGCTGAATGTATATCTTATTTTTTCTGAATACTTGTAGCTGAATGCATACATTATTTATTCTGAATACTTGTAGCTGAATGTATATATTATGTATTCTGAATACTTGTAGCTGAATGTATATATTATTTATTCTGAGTACTTGTAGCTGAATGTATATATTATTTATTCTGAATACTTGTAGCTGAATGCATACATTATTTATTCTGAGTACTTGTAGCTGAATGTATATATTATTTATTCTGAGTACTTGTAGCTGAATGTATATACTATTTATTCTGAGTACTTGTAGCTGAATGTATATATTATTTATTCTGAATACTTGTAGCTGAATGCATACATTATTTATTCTGAGTACTTGTAGCTGAATGTATATATTATTTACTCTGAATACTTGTAGCTGAATGTATATATTATTTATTCTGAATACTTGCAGCTGAATGTATATTTTATTTATTCTGAATACTTGTAGCTGAATGTATATATTATTTATTCTGAATACTTGTAGCTGAATGTATGTATTATTTATTCTGAATACTTGTAGCTGAATGCATACATTATTTATTCTGAGTACTTGTAGCTGAATGTATATATTATTTACTCTGAAACTTGTAGCTGAATGTATGTATTATTTATTCTGAATACTTGTAGCTGAATGCATACATTATTTATTCTGAATACTTGTAGCTGAATGTATATATTATTTACTCTGAAACTTGTAGCTGAATGTATGTATTATTTATTCTGAATACTTGTAGCTGAATACATATATATAATTTATTCTGAGTACTTGTAGCTGAATGTATATACTATTTATTCTGAGTACTTGTAGCTGAATGTATATATTATTTCTTCTGAATACTTGTAGCTGAATGCATACATTATTTATTCTGAATGCTTGTAGCTGAATGTATATATTATTTACTCTGAAACTTGTAGCTGAATGTATGTATTATTTATTCTGAATACTTGTAGTTGAATGTATGTATTATTTATTCTGAATACTTGTAGCTGAATGCATATATTATTTATTCTGAGTACTTGTAGCTGAATGTATATATTATTTATTCTGAATACTTGTAGCTGAATGCATACATTATTTATTCTGAGTACTTGTAGCTGAATGTATATATTATTTATTCCGAGTACTTGTAGCTGAATGTATATATTATTTATTCTGAATACTTGTAGTTGAATGTATGTATTATTTATTCTGAATACTTGTAGCTGAATGTATATATTATTTATTCTGAGTACTTGTAGCTGAATGTATATATTATTTATTCTGAATACTTGTAGCTGAATGTATGTATTATTTATTCTGAATACTTGTAGCTGAATGCATATATTATTTATTCTGAATACTTGCAGCTGAATGCATATATTATTTATTCTGAGTACTTGTAGCTGAATGTATATATTATTTATTCTGAGTACTTGTAGCTGAATGTATGTATTATTTATTCTGAATACTTGTAGTTGAATGTATGTATTATTTATTCTGAATACTTGTAGCTGAATGCATATATTATTTATTCTGAATACTTGCAACTGAATGCATATATTATTTATTCTGAGTACTTGTAGCTGAATGTATATATTATTTATTCTGAATACTTGTAGCTGAATGCATACATTATTTATTCTGAATACTTGTAGCTGAATGTATGTATTATTTATTCTGAATACTTGTAGCTGAATGTATATATTATTTATTCTGAGTACTTGTAGCTGAATGCATACATTGTTTATTCTGAGTACTTGTAGCTGAATGTATATACTATTTATTCTGAATAGTTGTAGCTGAATGTATATTTTATTTATTCTGAATACTTGCAGCTGAATGTATATATTATTTATTCTGAATACTTGTAGCTGAATGTATGTATTATTTATTCTGAATACTTGTAGCTGAATGCATACATTATTTATTCTGAATACTTGTAGCTGAATGTATGTATTATTTATTCTGAATACTTGTAGCTGAATGTATGTATTATTTATTCTGAATACTTGTAGCTGAATGTATGTATTATTTATTCTGAGTACTTGTAGCTGAATGCATATATTATTTATTCTGAATACTTGTAGCTGAATGTATATATTATTTATTCTGAGTACTTGTAGCTGAATGTATATATTATTTATTCTGAATACTTGTAGCTGAATGCATACATTATTTATTCTGAATACTTGTTGCTGAATGTATGTATTATTTATTCTGAATACTTGTAGCTGAATGTATGTATTATTTATTCTGAATACTTGTAGCTGAATGTATGTATTATTTATTCTGAGTACTTGTAGCTGAATGCATATATTATTTATTCTGAATACTTGTAGCTGAATGTATATATTATTTATTCTGAGTACTTGTAGCTGAATGTATATATTATTTATTCTGAATACTTGTAGTTGAATGTATGTATTATTTATTCTGAATACTTGTAGCTGAATGCATACATTATTTATTCTGAATACTTGTAGCTGAATGTATATATTATTTATTCTGAGTACTTGTAGCTGAATGTATATATTATTTATTCTGAATACTTGTAGCTGAATGTATGTATTATTTATTCTGAATACTTGTAGCTGAATGTATATATTATTTATTCTGAGTACTTGTAGCTGAATGTATATATTATTTATTCTGAATACTTGTAGTTGAATGTATGTATTATTTAATCTGAATACTTGTAGCTGAATGTATATATTATTTATTCTGAGTACTTGTAGCTGAATGTATATATTATTTATTCTGAATACTTGTAGCTGAATGTATGTATTATTTATTCTGAATACTTGTAGCTGAATGTATATATTATTTATTCTGAGTACTTGTAGCTGAATGTATATATTATTTATTCTGAATACTTGTAGTTGAATGTATGTATTATTTATTCTGAATACTTGTAGCTGAATGTATATATTATTTATTCTGAGTACTTGTAGCTGAATGTATATATTATTTATTCTGAATACTTGTAGCTGAATGTATGTATTATTTATTCTGAATACTTGTAGCTGAATGCATATATTATTTATTCTGAATACTTGCAGCTGAATGCATATATTATTTATTCTGAGTACTTGTAGCTGAATGTATATATTATTTATTCTGAGTACTTGTAGCTGAATGTATGTATTATTTATTCTGAATACTTGTAGTTGAATGTATGTATTATTTATTCTGAATACTTGTAGCTGAATGCATATATTATTTATTCTGAATACTTGCAACTGAATGCATATATTATTTATTCTGAGTACTTGTAGCTGAATGTATATATTATTTATTCTGAATACTTGTAGCTGAATGCATACATTATTTATTCTGAATACTTGTAGCTGAATGTATGTATTATTTATTCTGAATACTTGTAGCTGAATGTATATATTATTTATTCTGAGTACTTGTAGCTGAATGCATACATTGTTTATTCTGAGTACTTGTAGCTGAATGTATATACTATTTATTCTGAATAGTTGTAGCTGAATGTATATTTTATTTATTCTGAATACTTGCAGCTGAATGTATATATTATTTATTCTGAATACTTGTAGCTGAATGTATGTATTATTTATTCTGAATACTTGTAGCTGAATGCATACATTATTTATTCTGAATACTTGTAGCTGAATGTATGTATTATTTATTCTGAATACTTGTAGCTTAATGTATGTATTATTTATTCTGAATACTTGTAGCTGAATGTATGTATTATTTATTCTGAGTACTTGTAGCTGAATGCATATATTATTTATTCTGAATACTTGTAGCTGAATGTATATATTATTTATTCTGAGTACTTGTAGCTGAATGTATATATTATTTATTCTGAATACTTGTAGCTGAATGCATACATTATTTATTCTGAATACTTGTAGCTGAATGTATATATTATTTATTCTGAGTACTTGTAGTTGAATGTATATATTATTTATTCTGAATACTTGTAGCTGAATGCATATATTATTTATTCTGAATACTTGTAGCTGAATGTATATATTATTTATTCTGAATACTTGTAGCTGAATGTATATATTATTTATTCTGAATACTTGTAGCTGAATGTATATATTATTTATTCTGAGTACTTGTAGCTGAATGCATATATTATTTATTCTGAGTACTTGTAGCTGAATGTATATACTATTTATTCTGAGTACTTGTAGCTGAATGTATATATTATTTATTCTGAATACTTGTAGCTGAATGCATACATTTTTTATTCTGAATACTTGTAGCTGAATGCATATATTATTTATTCTGAGTACTTGTAGCTGAATGTATATACTATTTATTCTGAGTACTTGTAGCTGAATGTGAATTTCGCGAAATTCAATTTCGCGAAATTACACATTATATATATTATATAGTCAACTTTCGCGAAATTCAATTTCGCGAAAGTGAATTTCGCGAAATTCAATTTCGCGAAAGTGAATTTCGCGAAAATCAATTGATTTTCGCGAAATTACACATTATATATATTATATAGTCAACTTTCACGAAAGTGAATTTCGCGAAATTCAATTTCGCGAAATTACACATTATATATATTATATAGTCAACTTTCGCGAAATTGAATTTCGTGAAAGTGAATTTCGCGAAATTGAATTTCGCGAAATCTGTTTATATATATCACAAAATTAATGAACCACGTCAACACTTCTACTTGTTATAAAACCTTCGGGCGAATATGCCTTTTCAATTCAGTTCATAACTTCACAATGAGTACCAGAGACAACAGAAAAAGGATATTTCAAGAACGATTACAATGTGCAGATAAATGTGTGAAGCGATGGAGTTACTGCTTTCATGGAATGGAAATAAGCGACTGGAAGCGAAAAGCTTGTCAATTTCTCTTACGTGAAAAGTTCTATCAAGATCTCAACGAAAGATTACGGTTTACAGTAAGTACTACAAATTCAATCTAGATGTTATGTAGGAATGTTACAATGAATCTTCTCTTCTGAGTAGTAACTATGTGTTCTAGGCTGATTGTATTCATTGCAATTGCAAACTCCAATATCTTAGCAAAGTGTATGTTATATCCCTACTCAGATTAAAACAGATGAATTTGGTTCTTCGGAGTTAATTGAATGAGTTGGTTTGAATGTATATTGTAGTCTGACTGTAATCAATGCTATTGTAGATTCCCATATCTCACCAGCAAAATGGATATATCCCTAAACATATTCAGAACTCGAAAAAGAAAATTTCACCTGTAACTCTTTCTAACACCACTCCTCCAACGAAGAAGAAGAAATCCAACCAAATCGAAACGAATTTGGAGCAAAAGGCAAAAGATGTGGCAGACAAGTTAAGAACATTAAGTAAGGCTACTTTAATGGAAGCAAAATCACTGCAGAGAATGACAGACCTTTCAGTAGGATTGATTATGGAGGTGACAAAAACGGAAGAAGCTCATTCGTTCCATGGAGCGTGCTGTATCATTCACTTCAACTATGTGGAAAATGGGATTAGTAAATCTACTGCTGTATTTGCTCCAAAACGCTTTCTAGATGGATCGCTGTCTTATCCAAGTATTATGGTATATCTTGGATTAAAACCTAAGGGTAATGGACAGGGAAGTTACCATGACTTAAGACGAGTAACAGAAGGAACCTCAACTCCCTCGGACATGAAACGTACTCTAGTCAATCTGAGAACGAAGAGACTTGAAAAACTTATACAACATTTCGAGATTCGTCATCTCAAGGAGTTCAAAGCACCATCTATTTTCTACTATCACAATGTTGGAGCAAGTGAATACAAAGATGCTGACGGCAAGGTGGATGTGGTACCAACTGTAGCATTTTCAACCAAAGTTGATGGAGAGGAAGTTCAAGGAACTTTAACGATGCCTTCGAGATATGCCCTTTCGTTGAAAGAGAATTATCCGGGTATCATTATATACAAGGGGCTAGTAACATCTCACAATACTCGCGAATACTACGATGTAGTAGTCATGGGACATGAAGAAGCAAGCAGATTTTACGAGAGTTCGGCACAATGCAAAAAGGATCCTGCTATCATAACTATTTCCGATGACGATGAGTGATTGATGAACAACTCGATACAAACTTCGTTTTAAAGATTGTACATGAACATTTTCTTATATATTCAATGTTTCATTTATACTATATTATCTTTATTGTGACCTATCTACTTGAACATTTTCATATATTTCAAGTTAAACATAAACTATTTTATTTTTATTGAAACGAAATGATGATGGAAAATAATGAATAATACATATAAATATATCTTTTAAAGTGAATAATTTTGTAATAAAACTGATCTTTCATTCAACATATTAATTTCTCCAACAAATTTCAATCTTACATATATACAAAAAAACTCGAAAATAAAATCCTTAAGATTCTTAACCATTCAAGAGCTTCAACATTACAAAAACATCAAATCTTCAAAAAAATAACTTTGTACATAAACACTTTCTCATATATATTCAATGTTTCAAATATATAACAATCTCCAGAAAATCATCCCCTCGGTGTCCCAGATATTAACCCCCCTCACTCATCCGGTAATCTCTCGCTCTCCTCGATAATCCGCGAGATCCACTCCGGAAAACCAACCAGCCCTCGATGTCCCAGATATTCACCCCCACTAATCCAGCGTTCATTCAACCGAAACGACATAACACCGTTCACCCCACCGGTCGCCAACCCAACCCCAACCATTCGACGATCGATCGCTCAACTCGTCGACACCCGAACCCCAAACCCATCGCATCGAAACCCGAAACCATCGCCCTCTTCACGTCATCCTTCCCACAATTCCTCTCGACCAGCACCGCATCCTTCCCACAATTCCTCTCAAACTTTATAACCTTAGCTCCCAACACTCACACACCTACCCCCCCCCCCCAAACTTTCCATCAGACAACACCATTCTCCGAGGTTCTCGGGCTAAAATGTACCCAAAATCTCACTTTAAGTGCAAACGTGTGTAGATCTGCTCTCTACATACTACTGCTGGGTGTAAAGATAAATCGTAGAAACTCAAGTTCTAGTCGTTAGTCAAGTAACTAAGGCTACATATATTACATGTCTGTGGAGGATGTTGAACTTGAATCTACCAATCGCTGACTTTCGTCATTCTCATCCTCATTCATCTTGGCGTCATCAACGACAACATCATCTCTTCGATAATGATGACGACACCAGAAAGTTATATCAATGATCAATCGAGCCAAGCTTTTGGCTGACTTCAAAGTTATGAGAAGAGAAGCTGACACTATGATTATGTTAATAGGAGATATTCTAGAACCATAAGCTGTACAGTGACAATGAAAAGGATTCCTGTAGAGCGAGTTAAGTCTCTCGTACTTTTGTTTTCATAAGAGTAGGAAGCATCCGTGAAGTTGTATCCATTGTCATCCATATTTTTAGTGGTGAGCTGATTGAAATGATACTCTGGAAGACTTGTTTCTTCATCTTTATTTGTGTTGCAGTTATACTGAAGTCGAATGGAGACAACTCCACCATACTTTATGAGCTTCTCATACCCTTTGTTGTCGGTAGCGATGTTGAGAATGTCCGTGATTCTGAAAAACGGGCAATGCTTGTTTTGTTCTGTGTCATATTTGCATTTTGCTCCTTTATCTGTGTATGTAATGTAATGATTGAAATGATACTCTGGAAGACATGTTTCTTCATCTTTATTTGTGTTGCAGTAATACTGAAGTTGAATGGAGACAACTCCACCATACTTTATGAGCTTCTCATACCCGTTGTTGTCGGTAAAGATGTCGAGAACGTCGGTGATTCTGAAAAACGGGCAATGCTTGTTTTGTTCTGTGTCATATTTGCATTTTGCTCCTTTATCTGTGTATAGCTTTATATTTATATATAATATAGCATATAATATTGCAGGGTCAGGATAGTGCATCGAAAGTTTTAAGTAATAATAACCGTATTGTAACAGTGTAGCCTAAGCATATCTGTAGCTTCAAATCCATAATAGCAAATACATTGCTACAATTGGTATAAAATTATGACATATTATGAACATGTAAACATCACTTCAAAATGGAGGTACTAAGTGCGATTTGCCTATATGATATTAAAAGTGCGCAAAAATACCAATTAGAAAATGGAAGCAACAATTATGCACGATAGCAATATTGATAGAATTGAGTGAAATGAAATAGCTTGGTGTAAAGATAATTCGTAGAATATCAACTTCTAGCTATTAGTTAAGTAACTGAGGCTACATATTTTACATGTCTGTGGAGGATGTTGAACCTGAATCTAACAATGCCTGACTTTCGGCATTCTCATCCTCATCCATCTCAGCGTCATCAACGACAACATCATCTCTTTGTTTCGGTCTACCTCGTTTGTTATAACAATGACGACACCAGAAAGTTATATCAATGATCAATCGAGCCAAGCTTTTGGCTGACTTCAAAGTTATGAGAAGAGAAGCTGACACTATGATTATGTTAATAGGAGATATTCTAGAACCATAAGCTTGTACAGTGACGATGAAAAGGATTCCTGTAGAGCGAGTTAAGTCTCTCGTACTTTTGTTTTCATAGGAGTAGGAAGCATCCGTGAAGTTGTATCCATTGTCATCCATATTTTTAGTGGTGAGCTGATTGAAATAATACTCTGGAAGACATGTTTCTTCATCTTTATTTGTGTTGCAGTAATACTGAAGTCGAATGGAGACAACTCCACCATACTTTATGAGCTTCTCATACCCTTTGTTGTCGGTAGCGATGTTGAGAATGTCAGTGATTCTGAAAAACGGGCAATGCTTGTTTTGTTCTGTGTCATATCTGCATTTTGCTCCTTTATCTGTGTATAGCTGTCCATCTATGTTATTGTATGATTTTGTTTTGTTCTCTCCGTCATATGTAAAGCTGATGTGTGACTTAATGAACAAGGTAAAGTGCAAGTGGCCATCCAGCACTTCAGTGGCCGCCTCGCTATCTTCCTCATCAAGCTCGTGGGGACACCAGCCTTTCACTTCACAGAAACCATTCAAGCAGTTCCCGGTAGAAACTCCATCTGGGTCTTCAGGATTGCCAAATGGTATATCAGCCTCACAATCGTCTTTTCTTCTGCAAGGCTTCTTATCGACAGTGCAGTCACTGATAGTTTGTAACCCAGTTCTTACCCGTTTAGTAGTTAAGAAGAATATATCATTCTCGGCAGCTGGGTTAGCAATATCAGTCGAATCCCAGACAACTGGCTTATTGATGAACTGCTTTGCAGTGAAATTAATCCTTGTTTTAGCCAATCCAGCAATATTAATTGTAGTACCGACATCAGCCTGAGCTTTCTCATACAGTGGATTTGTACCAAAAGCAACAGCTATAATAAATAGAATCACAAAGAGAGCAACCACAACCCAGTAAACAATCAAAAAAGCTTTTGACTTATGGAGTAGCTCAACTCTTTCTTCATCGTCTTCAAGTCGTTCATACCGATCTCGATGCCATCTTTCCCACCTGCTTGATCGACAGCCTCTCTTCCAGTCATAAATGCTGTGTCCTATTTCATAGAAAATAGTTGGTAGTGCTATAGCCAAGATACATATACCGGCAATTACAACATCAACTAGCTCATAAGAGAAAGCCATGATATCTGATCGTTCTCTCTTGACATTTGAATTAATATAAAGATTCCCGTTGTTATCATAATCAATCAACCAAATGCACAGCTAAAATTGTTTTTAGATTTATAGGCTGCTGTTCACACAGTGCAATTATGTATTTGCGTTGAGTTTACAAAGACCTTGTTTAAACATGTTCATGAGAACAATCACTCGCTTACTTCAGTAAAACAAGACATTACATTGTGAAATTGAAGGCGACTAGCAGATAGAAAGCAAATGCCTGCAGTTCAGCCATTCTTATTGAAATCACGACACTTGATGCAGGTGCTCTCTGTTCAGCCAATTGTCTACAATAAAACTTCCTTGTAGATACTTGGTTGAGGAAGCATGGAAGCTTCCATTGCTGTATGTATTAAGTTTCCATACAGCAATAGCTTAGCAACACACCATCAGATGGGGCTGCTATACCAACATCAAAACAGTTGTGATGCTCTCATTCTGTCGTGATTCAGTCTTGCTGTTTGGGAGCAAAACACTCATGTGATGCGCCATCTTTTTGCCATGAAAACGTTTTTAATGACCAATGGCGTTGCATTTTTGCGTTTGCATAGGTCATGCTTCCCTGCTGCTTCATATGCAGACATATGCCTTAACATAAGGCGTTGCACAACCACTGCTCTACTGTAATGCCATATGGAAACATGATCTGCTTATTGGCCTAGCATAGGGTAGTGCTTCGGCACTGGTGTACCCAGGTGTCGTTACACGATCATTGTATGGAAACTTAGTAAGAATCACAAGTTTTACTTTTAAACAGTAAACATTGACACTGACTCCTGCTACACAGTGACTGCTGCACCTGTCATTATAAGCAGACCATAATTTGTGCAAGACCCGCAGTCTCTGTTTGCAGTTGTCTAAGCAGACATCATACTCCATGTTCAAGGGATTACTCACAAATAGGTGATACATGCTCTATATTTACCTGCTATATTGTTAGATTGGTTAGTTTTTATACTATTTAGAATAGACCCCAAGACTCTCCTTTTGTTTTGCTCAAGAAGAGAATTTTTTTTCAACTACCACTTGATATGGTCACATTCTGAACAAGTCGTAAAAAACATGAGACTTGAAGACTAAATATAGTGGTAGCTATTAAACTTTGTAGTGCTTTCCACTTCCCTATGCTTACCCTGACTAGGTACTCATTGAGCAGAATGCAATACCTTATTTCATAAGCCTTTGTTTAGACCAATCCATCTATATATAAAATTGGAGTTATCAACCTCATGTGGCTTTCAAGACGGAAATGGTAATTACTCTATCGATGGCCTTATGAAAAATGCGATAAAATGATGTTAGCATACACCAAATTTGTTTTATAGAACAAGCCTTTAGGTTATAGTTGCTTCAAACCTTGAACCCTTTATTAGGATCTCAGGCTACGGCTTTTAACGGCGTGTTGCTATGCATATGCTTAATCGTTATCAATGAATCCTACTCAACTTGCCTATTGTATATATTCATGTGAGCCAATGCAGTTTATTACACCCAAACAGTTTATTTAAAGTTCTATAGTAAATTAGATAAAGATTGAAATCTAAACACCTCACATACCACTATGCATGGGGAGCAAAACGCTTCTAAGCTAAACACATTATACAGCCATATATGTATACTATAATGCATACAGCCTATATGTATACTATATATGCTGTATACAGCCATACATGTATTTGATGTACAATAGTCTAGCATGGCAAGCACCTATTTAAAACTTTCACATGATTAAAAATAAAGCACGTAAAATGCTTAGGTGGTTCTTTCATACTTCGCCCTCACATGATTCAGAGATGTCACATAATTTGACACTTCCTTATTTTATAAAAGGAACCACGAGTGTGCATAACTTCTGAGAAAGATAAAAGGTAAAATGTTCCTACAGATGCGCTGCTTGCCTAACCAAGTGCAGCGAGTGCCTGATTAAACCTGTCACATGACTACAGGCTGGTTCATACGATATCGCTGTATCTCGGCGTTGATGCCACAATACTTCAGTGATAGTCGATGTACCAGATCTACTAGATATTGCATTCTGTAAGAATGCAATAGGAGTCAAGTTGCGGAGTCAAACTTACATTTTCTATTATGTCCGATGTCTGTTACTATTATGTCCGATGTCTGTTACTATTATGTCCGATGTCTGTTACTATTATGTCCGATGTCTGTTACTATTATGTCCGATGTCTGTTACTATTATGTCCGATGTCTGTTTCTATTATGTCCGATGTCTGTTACTAAGTTCATTTGTAATATTAAGGCTAAGTTTTTTTCTGAAAAACAGATTGTAACTATAATGGGCAAAGACTTTTTAAGGCTCATGTTTTTCTGACAGTTTTCTATTTGATAGTGTATTCTTGAACTTATGTCCTTTAGCTTGTAAAATACTACAGTAGAGCTGGTCTCTTTATAATTTTTAGCGGTTAGTTTTATTACATTCATCTCATGATTAAGGTGTATAAAAGTAACAGTAATAAAACTATTTTTAACCAAGTTCTATCAACACACATATATATTATACGCTACTAGTACAAAGGTAGTCTAGTGTGTTGGGTGAGATCTCAGGTGTGACAATAAGGCATAGAGGATAAATGTGTGCACAATAAATCCGATATACAAAAAGCGAATCATTGGTGCAGGTGTTTTCCAAGCAGTCAAAACTATTTTTGCAGACATGAAACCGATTGGCACGAGTTCGAATCTTATATCACGTAACCTTTTTCACGCTTCAACTATGACTTCAAATAGACAGGTGCGGCTCTGACTGTAATGAAAATTATACTGAGTTTTATGTATTTAAAAGGTGAACAGCCCTATTATGCTTTAAGCACTGTAAAGTGCTATTAAAAATTGGATTTGTTGCCAATTACAGCTCAATATATGGAATACTAACGTAGGTGCGCTGCGTTGCCCGGGCAAAGGCAGATATTTAAATACTATGACTGAGCGAATGTAGTATAACAACAGTTTTATTTTACTTAGGAGAAAATGTGTTCTATGGCTTATAATAAGACTACACGCTAATCATACAGAGATAATTGAAATGTGATCTTCAAAAAGACCTTGCGAGTATTCTGAGCACAGCTTTGAGACGCCATTTCTTGAGCGCTTTTTGGTCCTAAAATCTTTAGTTTTCCGTCTGCCTAAATTTTTAAATTTACAACTTCTGAGCAGCCTCCGTAAAGTTGACCATAAAAGAACACAGTCTCTGTAAGGTTCAGCCTAATGACCTTGAAACTTGTTTACAAACGATACAGAGATAGGTTTGATCAGAAACTGAAGTCTATTGAATTCAATTAGCAGATCTGATAGAACTTCTGGGGAATTCTGGGAATGAACACATTTCCACCTTTGTGTTTACCTGTTAAAATGGTGGCCTCTCAAACATAGGCCATCATCTGATCTTAATTAATTGAATTCTACTGCAGAGCTTTGGTGGAGTAAAGTTTCAAAGAAGGTTAACTGAGGGATTCTGTTTTAGAATAAAATTATGAAAAGCCCATAATGTTGCCTCGAATGTTGCGGGATGTTTAAAAATTCTATTGAATAGTTGGTGATTTTATCTGGATCAAGCATTTTTCAACCGCTCGGTAGCTCTTGTGTTCATCAACTTGTGTTCATCAACTTGTGTTCATCAACTTGTGTTCATCAACTTGTGTTCATCAACTTGTGTTCATCAACTTGTGTTCATCAACTTGTGTTCATCAACTTGTGTTCATCAACTTGTGTTCATCAACTTGTGTTCATCAACTTGTGTTCATCAACTTGTGTTCATCAACTTGTGTTCATCAACTTGTGTTCATCAACTTGTGTTCATCAACTTGTGTTCATCAACTTGTGTTCATCAACTTGTGTTCATCAACTTGTGTTCATCAACTTGTGTTCATCAACTTGTGTTCATCAACTTGTATTCATCAACTTGTATTCATCAACTTGTGTTCATCAACTTGTGTTCATCAACTTGTGTTCATCAACTTGTATTCATCAACTTGTATTCATCAACTTGTGTTCATCAACTTGTGTTCATCAACTTGTATTCATCAACTTGTGTTCATCAACTTGTATTCATCAACTTGTGTTCATCAACTTGTGTTCATCAACTTGTATTCATCAACTTGTGTTCATCAACTTGTGTTCATCAACTTGTGTTCATCAACTTGTGTTCATCAACTTGTGTTCATCAACTTGTATTCATCAACTTGTGTTTATCAACTTGTATTCATCAACTTGTGTTCATCAACTTGTGTTCATCAACTTGTATTCATCAACTTGTATTCATCAACTTGTGTTCATCAACTTGTGTTCATCAACTTGTGTTCATCAACTTGTATTCATCAACTTGTATTCATCAACTTGTGTTCATCAACTTGTGTTCATCAACTTGTATTCATCAACTTGTGTTCATCAACTTGTATTCATCAACTTGTGTTCATCAACTTGTGTTCATCAACTTGTATTCATCAACTTGTGTTCATCAACTTGTGTTCATCAACTTGTATTCATCAACTTGTATTCATCAACTTGTGTTCATCAACTTGTATTCATCAACTTGTGTTTATCAACTTGTATTCATCAACTTGTGTTCATCAACTTGTATTCATCAACTTGTGTTTATCAACTTGTGTTCATCAACTTGTGTTCATCAACTTGTGTTCATCAACTTGTGTTCATCAACTTGTATTCATCAACTTGTGTTTATCAACTTGTATTCATCAACTTGTGTTCATCAACTTGTATTCATCAACTTGTGTTCATCAACTTGTATTCATCAACTTGTGTTTATCAACTTGTATTCATCAACTTGTGTTCATCAACTTGTGTTCATCAACTTGTATTCATCAACTTGTGTTCATCAACTTGTATTCATCAACTTGTATTCATCAACTTGTGTTCATCAACTTGTATTCATCAACTTGTGTTTATCAACTTGTATTCATCAACTTGTGTTCATCAACTTGTGTTCATCAACTTGTATTCATCAACTTGTATTCATCAACTTGTGTTCATCAACTTGTATTCATCAACTTGTGTTTATCAGCTTGTATTCATCAACTTGTATTCATCAACTTGTATTCATCAACTTGTGTTCATCAACTTGTGTTCATCAACTTGTATTCATCAACTTGTGTTCATCAACTTGTGTTCATCAACTTGTGTTCATCAACTTGTGTTCATCAACTTGTGTTCATCAACTTGTGTTCATCAACTTGTGTTCATCAACTTGTGTTCATCAACTTGTGTTCATCAACTTGTGTTCATCAACTTGTGTTTATCAACTTGTATTCATCAACTTGTGTTCATCAACTTGTATTCATCAACTTGTGTTCATCAACTTGTATTCATCAACTTGTGTTCATCAACTTGTGTTCATCAACTTGTGTTCATCAACTTGTGTTCATCAACTTGTGTTCATCAACTTGTGTTCATCAACTTGTGTTCATCAACTTGTGTTCATCAACTTGTGTTCATCAACTTGTGTTCATCAACTTGTGTTCATCAACTTGTGTTCATCAACTTGTATTCATCAACTTGTATTCATCAACTTGTGTTCATCAACTTGTGTTCATCAACTTGTATTCATCAACTTGTATTCATCAACTTGTGTTCATCAACTTGTGTTCATCAACTTGTGTTCATCAACTTGTGTTCATCAACTTGTGTTCATCAACTTGTGTTCATCAACTTGTGTTCATCAACTTGTGTTCATCAACTTGTGTTCATCAACTTGTGTTTATCAACTTGTATTCATCAACTTGTGTTCATCAACTTGTATTCATCAACTTGTGTTCATCAACTTGTATTCATCAACTTGTGTTCATCAACTTGTGTTCATCAACTTGTGTTCATCAACTTGTGTTCATCAACTTGTGTTCATCAACTTGTGTTCATCAACTTGTGTTCATCAACTTGTGTTCATCAACTTGTGTTCATCAACTTGTATTCATCAACTTGTATTCATCAACTTGTGTTCATCAACTTGTGTTCATCAACTTGTGTTCATCAACTTGTGTTCATCAACTTGTGTTCATCAACTTGTGTTCATCAACTTGTGTTCATCAACTTGTGTTCATCAACTTGTGTTCATCAACTTGTGTTCATCAACTTGTGTTCATCAACTTGTGTTCATCAACTTGTGTTCATCAACTTGTGTTCATCAACTTGTATTCATCAACTTGTATTCATCAACTTGTGTTCATCAACTTGTGTTCATCAACTTGTGTTCATCAACTTGTATTCATCAACTTGTATTCATCAACTTGTGTTCATCAACTTGTGTTCATCAACTTGTATTCATCAACTTGTGTTCATCAACTTGTATTCATCAACTTGTGTTCATCAACTTGTGTTCATCAACTTGTATTCATCAACTTGTGTTCATCAACTTGTGTTCATCAACTTGTGTTCATCAACTTGTGTTCATCAACTTGTGTTCATCAACTTGTATTCATCAACTTGTGTTTATCAACTTGTATTCATCAACTTGTGTTCATCAACTTGTGTTCATCAACTTGTATTCATCAACTTGTATTCATCAACTTGTGTTCATCAACTTGTGTTCATCAACTTGTGTTCATCAACTTGTATTCATCAACTTGTATTCATCAACTTGTGTTCATCAACTTGTGTTCATCAACTTGTATTCATCAACTTGTGTTCATCAACTTGTATTCATCAACTTGTGTTCATCAACTTGTGTTCATCAACTTGTATTCATCAACTTGTGTTCATCAACTTGTGTTCATCAACTTGTATTCATCAACTTGTATTCATCAACTTGTGTTCATCAACTTGTATTCATCAACTTGTGTTTATCAACTTGTATTCATCAACTTGTGTTCATCAACTTGTATTCATCAACTTGTGTTTATCAACTTGTGTTCATCAACTTGTGTTCATCAACTTGTGTTCATCAACTTGTGTTCATCAACTTGTATTCATCAACTTGTGTTTATCAACTTGTATTCATCAACTTGTGTTCATCAACTTGTATTCATCAACTTGTGTTCATCAACTTGTATTCATCAACTTGTGTTTATCAACTTGTATTCATCAACTTGTGTTCATCAACTTGTGTTCATCAACTTGTATTCATCAACTTGTGTTCATCAACTTGTATTCATCAACTTGTATTCATCAACTTGTGTTCATCAACTTGTATTCATCAACTTGTGTTTATCAACTTGTATTCATCAACTTGTGTTCATCAACTTGTGTTCATCAACTTGTATTCATCAACTTGTATTCATCAACTTGTGTTCATCAACTTGTATTCATCAACTTGTGTTTATCAGCTTGTATTCATCAACTTGTATTCATCAACTTGTATTCATCAACTTGTGTTCATCAACTTGTGTTCATCAACTTGTATTCATCAACTTGTGTTCATCAACTTGTGTTCATCAACTTGTGTTCATCAACTTGTGTTCATCAACTTGTGTTCATCAACTTGTGTTCATCAACTTGTGTTCATCAACTTGTGTTCATCAACTTGTGTTCATCAACTTGTGTTCATCAACTTGTGTTTATCAACTTGTATTCATCAACTTGTGTTCATCAACTTGTATTCATCAACTTGTGTTCATCAACTTGTATTCATCAACTTGTGTTCATCAACTTGTGTTCATCAACTTGTGTTCATCAACTTGTGTTCATCAACTTGTGTTCATCAACTTGTGTTCATCAACTTGTGTTCATCAACTTGTGTTCATCAACTTGTGTTCATCAACTTGTGTTCATCAACTTGTGTTCATCAACTTGTGTTCATCAACTTGTATTCATCAACTTGTATTCATCAACTTGTGTTCATCAACTTGTGTTCATCAACTTGTATTCATCAACTTGTATTCATCAACTTGTGTTCATCAACTTGTGTTCATCAACTTGTGTTCATCAACTTGTGTTCATCAACTTGTGTTCATCAACTTGTGTTCATCAACTTGTGTTCATCAACTTGTGTTCATCAACTTGTGTTCATCAACTTGTGTTTATCAACTTGTATTCATCAACTTGTGTTCATCAACTTGTATTCATCAACTTGTGTTCATCAACTTGTATTCATCAACTTGTGTTCATCAACTTGTGTTCATCAACTTGTGTTCATCAACTTGTGTTCATCAACTTGTGTTCATCAACTTGTGTTCATCAACTTGTGTTCATCAACTTGTGTTCATCAACTTGTGTTCATCAACTTGTGTTTATCAACTTGTATTCATCAACTTGTGTTCATCAACTTGTATTCATCAACTTGTGTTCATCAACTTGTATTCATCAACTTGTGTTTATCAACTTGTGTTCATCAACTTGTGTTCATCAACTTGTGTTCATCAACTTGTGTTCATCAACTTGTATTCATCAACTTGTGTTTATCAACTTGTATTCATCAACTTGTGTTCATCAACTTGTATTCATCAACTTGTGTTCATCAACTTGTGTTCATCAACTTGTATTCATCAACTTGTGTTCATCAACTTGTATTCATCAACTTGTATTCATCAACTTGTGTTCATCAACTTGTATTCATCAACTTGTGTTTATCAACTTGTATTCATCAACTTGTGTTCATCAACTTATGTTCATCAACTTGTATTCATCAACTTGTATTCATCAACTTGTGTTCATCAACTTGTATTCATCAACTTGTGTTTATCAACTTGTATTCATCAACTTGTGTTCATCAACTTGTATTCATCAACTTGTGTTTATCAACTTGTGTTCATCAACTTGTGTTCATCAACTTGTGTTCATCAACTTGTGTTCATCAACTTGTATTCATCAACTTGTGTTCATCAACTTGTATTCATCAACTTGTGTTTATCAACTTGTATTCATCAACTTGTGTTCATCAACTTGTATTCATCAACTTGTGTTCATCAACTTGTGTTCATCAACTTGTATTCATCAACTTGTGTTCATCAACTTGTATTCATCAACTTGTATTCATCAACTTGTGTTCATCAACTTGTATTCATCAACTTGTGTTTATCAACTTGTATTCATCAACTTGTGTTCATCAACTTGTGTTCATCAACTTGTATTCATCAACTTGTATTCATCAACTTGTGTTCATCAACTTGTATTCATCAACTTGTGTTTATCAACTTGTATTCATCAACTTGTATTCATCAACTTGTATTCATCAACTTGTATTCATCAACTTGTGTTCATCAACTTGTGTTCATCAACTTGTGTTCATCAACTTGTGTTCATCAACTTGTGTTCATCAACTTGTGTTCATCAACTTGTGTTCATCAACTTGTGTTCATCAACTTGTGTTCATCAACTTGTGTTTATCAACTTGTATTCATCAACTTGTGTTCATCAACTTGTATTCATCAACTTGTGTTCATCAACTTGTATTCATCAACTTGTGTTCATCAACTTGTGTTCATCAACTTGTGTTCATCAACTTGTGTTCATCAACTTGTGTTCATCAACTTGTATTCATCAACTTGTGTTTCATCAACTTGTGTTCATCAACTTGTGTTCATCAACTTGTGTTCATCAACTTGTGTTCATCAACTTGTGTTCATCAACTTGTATTCATCAACTTGTGTTCATCAACTTGTATTCATCAACTTGTATTCATCAACTTGTGTTCATCAACTTGTATTCATCAACTTGTGTTTATCAACTTGTATTCATCAACTTGTGTTCATCAACTTGTGTTCATCAACTTGTATTCATCAACTTGTATTCATCAACTTGTGTTCATCAACTTGTATTCATCAACTTGTGTTTATCAACTTGTATTCATCAACTTGTGTTCATCAACTTGTATTCATCAACTTGTATTCATCAACTTGTGTTCATCAACTTGTGTTCATCAACTTGTGTTCATCAACTTGTGTTCATCAACTTGTGTTCATCAACTTGTGTTCATCAACTTGTGTTCATCAACTTGTGTTCATCAACTTGTGTTCATCAACTTGTGTTCATCAACTTGTATTCATCAACTTGTGTTCATCAACTTGTATTCATCAACTTGTGTTCATCAACTTGTGTTCATCAACTTGTGTTCATCAACTTGTGTTCATCAACTTGTATTCATCAACTTGTGTTTATCAACTTGTATTCATCAACTTGTGTTCATCAACTTGTATTCATCAACTTGTGTTCATCAACTTGTATTCATCAACTTGTATTCATCAACTTGTGTTCATCAACTTGTATTCATCAACTTGTGTTCATCAACTTGTGTTCATCAACTTGTATTCATCAACTTGTGTTCATCAACTTGTATTCATCAACTTGTGTTCATCAACTTGTGTTCATCAACTTGTGTTCATCAACTTGTATTCATCAACTTGTATTCATCAACTTGTGTTCATCAACTTGTGTTCATCAACTTGTATTCATCAACTTGTGTTCATCAACTTGTATTCATCAACTTGTATTCATCAACTTGTGTTCATCAACTTGTGTTCATCAACTTGTGTTCATCAACTTGTGTTCATCAACTTGTGTTCATCAACTTGTGTTCATCAACTTGTATTCATCAACTTGTGTTTATCAACTTGTATTCATCAACTTGTGTTCATCAACTTGTGTTCATCAACTTGTATTCATCAACTTGTGTTCATCAACTTGTATTCATCAACTTGTGTTCATCAACTTGTGTTCATCAACTTGTGTTCATCAACTTGTATTCATCAACTTGTATTCATCAACTTGTGTTCATCAACTTGTATTCATCAACTTGTATTCATCAACTTGTGTTCATCAACTTGTGTTCATCAACTTGTGTTCATCAACTTGTGTTCATCAACTTGTGTTCATCAACTTGTATTCATCAACTTGTGTTCATCAACTTGTATTCATCAACTTGTGTTTATCAACTTGTATTCATCAACTTGTGTTCATCAACTTGTGTTCATCAACTTGTATTCATCAACTTGTGTTCATCAACTTGTATTCATCAACTTGTGTTCATCAACTTGTGTTCATCAACTTGTGTTCATCAACTTGTATTCATCAACTTGTATTCATCAACTTGTGTTCATCAACTTGTGTTCATCAACTTGTATTCATCAACTTGTGTTCATCAACTTGTGTTTATCAACTTGTGTTCATCAACTTGTGTTCATCAACTTGTGTTCATCAACTTGTGTTCATCAACTTGTATTCATCAACTTGTGTTCATCAACTTGTATTCATCAACTTGTGTTCATCAACTTGTATTCATCAACTTGTGTTCATCAACTTGTATTCATCAACTTGTGTTTATCAACTTGTATTCATCAACTTGTGTTCATCAACTTGTGTTCATCAACTTGTGTTCATCAACTTGTGTTCATCAACTTGTGTTCATCAACTTGTGTTCATCAACTTGTGTTCATCAACTTGTGTTCATCAACTTGTGTTCATCAACTTGTGTTCATCAACTTGTGTTCATCAACTTGTGTTCATCAACTTGTGTTCATCAACTTGTGTTCATCAACTTGTGTTCATCAACTTGTATTCATCAACTTGTATTCATCAACTTGTGTTCATCAACTTGTGTTCATCAACTTGTGTTCATCAACTTGTATTCATCAACTTGTATTCATCAACTTGTGTTCATCAACTTGTGTTCATCAACTTGTATTCATCAACTTGTGTTCATCAACTTGTATTCATCAACTTGTGTTTATCAACTTGTGTTCATCAACTTGTGTTCATCAACTTGTGTTCATCAACTTGTGTTCATCAACTTGTATTCATCAACTTGTGTTTATCAACTTGTATTCATCAACTTGTGTTCATCAACTTGTATTCATCAACTTGTGTTCATCAACTTGTATTCATCAACTTGTGTTTATCAACTTGTGTTCATCAACTTGTGTTCATCAACTTGTGTTCATCAACTTGTGTTCATCAACTTGTATTCATCAACTTGTGTTTATCAACTTGTATTCATCAACTTGTGTTCATCAACTTGTATTCATCAACTTGTGTTCATCAACTTGTATTCATCAACTTGTGTTTATCAACTTGTATTCATCAACTTGTGTTCATCAACTTGTGTTCATCAACTTGTATTCATCAACTTGTGTTCATCAACTTGTATTCATCAACTTGTGTTCATCAACTTGTGTTCATCAACTTGTGTTCATCAACTTGTATTCATCAACTTGTATTCATCAACTTGTGTTCATCAACTTGTGTTCATCAACTTGTATTCATCAACTTGTGTTCATCAACTTGTATTCATCAACTAGTGTTCATCAACTTGTGTTCATCAACTTGTGTTCATCAACTTGTGTTCATCAACTTGTGTTCATCAACTTGTATTCATCAACTTGTATTCATCAACTTGTGTTCATCAACTTGTGTTCATCAACTTGTGTTCATCAACTTGTGTTCATCAACTTGTGTTCATCAACTTGTGTTCATCAACTTGTATTCATCAACTTGTGTTTATCAACTTGTATTCATCAACTTGTGTTCATCAACTTGTATTCATCAACTTGTGTTCATCAACTTGTATTCATCAACTTGTGTTCATCAACTTGTGTTCATCAACTTGTGTTCATCAACTTGTGTTCATCAACTTGTGTTCATCAACTTGTGTTCATCAACTTGTATTCATCAACTTGTGTTTATCAACTTGTATTCATCAACTTGTGTTCATCAACTTGTATTCATCAACTTGTGTTCATCAACTTGTGTTCATCAACTTGTATTCATCAACTTGTGTTTATCAACTTGTATTCATCAACTTGTGTTCATCAACTTGTGTTCATCAACTTGTATTCATCAACTTGTGTTCATCAACTTGTGTTCATCAACTTGTGTTCATCAACTTGTGTTTATCAACTTGTGTTCATCAACTTGTGTTCATCAACTTGTATTCATCAACTTGTGTTTATCAACTTGTATTCATCAACTTGTGTTCATCAACTTGTATTCATCAACTTGTGTTCATCAACTTGTATTCATCAACTTGTGTTCATCAACTTGTATTCATCAACTCGTGTTTATCAACTTGTATTCATCAACTTGTATTCATCAACTTGTGTTCATCAACTTGTATTCATCAACTTGTGTTCATCAACTTGTGTTCATCAACTTGTGTTCATCAACTTGTGTTCATCAACTTGTGTTCATCAACTTGTGTTCATCAACTTGTGTTCATCAACTTGTGTTCATCAACTTGTGTTCATCAACTTGTGTTCATCAACTTGTGTTCATCAACTTGTGTTCATCAACTTGTGTTCATCAACTTGTATTCATCAACTTGTATTCATCAACTTGTGTTCATCAACTTGTGTTCATCAACTTGTGTTCATCAACTTGTATTCATCAACTTGTATTCATCAACTTGTGTTCATCAACTTGTGTTCATCAACTTGTATTCATCAACTTGTGTTCATCAACTTGTATTCATCAACTTGTGTTCATCAACTTGTGTTCATCAACTTGTGTTCATCAACTTGTATTCATCAACTTGTATTCATCAACTTGTGTTCATCAACTTGTGTTCATCAACTTGTATTCATCAACTTGTGTTCATCAACTTGTATTCATCAACTTGTGTTTATCAACTTGTGTTCATCAACTTGTGTTCATCAACTTGTGTTCATCAACTTGTGTTCATCAACTTGTATTCATCAACTTGTGTTCATCAACTTGTGTTCATCAACTTGTGTTCATCAACTTGTATTCATCAACTTGTATTCATCAACTTGTGTTCATCAACTTGTGTTCATCAACTTGTATTCATCAACTTGTGTTCATCAACTTGTATTCATCAACTTGTGTTTATCAACTTGTGTTCATCAACTTGTGTTCATCAACTTGTGTTCATCAACTTGTGTTCATCAACTTGTATTCATCAACTTGTGTTTATCAACTTGTATTCATCAACTTGTGTTCATCAACCTGTATTCATCAACTTGTGTTCATCAACTTGTATTCATCAACTTGTGTTTATCAACTTGTGTTCATCAACTTGTGTTCATCAACTTGTGTTCATCAACTTGTGTTCATCAACTTGTATTCATCAACTTGTGTTTATCAACTTGTATTCATCAACTTGTGTTCATCAACTTGTATTCATCAACTTGTGTTCATCAACTTGTATTCATCAACTTGTGTTTATCAACTTGTATTCATCAACTTGTGTTCATCAACTTGTGTTCATCAACTTGTATTCATCAACTTGTGTTCATCAACTTGTATTCATCAACTTGTGTTTATCAACTTGTGTTCATCAACTTGTGTTCATCAACTTGTGTTCATCAACTTGTGTTCATCAACTTGTATTCATCAACTTGTGTTTATCAACTTGTATTCATCAACTTGTGTTCATCAACTTGTGTTCATCAACTTGTGTTCATCAACTTGTGTTCATCAACTTGTGTTCATCAACTTGTGTTCATCAACTTGTGTTCATCAACTTGTGTTCATCAACTTGTGTTCATCAACTTGTGTTCATCAACTTGTGTTCATCAACTTGTGTTCATCAACTTGTGTTCATCAACTTGTGTTAATCAACTTGTGTTCATCAACTTGTATTCATCAACTTGTGTTCATCAACTTGTGTTCATCAACTTGTATTCATCAACTTGTGTTTATCAACTTGTATTCATCAACTTGTGTTCATCAACTTGTATTCATCAACTTGTGTTCATCAACTTGTATTCATCAACTTGTGTTTATCAACTTGTGTTCATCAACTTGTGTTCATCAACTTGTGTTCATCAACTTGTGTTCATCAACTTGTATTCATCAACTTGTGTTTATCAACTTGTATTCATCAACTTGTGTTCATCAACTTGTATTCATCAACTTGTGTTCATCAACTTGTATTCATCAACTTGTGTTTATCAACTTGTATTCATCAACTTGTGTTCATCAACTTGTGTTCATCAACTTGTATTCATCAACTTGTGTTCATCAACTTATATTCATCAACTTGTGTTTATCAACTTGTGTTCATCAACTTGTGTTCATCAACTTGTGTTCATCAACTTGTGTTCATCAACTTGTATTCATCAACTTGTGTTTATCAACTTGTATTCATCAACTTGTGTTCATCAACTTGTGTTCATCAACTTGTGTTCATCAACTTGTGTTCATCAACTTGTGTTAATCAACTTGTGTTCATCAACTTGTATTCATCAACTTGTGTTCATCAACTTGTGTTCATCAACTTGTGTTCATCAACTTGTGTTCATCAACTTGTGTTCATCAACTTGTGTTCATCAACTTGTGTTCATCAACTTGTGTTCATCAACTTGTGTTCATCAACTTGTGTTCATCAACTTGTGTTCATCAACTTGTGTTCATCAACTTGTGTTCATCAACTTGTGTTCATCAACTTGTGTTCATCAACTTGTGTTCATCAACTTGTGTTCATCAACTTGTGTTCATCAACTTGTATTCATCAACTTGTATTCATCAACTTGTGTTCATCAACTTGTGTTCATCAACTTGTGTTCATCAACTTGTATTCATCAACTTGTATTCATCAACTTGTGTTCATCAACTTGTGTTCATCAACTTGTATTCATCAACTTGTGTTCATCAACTTGTATTCATCAACTTGTGTTTATCAACTTGTGTTCATCATCTTGTGTTCATCAACTTGTGTTCATCAACTTGTGTTCATCAACTTGTATTCATCAACTTGTGTTTATCAACTTGTATTCATCAACTTGTGTTCATCAACTTGTATTCATCAACTTGTGTTCATCAACTTGTATTCATCAACTTGTGTTTATCAACTTGTGTTCATCAACTTGTGTTCATCAACTTGTGTTCATCAACTTGTGTTCATCAACTTGTATTCATCAACTTGTGTTTATCAACTTGTATTCATCAACTTGTGTTCATCAACTTGCATTCATCAACTTGTGTTCATCAACTTGTATTCATCAACTTGTGTTCATCAACTTGTGTTCATCAACTTGTGTTCATCAACTTGTATTCATCAACTTGTATTCATCAACTTGTGTTCATCAACTTGTGTTCATCAACTTGTATTCATCAACTTGTGTTCATCAACTTGTATTCATCAACTTGTGTTTATCAACTTGTGTTCATCAACTTGTGTTCATCAACTTGTGTTCATCAACTTGTATTCATCAACTTGTATTCATCAACTTGTATTCATCAACTTGTATTCATCAACTTGTGTTCATCAACTTGTGTTCATCAACTTGTGTTCATCAACTTGTGTTCATCAACTTGTGTTCATCAATTTGTATTCATCAACTTGTATTCATCAACTTGTGTTCATCAACTTGTGTTCATCAACTTGTGTTCATCAACTTGTATTCATCAACTTGTATTCATCAACTTGTGTTCATCAACTTGTGTTCATCAACTTGTATTCATCAACTTGTGTTCATCAACTTGTATTCATCAACTTGTGTTTATCAACTTGTGTTCATCAACTTGTGTTCATCAACTTGTGTTCATCAACTTGTGTTCATCAACTTGTATTCATCAACTTGTGTTTATCAACTTGTATTCATCAACTTGTGTTCATCAACTTGTATTCATCAACTTGTGTTCATCAACTTGTATTCATCAACTTGTGTTTATCAACTTGTGTTCATCAACTTGTGTTCATCAACTTGTGTTCATCAACTTGTGTTCATCAACTTGTATTCATCAACTTGTGTTTATCAACTTGTATTCATCAACTTGTGTTCATCAACTTGTATTCATCAACTTGTGTTCATCAACTTGTATTCATCAACTTGTGTTTATCAACTTGTATTCATCAACTTGTGTTCATCAACTTGTGTTCATCAACTTGTATTCATCAACTTGTGTTCATCAACTTGTATTCATCAACTTGTGTTCATCAACTTGTGTTCATCAACTTGTGTTCATCAACTTGTATTCATCAACTTGTATTCATCAACTTGTGTTCATCAACTTGTGTTCATCAACTTGTGTTCATCAACTTGTATTCATCAACTTGTATTCATCAACTTGTGTTCATCAACTTGTGTTCATCAACTTGTATTCATCAACTTGTGTTCATCAACTTGTATTCATCAACTTGTGTTTATCAACTTGTGTTCATCAACTTGTGTTCATCAACTTGTGTTCATCAACTTGTGTTCATCAACTTGTATTCATCAACTTGTGTTTATCAACTTGTATTCATCAACTTGTGTTCATCAACTTGTATTCATCAACTTGTGTTCATCAACTTGTATTCATCAACTTGTGTTTATCAACTTGTGTTCATCAACTTGTGTTCATCAACTTGTGTTCATCAACTTGTGTTCATCAACTTGTATTCATCAACTTGTGTTTATCAACTTGTATTCATCAACTTGTGTTCATCAACTTGTGTTCATCAACTTGTGTTCATCAACTTGTATTCATCAACTTGTGTTTATCAACTTGTATTCATCAACTTGTGTTCATCAACTTGTGTTCATCAACTTGTATTCATCAACTTGTGTTCATCAACTTGTATTCATCAACTTGTATTCATCAACTTGTGTTCATCAACTTGTATTCATCAACTTGTGTTTATCAACTTGTATTCATCAACTTGTGTTCATCAACTTGTGTTCATCAACTTGTATTCATCAACTTGTATTCATCAACTTGTGTTCATCAACTTGTATTCATCAACTTGTGTTTATCAACTTGTATTCATCAACTTGTGTTCATCAACTTGTGTTCATCAACTTGTATTCATCAACTTGTGTTCATCAACTTGTGTTCATCAACTTGTGTTCATCAACTTGTGTTCATCAACTTGTGTTCATCAACTTGTATTCATCAACTTGTGTTCATCAACTTGTATTCATCAACTTGTATTCATCAACTTGTATTCATCAACTTGTATTCATCATCTTGTATTCATCAACTTGTGTTCATCAACTTGTATTCATCAACTTGTATTCATCAACTTGTATTCATCAACTTGTGTTCATCAACTTGTGTTTATCAACTTGTATTCATCAACTTGTATTCATCAACTTGTATTCATCAACTTGTGTTCATCAACTTGTGTTTATCAACTTGTATTCATCAACTTGTGTTCATCAACTTGTATTCATCAACTTGTGTTCATCAACTTGTATTCATCAACTTGTATTCATCAACTTGTATTCATCAACTTGTGTTCATCAACTTGTGTTCATCAACTTGTATTCATCAACTTGTATTCATCAACTTGTGTTCATCAACTTGTATTCATCAACTTGTATTCATCAACTTGTATTCATCAACTTGTGTTTATCAACTTGTGTTCATCAACTTGTGTTCATCAACTTGTGTTCATCAACTTGTGTTCATCAACTTGTATTCATCAACTTGTATTCATCAACTTGTGTTCATCAACTTGTATTCATCAACTTGTGTTCATCAACTTGTGTTCATCAACTTGTGTTCATCAACTTGTCTTCATCAACTTGTATTCATCAACTTGTATTCATCAACTTGTGTTCATCAACTTGTGTTCATCAACTTGTGTTCATCAACTTGTGTTCATCAACTTGTGTTCATCAACTTGTATTCATCAACTTGTATTCATCAACTTGTGTTCATCAACTTGTGTTCATCAACTTGTGTTCATCAACTTGTATTCATCAACTTGTATTCATCAACTTGTGTTCATCAACTTGTGTTTATCAACTTGTATTCATCAACTTGTGTTTATCAACTTGTATTCATCAACTTGTATTCATCAACTTGTGTTCATCAACTTGTGTTCATCAACTTGTGTTCATCAACTTGTATTCATCAACTTGTATTCATCAACTTGTGTTCATCAACTTGTGTTCATCAACTTGTATTCATCAACTTGTGTTCATCAACTTGTATTCATCAACTTGTGTTTATCAACTTGTGTTCATCAACTTGTGTTCATCAACTTGTGTTCATCAACTTGTATTCATCAACTTGTATTCATCAACTTGTATTCATCAACTTGTATTCATCAACTTGTGTTCATCAACTTGTGTTCATCAACTTGTGTTCATCAACTTGTGTTCATCAACTTGTGTTCATCAACTTGTATTCATCAACTTGTATTCATCAACTTGTGTTCATCAACTTGTGTTCATCAACTTGTGTTCATCAACTTGTATTCATCAACTTGTATTCATCAACTTGTGTTCATCAACTTGTGTTCATCAACTTGTATTCATCAACTTGTGTTCATCAACTTGTATTCATCAACTTGTGTTTATCAACTTGTGTTCATCAACTTGTGTTCATCAACTTGTGTTCATCAACTTGTGTTCATCAACTTGTATTCATCAACTTGTGTTTATCAACTTGTATTCATCAACTTGTGTTCATCAACTTGTATTCATCAACTTGTGTTCATCAACTTGTATTCATCAACTTGTGTTTATCAACTTGTGTTCATCAACTTGTGTTCATCAACTTGTGTTCATCAACTTGTGTTCATCAACTTGTATTCATCAACTTGTGTTTATCAACTTGTATTCATCAACTTGTGTTCATCAACTTGTATTCATCAACTTGTGTTCATCAACTTGTATTCATCAACTTGTGTTTATCAACTTGTTTTCATCAACTTGTGTTCATCAACTTGTGTTCATCAACTTGTATTCATCAACTTGTGTTCATCAACTTGTATTCATCAACTTGTGTTCATCAACTTGTGTTCATCAACTTGTGTTCATCAACTTGTATTCATCAACTTGTATTCATCAACTTGTGTTCATCAACTTGTGTTCATCAACTTGTATTCATCAACTTGTGTTCATCAACTTGTATTCATCAACTTGTGTTTATCAACTTGTGTTCATCAACTTGTGTTCATCAACTTGTGTTCATCAACTTGTGTTCATCAACTTGTATTCATCAACTTGTGTTCATCAACTTGTGTTCATCAACTTGTGTTCATCAACTTGTATTCATCAACTTGTATTCATCAACTTGTGTTCATCAACTTGTGTTCATCAACTTGTGTTCATCAACTTGTATTCATCAACTTGTATTCATCAACTTGTGTTCATCAACTTGTATTCATCAACTTGTATTCATCAACTTGTATTCATCAACTTGTGTTCATCAACTTGTATTCATCAACTTGTGTTTATCAACTTGTGTTCATCAACTTGTGTTCATCAACTTGTGTTCATCAACTTGTGTTCATCAACTTGTATTCATCAACTTGTGTTTATCAACTTGTATTCATCAACTTGTGTTCATCAACTTGTATTCATCAACTTGTGTTCATCAACTTGTATTCATCAACTTGTGTTCATCAACTTGTATTCATCAACTTGTGTTTATCAACTTGTATTCATCAACTTGTGTTCATCAACTTGTATTCATCAACTTGTGTTCATCAACTTGTATTCATCAACTTGTGTTCATCAACTTGTATTCATCAACTTGTGTTTATCAACTTGTGTTCATCAACTTGTGTTCATCAACTTGTGTTCATCAACTTGTGTTCATCAACTTGTATTCATCAACTTGTGTTTATCAACTTGTATTCATCAACTTGTGTTCATCAACTTGTATTCATCAACTTGTGTTCATCAACTTGTGTTCATCAACTTGTATTCATCAACTTGTGTTCATCAACTTGTGTTCATCAACTTGTATTCATCAACTTGTGTTTATCAACTTGTGTTCATCAACTTGTGTTCATCAACTTGTGTTCATCAACTTGTGTTCATCAACTTGTATTCATCAACTTGTATTCATCAACTTGTGTTCATCAACTTGTGTTCATCAACTTGTGTTCATCAACTTGTATTCATCAACTTGTATTCATCAACTTGTGTTCATCAACTTGTGTTCATCAACTTGTATTCATCAACTTGTGTTCATCAACTTGTATTCATCAACTTGTATTCATCAACTTGTATTCATCAACTTGTGTTCATCAACTTGTGTTTATCAACTTGTATTCATCAACTTGTGTTCATCAACTTGTATTCATCAACTTGTGTTCATCAACTTGTGTTCATCAACTTGTATTCATCAACTTGTGTTTATCAACTTGTATTCATCAACTTGTGTTCATCAACTTGTATTCATCAACTTGTGTTCATCAACTTGTATTCATCAACTTGTGTTTATCAACTTGTGTTCATCAACTTGTGTTCATCAACTTGTGTTCATCAACTTGTGTTCATCAACTTGTATTCATCAACTTGTGTTTATCAACTTGTATTCATCAACTTGTGTTCATCAACTTGTATTCATCAACTTGTGTTCATCAACTTGTATTCATCAACTTGTGTTTATCAACTTGTATTCATCAACTTGTGTTCATCAACTTGTGTTCATCAACTTGTATTCATCAACTTGTGTTCATCAACTTGTATTCATCAACTTGTATTCATCAACTTGTGTTCATCAACTTGTATTCATCAACTTGTGTTTATCAACTTGTATTCATCAACTTGTGTTCATCAACTTGTGTTCATCAACTTGTATTCATCAACTTGTATTCATCAACTTGTGTTCATCAACTTGTATTCATCAACTTGTGTTTATCAACTTGTATTCATCAACTTGTGTTCATCAACTTGTGTTCATCAACTTGTATTCATCAACTTGTGTTCATCAACTTGTGTTCATCAACTTGTGTTCATCAACTTGTGTTCATCAACTTGTGTTCATCAACTTGTATTCATCAACTTGTGTTCATCAACTTGTATTCATCAACTTGTGTTTATCAACTTGTGTTCATCAACTTGTGTTCATCAACTTGTGTTCATCAACTTGTGTTCATCAACTTGTATTCATCAACTTGTATTCATCAACTTGTGTTCATCAACTTGTGTTCATCAACTTGTGTTCATCAACTTGTATTCATCAACTTGTATTCATCAACTTGTGTTCATCAACTTGTGTTCATCAACTTGTATTCATCAACTTGTGTTCATCAACTTGTATTCATCAACTTGTATTCATCAACTTGTATTCATCAACTTGTGTTCATCAACTTGTGTTTATCAACTTGTATTCATCAACTTGTGTTCATCAACTTGTATTCATCAACTTGTGTTCATCAACTTGTATTCATCAACTTGTATTCATCAACTTGTATTCATCAACTTGTGTTCATCAACTTGTGTTCATCAACTTGTATTCATCAACTTGTATTCATCAACTTGTGTTCATCAACTTGTATTCATCAACTTGTATTCATCAACTTGTGTTCATCAACTTGTGTTCATCAACTTGTATTCATCAACTTGTGTTCATCAACTTGTGTTCATCAACTTGTGTTCATCAACTTGTATTCATCAACTTGTGTTCATCAACTTGTGTTCATCAACTTGTGTTCATCAACTTGTGTTCATCAACTTGTATTCATCAACTTGTATTCATCAACTTGTGTTCATCAACTTGTGTTTATCAACTTGTGTTCATCAACTTGTGTTTATCAACTTGTATTCATCAACTTGTATTCATCAACTTGTGTTCATCAACTTGTGTTCATCAACTTGTGTTCATCAACTTGTGTTCATCAACTTGTGTTCATCAACTTGTGTTTATCAACTTGTATTCATCAACTTGTATTCATCAACTTGTGTTCATCAACTTGTATTCATCAACTTGTATTCATCAACTTGTGTTCATCAACTTGTGTTCATCAACTTGTGTTCATCAACTTGTGTTTATCAACTTGTATTCATCAACTTGTATTCATCAACTTGTGTTCATCAACTTGTGTTCATCAACTTGTGTTCATCAACTTGTGTTCATCAACTTGTGTTCATCAACTTGTGTTCATCAACTTGTATTCATCAACTTGTGTTCATCAACTTGTGTTCATCAACTTGTGTTCATCAACTTGTATTCATCAACTTGTGTTCATCAACTTGTATTCATCAACTTGTATTCATCAACTTGTATTCATCAACTTGTGTTCATCAACTTGTGTTCATCAACTTGTATTCATCAACTTGTATTCATCAACTTGTATTCATCAACTTGTGTTCATCAACTTGTGTTCATCAACTTGTATTCATCAACTTGTGTTCATCAACTTGTGTTTATCAACTTGTGTTCATCAACTTGTATTCATCAACTTGTGTTCATCAACTTGTATTCATCAACTTGTATTCATCAACTTGTATTCATCAACTTGTGTTCATCAACTTGTGTTCATCAACTTGTATTCATCAACTTGTGTTCATCAACTTGTGTTTATCAACTTGTATTCATCAACTTGTGTTCATCAACTTGTATTCATCAACTTGTATTCATCAACTTGTATTCATCAACTTGTATTCATCAACTTGTGTTCATCAACTTGTATTCATCAACTTGTGTTCATCAACTTGTATTCATCAACTTGTGTTCATCAACTTGTGTTCATCAACTTGTATTCATCAACTTGTGTTCATCAACTTGTGTTTATCAACTTGTATTCATCAACTTGTATTCATCAACTTGTATTCATCAACTTGTATTCATCAACTTGTGTTCATCAACTTGTATTCATCAACTTGTGTTCATCAACTTGTGTTCATCAACTTGTGTTTATCAACTTGTGTTCATCAACTTGTGTTTATCAACTTGTATTCATCAACTTGTATTCATCAACTTGTATTCATCAACTTGTATTCATCAACTTGTGTTCATCAACTTGTATTCATCAACTTGTGTTCATCAACTTGTGTTCATCAACTTGTGTTTATCAACTTGTGTTCATCAACTTGTGTTCATCAACTTGTGTTCATCAACTTGTGTTTATCAACTTGTGTTTATCAACTTGTATTCATCAACTTGTATTCATCAACTTGTGTTCATCAACTTGTATTCATCAACTTGTGTTCATCAACTTGTGTTCATCAACTTGTGTTTATCAACTTGTATTCATCAACTTGTGTTCATCAACTTGTATTCATCAACTTGTGTTCATCAACTTGTGTTCATCAACTTGTATTCATCAACTTGTATTCATCAACTTGTGTTCATCAACTTGTATTCATCAACTTGTATTCATCAACTTGTGTTCAAGAAATTTGGCATTGCTTGAATCAATCAGTTTATTTCATAACAGGCCAAAATTTTTTTTGGTTTTTTGCATAAAAACTTTGCCCTAACAAGTTTATAAATCTAGCCTGCAATCCATGGTTTGTGGAAATTGCTGTTGACACTTTTATTCATAAGTTTGCAGGCTACCAGCACAAGTTTTTCAACATCTATTTTTTACTTCTAGATTACCATATTTATACAGAATTATGCTTTTGTGTACTTCGTACTTACCCCAACACATATTTGGGCTGACAAGTTTGTAGGGTAAATTTCATGTTTCTTGAAACGTTAGTTGTTCTCTCCTTAAAAATCAACCTTTTTTATTTAAATGCCCAATAACCATTTTAAATGTCAAGCTATAACACTTATAAGAAACAAGCTATCATTTTGACATTATCAGTAGTATGAGCATAAGGCTAGCAGGTATCTACCTCTATAGTGCAAAGGGATTCTGTTGTTAGTAAAGGTGAGTACCTATGCTAAGCGCAAAATGCTAATTGTAAATCTTAATTTTTCTGCAGGAAATCAAAGAATAAATGTAATTTATGGTTAAATTAGTGAATGCCCGGCATTGCTCAAGTATTAAAACATGTCTGCACAGAAAATTTATTTATATTTAACATATACAACGTTTAGCATTCAAACTTTTAAACTTCACATCATGAGTGTTTCGTTCAGTTAAATCAAATTAGAAGAAGAGAAATTAGAAGAAAAAATAGACTAACTGTAATGGTGTTTGATTGTCAAATAATTAGGAAGTAATGCTTAGATGATCTGTTTTGCGACAATGATTACAACGAAAGATGATTTAATACTCATACAAATAATACGAACTGAGAAAACAAAATAAAATGTTCAATTAATAATAACTATTGATTAAAAGTATTATTATATAGAAGTGTGTGTGTATAAAAAGGTTCTTATTGCAGCAATATTTATCCATTAAAACTTTAAATACAACGATACTGGTCATTCTCGATATACTCGTGTTGGTCTGTCCAAAGACCCGGTTGTGACTAGATGGTAGGATACAAGATCAACTTTTAAACGGAGCAGTAATAGACTTACTAGTCCAATACTCTGACACCTGCGCGATTCAACCACCTATAACCATTTTAGAATAATTGTTCAGAGATTTATTCTATGTAATTTATCAGCACCTGATAAGCTCTCACAGCATACTAGACTATTTATCAGCACCTGATAAGCTCTCACAGCATACTAGACTATTTATCAGCACCTGATAACCTCTCACAGCATACTAGACTATTTATCAGCACCTGATAAGCTCTTACAGATTATAGCCTTAAAAAAGGTTAAGTCTACTTACAATCTGCTTACAGGTTACCTAGATAGCATCAATCCTTGTGATTCTGTACAAGCATATTGATTAAACTACTCCTCAAGATTATAAGGTCTTTGGTGATTACAGCTGAATATGAAATAATTGAGAGTTGCCTTACCATGGCATGTATGCATTAATGACTGCAGCTTCACCATTCAGGGTCTTTCTAGAATTATATTCAGCTTGGGAAAATTCTTCCTCTGAGACAAAGTAACAGAAGTAACAAACCCTGAACATCAAGTAGTTCTAAATAAGAATGGATTCAAAAATGCTGATAAACATCATAAAATGACCTAATTATAAAACGACCTTAGGCCCAATTGTTACCACAATCAGTTTCTATGACCATCAAAGAAAGAAGAGAGAGAGAGAGAGAGGGAAAGAGAAAACGGAGAGAGGGAGTGAAAGAGAAAATGGGAACAGTGAGAGAAAGAAAATGAAGAGCAGGAGAGAAAGAAAATGAAAAGTGGGAGAGAGAGTGAGAAAAACAAAACGAAGTGGGGATAGAGAGGGAGAGAAAGAAAATGAAGAGGGAGAAAGAGAGTGAGAGAAAGAAAATGGAGAGTGGGGGAGAGAGAGAGTGAGAGAAAGAAAATAAAGAGTGGGAGAGAGAGTGAGAGGAAAAAAATAAAGAGTGGGAGAGAGAGAGTGAGAGAAAGACAATGAAAAGTGGGAGAGAGAGAGTGAGAGAAAGAAACTGAAGAGTGGGAGAGAGAGAGTGAGAGAAAGAAAATGAAGAGTGAGAGAGAGTGAGAGAAAGAAAATGAAAAGTGGGAGAGAGAGTGAGAGAAAGAAAATGAAGAGTGGAAGAGAGAGTGAGAAAAAGAAAATGAAGAGTGGGAGAGAGAGTGAGAAAAAGAAAATGAAGAGTGGGAGAGAGAGTGAGAGAAAGAAAATGAAGAGTGAGAGAGAGAGTGAGAGAAAGACAATGAAGAGTGAGAGAGGAGAGAAAAAAAGAGAGCAAGAAGAGAACAAAAGTGGAGAGAAAGTAGAAATAGGAGAAAGAAAGGAAAGTGAAAGTGGAGAGAGAAAAAAGAGTGAAAGAGAGGAAAAAGAGAGTAGAAAGAGAAGGGCGAGAGAAGGAGAGAAAGTGGAAATAGGAGAATAAGAGAGAAAAAGAGAGAGAGGAGCAAAAGGAGAGAAAGAAAATGAAGAGTGAGAGAGAGAGTGAGAGAAAGACAATGAAGAGTGAGAGAGGAGAGAAAAAAAGAGAGCAAGAAGAGAACAAAAGTGGAGAGAAAGTAGAAATAGGAGAAAGAAAGGAGAGTGAAAGTGGAGAGAGAAAAAAGAGTGAAAGAGAGGAAAAAGAGAGTAGAAAGAGAAGGGCGAGAGAAGGGCGAGAGAAGGAGAGAAAGTGGAAATAAGAGAATAAGAGAGAAAAAGAGAGAGAGGAGCAAAAGGAGAGAAAGAAAGATGATAAAAAAATGGAAGCTGTTTTTGTTTGTTAATGTTGTGGTCTCACCATTTGAGATTAGGTACATGATTTGGTCTGTTTGTTTGAAAACTACCACATCTGTTTCTGGTTTTGGTCACGGGACACTGTCATACATGTCACCCAATATTTTCCATCATGTTAATTTATGTTTGGTGAAAAGAAACTGAAATGATTGGCCATATGGCAGTAGTCCATAAATAGCTTTACCCCATTCCAATTCCTGAGTTCAATTGGGGGCCTATGTGACCGCTTCCAACCAATTACAATTACTATAAGACACTTTAGAAGCATCAACTCACTGAGAGCAGTGCAGATGCTCAAAGGGGAAAAAAACTTTCCCCATTCAGTGCTAAGCAAGAATAGGAGATGCTGACATCAGCATCAATAATAGACTGCAATAACTCATTGCTAGTGGATCACATAATTTTACTGAAAAGTTTTACAACTTTTTCTGACTGTGGCAAGTCACCTGAATACATCTTCAGTAAAAACCTCTGTCATGCTACCACCAGAACTAGAAGGATTACTGCACTTGATGGGAAACACCATTCTGACAGGCTGTTTTTTCATTCTATTATGTGTCTTTCAGGGTTGAATCTTTTGATTTGTACATTTGTATCAGATTTATAAACACTTCAATAAAGTACTAAAAAAAATAAAATTTAGACAAAGTTTTCATCCTGCAGACTCATCATATCTACTTCCGCCCATACCTCTACTAAGGCACTCAGATTACGGTGGATCACCAGCCTATGTACAAGTTCCTGGCATCTCAGAGTAGCACCTGTTCTTAGCTCCTCTTCCTGTGTTTCTGCTGTTTTAATCCATTTCATTAGGAATTATTTTATACAATTATAATAGAGGAACACCCAGCAATTGTTTTTATTATGTTACCATATTAACTTTGTGTAACTGTATTACCAAAACATTGTAATTATTTCTAAACAGGTACTAGTACAAGTATTATAATTGGCAATAGCAATCATCAATAAAATAATGTTTTTGTTGTATACAATAAGTTTTTAATTATATTTTCAAGTAATTACATTGAGCAAGTATTGTATATATAGTATTTATATAGAACATAGCATATAATATTGCAGAGGAGTCAGAAAAATGCATCAAAGGTTGTAAGTATTAATAACCGTATTGTAACGGTGTAGCTTAAGTACTTCTGTAGCTTCAAATACATAATAGCAAATACATAATTGCTACTTACTATAAAATTATGACATATTATGAATATGAAAATATCACTTAAAACTGGAATTACTAAATGTGATTTGCCAATATGATAATAAAATTTCTTAAAAATATCACTTAGAAAATGAGAGTAACAATTATGCACAATAGCAGTATTGATATTGTAAAATGTGTCAAATGGAATAGCTGGGTTTAAAGATAAGTCGTAGAAACTCAAGTTCTAGTCGTTAGTCAAGTAACTAAGGTTACATATATTACATGTCTGTGGAGGATGTTGAACTTGAATCTACCAATCGCTGACTTTCGTCATTTGCATTCTCATCCTCATCCATCCCAGCGTCATTAACGACAATATCATCTCTTTGTTTCGGTCTACCTCGTTTGTTATAACAATGACGACACCAGAAAATTATATCAACTATCAAACGAGCCAAACTTTTGGCTGACTTCAACATTATGAGAAGAGAAGCTGACACTATGATAACGTTAATAGGAGATATTCTAAAACCATAAGCTTGTACAGTGACGATGAAAAGGATTCCCGTAGAGCGAGTTAAGTCTCTCATACTTTTGTTTTCATAGGAGTAGGAAGCATCCGTAAAGTTGTATCCGTTGTCATTCATATTTTTAGTGGTGAGCTGATTGAAATGATACTCTGGAAGACATGCTTTATCATCTTTATTTGTGTTGCAGTAATACTGAAGTCGAATGGAGACAACTCCGCCATAGTTTAAGAGCTTCTCATACCCGTTGTTGTCGGTAGAGATGTCAAGAATGTCAGTGATTCTAAAAAACGGGCAATGCTTGTTTTGTTCTGTGTCGTACTTGCATTTCGTTCCATTATCTGTGTTTAGCTGTCCATCTATGTTATTGTATAATTTTGTTTTGTTCTCTCCGTCATATGTAAAGCTGATGTGTGACTTAATGAACAAGGTAAAGTGCAAGTGGCCATCCAGCAATTCAGTGGCCGCCTCGCTATCTTCCTCATCAAGCTCATGGGGACACCAGCCTTTCACTTCACAGAAACCATTTAAGCAGTTCCCGGTAGAAACTCCATCCGGGTCTTCAGGATTGCCAGATGTTATATCAGCCTCGCAATCGTCTTCTGATCTGCAAGGCTTCTTACTGTCAGTGCAGTCGCTGATAGTTTGGGGTCCAGTTCTCACCCGTTTAGTAGTTAAGAAAAATACATCATTTTCCGCAGCTGGGTGAGCGATATCAGTTGGATCCCAGACAGCTGGCTTATTGACGAACCGCTTTGCAGCGAAGTTAATTTTTGTTTTAGCCAATCCAGCAATATTAATCGTTGTACCGACATCAGCCTGAGCTTTTTCATGCAACGAGTTTGTGCCAAGAGCAACAGCTGCAAAGGGGAGAATCACGAGAAGAGCAACCACAATCCAGTAAACGATCACAAATACCTTTGATTTATTAAGTAGCTCAACTTTTTCTTCATCGTCTTCAAGTCGTTCATACCGATCTCGATGCCATCTTTCCCACCTGCTTGATCGATAGGCTTTCTTCCAGTCGAAAACGCTCTGCACTATTTCATAGATAATAGTTGGTATTACTATAGTCAAGATATATATAAATGCAACTACAACATCAACAGGTGCGTAAAAGAGAGCCATAATATCTGATCGTTCTCTCTTGCAATATGAGCCAAAACGAAATCTCCTAATATAATCAGTCAACTGAACGCATAGCTAGAATACTTCCTATATTTATAGGCTGCTGTTCACACAGTGCAATTATGTATTTGTGCTGAGTACACAAAGACCTTGTTTAAATATGTTTATGAGAATGATCACTCGCCTACTTCCGTGAAACAAGACATTACAATGTGAAGTCGCAAGTGACTTGCCGATAGAGAGCAGATGCCTGCAGTTCAGCCATTTATCTACAATAGAAGTTATTTGTAGATAATTGGCTAAGAAATTATGGAAGCTCCCATACGCTATTGCTGTATGTATTAATCTTCTATAGAGCAATAGCATGTCAACACACTACTAAATGGAGTTGCAATATCATCATGGAAACCATGGTGTTGCTCTCATTCTGTTCTGACTCAGTGTCGCTGTTTGGGAACGTAATAATCCTGCGATGTGTCATCTTTTCACCATTGAAATGTTTTAATGACCAGTGGCGTTGCATTTGCGGCTGTGCATAGGTCTTGATTTCCTGTTGCTTCATATGCAGATATATACCTTGACATAAGGAGTCACACAACCATCGCTCTACTACAGCACCTTATGGAGACACGATCTGCTTGTCAGCTGGTGTTGAGGTGTCATTACACTATCTCTGCATGAAAACTTAGTAAGAATCACAAATCAAATTCTACTTTTAAACAATAAACAATGACACTGACTCCTGCCACACAGTGACTGCTACGCTACACCTGTCATTATAACCAGACAATAACTCAATTTGTAAGTACGTATTAGCAGTTGTCAGTAGAAAGATAACACTTCATAATTTGTCATCAATTTTCATATATTCACAAGTTTTACTTTTATATAGTAAAAAGTGAGACTGACTACATTATAAGCGGGCCATAACTTATTACTAACACTATTGAGTTGAAAAATAACCATAAAACTTTAATATGATTTTTATTGACACTAGCCAATGCCGTTCAAGGCTAATTAGACCATCAAACAAAAATACATGCTAGTAAAAAAGAATTATGGGTATTGGAAGAAAAAACCTTTTGGCTCAACGGTGTGTTATAGCATGGATTGGCAAAATGTTGGTGTTTGGGATCCGATGTAATGGATTTTCTAGAAGAGTAGGAATGTAATGGATGGTCAGGCAAATTCGAGATGCGATCTGAGTATTTCAGACAGCAAATATATAACTTAGTTAGCTCACCAGCATTACAAGCATTTAAATGCTGATTTCAACTGTAAATCGAGTTGAAGTAGTAAGTTGAGATGAAGTTGAGTTGAATTTGTAAGTTGAGTCACATTTGGCAACAGTCCTAAACACATAGATTTAATGATATAGTAATGCATACAGCTCATTACAGCATGTTATGATTATCATGCTTCCACATGCCTTCTCACGAATAGTTATGTATAACTAAACAATCACCGTTTGATATCTAGAGATTATTATCATGCCCTAATGGTCTATAACACCTGACCTACAAACAAGAGTTTGCAGTTCAACTCTCAAAAAAGCTGTTGAAGGTGACAGGAATGACATACAACTTGGAAGTGCTTACTACAACTGGGCTTTTATCTAGTCGGTGACACCTCTATCTAAGTGCTTTCTACAACTGGGCTTTTATCTAGTCGGTGACACCTCTAACTAAGTGCTTTCTACAACTGTATGTATCTAGTCGGTGACACCTCTACCTAGGATCACAGAGCAATCACATGTTGTGCAAGACCCGCAGTCTCTGTTTGCAGTTGTCTAAGCAGACATCATACTCCATGTTCAAGGGATTACTCACAAATAGGTGATACATGCTCTTTGTATTAACCTGCTATATTGTTAGATTGGTTAGTCTTTATACTATTTAGAATAGGCCCCAAGACCCCCCTTTTGTTTTGCTCAAAGGAAGAACTTGTTTGTTTCAACTACCACTTGATATGGTCACATTCTGAACAAGTCATCAAAAACATGAGACTTGAAGACTAAATATAGTGGTAGCTATTTGTAGTGCTTTTTATTTCCCCACGCCTACCCTGAAGAGATACTCATTGAGTAGAATGTGTTGCCTTATAAGCCTTTGTTTAGACCAAACAGTCTTTATAAATTTGGAGTTATCAACCTTATGTGGCTTTCAAGATGGAAATAGTAGCTACTCCATCATTGGCCTTATAATACATATACTCATTTGTTATTAATGAATCCTACCCAACTGGACTATCATGTACCCTCATGTACCCCAATATAGGTAACGCCTAAAAGGTATGTTTAAAACTCTGCTGTAAATTAGAGAGTGATTGAGATCTAAGCATAGCAGTATGCATGGGGAGCCGCAAAGCACTTCTGAGCTCAATACATTACAGCCATACATGTATTTGATGTACAAAAATCTAGTATGGCAAGCACCTGTTCAAACATTTCGCATGACTTATTATAATGCATGGGAATTGAATTTGTGTGGGTAGCTTTTATGCGTCACCCTCACAAGATTCAGAGATGTCACATAATTTGGCACTTCCTTATCTCTTGAATTGAATCACTAGTGTGCATATCTTCAGAGAAAGATAAAAGGTTTTATGTTCCTAGAGATGCTCTGATTGCAAGCAGCATTATTAGGCAAGCGCTTGCCTAATCAAGTACAGAAAGCACTGACATGACCAGCCACACAATGGGTTATAGCCATATTTCTCTATCAATTAAGATTTTTTTTGACATATAAGTTGATCTGTGGCCGGACGCCGGGCATCAAATTGATTTCTATCGTTTTATATACTCTTATATACATTTTACATCGCGTGTCTGTTTTTATTATGTTTCCTACTTGCATATAATTAATTTTATATATATTTTATATATATAGACTATAAAAGTAATGCAGCCAGTATTCAATATACTTCATTTTGGCTGCAGAAATTAACAACTCTTGCCTGCAGTGCCCAAAGGCCGGGGTCACACCATATTGCCAATTGTCAGCGTTTCCCTTTCTGCATTCATTATTGAATATGTGAACCCTGAATTGATGACATCGATGAAGCAACATGGACACGTCAGGAAAGTTTGAAGCTGTCAAACTTTTCTGATACTTCGCCGAGCATCGACCTACCGCCTTTCCAATGTGAACCATTTCGGCGATGGTAATTTGCGGTCGGGGATAGAGTGAGTTATTCTATTGGCTCTGTCTTTATTAAATGTCTTATCGATAATACTTTGTTAGTTTGGCCGTAACTAAGGCAACGTGTTAGCGACTATATTAACCATTATTCTTATATGGCTTCCTACCCGGTTCCATTAAACGGTCCTGGAAAAATATATGTATATATGGGGAGCACTCTTGACAGGAGGGCAGAGTAGTCGCAGCTCCACGACTAATGGACTTTCCTTCAGAATAAAACGAACGAAAAACCACACTAATACCTTCTATATTCATTCAACATTTATTACAACCTAGATCGTGCTTGAGTAAAGGCCGACAAATCCTTTACAATCTGACTACCAGGATGTTTCAAGAAATCAACAAAACTTGATTGAGGTTACAATGCTCAGATCAAGTGCAATTATAATGTTTATAGTTACAAATAGACCGACGGAATAGAAGCAGACAATGCTACAACTTAAGAGCAATAGCCGAAATTACCGTAAAACCTCTATTTGAATGCCATAGCGCTTTATATTTCAAACCTTTCTCTATAGTAGCGGTCGTATAGAGATTCACATTGTATTCTTCAGATATCTCGCCAGAATTTTGGGAAGATAAATGCTCTTTTCGCCCTTTTACGAGCGAATCGAATGCCACTTATATTTTGTGCTCTCCTTCAGGTGAAGGGACATTAAAACCACCAAACCTAGCTTCCAAGTAGTTGGATTACAAGAGTGCACCACCACTCCCAGCTTAAATAAATCTGCTAATTCCCTCCAAGCTTGTCCAAGATATCTAAATAAATATGCATTGTGGAGCCAAGAAATATCTCTGTCAGTTGATATCTATTGCTTGCAATTAACCTGCAACAATGTTATAGCCTGTGCGCTGCTTTGCAGTTTGTTGGAGCTTTAAATTGTTTTATTTCATTCTAAATTTGAAGGCGTATTTTTATTTTTATAATTAAATCTAAAATTGTTGCATAAAAGCTCATTGCACCCATTGATATGCTTGCTACAGTTTGTAGCCAAAACTGACTTTTTAGGTGCTGTAGAAGAGGATTTATCAGTTTCGATCTATTGTGTGCAGAGTTAAGATAAACGCAAGGATGTTATTAAATAATGCGCTATTAACCTGCATGTTTATAAGTTGTATATAGTATATATAAGTTTATAATGATAATCGATCAATTGCTACAAAATATATTCAAAAGCAAGTGACATAAATGAACCATTCTTACAATACATGTCGAAACAAAAAGTAATACTTTAAAAACAGAAATATTAGCATTGTTTGCTCAGCCTGTTGCATTCTGATTGTTGCTTTCAACAGAACGAACATCTTTTTCTGGCTGTTTAATACCTTCCACAGTATCTTCTGACCTTAATTCTTATCTGCACTGTTTAACTAGTCAATATTCATTTCCAAAACATTTTTTAGTAGAGCAAAACATTTATGCGTTGCTTTTTGCATAAATAATGATAAACTTTTAGCCAGATGGGCGCTAAGCACGACTTTTAGCCTAAAACTAGTCATTTATATATCATCGTAACTATAAACCATTTTTCACATAAGTTGAAGTATTAAGACCGCAACAGAAACTAATATTGGCCTGATACAGCTATTAATTATTATTAATTATTATTAATTATTTCTATGACGCTTCTTTTAAAGTTTTAATGAAAAAACCGAAAAGCTTTGAAGTTGGAAAACGAACTATCACACAAACAGAAACAACAAAACAATTAATTGCTGTAAATTAATTGATGTAAACAAGTCATTATTAGTATAATTTTGTGGATAATTTTTAATGATCACTGGCTATTATGAGTTTGTGTGAAGATCAAAGAACGTCAAAGTCGCAATCAAATGACGTGACATTCAATTAAAGGGTGGCGATTTCTTTTTTAATTTTTCTCATATATTGGCGGTGAAATAGAAGTGACATTAAAATAGAGGTTCTACGGTAACTATTGCAATGACAACATCTGGTGATATCACAAGTATTTTTTATCTGAGTGTTTTAACTGCGATCGATTATGTCAGTTTTAATCTTAAAAGTATTGGCATTTTTTTATCATATTTGATTGCTTTTAATGTTTGAGGTGGTCTGATTGCCGACATATTCAAAAATTAAAATCAATGAAATTTGATCTTGGCTATAATTGACCGACATTATAGGGACACGTAACGTTTAAATTTGAACTCAAAAGTCTAATATTAACTGTTGCTACAATGACTAGTGACGCCCCTTGGCATTGTTATTTTTTCGGATGGTCTTAACCGTAACAAGTTTGATTCATTTTAATCTAGCTATAAAATCACCTCAAACATCAAAAGCAATTGCAAATGATAAAAAAATTTTGATACTTTCTGATAGAATCTACTAAAATTTTGCCTAAGTTCATATTTAAGGGCGTTTCACTTCAAAATGGAGAAATAGGATGAGTAAGTTATAGAATGTTATGCAAAGTTTGATATATTTCATTTCTGCAGCATAAATAAATAACTCTTCCAGTGCCTAAAGGCCGGTTCACACTACATCGTGGTTTGTCAGCGTTTCCCTCTCGGTAATCATCGTCGATTATTTGAAGCGTGAATTGATGGCATCGACAAAGCATGGCGGACACGTCGGACATTTTTGTATCTGTCAAACTTTCCCAATACATCGCCAAGCATTGACAACCGCGTTTCAAATGTGATTTATTTGTATCCGTTTATGCTAGTAGCTGCGTTACTAGTTTTTGATTCCAACATGCGAAAACCGAGAAGTTTCTTCGCGAAAATTAAAAAAGATAAATGAAAACACTACGTCACAGAGTATTTCCTAATGCAAACGCAGAAGGTTATGTGATAGTGTGTACATGGTTATCAGCGACGATCACCGAAGTATTGTGGTCTCAACGCCGAAATACGGCGATATTGTGTGAACCAGCCATCTCTTATCTACTTACCTTTTGCAACTAGCCACATAGATCTTCACAGAATCATTACTGAGAAGTTTTCACAACGTTCTCCGACTAGCTAGTAACCGTAACTAAATCTTCGTCAAAAACCTTTGTCATGCTACCACCAGGAGTAATAGTTTTACTGCACTTGATACAAAAAACAATTCTGACAGACTGTTTCTTCATTCTGTTATGTGTCTCTCTAGAGTGACTCTTTTGATTTGTAAAGTTATATTAGATTTGTAAATACTTCAGTATAGCACTAGTAAAAATAAATAGCCTTTGGACCAAGCTGTCATTATGCTGACCCTATCATATCCACTTTCCTCCTGTGATTGAGGGGCCCTACTAACAGTAGACCACCAGCTGCTGACCTTACAGAGTAGCACCTGTTTTTAGCTCCTAACTCCTCAGCTATTTTCAGCGTAACCTAATTGTAAAAAGCTTTTGTACTAATCCATTTTATTAGGAGTCATTTTATTAAACTACCTTCGACATTGTCAATAACATAATTTGTTTCCCTGAGTGAGCTGTATCTTTCATTTGTTAATCTTTACTACAATAAAGGCCATGTTCTTCCATTTGAAGCCACAGTTAGACACAATCATACCTCCACATACGAATGCCCTAAAATACAAAAAAATCGAAATACGAGCAGCACTTTGAACAAGTGTCCTTTTTGAGATACAAGTTATCTTTGAGATACGAACAAATACGAAGCCAGTTATTTACAGTCACTATATAGCCAAGTATGCTAGAAGCCGATTTCGAGGACAGCATCACTTAGTCTTTTTTCTCGAATCAGTTTAAAACAAACTTTTAAAAGGCTGGCTAAAATTATAGTTAACGCGAGTCAAAGTGTCAAACCGGAAACAGATAAAAAAATTAAGATAACCAAATTAAAATGAGTTTAGTGAAAGATTAAACTTAGCTTTATGTGTGTATCTAGTAAACTAAGTTTGTTTAAATCAAATGCAAAACTTCTGTTACGCAGAATTACAAAAATTTAATGTACCGAACGTGTTGCTGTCAAGTCTCTCAGACCGCTTTGAGCTACATCTGTCTTAAAAATAAAAACTTACAGTAGTGTTCACAGTAATGCTACATTTTATTACAAATTTTTACCAACAAAATAGGTATTTGTTTCTTTTTTAGCATAGTTGCTAAATTCCAACAGTTGAAAATGGTTTTTTCACTGTAGTACCCTATTTTATGTGTTTTTATCAAGGTATGTTCATGAATTAGTTTGTACATGTATTTAAATATTTTATATTGGAAATAATGCTTTGAGAAACAAGTAAATTGACCAACTCAGTCTCAAAACACATTAGGCTCGCATTGTCGAGGTATGACTGTATTGAAAAAACAAATTGCATCACTCGAGGTTTTCATTCAGACTTTCAGCTTGGCAGCTAGGCATACTATCATCTGCGCTTCATCCGCCTTGCTATATTTGGGAATAATTGTGGAGATATGTATTATACCTGACTGCTGGAGTACTAGTGGTTATTACAATGATGCCTCTGGTGAGCTGTAAGAGATTGTCGGTTGTAATAAGTATGTCTATAATTATTTTGAATTCCAGCAAGGCGGTTGGTTGGTGCAATTGGTAAAGTGTTGGCTTACCACTCTAAGAGTTGTGAGTTTGAGTCCTGCTAAAACATACCTTTTTCTTAACCTCTGAGGTTGGATTCATACAGATTAATGAACATATCTCTTATTATAGTAAAGAATGAAATGAACTGGGTTGGACACTGAATGGAAGAGCAACATTTAGACAGTTTTTAGGTTCAGAAGCAAATTTTGTGAGCAATCACATAATATCGATATAGACATTGCGCAGCACAATGATTACTAGTATGGTTACAGCCTGCTGTATGATTTTGTAAAGGGTTTTATATTTATAACCGCTCACGACATGAGGACCAAAAACTAAATTTACTACCTTACAAAAAATTTAGGCAAGTTGGGCAAAAAAAATCTAAAACACAACAGCTGCCATGATTTTGCAGAAAACAGCCTTTGCAACCAGATGTTAAAAAATGATGTGAAAAATGTGATTTTGAAGCATCCATGTGTGACTCCACGTGTCTGCTTCTTCCATGTTGTGCTACCGAGAAATTCTGTACAACCCGTAAGAGGTGACTTCAGCTCAATTTGCCCAACTAGTAGACCCCTACTAGCCATAGTCACTCATAACCAGTTTTACTTAAACAAATGGTTAATTGTAGGATCTTCAACCCCAAAGAACTTTGCAAACAAACCACTTTTATTTCCCCTATAGCAACAATCATATCTACAAAAAATTTCTGTGATATGGGTATCCAGGAGTGTAACAATAATCAGATCTACAGGGATTATTGTGAAATGGATGCTCAAGAGGGTAGCTCCGCCTCTTGTATCCATGGTGATTGTGTTGATGGATTGGCAAGCTATACCCGCTACTGCTTGTATAGTTACACAGGAGCGAACTGTGACATAGAAAATAATGTGTGTGCGCCCAACCCTTGCACTTCTCTACCTACATGTGTAGAAAACTCCAATAGGTGAGTGAGAGATTATACCAACACTACCACACAAAAAAACAAGTCCAAACAGCAAAAACTTCAGAGAAAACTGAAGAATGGAGTGAAAAAGATAGAGCAAAGCTCAAAGCAGCTACAAGACATTCGGTAACGAGTGCCCAGAGTCATGAATGGCTAAAACAAAGCAAGAAGCATATGGCAGGTGTAAGATAAAAGTCGAATACAATCTTATAGCACTTTATTTTCTCTATCTTACGATACTCATATTGTTCATATAAAATACTTACTTGACTCATTAGACTCATTTCAGAAATTTGGTTGGATGTTACCACACAATAGATACATTAGAGACATCTGATTAGAATGCCGTCACCTAAATGATGCAATGAAGACAATGACCAACAGGTGGCTCAATGTTTATGGAACAATCGGAGGAAGTTAACAGGGGTTTTCCTCTCCATGTTCTTACAAATAAATATGTTATCTTGATATGTTAATTATGGTGTGGCATGGTCATCCTCCTTATCTGTTCAAGTGTCTCTGTATCTTGCTTCTTGTGTGAACAAAGGTTTTTCTATTTAGTTAATTGATATCGTAACCATTCGGTTCTGGGACTCCTATTGTTTTGCAAATACTATATAAGGTTGTGTATGAGAATCATTAATGTGCGTAAATTATTAAGCAAGCTGTCAAGAGTATACTACAATAAAGTTTGATAATAATCCACAAGCTCATCTCTTATTCGATTTGAAGATAGTTGGTAGTCTAACTATATCACACCCAACTATTACACAGGAGCTAGGGTTGTTAAAACACCTGAGCAGACTCATGCCTGCCAACAATCAGACAGAGTTTACTATCAGCACTTGCAAGGTAACCTCCAGCTAGAGCATTTTAACTAGTTGACGATAATTAAGGTGACATTGTGAGAAATCTAAATCCGCTACTACTAACCATTGATCCTACATTCAATATGACAGCAGGTAGGTAGGCCTAATGTTGAAACAGCTTGTACTGTTACATTATTGCGAAATCAGCCAGCTATAGTGCAAATATTATGATAGTCAATGTTGACTAACAATTGTTTTTAAAAAAGCTTTTTCCATAAGTTCAAGTTAAAATTTCGTTTTGCAGATGAGCTTCAAGTGGTTGATGCAGAGGTTACTGACCCTGAGTATTTGAGTGATAAGGAGATTGAGCAGTCGGCGAAATCTTTCAGTACTCCGGATGATTCTGATGGAGAAGATGAGGCTGGGTTTGTTGAACTTGATCCACCTACAGTTGCTGATGCAAACAACACTTTTAATATCTTCAGATGTTTTATGAATACAAGAGATTATAAGAACTATAATAACTGTGTGAAGTTTATATCTACACTAAATTACACTGTTAATCTTTCTCATCAAAATACCTTGTCACAGACAGCAGTAAGGCATTAGGTGGAGACATTAGGCGGCGATAAGAGAGACTACTGCGAGGGCATAGGTTTTTTGTTGAAGGGAGACAGCGGCGCCTCACCAGCCACAGCCGGAGACCTCACAACAGGAGAGTGCGGTGAACAGAAGACTTTAGCTGGATACCTGCTTGCAGGAGACCTTGCTGAACAGACAACTTCGGTTGGAAACCTGCTCATTGGAGACCACGCTGAGCTGACGAAGGTAGCAAGAGACCTTACTCAAGAAAGAAACTGTGCTGAGCAGCCTGCCACTAGTAGCCAGAGCTATAGAAACCCCAGTTCATCAGCAAGGTGAGAAAACATAGTCACTGAAAGGAGAAAGCATAGTCACTGTAGAGAAGGACTTGTTCACTTGATCCAAGTGAAACTGCAGTTCGAACCTCGAAATAATGTCGGGAGAGATTCTAGACTTTCAGCAACATTTAGAGAGACCACAGACTCTCAACACTTTCAAAACTTTCTCAAACATTGCAAAACCTTGCGTTTCTAGGGATACCCGGAGTATCAGAGCGCCCTACAGGCGTAAGGTAGAACTACCAGGTTCTACTCACAGAAACACCAGATTCTACGGGAAACCCATGTTTTCCTATGTGCACCTAAGTGTGCAGAAAATCAGCAACCAGTCGCTTACAGACTATACAGGTTACAGAGAACTAGGCCTCATGGGATCTCCCAGAATCCAGGTGACCATCCTCAGCGAAAAAGCAGCTAACATCAAACAAAAGGAGATGTGATATAATTGGCTCGCCATAGCTCAGCTCCTGATCGGAAGCAGAGGGAAAATTGAAAACCGTGAGGGAAGATCTTTTAGTCACTCTCTTATGGCTTGTAGCTAGGTAAGTAGAGATGTGCCTACTTTTGTCTTCTGCTAAGTAACGACTTGTTATAGAACCCACTGAACTAAAGCCTCTTTAGTTCACAAAAATTGTCACCGTAATGATCAGTCAGTGGCCTTTCACAAGCATTCGTGATATTAATAGTGGCCATCGTGAAATAGCTCAAATTCGGTTTTAGATTTAGATTTTGAGTATAAAAACTACACAGAACAGCTTTGCCTGCTTTCCCTTCTTATTGGCCAGGTCAAACAATGTGACAAAGATGAAAGAAAGGGTCATTTTATATTAGGGGTAGCAAAAGGACATTGTTCGAATGATTTCGGGTAGATTATACTTAATTTTAAGCATATACTACGACCTCTACCAATTTCAAAATTGGTAATAGTAGGTAAATTGAAATATTTTATTTTCCATGAATCCTAGTCTATTGCTGAAATTGAAAAGGGAAAGAGAAAATTACGTGTTTGCAGGTTACAGGTTTTTTTGTTTTGTACTACTAACCGGAAATCATTTATTATCCACGATCGACGCATATTGGCGATAAAAATATAGACCGAAAAATTTAACAAAGCAACGTGACCGCCACGCAAGGACTGTGTTACCCCCCAAAACTCAAGCTAGCACAATCCTAACAGAGCTCGATCATTAAATCTTGCCCAGATGATAGCCGTCGCCTATTCTTGTGAAGGGGGATTTATATCATTGTTAAGAGTTGATTGCAAAAATGAGGCCTTGAGATCTCTTCTTTTCGCTAATGGGAATAATTTCATCCATTTTTGATATTTTTTTCTTGCCACTGTTGTTCTTGCATGAAATACCCCTAACACACTCACGTGTATAATGCAAGGAAAAAATACTTCATTGGTCATATACTTATCAGCATTACTTGTATGCAGTGCAAGATATGCAACATCTTTGTTCATCCAACTAATGAGAAACATATAGGAAACTTATAGTAACCTGACCGCTTTCGTTGAAAATCAACTTTGCTTCTCAGATGTTTCTGTACTCAATAATTTGTCAAACATCTAACCCATTGTTAAATAATTTGTGATTTGATTTGTGCTCATCAAGCAAATTATTTGAATTATTATTATTATTATTATTTGAATTATTATCAATTCATGCAAACAAATGTTTTGGTTTCAATCAAATCAGTTTGTAACTTGATTGATTTGAAACAAAAAATGCAATTAAATGATTGCAGTGGTTATGTTTTTGAGGACTGAGTAAAAATCATAGTTGTGTGCTCATGTTCTCTCTTACAACATTTTTTATTTTGTATCAAACTTAAGCGCATTTGCATGGACTGCACATGGTTGTCAGTGAAAGCATTATAGATATCCAGTTATGATCAGCTTGCACTACAAAGTTGTGATTGTTGCAAACTAAATTGAAATTTGGTAATAGTAGTTTATGTACTATATAAACAACAATGTGTTTATTTTAAGATTAATATATTATTGGATTTAATTCCGTACACAATGGTTTTGGCAACATCAGTTGAGAGAAATTACAAAAGTTACGGGGCGTCGTGGGAATTAACGCGCAGTTAGTTTGAAGGTGCAGACGAGACCGACAATGATTTTTGCTCAGTTTGTCTTTTTCAGCGTAGCACCGTATGTAATATTTGTACATGTGTCAGGGTTTGAAACGATGAGTGACAATAAGTCAAAAGAAATAATAAATTGTGGGATCACAATTGTAATACCACAGCTGCTGCAATATGCACTAAGATATGCTCCAATATGCCGTAAGATTAAAATCAAGCTCATGGTGGCATAAGTTGACAAAGTTCTTGTAGTTCTTGTATTGGGCACCAGATCCATCACTGAAATAATCCACATGAGTCACTTGAGGTAGATTTTCTTTGATGAATCTGATGAGCTTTCTCTGGAATGTATGTACCGTAAGTCCTCAAGCTCAAGCCGCGCGGTTTGTGCTCAAAATCAGATAACTCACAAAAAAAAATTTCTAACAAGCCACTTATGCCCAGAGACCGCGGCTAATGACCGAGGTTTTGTCGTCCTTGACCCCTTCAGGAGCGAGAGTGTTGAGAAGGGTTTCGCTATACCCCCTTACTTTTGAATAAGAAAACAGGCTACATCAGTCCATGTGAAAAGAATTTTACTTCCAAATTCGAATTAAAATTCCTAAACCCTTGCACCAAGAACTTCTTGCCATGTCTCAGCTAGATTTTTATTGCGCTGTTAGAGGGCTTCACGTTTATGGAAAGATGCCGGTCAGGAATGAAACGGTTTTAATGACCTACGACTGTGGTGAGTTAGGCATTAGCGATAAATTTTTCGTTAGTCTGAAGTAGTCCATAAACATGACCTTGAAAATAAACGAGTAGGTCGCCAAAATTCCGTACATAAAAGTGTATCATGACTGCGATTTGATGGTTATAGCGAGGAACTGATCAGAGACCGCATTTATTGAGAAGCCGCCCTAAGCCTCACGTAAGTTTTAAAAACTTGGCTTTAGCCGCGGCTTATGACCTTGAACCAGAAGCCGGGCCCAACGACAAGCCGCGCGGCTTGAGCATAAGGATTTACGGTATACATTCTAGAGAGCGTTCTCTCGAATGTATGTATGTGATGGATGTCAGTGATGGATCTGGTGGCCAATACAAGAATTACAAGAACTTTGCCAACCTATGTCACCATGAGCTTGATTTCAATCTTACAGCATATTGTAGCTTCTTTGCCACTTTCCATGGAAAAGGTCTGTGTGATGGGATTGGCGGGGTAGGCAAGATACTGGCTACCCATCATTCCAAGCAGTTAGTTAAGTCAGGGAAAGAAAGACTGCTCAGTGCTGAACAACTGTACAAGTATGCTAGGAAAACATTGCTGGGGTGGAGGTGTTTTATGTACCCAATGAAGAAGTCGCAGAACAAGCGGCGATTTTGGAACCATGGTTCAAAGCAGCACAACGAGTCATTGGTTGTCGGGACCAACACAGGTTCAAGCCATTCAGTAGAACAGCCATTGAAGTTTGCAAACTTACACTACTGGTTGATGAAAAATGTATGCTACAAGGATACGAAGTTGGGAAGACTGATGACTCACATGTTACCAGCAATACCTTAACACCTCAACCTGGACAATATCTGGCCTGTATATATGATGGTCGGTGGTATATGGGAATGGCAATTGGCTATGATATAGAGAATAATGATGTTAATGTGTGATTCATGCACAAAGGCTCAACAAACAGTTTCACATGGCCAAAGCGAGATGACATCTGTTGGGTACCACAAGAGCATGCGGTAGCATGCTAGCATGGTAGCTGCGGTAGCATGGTAGCATGCTACCATGCTAGCAGAGCATGGTAGCTGCGGCGCCGCTATCTACCACCAACTAGGGCAAAACATGCATTTGAAGCTACAACAATGGATAACATTGAGGAACATAAGTTAAGAAAATATTTTAAGGCTTATTACTATCACAAATCACAAGCACACAGCAAATTTGTACTTGATAGGATAATAATCAGCCAAGTTAAAGCTTGACAAGGGGAGATAATCTCATTTAATCAAGGTGATTTACAAAGGTGTTTGGAGGGCATTTGGAACTCAATTTTAAGCATTTTACAGTCTAAAACACAAACTTCTGATGGTTTTAATGAAATTTGCATGTTAAATGGTGTAAAAGATGAAAAAAATGTGAGACTTTGTTGAAACCACAGGTTGACCTTGACCTCTACTTTTGCAGTATTTTGACAAAGACGTTCATCTTGTATGGTTTCTAGACGCTGACCCGATGCATCCACAGATAAGAGGAGACTAGTTTTGGATAGCTGAGGCCTGGAGAAATTCAGAAATATCAACAATCAATATTGGCAAATTATATGTTGGGGGTGATAACTACTTTTGAATAGTCACTAAAATAGCATTTGCGGTCATTTTTGGTCGGAGTTATCTCCCACATTATCCATCTGAAAAATTTCAAACCAATTTGTTTGTGTAAATATGGAAATCATGTGTAGAAACTAAAAGGTCTAGACCTATAACTTGTATGTTCTTGAATTTATATGATTCTAAAGTCAGCTAGATGTGCTATGCCCTCAAACTCGGGTGACAAATGATCAAAGTTCAAATCATCATAGCACCTGAACCGATGAACCTAGAAGATCAAAACTTGGGATTTAAGCGTTTTTTAACATGGGAAACAACATATTAAAATAATCAAAATAATCAAAATCTGAGAGTATGAGGTTTTTTTCAGTTACACTTGGTAAATTCCATGCCAATAGTGTGATAAATCTCTCTACGCATTTTACCACTATGACTTACATACCTCATATACATTAGCTGTATATATACAGTTATATGAGCTATATATTTTACATTGCTAAAACCTAAAAGTAACTTTTCATAGTTTTTCAGTAAAAACAATTTGCATGTGCAGTAGACGCCCCTATAACATAAATTCCAGATAGCATAAAAAATTTATGGTAAGTTTTGGCTTCCTGACTGTCAAGTCGAGGGAGTTTTCAAATTTGATTGAACATCAATCTATCTTGTCACACATGCGGAGAAAAAATGACGCACGTATTGCGTTATAGGTCATATTTATGGATACAACTTTTGCAACATTCTAGTTGGTCGTGGATAGATCGTCAGATGTGTCGACAAAACAAAGAATAGGGTGGCTGCTCAATTATTCATAAATACAAAGACCATCGATTGGTGCAGGTGTTACAGTGTCGGTTCAAAAATCCGAATGTCACTAGTTGGGCTATTGTCAAAAGTTCTATTTCGTCCTTGACCCTTAGATACAGATAAAGGACAAACAGGTAGCACTGCTTTTTTGTGAAATATTCTGTTGTTTCGCTTTGAAGACATGAAATATTTGTTGTTAGTTATACTTTGTAGAGTAGATTTCGTTGTTTAGAAAAGAAAAATCTTTTGTAAATGAACGCCGAAAATTTTTGCTCCCAATCAACTTATTATAAAATTATTGCAATCATGGTCTATAAAACCAGTGAGAATAATCAGAAAAATGATAGAAGTTGACGTTGTAAACTAATCATACTGCAGTTACGGTACTGCTGACAAATTAAAGGAGTGAAGTTTTTCCTTTGTGAATGCACAAAGGGGTGAGTTTGGAAAGATCTTGGAACGGATTTAGCAATTTACTTTTATTTTAATTATAAATTTATTTTATAATTTATATGTAATATAGGCCGGCAAATAGAGACAATTTGTATTTTTTCTTTCTTGTTTCAGAGAAAGACTTAGCTAACTAACCATACTTTCCAAACAACACAGCGATCTTTACGACGGGGTGGAGAGGCTGCTCATGCTTTGGATAAAAATCAGCTGGTGACAGCCCTATTGAAACGATACATGTGAAAAGGTCGTTGCTCTCTATCAAGGCTGTGAAAATAGACAATTGGATAAGTTGGTTGGAGGTCGTGCATTTGACCTTTCTGATGGCACCTATGTTCGTCCTTCTTGAAACACGTTGAAAGGGCGATATAGGCAAACGTTCTTACATAGTTTTCTCTTAAAACGACCGGCTCATCCTGAAAGCAAAACAAAAAAAATTAGTCAAGCCGCGAGAAGAAATTTAAAACTATGAACGCCAAACAAATTTTATGTACATTGAGTTTAAAATAAAAGTTTGCTTTCAAGTCTGTGCATCAGAATCCAAATTTATCAAAGTCAAATGTTGTAATGAAGGATAAAATTTCACTACTCTACGGTAAATGCTAGCGTTAGCTGCTATTGTATACATGTACTTAATTTTAGATTTTAATTACACATTTCTTATGCACTATTTTTTATTTGTTGCTTTTTGAAAGCATCTAGTAAGTTAAGCCAATTAACAACATGTTTTTTTTGTTACAACATCTTATCTTACTAGATTTTTAGATGTTTTAGTATTTTAGATGTTTTTAGTAGAACTAGAAAACTAAGAAATTGTAGGTCATTACGTACTTGTACTTCACTAAAAACTAGATACCAATCTTCGGCTGTTTTTCGTTTTTGAGCTTGGCACCTTGAGCTTGGCATTTGGCATCTACAACACAACATAGTAAGACCTGATGAATCTTTTGCTACCAAATAACTGTAATGTGAATTTTGTTGCAAGTCAACCTATACGATGCATTTCGATGCATCATTAGAAACCCTAGCCTGAGATCATTACCTTAATAAATAACCGCTGTTTATGGGATAAGATAATTGAACACTCGCTGTATAACAATGCATTTTCAATGCCAAAAATAGTTATGTTGGATTTCTCCTTTGATTACAGTCTAATCAACATGTCTATTGAGAGAGTCACATAGAGGACAACTCCAAACTTATGAATAAGCAGAGGCAGAAAATATGTCTTAACACATACTACAGTTAAAGAAAGATATTTACGATATTTAATCGCCTTGTAGCCTTCTTGAGTACTCATAAGGAATCTTACAGCACTCAAACTAAACTGATAAAAATGAGACGCAATGACGACTTACTTTTACATAATGAATTTCAGGCCTGTCACACAATTTATTTCATGTCTATAGCCTGATCAACACAGCTAAGGAACCTTTTTGCTTTAGTCAGGACGTAATCACAAAGTGTGATATTTCCCAATTACAGTGATACGATTTATTGCAGCCAATCACGAGCAAGATAACAAATATGGAGACAAAAACGCAGTGTAATGTTTCTATTTACTAGCATTACGAAAGTAATTTAAACAGTCGGTGCATAAAGTTATCTATCACTTTCTTGATCCTGATGATACAATGTATTGTTTGTATCGTACAAAAACGATAACCCCAGAGGCTTATTGGTATTTAGCCTGTCCTTCATTATCTGTGGCATCGCCCTTCAGTACGACTGCCTACATTGATAGTGATAGAAGAAAGATACTTCTTACTAAGAGAACTGAATCACTAACAGCAATTATAAGAAACATTGATTTGCTCTAAACTTGTACAGGCGCAGCAGTTCGTTCAGCAGTAGAAGAGAGACTTCATTATTACAGAGAGCTGTACCACTAACAGTAATTAGTATTATTAACTACAAGTTACAGGAAACATGGACTGTTTTGTTACTACATGCACGGTATGTCAGTATGTGAATATGAATATACGTGTATATTTTTTCCATAAATACAAACAAATAAATATACTTACATTAATATTTATATTTTCTTTGCATTATGTTTGTATTTGCATAATAAAATGAACAACTATTTATGCAACACAAAAGATCTGAATCGGTATTTAAATCGGATTATTTTTCGATGAGAATCAGTATATCGGATCAGTATCTGAATTAACTGATGAATTTAGAATCGGGGCATTTCTACCAGGGTTGCACGATAGCTCGATAGTCGATTTCGATAGTCGATGGTTGTCTTTATCGATATGAATATGTTGCCTATGTTTAGCCTATCGAAACATCCGAAACAAATATATCGTTATTGAATAATGAAAAATAATATAACCCGATAGTTATTGCCCTCGGATAGCTCGAACACATGGTTAACTCGAACGGATTTGTTTGGTTCGTTCCCACGCAATGACAAATTGCTTTAGATAACTCGACCTCAAATTGGTTAACTCGAACAGTTTTTTGCCCAACAGCAGCTAGAAATCTGGACCGAGGATGCTGATGAGCCTCCACTGTACGAGGTTGGAGATCTAGTCGGCTTGGTCCAAGAGAGAAGACGCAAAGAACAAAATGAGAAACTTTGCCCGAAGTTTGTGGGCCCTTATCGAATAATCGAGGTAAGGCCTAACCGCACTTACAAGCTATAGAACGAAACGGTCAAGAGTCGCTCCAAAATGAAAGCCGGTTGAAGCCATTCATAGAATGCCCGGAAGAGGTAGGCCAGGCTCCGCTCATCCCGGAACCTGTTGGCCAACCTAACGTGAAAGGTGCTAGGAAGCATAGAGAAAAGAAAGCGCCTGACCCGCTTTTCAGCCTGAAGGATTTTCCTCCACTGATACCGGAAATTGAAGATGGACCGGTAGCCAAACCAACACCACCTGTAGAAGCAACAGTGAAGCCTACTATCTTGGAAGAAAGACCAAGGCGGTCACTGAAGCACTACATGGTAAATTATGGGAGTAAGTGATGGATCGTTTCCATTACTAGGGGTGTGATCGTCTCACACGCCCTCGATGTGTTATAGATTAGTAGAAATTTTGTGCATACTCAGTAGCTTGTTCTTATACTTTATTATATTATTATCACCATGCCCAAAGAACTGAAGGAACCAAAATCCATTCAGCGTGGTCTCACCTCCAAAGTTGCTGCCAAAGAAGAAAGACTCCAGAGAGCATCAAAGGATACTTCAACCCACTGACTCTAATCTTTTATGCGCATTATTATTATTGTTACTCTTACTGTTGTATATTATCTCGATTTAAAATGCCTTTTTTTTAATTAAGTCATTTAAAGAAAGGGGCTGTGTAATGGATTTATAGCATACATTGTCTCTGCAATATGTTGGCCATTTTTGTTTGGCTGAGCGTTTTGCCTTCTTCATGACAAACCACCGGTAGACTGAAATTACAAAATGATGAATCATGTTGTTTGCTAAGATTGGTGGTCAACTTGGTATTTCTGCTGACTCCGGAACTACAGCCTACACGTGAAAGGATAATGATTGGGACAAATATATAGAGACTTTAAGTTTATTGGTCTACCATTTATATTTAGAAGGTATATAATAATGTGTTACCTTATTTTTACTCAGTATTTCTCCTGCTCTTATCTGAATATCATTCTAAGTCATAATCTATATTCAAGGTATGTCTTAGGTAGGTCTGCACATGCAAAGGTAGGTCTTAGTCTGAATTAGTAAATAAAAGGAATTATAACCTGTGAAATTAAGCTTGTTGTTATATCTATCAATCTAAATTGTGGATAAGAGATTTAAGTCACATGCTATGCTATTCTAGGCTGTAACGGCTTATCACTGAACAGCGTTAGTCTATCAATATCTGAGTTTGTACAACTTTCCATAGTCATCATATCACTATGTCAAGTTGATTATCCTATGTCAATTGATTGTCTCAATTACATAGGACTACGTTATTGAAGTGGCAATTATAACACGAAAGTTATCCTTTCGGGGTTATGGGGTTACACTAGTACTGTTCATCACAGTTTAGTGTAGTTATCTAGGCCTATTTAAATATTAGGGTTAATATTAATCTGACAGCATTTAAACTATAGCCCGTGAGTTCTTGAAGGTGTATTAATACGTAGGTATTAGGAAAAATCTTTCACACTATGTCTTGGGTACCTGAGGTCTGAAGGTTCTGTCCTCCATTGCAGATTAGGATGTCACTTGATACATAAAATCGATAATGGCTCGTTTTGTAACGCTTGAAAAGCTCTCAACTACGACAATAATATGAAGTGCCTTTGCTTCACCAGTTTTCTGTTAGTAAATGCACAAACCCAGCTCTAAATGACCTTTAGTCCCACTTCATACTGTGAGAACAGCAGGATTAGGTAACTATGTAACCTACTATGTAGCTGTAAGATACAGCCTTGTTTGAAAAATAAATTTCTCGCTTATAAAATTGTTGCTCTTGTGAATTTAGCCAATAGCCATAAATTTTAAATTTATGAATTACTTATTAAAATAATCTTCATTTTGTTCTGATTTTAAATATGTAAACCAAACGGCTGTAAAAATGTTTTTGAATAAATATGTAGGCCAAAGTCTGAATATTTCCATTTTTTAATAGTTGAAGATAATAATCTGTACAGCTATGATCATACTACATACATCTTTATTAGCTCATTTCAAATCATACAAGTATATTACTTACCGTACTTATATTTTGTCTGGTGCGTATAACTCTGCTTTTAATGTAAGCTAGCTTTTTGGGACAGGTAATTTTTTTGGGACAGGCAATTTTTTGGGATAGGCAATTTTTTGGGACGGGCAATTTTTTTGGGACGGGCAATTTTTTTGGGACGGGCTATGTTTTTACTGAAGTCAAACCTCTTATGATAGCCCATGCTGATACTTGCATATTTTTGGGACGGGCTATGTTTTTACTGAAGTCAAACCTCTTATGATAGCCCATGCTGATACTTGCATATTTTTGGGACGGGCAATGTTTTTACTGAAGTCAAACCTCTTATGATAGCCCATGCTGATACTTGCATATTTTTGGGACGGGCAATGTTTTTACTGAAGTCAAACCTCTTATGATAGCCCATGCTGATACTTGCATATTTTTGGGACGGGCTATGTTTTTACTGAAGTCAAACCTCTTATGATAGCCCATGCTGATACTTGCATATTTTTGCATAAAATTCAAGTATCAAAATTTATACTTTTATTTACAGCTCTGAAAGAGAAAGAAGGTGAAAGAGAAGATGTTACTAAAAACTTACCAAAATGCTTTTTGTTTGGATTTGTCTCCACTGCCGGATATGTTAACTCATTTTACTAAGATTATTAAATACAAAACACTGAATGGTTTAAACCTCTTCATACATCACTGATAGGTTTCAATACTCAAGTAACATATATCTACAACAAGGGGATTTCGTTTTGGACTTACCAAAGGATGTACTCAATAATTGTATTGCTGATAATTTTAATCTTTTGACAAAAGAAATAAGATGTAGGCCTAAATTTAGAAGTTTCGGAATATTTTTCAAATTTATAACTTTAGCAGCTATAATTTTTTCCTTTATGACATGACAATCCCCTTTTATTTATTTATTTTTTTCTGGTACTGTACATGTATGTAAAAAAAAATTCTATAAAGTAGATAATGAACTCCTCAATCTAGCTATCTTCTATCTCTATCTATATATATATTTCTCAAAGTCCGTGAGTCGTCTGTTGGAAATCCGGCTATAGCTATTATTAGAACAGCTGAGCTGGACAACAATACAGACTCAAAGTCATGGCTTACAGTCATTGGAAGCCTAACCTTATTAACTAGCCTAGTGGAGTTTTCCATTGGCAAAATGCCAGGCTACTAGCTTGAGAGGTACAGTTGTTTAACAAAGTTTTAAAACCTTTTCAGTTGTTTTTATTTTTCTCCTAATTTATTTCAACTACACAAAACACTTCTCTCATGATATGTACTTTGAAAGTTAGAATGCCAAATGTTGTTATATGTTAAATACAAATCAATTTTCTGTCCAAAGACTCTTCTATTACACGGGCAACGCCGGGTGGCGCAGCTAGTTTATATATATATTTCAAAGTACGTCTGTCTGCATTACGGCTATAGCTATTATTAGAATAACTGTGGCTGGACAACAATGCTGATGTAACGTCATGGAGTACAGTCAATAGAAGCCTAGCAGCTCACGAGTTTTCCATTGACAATGTGCCCGGCTAATAGCCTGAAAGTTACAGTTGTTTGACAAAGATTTAAAACCTGTAGTTGTTTTTAATGGACTAAAATCATATAATTGTTAACCAAATAATGTGTCATTGTAATCATAGCAAAACAGACTATATTTATCCATTACTAGCTAATCATTTTATATTTGCATTCAAACACCTTTACATTTTTATTTGTCCTCCTAATTTATTTCAACGAAGCACTTCTTTCAAGTCATGAAGTTTGAAAGAGGAAATTTCATGAGGAAATGATTTTATTATTATAAAATCATTTCCTCATGATATGAAGTTTGAAAGTTACAGTTGTTTGACAAAGTTTGAAAACCTTTACAGTTGTTTATATTTCCTTTTAATTTATTTCAAATACAAAAAACACTTCTATCATGTTATGTACTTTGAAAGTTAGAATGGGAAATGTTATTATAAGTTAAATACAAATCAATTTTCTGTCCAGACTATTTATTACCCAGGCAACGCCGGGTACCACAGCTAGCAAAAACTATTTATGGATTTTTTGACTGAAACTTTGCATTCGGAGGTTTGACTGTAACTCTGCATACAGAGGTTTGACTGTAACTCTGCATGCAGAGGTTTGACTGTAACACTGCATTCAGAGGTTTGACTGTAACTCTGCATTCAGAGGTTTGACGGTAACTCTGCATACAGAGCTTTGATTGTACCACACTGCAGAAATGTAAACTAAGGAAGTACTTTGTACTTTGTACACCTTCAGTTGTTTCATAGCAATAATTTCATATTATATGATAACTGATATTTGTAACTAAGTGTTATAACGCAACTGTGCATTCGGTCTATTCGCATATTCTTACTGAAGTTCGACAGACAATTACTATCATTTACTGTCAATCTCAGATTCAAAACTGCTTCTGCAAAGAACATTTGTACGCTGCACTGTATGAGTATTATATATTGTATATATGTACATATATGTATGCATTGTATGTGTATTATAAACAGTGAAGCAGATGGAGGCAAAATTCATGATTTTCTAAAAATATAAAAGTTAAAATGTGAAGAAACTGGAGCATCAACCCGGCAGCACTTTGTACTTTGGTATATGTACAGTAGATCCTTGGTACATGTACAGTAGATCCTCGGTACATGTACAGTAGATTCTTGGTATATGTACATGTACCAATAGATCATTGGTACATGTACAGTAGATCCTTGGTACATATACAGTAGATCCTTGGTACATGTACATTAGATCCTTGATATATGTACAGTACATCCTTGGTTTATGTACAGTAGATCCTTGGTACATGTACCATAGATCCTTGGTACATGTACAGTAGATTCTTGGTACATGTACAGTAGATCCTTGGTATATGTACAATAGATCCTTGGTACATGTACAGTAGATCCTTGGTACATGTACAGTAGATCCTCGGTACATGTACAGTAGATCCTCGGTACATGTACAGTAGATTCTCGGTATATGTACAGTAGATCCTTGGTACATGTACAGTAGATCCTTGGTATATGTACAATAGATCCTTGGTACATGTACAGTAGATCCTTGGTACATGTACAGTAGATCCTCGGTACATGTACAGTAGATCCTCGGTACATGTACAGTAGATTCTCGGTATATGTACAGTAGATCCTTGGTACATGTACAGTAGATCCTCGGTACATGTACAGTAGATTCTTGGTATATGTACAGTAGATCCTTGGTATATGTACAGTAGATCCTTGGTACATGTACTGTAGATCCTTGGTACATGTACAGTAGATCCTTAGTACATGTACAGTAGATCCTTGGTACATATACTGTAGATCCTTGGTACATGTACAGTAGATCCTTAGTACATGTACAGTAGATCCTTGGTATATGTACAATAGATCCTTGGTACATGTACAGTAGATCCTTGGTACATGTACAGTAGATCCTCGGTACATGTACAGTAGATCCTCGGTACATGTACAGTAGATTCTTGGTACATGTACAGTAGATCCTTGGTACATGTACAGTAGATCCTCGGTACATGTACAGTAGATCCTCGGTACATGTACAGTAGATCCTTAGTACATGTACAGTAGATCCTTGGTATATGTACAATAGATCCTTGGTACATGTACAGTAGATCCTTGGTACATGTACAGTAGATCCTTGGTACATGTACCATAGATCCTTGGTACATGTACAGTAGATTCTTGGTACATGTACAGTAGATCCTTGGTATATGTACAATAGATCCTTGGTACATGTACAGTAGATCCTTGGTACATGTACAGTAGATCCTCGGTACATGTACAGTAGATCCTCGGTACATGTACAGTAGATTCTCGGTATATGTACAGTAGATCCTTGGTACATGTACAGTAGATCCTCGGTACATGTACAGTAGATTCTTGGTATATGTACAGTAGATCCTTGGTATATGTACAGTAGATCCTCGGTACATGTACATTAGATCCTTGGTATATGTACAGTACATCCTTGGTTTATGTACAGTAGATCCTTGGTACATGTACCATAGATCCTTGGTACATGTACAGTAGATTCTTGGTATATGTACAGTAGATCCTTGGTACATGTACAGTAGATCCTCGGTACATGTACAGTAGATCCTCGGTACATGTACAGTAGATCCTCGGTACATGTACAATAGATCCTCGGTACATGTACAGTAGATCCTTGGGACATGTACAGTAGATTCTTGGTATATGTACAGTAGACCCTTGATACATGTACGGTAGACCCTTGATACATGTACAGTAGATCCTTGGTACAAGTACAGTAGATCCTTGGTACATGTACACTAGATCCTCAATTTTATGACGGTTGCAATTTACGACTTTCCATGGTTACCCCGCACCTCATGAGAAATATAAAATAACTTGAAATGCATTTCCGTCTTGCACTGTCTAGCATCGTGAGAAACGTAACCAATTGCAAACTAGTTGACATTGCACAGCGGATAGATACGCTGTGATGGTAGTGCACAGCGGATGGATACGCTGTGCACTACCACACAACGGATGGATACGCTGTGCACTACCACACAGCAGATGGATACGCTGTGCACCACCACACAGCGGATGGATACGCTGTGCACTACCACACAGCGGATGGATACGCTGTGCACCACCACACAGCGGATGGATACGCTGTGCACCACCACACAGCGGATGGATACGCTGTGCACTACCACACAGCGGATGGATACGCTGTGCACCACCACACAGCAGATGGATACGCTGTGCACTACCACACAGCAGATGGATACGCTGTGCACCACCACACAGCGGATGGATACGCTGTGCACTACCACACAGCGGATAGATACGCTGTGCACTACCACACAACGGATGGATACGCTGTGCACTACCACACAGCGGATGGATACGCTGTGCACTACCACACAGCGGATGGATACGCTGTGCACCACCACACAGCGGATGGATACGCTGTGCACTACCACACAGCGGATAGATACGCTGTGCACTACCACACAGCGGATGGATACGCTGTGCACTACCACACAGCGGATGGATACGCTGTGCACCACCAAACAGCGGATGGATATGCTGTGCACTACCACACAGCGGAAAGATACGCTGTGCACTACCACACAACAGATGGATACGCTGTGCACTACCATACAGCGGATGGATACGCTGTGCACTACCACACAGCGGATGGATACGCTGTGCACCACCACACAGCGGATGGATACGCTGTGCACTACCACACAACGGAAAGATACGCTGTGCACTACCACACAACGGATGGATACACTGTGCACTACCACACAGCGGATGGATACGCTGTGCACTACCACACAGCGGATGGATACGCTGTGTGGTGGCGCTTAGTTAGGAAGACTGAGTCACATAGTTTCACCGTTACGCCATTTTGGTTGTGCTTGGCCATTCTTTTTTCTTTCGTGTTTTATCATTTTTGCGAACCTTTTGCCATTTGTTATGGCTCCAAAACGGAAGCCAAATTTTTCATGAAATGGCCAAAAAGGCCATTTTCATGGAAGTCAAATTAAAAATTATCAAGCGATGGAAAAACTTTACAGTATTTACAGTACAATGTACTTTACTGTACTTTGCAGTACTTTATTCGTGGTGTTCCGATTTACCCTGAAATTCGAATTACATTTACATGTGTAAGAATGGATCAACGACGCAAGCCGGTGGCACCCTTTGTACTATTTTTTTCTGACAAGAGATTCATTCTTGCCGAAAGGATAGACAACCAAATTTTGTTAGAAATATTAAAATATAGTTTCAACTTATCTTCCATACAGTGGCAATTTAATTTGCTCGATATAACCACGTGAAATTTGTCTGAGACACTACAACGTAATACGACATCACTCCTAACTTTTACCAAGTTAACTAAAGCAGCTGCCTACTTCAAATCTTAGTAATTAGCCTCTCCACTTTCTAGCTAGTGTTTTCCCCACTTCTTTGTAAATGGCGTCTCCATCTTGGTAATTGTCTTCTCCCCATCTTAGCAATTATTTTCTCCACATCTTAGCCCTTGCCCTTTCCATATCTTAGCATATGCTCTCTCTACATCTTAGCAACTGCTTTTTTGATATATTAGGAATTGCCCTTCTCTGATTCTTAGAAATTTCTTTCTATATGCCTGTTACCAACTGTCTACCAACCGCCTGTCCAACAGCATGATTAAACAGCAAGAATTGACAAAACATAAATCATCAGCCCAACGAACGTATTATTGCAAAAATATTTATAATAGGAAATGAAAACTTTGAAACTAACATGAAAATGTAACGAGAAGGATGTCAAAGGAAGTGAAAAACAGCAGTTACGCTATCAGCTAACACAAACACAAACAAAAACTTGCACCATTTCATGCAGCAGTGAAAATTACTTGAACTTTTCAACTTTGATGCAATGGAAACAATCAAACCATCACAAAAACAATCATATATAAATAAAATTTTAATGGAAATTTTGCAGAAAGGAAAGATGTAATGACCCGCTATAACCAATATAACCAGCGCCCCAATACCACACTGTGTGCCTTAATTATCACTCATCAGCATTAATGAAGGAATCATGCAGTTTAATCTTTGCAAATCATGGCACAAACAAAACAAACACTAGAAACAGGTGTGTAATTGGAAAACAGAAAATGTCTATCACTAGTTATGGTCATCAATGATTATCAATTGATACGAAAATTGCAATATGACTATTGAAATCAGATGATATACAGCATAGCGAAGCCCTAATAAAAATGTGTATTACTAGTATTTAATACTCTATGTGTCAGGAATATACAGTGAATAGCATTACCTGCGACACCTCACTAACTTTGAATGGGCCAAATTACCTGGCAAATGACTGGAATGAATTGGAGTCGTTCCACATAACATAAAAATATAAAGATTGACTCTCGCGGATAACAGTCCCCTCAAGGCCACTTATTTCTAACAACACATGGAAACTAATATTAATTTTAATTCACTTGCAACAAAATGCATCGGCAATGATCGTAACTTCTGAGTATTTCGGCTGTGAACTCCGATATATAGAAAGATAACAGTTGAAAGAGCTGCCCACGTCGTATGTAGGTGTAATCAGAGAACTGAGATGTAGAGAAGGTAATGCAGAGAAGAAAGAGGTTGGGAGAGAACAGGAATCCTTCCTTGAATAGATGAGCTGAATGGGCAGAGACCCAGCTGCCATGTCACGTTGCGAACCACAGCTACAACCAATAAGTCATAAGTAAATTTGAGAAAAGCTGATCGCTACAGGCAGTTGGACTGAAGAACTCGATGCGCAGAGCAGCGAACAAACAATTTTTATTGATACTGTTCAAGTTTTAAAAAGTGAAGCAGTTTTATCACATGGCAGAGCAGCCTGACGGCAGCGGAGCCTGAAGGCAGCGGAGCCTGAAGGCAGCAGAGCCTGAAGGCGGCGAAGCCTGAAGGCAGCGGAGCCTGACGGCAGCTAATTACAAGCAGTTCAACCTCTGTACCAGAAACCACTATCTCTAGATTCTAGAAGCTAAAGTTTCAAAAATAAATTGTTACAATTTTGAAGCCATTCTGATTGTTACGATTCTGATTGTTACGATTCTGATTGTTACGATTCTGATTGTTACGATTCTGATTGTTACGATTCGGATTGTTACGATTCTGATTGCTACGATTCTGATTGTTACGATTCGGATTGTTACGATTCTGATTGTTACGATTCTGATTGTTACGATTCTGATTGTTACGATTCTGATTGTTACGATTCTGATTGTTACGATTCGGATTGTTACGATTCGGATTGTTACGATTCTGATTGTTACGATTCTGATTGTTACGATTCGGATTGTTACGATTCTGATTGTTACGATTCTGATTGTTACGATTCTGATTGTTACGATTCTGATTGTTACGATTCTGATTGTTACGATTCTGATTTTTACGATTCTGATTGTTACGATTCTGATTGTTACGATTCGGATTGTTACGATTCGGATTGCTCCGATTCTGATTGTTACGATTCGGATTGTTACGATTCTGAATGTTACGATTCTGATTGTTACGATTCTGATTGTTACGATTCTGATTGTTACGATTCGGATTGTTACGATTCGGATTGTTACGATTCGGATTGTTACGATTCTGATTGTTACGATTCTGATTGTTACGATTCTGATTGTTACGATTCTGATTGTTACGATTCTGATTTTTACGATTCTGATTGTTACGATTCTGATTGTTACGATTCTGATTGTTACGATTCTGATTGCTACGATTCTGATTGTTACGATTCTGATTGTTACGATTCTGATTGTTACGACTCTGATTGTTACGACTCTGATTGTTACGATTCTGATTGTTACGATTCTGATTGTTACGATTCTGATTGTTACGATTCTGATTGCTACGATTCTGATTGTTACGATTCTGATTGTTACGATTTTGATTGTTACGATTCGGATTGTTACGATTCGGATTGTTACGATTCGGATTGTTACGATTCTGATTGTTACGATTCTGATTGTTACGATTCGGATTGTTACGATTCTGATTGTTACGATTCTGATTGTTACGATTCTGATTGTTACGATTCTGATTGTTACGATTCTGATTGTTACGATTCTGATTGTTACGATTCTGATTGTTACGACTCTGATTGTTACGATTCTGATTGTTACGATTTTAGTATAAATAATGAAATAATTATGATTTGTTCCACAACTTCAAGCATTTTTACAAAGATATATATTACAAAGCGTATATTGAGGGAGTAGATAATATATAAAGTACATTGACGATTTTGTAAACAATCTAGGAGAGGCTAGGCTGGCGAATGTACTGCTTCTGTAACAATTCGTAACTAAGCCTTGTTTCTTTAGATTTCTGGTATATAAATATCTTGTGTGTATTATTGCAGCAAAATATAAAAATACAAAAGTAGCTTACTTAATGCATTGTGCCAAAAAATATAGTCAGTATTTCACACAACCAACAGTAGAAAACTAAGGTTGGTAACCAGGCGGCAATGTCAGATTTCCTTCGCTAATCTCGGGGTTTAATGTTTCGAACTGTTGTTTGGGGAAACAAAAAGGTCTACAATCATTTGTTCAAACTGTGACTTATTCGAGGTCAAACTATGACTTATTCGAGGTCAACTGTGACTTATTCGAGGTCAAACTGTGACTTATTCGAGGTCAAACTGTGACTTATTCGAGGTCAAACTGTGACTTATTCAAGGTCAAACATGATTAAGAACTGAGATTTGACTGATCTCTGTTAATGAAGTCTTAAATTTCCAATAGCCAGCATCCGTTGGACCAGCACTATCAGGCGGTGAAACTTACTTTATAGTTTTGTTTCGGCTTGGTCTAATCGTCTAGTCGTAATCTGATCATGTAACCCATTCTTGGTGAATAATTTCTGCAGCATTTTTCGATTATCACAGGTGACCAACAGGCTCGTCCTGTTTATCAGACAATGATATGTACTCCTTCGAGCTAAGGTTAAAAAATTGAACAAATTTTCATGGTAGGTTAAAAGATATCAGTGACAGCAGTACGATGACGATGAAATAGACGCGCAAGAACAATAGACATGGTTTTATTGAGTGCGTGAAGTATATTTGTGAAAATATTTCGACGAATAAGGTTGCATGAAAGTGTAAAGAGAAACCATCTCTCACATTTACGTCCCACTTGAGCCGTTTTGAAAAGAGAATCCAAACTACGGCGGTCTCGCGTGGCTGCGATTAACTGTTCGTTTTTAAATGTAAGGACAACGTCAGAGAAATAAAGAGATTCCAATCTACGACGGCTTTTCGTTTCTGATCTTTTAAGAGCTTGTAATCACATTTCCACATATTTGGCACCTACAGCACAACAGAGTAAGACATGGTGAATCTTTTGATACCAAATAACTGTAATGTGAATTTTGTTGCAAGTCAACCTTTAAGTTTCCAATAGCCAGCATCCGTTTGACCAACACTATCGGGCGGTGAAACAAAACGATTGTTGGAATACTTTCTACTCCATAAAAACCATGCTCATCGACGACGGAGTACATTAGGTCCAAGATTTGACCAAAGGTTTTACACAGACGAAATACTCTTCTATTGACTTACATATGTGAACCTACTTGTAGGTCAACCATAGGATTGTAAATCAATCAATGGTTTTGAGCAATTAGCTTGAGTTCCTAAGTTAGATATTTTAGGAGAGCCATTACATCTTTTGTATATGTATACATTCTTACCATGTTCTGTTAAAATTCATCACTACGCTATGGAAGATTGACAAGAGGAGACCGTATTTACTTTGCTTGGCATCAATAGCCACTCACCTCACTTATTATAAGCCAGTTCTGGCTCTCTACATGATTCATTATGCGGGCTGCTGTGATGAGCCCAAAGTTAGAGGGAATCACTCCCTCGGCTATAGTATATATGACATCATCATCGGCTTCCCTCTTCCCACTCGTGTTGAAGTATTCTATCAAATAACAAACAACTGTCTCAACATACGATGTTTAAAGGTTGACTTGCAACAAAATTCACATTACAGTTATTTGGTATCATAAGGTTCACCATGTCTTACTCTATTGTGTTGTAGGTGCAAAATATATGGAAATGTGATTACAAGCTCTTAAAAGCAAAAAACAAACATTTAATCGCAGCCACACGAGACCGCCGTAGTTTGGATTCGCTTTCCATAATGGCTCAAATGTGACGTAGTTGTTACAGGATGGCTTCTGTTTACACTTTCATGCAACCTCATTCATCGAAATATTTTCACAAATATACTTCACGCATTCAAAAAAAACCATGTCTATTGTTCTTACGCGTCTGTTTTATCGTCATTGTAATGCTGTCACTTTTCAGCACTGATATCTTATAACTTACCGTAAAAAATCGTTAAACTTTTTAACCTTAGCTCAAAAGAGTACATATCTTTGTCTGATAATCATGACGAGCCTGTTGGTCACCTGTGATAATCAAAAAGTGCTGCAAAAATTATTTGCGAAGTATCGGGTCACATGATCAGATTATAACTTGACGATTGAATAATGCCGAAACAAAACTGTAAAGTAGCGAGCATCTATATTTAATACGGGGACTTCGGTAAAACCCGAAGTGTTTGTCATAAACTAGTGCTACGATGTTTTATAGTGAGCTTTTTATTGGCCTTTCAGTACACCTAAGAACATCGCGTGACAAGACGATAACCACACTGTAATGACTACGTCAGATTATTCAACAGATTCCAATCTACAGCGGCTTTTCGTTTTTGAGCTTTCAAGGGCTTGTAATCACGTTTTCATGTATTTGGCACCTACAACACAGCAGAGTAAGACATGGTGAATCTTTTGATACCAAATAAATGTAATGTGAATTTTGTTGCAAGTCAACCTTTAACGTCTATCCACGAGTGGTTACTCTCGGTTAAAGGAGGTAATAACTTATGACCTCTACAAAAGGTGTTTAAGAGATGGCATGTTGCTCTGGAGTTTGACTGAATCGTACAGTAAAAACTTATCACATATTTTGCGTTTGTTAGCTTGTTTAAAATTAATTCAGACCAATCTAACTTACAGCTGACCTTAAAGAGCCATTCGTGTTAAAAATTAAAAGAACTTATCAGAAAGTTATCAGTTATTTTTCTATCATTTGAGATTTTTGTTGTTTTCACATGACTGACTACAAGGAAGTTTCAAGATTAAAATTGAAAAAACTTCATCGCGATAAAAATGTTCAGAAGAAATGGACTTCTCTAAAAATGCTGTCACTAGTGGCACTTCCTGTTTGTCCTTCTCATTAAGATATCAGCTAATGCATTCAAGTTGCAATATTAAACGTCTCTATGTACTTATTCTTATTCATTATTGTTGGAATAAAACTGATATTATAGCCTTTCAGGTGAATAAAGAGTTAGTTTAAAGGTTTAGCTAGAAATTGTGCCCCCTTGTGTTTCCCTCTAAATGCTCTACAAAACTCCAATGCCGATAAGATCGAATATTTATCACATATAAACAATATGCATGACTACTAACTTATAATTTTGGAGAAGTCTGGGAAGGCATCTTTTGTTTATTTTTCCCAAAGCATGAATATGAAACCAATCAAACTTTAGTTTTGGAACATTTTGTAAACAACACATAATCAAACAAATATTGTCTACAACTAATATTTAATGAATTTTACTTGGAGCTTTGTGATTGGTCAGCTAGGAGGAAATGATGTTTTCCCACTTCACTTCAAAGCAAACTTTTATTTTCATTGCCATAAATTATGAACTATTATATTTTATTATTAGTTACACATACATGTACATATTATATATACTGGCTGAATGTCTGGTATTGTTTGGGCAATAAAAGTCTTTGCACAGAAAGCTTATTTTTATATAAAATATGCAACATTTATTATTCTAACTTTTAAACTTCATACCATGAGAAAAGGGTTTTGTGTACAGTTCAAATAAATTAACATAAAAATGAAACAACTATAGAGGTGTATAAATGAAACAACTATAGAGGTGTATGAATGTAACAACTGTAGAGGTGTAATAATGAAACAACTGTAGAGGTGTATAAATGAAACAACTGTAGAGGTGTATAAATGTAACAACTGTAGAGGTGTATAAATGTAACAACTGTAGAGGTGTATAAATGTAACAACTATAGAGGTGTATGAATGTAACAACTGTAGAGGTGTATAAATGAAACAACTGTAGAGGTGTATAAATGAAACAACTGTAGAGGTGTATAAATGTAACAACTGTAGAGGTGTATAAATGTAACAACTGTAGAGGTGTATAAATGTAACAACTGTAGAGGTGTATAAATGTAACAACTATAGAGGTGTATAAATGTAACAACTGTAGAGGTGTATAAATGAAACAACTGTAGAGGTGTATAAATGAAACAACTGTAGAGGTGTATAAATGAAACAACTGTAGAGGTGTATAAATGAAACAACTGCAGAGGTGTATAAATGAAACAACTGTAGAGGTGTATAAATGTAACAATTGTAGAGGTGTATAAATGTAACAACTGTAGAGGTGTATAAATGTAACAACTGTAGAGGTGTATAAATGTAACAACTGTAGAGGTGTATAAATGTAACAACTGTAGAGGTGTATAAATGTAACAACTGTAAAGGTGTATAAATGTAACAACTGTAGAGGTGTATAAATGTAACAACTATAGAGGTGTATAAATGTAACAACTGTAGAGGTGTATAAATGAAACAACTGTAGAGGTGTATAAATGTAACAACTATAGAAGTGTATAAATGTAACAACTGTAGAGGTGTATAAATGAAACAACTGTAGAGGTGTATAAATGAAACAACTGTAGAGGTGTATAAATGAAACAACTGTAGAGGTGTATAAATGAAACAACTGTAGTGGTGGATCAATGAAACAACTGTAGAGGTGTATAAATGAAACAACTGTAGAGGTGTATAAATGTAACAACTGTAGAGGTGTATAAATGTAACAACTGTAAAGGTGTATAAATGTAACAACTGTAGAGGTGTATAAATGTAACAACTATAGAGGTGTATAAATGTAACAACTGTAGAGGTGTATAAATGTAACAACTATAGAGGTGTATAAATGTAACAACTGTAGAGGTGTATAAATGTAACAACTATAGAGGTGTATAAATGTAACAACTGTAGAGGTGTATAAATGTAACAACTGTAGATGTGTATAAATGAAACAACTGTAGAGGTGTATAAATGAATCAACTGTAAAGGTGTATAAATAAGAAATATCAGCAAGTAATGGCTAGATGGTCTATTCTACTACAATGGTTACAATGATTTGATACTGATACAATTAATACGAACTGAGAAAACAAAATAAAATCATAAAATATGCTGAATTAACAAAAACAATTAGCGTGTAGATAGAAAACACAGAGGAATTCCTACTCAAGAAAATACAATTGTCCATGTGAAAAGTATTAGCCTTTACAGATTTAGCGATCAAACCTTAGGAATAACCAAAAATAGCAGTGTAATAACACATTTGAAATTGAAATGGCACATTTGAAAATTACAAATTAGTAAAAAAAATTAGCTTTTAAAAATATCAAGCACAAAAGGTAATATTAATAAATAAAAAGTGCAGATTTAGGGTGAAAAGGATATAGAGTGTACGTAAGAGCAATGGGAATGATAAGAACGGCTTAGCCTTGGGCTACGTATTACGGCTACAGCCTTGGGTGCGTAGTGTCACAACTGGTCCGTTGTGTCACAACGATGAACATGTCACCAAAAGGTCAACAAAAGGTCACTAAAAGATAACAGCCCTGTCTGTGCAAGTTGATATACAGTGGAACCTCGGCGTTCAACCATAATTCGTTCGGAATTGGTGATTGAGTACCAGTTTATTCGCAAACCAAAACATATTTTCTCCGTAAGAAACAATCTTAAGTATTTTAATCTGGTTTGACAAAAAATACCTGATATATTAGAAGAATAGGTTTTTTGTTATTACTAAGAGCAACACAAAGATGTTTGAAACTGGCAAATATTACAGCAAACAAACTGTCTCCGTCTGTTTACTGTTTACTCCGTTACCGATCCGAGTTAAATGGACACTTACTAAATGATTGAGAAAGGCTGACGAGTGCGTATCGGCTCGACTCAGCTCATTTCTTTCTCACCATTATCCTGCTTGACTCAGCAAATTCGAATGCTGAAAATTGGTTCGAATTCAGATGAATATTCTACTTGAATTTTTTGGCCGAGCACTGCATGGTTCGAGTGAAGAGGAGGTCGACCGGCAAAGAGAAGGTCGACCGGCAAAGAGGAGGTCGACCGGCAAAGAGGAGGTCGACCGGCAAAGAGGTCGACCGGCAAAGAGGAGGTCGACCGGCACAGAGGAGGTCGACCGGCAAAGAGGAGGTCGACGGCAAAGAGGAGGTCAAGCGATAAAAAGGTCGAGCAATAAAGAAGAGCTCGGCTGAGTTTCACTGTAAACTTAGGCTTGTAAAATTCATGCTCTAATTACACTCCTTAAATTATCATAAATAATACACTGTAGACAATTGCAGGGAAATTTGCAACACAACTTTGCATTTCACGACGAAAATCACCAATAAGATCTACAAAAGTAAAAATGAACCAATAAGACCAATAAGCACCATTAAAGTAAAACAACTTACGAAAGCCAACAAAACCACTATTGTCCAACAGGAAGCTGTCCTTAGGTCTAGGAGCTTTGCCAAACACGGGCATAAATTCTAGAGACGAGTTGCCCAGTCGGTCATCTTTATGCTGCCTGTCCCCGCTGACTATTTTATAACTACAACAGACACGTATAGATTCAAAGACTTTTGATTGGCTAACCAAGATGCATCAGATGACTAAGATACCTGTAGACACCTAAGACACCTGTAGACACCTAAGACACTTGTACTGGGAGTAAGTGCTCTGACATCGCATCCTGAATCGCTGTTTCTCTAGAATGGTATGACTGATATAATATCGAAAAGAATCGGTACGTTTGCTTTTCTATGTTTCCAAGAATCTGTCACTTTAACCTCAAAAATATTGAAACTGTCCATTACAGTTGACAAGAGTAACTTTCACAGGACAACAGTAGTTGTAGTAGTATAGGTAGTTAGCAACAAACTACACCAGGTTAAAAAACCTTGACACCTCGATGCTGTTAACTAATCTAGAAAGTGACATGTATCACAGGTCTATCACACATGTCATTTGCTGTGTCATATATAAAATGCGTCACTTGTCAACTGCGTCACATGCCAAATGTCTCAAATGTCTCACATGTCATATGCTGAATGTGTCACAGATCAAATGTATCACACGTCAAATACTGTACAGGATGAATTTATTCGCGGAGTTACATTTCGCGAAAATTGTCTTTTCATGCAAGTTCGCGGATGAATTTATTAGCGGCTGAAAACTGCCACTCTCTAGGAAAAGTTAACTCTATTACGACTAGCAATAGAGTTAACCTTACACATGCGCGACTACGCGCATTGCGCGTTTTGTTTTCTATTTAGCTTACAACTATGGGTGGATCGTGCTAAGCTATAAATTTTTTGCTGCGTTCAGAGGTTTTCACGAATATTCATAGATTTGGAGGCCTTTGATGAACCAACAATTTGTGGTAAGTAATGAGTTTTTCACATTTACTAAATTAGTTGAATTTTACTTTGGTTCTTCGGTAAAACGCAATATTTATTTTTCCATCCCTACCGCTTCATTATTTGTTTTAGTGTGAGAGAGAAATTTTTCATCATACACGAAAGAACAATGAATGCAAGGGTGGTAGATGTCATTCTTAAAAGGTCACCAATCATTCAGGGAGGTCTTGAAATTGAAGTAGAAGTGGCCACAGCTTCTAACGAGGAGAATATATCTGTTTTAAAAAAGAAACAAAAATGCCTTTACGAGCACAAATCTTTGGCCAACCGGCAGAACTTTACAATAGTAAGCCACGAGGAGAGTTCTGATGATAACTTCCTTACCAGTCATGTAGTAGCGAGAGAATCGCCTTTAACATCTACCCAAGAAAGTGACAGAGCTGCTATTACCAAAATAACTAGTCAGAGAGCACCATTACATGCTAGTATTCACTTATCAAGAGTACCAGTTTAATTTTATTGCTAGATAACCACCATAATGACTAAACTGTTTATATTTACTCCATTCATCGTTTGTAAAATTTTATTTGTATTTGAAATATTTTATTTGTACACTCAAGTTTGTAATAAATTATAATATATCTATACATGAAATAAAATATATAATCTAATCATGTTTGCTGCAGCGATATCAATGAGTTGTTGTCGATGAAGGGGTCTAGGTTGACTGGTTGCTTCTCTGCCAATATTCCTGCCTTGACGAATATTATATTACTACTTGTCTCTAGTTTTTGTACTCGGATTAGGTTGTTTCATTCTCAATCTGCAGTAAACACAAAAAAGAAAAAAATATTAACAAGCGTCAAGGAAGTACAAAAACAATAGCTGAAGTATTTAATGAAGGCGATCAGTTTTTAAACAAAAAAATTAACTAATGCAGTTAATTATGGAAAAACCTATCTGCACTGCAAATCAATTACATACCATAATGTCCAGATCAGAATCATGATCGTCCTCAACTTCGGTATTAGAGATTGATGGAGTTGATTTCAATGTAAAAAGACTAGGAGAGATTTTTTGCGATGACGAAGCCATGCCGAATAACTTGTGAAAACCTTGAATAATTTTGTAAAGTGATGCAATGGCAATAAAACTCGAAGCCTGGCGATGATTTTAAAGAAGTTTTGGAGCTCGGCTACGTTTAGTACTTCTGCCTAGTGGCTATTTTGCGATGACGCGATTCTGCATATCTTGTGACAACCTTGAATAATTTTGTAAAGAAAAGTGATGCATTGGCAATGGTGTTAGCTCAAAGCCCAGGCAATGATTTTAAAAATGTTTTGAAACTCAACTACGTTTAGTACTTATATTAAAAACCAGCCTAGCGGCTAGTTTGTAATTTGATGCAGTAGTTATTCTCCCTTGTGATTAAAAATAGAACTAATTATTCACGGAATTTTATAATTCGCGGAGTTGCCTGTTCGCGAAATCGCGAATTTTTATAACCAACGAATATTTTCATCCTGTACGGTATGTCAAATGTCAAATATGTCATACATCAACTGTGTCACATGTCAAATATGTCACATGTCAAATGTATGACCTGTCAAATATGTCACATGTCAAATGTATGACCTGTCAAATATGTCACATATCAAATGTATGACCTGTCAAATATGTCACATGTCAAATGTATGACATGTCAAATATGTCACATGTCAAATGTATGACATGTCAAATATGTCACATGTCAAATGTATGACATGTCAAATATGTCACGCGTACCTTTTTATACTGACAGGCTGATTAAAGTTGATCATCATGTAATCATTAGGCTGAGGATTGAGGGCCCAGAATACTGATTTGCCCTCGTAGCACTTGGCCAGAGTATACTGTTGATATGCTTTGAGCGAACTGTTGACAGATGCTGGCGGGTTCGGGTGAGCAAATATAACAGGATCGGTCTGACCTGCAGCACCCTTCTTATTAAAGTCTTTATCCTACAAGTAGAACAGAGTGTATCAAGGTCTGATAAAGGCCTTAGTTCCTTTCTAGTATTCATATCGTATAAGATAAACACTCCATCATGCAACTACCGCATCTAGACCAGCTACAGGCGGTCTCTAGACAAATCGCTACATTTCTTGAAGCTGTCTGTTCTTTTGAGGATCACCCGGTGGGGTTTGAACTAAAAACGTCTCATACCCTATGGGCAATATTATTCACGAGTTACATTTCACGCAATTTGTCTTTTTATGCATTTTTGTGAACTATTTTATTCGCGGAAGAGAACACATGCGAATAAATTAATTGTTAATAATAATAAATCATTGTCAATGTCATCAACTTGAGTGTTAGATGCTTTGGCGGTGATTTCACAGAGAAAAACTGAAGAAAAATTCTGAAGAAATTGTGACAGCTTTGAGTAATTTTGTGAAAGATTGTGCTGCATTAGCCGCAATTCTAATCCTCTGCAACGGGTTTAGTTTGCAATCCGCTACAAAAGAGTTTAGTACTCAACTATATTTTCTGATTACGCCTAGCAACTAGTTTTCAATTTTGTGTTGTAGCTATTTTCTCTGTTTTTCAAAGAAGCCAACAATTCTAATTATTCCCAGACTAACATTTTGCGGAACTGTCTGCTTGGGAATTCCCGAATTTTTAGTTTCGTTAAACAATATCATCCTGCAGGATATGCGCGATGAATACAGTCAAGAAACAAAGCTAAGCCGTATTCTGTTGTGAATATGATGCACACCAATCCTTACACGAACAGCTTATGCTGAAGGTAAATACGGAAAGTCTTAACATGGAAGAAATAAAATTTGGATGCACCAAGTTTATACGGATTGAGAAACTGAACTGATTAATCACATATTAAGACATATTAAATATTCAGACAGAGATCGCCGCTAGTGACATTAAGTTGCTAAGACTTTAAGGTTAGACATGAGCTCTAGTATGTTCAGCATGTTCAGCGTGTTCAGCGTGTTCAGCGTGTTCAGCATCACAAAGTAATGCTTAAGCAACAAGATTAAAGATAGACATTATTTGAGCTTGGCAACGAAACAGAGCTGTATTGTATTTCACTGAGGCTCAGTTCAAAGCGAGAAAATATCACACATGGTCTAGAAACTACAACTTTGACTCTATTACCAATTAGATTATTGTCATAAAATAATAGAATATATTATTATACAATATTACAATATTAGCATGATTATTATTTGTTATTATTATTGCAGATGAAGTAGACCTTATCACAAATAATACTGTATCTTTTTTAGCAACTTTAAAAAGAGGGAATGAGTTGTGGCCTCTAAAAGAATTAATTATTAATTTAATTTTAATCCAAATTAATTTTTTTCAGAGACTTAAATAAACATTCGTAAACGCTAATATTTGGGGCACGTAGGCTGTCATACCTTTTAAACCGCAAGGTCTATGAACAGATAATTTGATAACAAATTAAACAGCATCAAATTTTACATCAAGCGATGCCATAAAACAAGTCAAACCTTTTTTCGTCCTTTCTGTTGCTACGTGAATAGTAAGTTAAGCATGTTTCGAGTCGGATGAATCACTATTACTATAGCATTATTATTATTGTTAACAATAATCACTGTCACTGGGACTATTACTCAATAGATAATCATGAAAAGTCGATTGAATTACTATCAGTAGTATCAGACCTACTTAGCTGTAAAGAGTCTGACACAGCTGGTCGTTGCAAAGCAGGAATTGTGATAAAAAACTAGTTTTTTATAACAAAGCATCGCGGACACGTCGGAAAAGTTTGCAGCTGTCAAACTTTCCCGATGCTTCGCCAAGCATTGACGACTGCCTTTCAAATGTGAACCATTTCGGCGATAGTAATTCGCGGTCATGGATCGCGTGATTTATTCATATCCGTTTAAAATAGTCGCTGCGGGACTAGTTTTTGTTCTCACATGCGGAAAAAAAGAGGTTTCTTCGCAAAAATTTAAAAAGATAAATGTCACGAAGTATTTCCTGATGCAAACACAGATGGGTTTGTTAGGGTTTGTGAACATGGTTATCATCGACGATCACTGAAGTATTGCGGCATCAATGTCGAGATACAGCGATATAGTGTGAAACAGCCTTTAGGCCATTTCCATGGCATAAAGATGCCGCATCACACGGGTGTTGCGGTTCCAAACAACGACCTTGTATCATGACAGAATGAGAGAGACAGCTGTTTCCATGATGTCATTGCATCACCATATGGGGGTGTGTCGTTATAATATCTACTATATAAATGGCAATCGTTGTCTGTCTATCTGTCCGCTTTATAGAGTACCGTACTTTTCGGACTATTAGCCACTACTTTTTCCCGATGGTTTGTGAGCCATGCGGCTTATATAAGGGCGCGGCTATTCTGTGGTTTTTTCTTTCACCGCTAGGGCGCATTAGCGGGAATATCCGGTTAGTACACGCCTCTTTACATAACCTACTATTCATCGTAGGGATGGACGATAAATACTGATATGCTAATAATATTGTATCTTTTGGAGTTGTCTTCTCAATATATCGAGTTACCAATAACTCCCCAATATGAGTCGTATAAATAGATTATAGAGCGGTCTTTTCTTTTTCGATTCGGTCGTACGGAGCAAACTTAATTAATATGAGTAAGTAGTAAAATTAAATTAGTAGTAAATATTAGTAGTGAATTAAATAAAATTTACTAAACATTAAATAAATTAATGAGTAGTAAATCTACTATATAAACGACAATCGTTGTCTGTTTGCTTGATTGAGTGTCCGCCTTATAGAGTACAGTATTTTTCAAACTATTAGCCGCTACTAGGTATCTAGGGCGCATTAACAGGAATCTCCGGTTAGTACACATCTCTATTATACATAACCTATTCATCATTTGCCGTTTTCACACAAAAATGACGTAATAAATACAACTCTATGGCTTTCTTTTAGCTTCATGACATGCGATACTTTTTTGTCCTCGACATATTAGGGCTAATTTGTTTTCGGCAAAACGATATCGACAATAGACTCTCTCGATATTAGAATTTGGCGATTGAATTTTATTAACTCTATGAAACACGATGCCATTTTTGTGAACCTCTATTTCTGGCTTATCTTAAGGTTCAAGTGCTAAATCATTGTTAAGGTCATTACTTTTTACGCAGGCAATTGTATTATCTCGAGTAGGAATAGCATTTACATTCTTTCACCTTCGATCGGACAAAGACACTACAGTATTTTCTTTTTACATAACAGATCGTCGTACCAGTATGTCATATTCAGAGTTTTGATGGATAGCTGTTGGTGAAACTGTAACTTTTTTATACACTCAATTCTATGCAAGAATTGTTATTATTAATTCAACATATTCACGAATTTTATTTTGTTTTCTCAGTTCGTATTAATTGTATCATTACTGAACCATCTCATATTGTATTCGTAGAAATGCAGACTCAATTTAGCTATTACTTGCTAATTATTTTACTGTTACATCTAAATCTTTTTATAGTCATTTTATTTTTAAAATTTATTTGACCTGCACGAAACATTTTTTCCATGATAGGAAGTTTAAAAGTTGTTTGATAAAGTAAGTTTGAAACCTTCACAGTTGTTTTAGGTAGAATGGCAAATGTTGTTGTTTGTTAAATACAATTCAATTTTCTGTTCAGTTTTTTTTATTACCCGGGCAATGCTGGGTTGTACAGCTAAATGTATTAGCTTACACACCTTTCCTGTTAAATCTAACCAATTAGTTTTTCGTAGTTAATTTCACATTTTACAACAAACATTTGTAAGATTACTGTAAGATTTATCGTGTAGGATTGCAAGTATCAGTTATTCTCCACTCTCTTATATTTACACACATTTACATACTTTGAGAAATATATATATATAGATATATAAATTTAAATTCTGTTATTACATTTATAAACTTCTTATGACTTTTGAAATTTATAATATAAGTTTTTTAAAGTTTGTTTCATCGTTGTTATTATTTCAACTTACATTCTTTTAAACATAAATTGAGTATCGTGTTTGAAGTTAAAACATTATTCATTTTCCTATCACTGTTATTATTACTTGATTAGCTTCCAATCTTCATTATTAATATTATTCTTTTATTCAACCATTTTTGGCAGACATTGTTCTAATAAAATTTCAACTACAAAATACTATGATATTCTGTCATATTTTTAGTATCATTGTATTCAAAGAAGTGATGGATAGTTTCTGGTGGACAGAAACTATCCCGTTTCATCTGTTAGTATCTTTATTATTGTTTGATACTTTATTATTTATCATTACCGTATCATCTTTTATTGTAATTGTTGCAAAACCGACTTAATTTAGCTATTTCTTGCTAATTATTTGAAATTTACATCTAATCCCTTTTACAATTGTTTTATTTTTTTTTAATTTATTAGACTGGCAGAAAACCTTATCCTCATGATATGAAGTTTGAAAGTTACAGTTGTTTGACAAAGTTTGATAAACTTTACAGTTGTTTTTATTTTCTCTTAAATTATTTCAACTACACAAAACACTTTTCTCATGATAGGCTACGTATCATGTTTTCTCATGTTACCTATGTAGTTTGAATGTTAGAATGGCAAATGTTGTTATATATGTTAAATACGATAGATTTTCTGTGCAAAAACTTTTTTATTACCCGGGTACAAGTACAGCTTATGGTGTAAAATGTTTAAAAAATACTTTACCAAAGTTGTTTTCTCGCCTTGAAGCGGATTAAAATTTACATTATTTTATGTTAATGGGAAAAATTGTTTCAGATCTCGAACTTCTGGAACTGATTATGTTCGAGAACTGAGGTTCCACTATACGTTGTCGAAAGATATAGATCACTGAAAGGTTTGAAATTTTAAATTTACATTGGTTTAAAAACCTTTACAGTTGTTTTATTTATTTTTAAATCAGTTGTCCTGCCCAAAACCTTTTCCCCATGATATGATGTTTAGAAGTTGTAGTTGTTTGGAAAAGTTTGAAAACCTTTACAGTTGTTATATTTTCTCTCTTAATTTATTTCAACTACACAAAACACTTCTTTCATGATATGTAGTTTGAAAGTTAGAATGGCAAATGTTGTTATATGTTAAATATAAATCAATTTTGTGTGCAAAGACTCTTTTTACTACCCGGGCAATGCCGGGTAGGACAGCTAGGCTTGGGGCCGTGGCGTCACGGGATGCGCGGGAGACCTTTTTCACCCCGAGTACAGCGAGAGTCTCCAGGCGCGGCTTTCTGGATGAACGAGTTGGCGAGTGCGAGGCGATTGATTGCAAAGCGATAAAGTGCTAGGCGAATGATTGCGAGTACGAGGCGATTGGTTGCGAGACGATTGGTTGCAAGTGCAAGGTGATTGATTGCATGGCGAGTGGGAGGTGATTGCAAGGCCAGTGCGAGGCGATTGATTGTGAGGCGACTGATTGCGAGTGCGAACCGATTGATTGCGAGGTGAGTGCAAGAGCGCGATTGTCAACTGCTCGGCGGGTAAAGACTGGTCAGGCGAGACGGGGGCTCAGCAGCAGAAGTGCGCGATCGTCAACTGCAAATATAGACGGGTATGAACGGATGCATGAATCTAGAGACATGAATCTAAAATATTTACTAGATTTTACACACATCTAGCTGTAAGACACATTGCAGATTTCCATTGTTCTCCCCAACATCGACATGTATATGTGCATACATACTCTGATCAGGACAATTTCAGTAGACTGCATATTTGGAGTTGTTTGACAGTATGAAAGACAACTCTCAATAAACCTTATGCTGCACGTTAATCTGCTCTTGTAGGCGGGTAATGCAGCTAGTGTCGCTCTATAAAAACTTTGTGTAAATGACGTCTGCGTCAGCAGCCGATAACGAATAGCGTGTGAGATTCAGCTTAACAACTTACCTCAACTTAACAACTTACCTCAACTTAACAACTTACTTTCAGCTTTTGGACTTTTCCAGTTAGCGAGGAATAGTAGCCATCGTGTTGAAACAAAGATGGCCGGAATCGCTTGCGTACTTTCGATAAGTCAGTACAAGATTTCTAAAACGTAGAATAAAGAATGAATGAGAGACATCGGTGAAAACTAAAGGGAAAAATCAACGGGAAATTGCCAGCACTGAGGATGCCAGCGCTGAGGATGCCAGCGCTGAGGATGCCAGCGCTGAGGATGCCAGCGCTGAGGATGCCAGCGCTGAGGATGCCAGCGCTGAGGATGCCAGCGCTGAGGATGAAGAAATGCTACTAGCTACATACTACTACTAGCTACATACTACTACTACTACTACTACTACTACTACTACTAGCTATGCGCTTATCAGATGAACTTGCACAAAATATCAAAATATTTTATTAGAAAGTATCAGTATTTTTCTATCATTTGCGATTGTTTTTTCTATGTTTAAGGTTTCTATGTTTAAGGTTTCTATGTTTAAGGTTTCTATGTTTAAGGTTTCTATGTTTAAGGTTTCTATGTTTAAGGTTTCTATGTTTAAGGTTTCTATGTTTAAGGTTTCTATGTTTAAGGTTTCTATGTTTAAGGTTTCTATGTTTAAGGTTTCCATGTTTAAGGTAGTCAGACTGTCGGATGTTTCAAGATTAACACTGACAAAACTTGATCACACCCTAATCACAACTATAGACGCCCTAATCACACCCTAATCATACCCTAATCACAACTATAGACCGCCTAATCACACCCTAATCACACCCTAATCACACTGTCGCTTGAATTTGAGCTGCTTTAACCACAACAAATTTTTCTCGATTTTATTCTCGAAACATCCTGGCAGTCAGACCTCAATTATAACAGCAGAACGCAAATGATAGAATAATATTGATAATTTCCGAAAAAATCTATTAAGATTTTGTGCAAACTGGTTATCAAAGGATAGAAAAATGTGGACATAGGTTCATTGAACAAAAAGTATTAATACTAAAAACAAGCTGATCTGATATCATTTACCAGATTTGGTGCACGATATTTCGCTATAGGAAAGTCCGAATTAGCGCTCAAGCTAAGCAGTCGAAAGCAAAACCCGGTAAGTGACCTGTATGACGTTTATGTATGAAACCAAAATGTATGAAACCTAGATATATATACATATTAGGTGAATGGCTGAATGCACAGGCAAGAAAAAGGTTTTTGCATCAAAAATGTATTTTTAATCAACATTTGCAGTCGTTCAAAATTTAAAACAGCTTATAAACAGTGGCAGGTAATATAGTTGCCATTGACTAAGTCTCTTTACTCAATGAACTTGATTAAGTTAAACGACTTACTATAATAAGAGCCATGCTTATAATTGGCTTTATAATTGTTAGATTACACGTCATGATCTCTCATGCAATCATGATCTTCAAGCGTGCTAGTAGTAACCAATAATATTTTGCAAACTTTTTAAGCTTATGTATATAACCAGTGTATAATTATGTGCACAATTATTCCATAGTATGATAACTAGGCCGTGAGAGGTTGTGGATAGACACGCAAATCGGACAAGCAAAATCGGTGTTACGAGTTCAATTCAAATCCGAAGCATTTTTTCGTTCAATAAAACTATCGCTACAAATGGACAAACGAACAACAGAAATGTATATATACATATGCAGATATAAAATATATATATATACAAAAAAACTAAAAACGTTTTAGGTATTAAAATTATGCCAACAATCCATTTATAGAAAAATTAGGGGATTCAAATCCACAAGACAATAAAGGGACGTCAGATAGGAGGAATCTGGCTAATCATATTGGAGCAAGACTGACGCCTAAAAAAAGTGGCTGTGAGGGCTGCCATATACACTTACATATATGTATATTATTATATAATGGATTAATAATAATATTATTACATTAGATTACTGCTATTGGTCAAATAAATTAAATGAGACAGCACTCGATGCTAGAATAAGTAGAGTTGATGAGTTAGCGAACATATAAGCAAGCGTATGTTTCGTCAGCAAGAGAAATCTCTAGCGCTACAGAAAATCAAGTGTAACTAATCGACCAATAGAGAATGGTGATTATTTTTGGTGAGTCCAATCTTCAAATTTATTTATAAGCGTTATGGTGAGACTAGTCATATTTTGGACCTCTAAAAGGGTTAATCATGTCATGTTTTAAAAAAATTGGTCAAAAATTATAAACATTTTCTATCATTTAAGACTTCGTTTGTTGTTTTGTTGATCCGTTCGGCACAAAGTTTTCAAGATTAAAATCGTCAAAACTTGATCACAATTCAAACCGAGAAGAAAAATATGTCTCAGAAAATGACGTCATAAAATATTCTGGGAACCAGATCTCCTAAAACAGCAAACAAAATCTTAAAAGTTAGGAAAAATATCTATTCTTTCTGATAAAATATTTGTCATTTTGATGTGAGTGACCCTTTCACCCTTTGAGCCCTCTATGTAAGGAAGGAAAAGGAAGTTAAAGGAAGTTGTCTCTATGTACCCTTTAAAGGAAGGTGTCTCTATGTACCTTTTAAAGGAAGTTGCTCTATGTACCCCTTAAAGGATGGTGTCTCTATGTACTCTTTAATGGAAGTTGTCTCTATGTACCCTTTAAAGGAAGTTGTTTCTATGTACCCTTTAAAGGGAGGTGTCTCTATGTACCCTTAAATGGAAATTGTCTCTATGTACCCTTTAAAGGAAGGTGTCTCTATGTACCCTTTAAAAGAAGATGTCTCTATTTACCCTTTAAAAGAAGGTGTCTCTATGTACCCTTTAATGAAAGTTGTCTCTATGTACTCTTTAATGAAAGTTGTCTCTATGTACCCTTTAAAGGGAGGTGTCTCTATGTACCCTTTAATGGAAATTGTCTCTATGTACCCTTTAAAGGGAGGTGTCTCTATGTACCCCTTAAAAGAAGTTATCTCTATGTACCCTTTAAAGGAAGTTGTCTCTATGTACCCTTTAAAGGAAGTTGTCTCTATGTACCCTTTAAAGGAAGGTGTCTCTATGTACCCTTTAAAGGAAGGTGCCTCTATGTACCCTTTAAAGGAAGGTGTCTCTATGTACCCTTAAAGGGAGGTTTGTGTAAGTGACAGAGTTTAATTCCACAAAAATCCTTACAAGGCTGACAATTTTAATTCCCTAATCGAACATTTTAGCGTCTCTGCCTTTTTCAGCAAAGAGCTGCAGAACAATGTAAACACCAATTATTGCTGTCAATAGCTATTAATGATCTACTCAATTAATCAAAATAGTCTATTATCCTAAGAGTTTGTAGAACTTTGTCTAGGATAACCCAAGATTTTTCTCAAAATACAAATAAATATACAGTCACACATGGAGAACTCAAACTTCACAGGACCGAGCAAAAGTGTCCAAGTTATCAGAGCGTTCAAGTTATCAAAGCACTGTCGCAAGCCCATGTATTTATTAAGAGATACATGTACATATACAAACTATATATAAATCAAAAGCATAGATTGCCTGATCTAAAGGTATGTGGTTTTCTAGCAAATCATCGCTACCAGCAAATGTCTTTCAAATGTGACTTGGTCACATTATTTTTGACAGCATGCTAGAAGGTTTTGGAAATACTTCACTCATCGACCCTCTTATACGAAACACTAATTTTGGAATTGAGCTAAATCTCGCAAAACCTATGCAATTTTTAAGAATTCCTCAAGATTCAGCTTGTCACAAACAAACACATTTGGCCAATTATTTAGAAGCGAATCTTAAAAGTTGAAATTCAAACTTGACAATAATAAGAATAAGAATGTTAAAGAATTGCGGATGGGTTAGTCTGACAAATAGAGACACACAAGCAAGCGAAAGGAGACAACCTCTAAAAGTCACCCCTGTTCCATTTTCGATTAATAACAAACAGCCTGAGAGTGTTTATAACTCCGACAGGAAGTGAACCAAGTGGTGCTTGTACAGATCAACTAGTTGAAGGTACACTGACAGCTGACAGGTCTAATTTACATTTTATTATAACAGTATTTTTCATTTCATAGCAATGATATTTATATTAGAAGAGCAAAAGACAGATTGTAGGATTTTTTTATTTTCCAAAATATTTCATGTTTTAAAATAAAAACAGGCTTTCGAGCTATTGGCTTTGAAAAAAAGAAATTTTTTTCTGAAACATAAACATATGAATCACCGATGTCAACACTATGGATTAGCAAATGTTTGAAATCGAGACAAATTGACTTCTGTTGGTCACTGTTTATGCATCATGACAGGCTTTTTAGAAGATTACAAACAGTCTGGACAATGAAAACTAAGAACATCAAAAATGTAATCAACACGAATAATACTTCCTGTGTTATAAGTTAACAGTTTTACTTAAGACAGAAGCCTGGTTAAAAGTTTGCCATCTGATAGCATCAAATTTTCTGCTCATGCGGAGCAAGGTCGAAGCAGATTACACCGTGGAAAAAATTTCTATATCATATTTACTCGTCCCACATTAATCTTTGGGTGGTCATTTTAGGATTACACCAATCAACTTGCGCGTTTCATCTTGTAGAGTGTGCCAGCACCATAGAGTTATCTTCCCCTAGAGTGATAACAACACGAGCATTTCCAGTTCCAACAAGGAGCGTTTAGACCACACCCTTTTTTGTGCTAGTCAGTCGTAGTGATTGACTAGATCAATAACATCAGCCATGAGAAGGGTTAAACAAGGATCATGAATTTCCAGTTAAGATAGTAATTAATGCTCATATTAAAGAAATGATGATTACAGTTTATTACTCTAATATATGCTTATTATTTAAAGCAATTCCATACCTACATGACTTGCAAAGGCACTGAATAGATAGTGTTAAGTAATTGGGTTAATGCAATCAGTTACTCATAGATAAGATAGATAGTCATACTGGGGTTGTATTACAGTAGTGTGATGGGAAGCTAATTGACTGCCATCAACTATGAGCTGTACTACCCGGCGTTGCCCGAGTAATAAAAAAGTCTTTGGACAGAAAATTTATTTTTTATATAACATACCGTATACAACATTTACCATTTTAACTTTTAAACTTCATATCATGAGAAAATAGTTTTAAGCAGTTCAAATGAATTAAGAGGAAAAAGAAAACAACTCTAAAGGTTTTCAAGCCTTTTCAAACAGCTACGATTTTTAAATTTCATATTATGAAAGAAGTGTTTTGTTGAAATAAATTAGGAAGAAAAATAAAACTGTAAATGTATTAAATGTAAAATAACTAGCAAGTAATGGCTAAACATAAACTGTTTAGCTACGATAACAAAAAAATTTAATAAATAAGGTAATAAAAAAGTCTATTTTATTTTTATATAGTTATAATTTAGAATAATCAAGTATAATTTATTTGTATTAAACATATAACAACATTTGCCACTCTAACTTTCAAACTTTTTGCTTTCTTACATCAAGCAATGAAACTGCAAATGTGTTTAAATGTAAAATAATTAGCAAGTAATGCTAAATATAATCTGTTTAGCTATGATTACATATACAATAAAAAATTATTGTAATCATAGCTAATTTTTATTACTTTATTTAATAATAATTTAATTTAATTTAATAATTAATCAATAAAGTAATTCACAATTACTTTTTTATTACTTTATTTAATAAATAAAGTAATAAAAAGTTTATTTTATTTTTAAATAATTATAATTTAGTATAATTAAGTATAATTTATTTTTATTTAACATATAACAACATTTGCAACTTTAACTTTCAAACTACATATTATGAGAAGCGTTTTGTGTAATTGAAATAAATAAAGAGAAGAGAGAAAATAAAAACGACTGTAAATGTTTTCAAGCTTTTTCAAACAACTACAACTTTTAACTTTCATATCATGAAGTTTTTTTGTTGAAATGAATTAGGAAGAAAAATGAAACTGCAAATGTGTTTAAATGTAAATGTGAAATAATTAGCAAGTAATGGCTAAATATAATCTGTTTAGCTATGATTACAATAAAAAATTATCTAATAAATAAAGTAATAAAAAAGTCTATTTTATTTTTAAATAATTATAATTTAGTATAATTAAGTATAATTTATTTTTATCTAACATATAACAACATTTGCCAGTCTAACTTTCAAATTTTTTGCTTGCTTACATCAAGCAAAGATGTCCACTAACTAGTGGACATCTTTGCTTCAAGCTAGTCTATGTATTTGATTGATATGTATTGAAATCTAATATTACATGCAAGGGGTGTTTGTGAACTGAGGTGTCAATGAATCATTATATCACCATACAATGTCAATACTTTCAGTTGATGGCAGTCAATTAGCTTCCTATCACACCAATGTAATACAACCCCAGTATGACTATCTATCTTATCTATGAGTAACCAAAGATATACTGCCCCCCATGTGTGGGGGCTGTATATCATTGGAGTAACTGATTGCATTAACTCACTTACTTAACACTATCTATTCAGTGCCTTTGCAATGCATGTAGGTATTGAATTGATTTAAATAATAAGCATATATTAAAGTAATAAACTATAATCATCATTTCTTTAATATGAGCATTAATTACTATCTTAATTGGAAATTCATGATCCTTGTTTAACCCTTCTCATGGCCTCTCATGGCTGATGTTATTGATCTAGTCAGTCACTACGACTGACTAGCACAAAAAAGGGGCGTGGCCTAAACGCTCCTTGTTGGCACTGGAAACGATCGTGTTGTTAAAGGCACTGTTATCACTCTAAGGGAAGATAACTCTATGGCCAGCACTAATGTCCGCTTTTACATAAATAGGAAATTTAAAATATTGTTTGCAAAAATTAGTGTTGAAATTTATGGACAGTTTTGGAATAAATCAGCTAAAAACCTGAGCAGTTTTAGGATAGCACAGTTGATCCAATTTCCCCGAACCTTCAATTGTCTGCATGATTTTTCGATGTCGATGCGTTTGTACAAAGTATGAAAAATGTTTGAGTGATAGGTAACATCGTGACAACTAGCCGGCATGACCCAGTTTAGTTGTCTGGTTTCTGTCTTGCCAGTGTTTACAAGCGATTCTATAAGAATTAGCGTCATTACTTTGAATTTATACCTGAACTTTTAAGATGTTCAGACATGACCCAGTCTGTATTAGTCGGAACAAATGAGGGTCGACTGTATATACGGTCGACTGTATTTAGCGTAGCTGGTGTTTTCAGTAATTATTTTGCAAAGATCGCAAATCTTTGTCCATTTTCACGACTTAAAAATGTTGGCAACACCTAGTATTCAGTCAAAAGCTATTATTGAAACCACAATTGAAGATGTTATGTGTTCTTGATAATCTATTATGTAACTTCGCTATGAAAAGCTTTTATAGGCTTAGTACCTAAACAAAAACATGGATCACGGAGCAAACATATCCATCCACCATTTTATCACAATAAATTTAAGATATTGGGTTATAATTTTGTCAAAAAACAAACCATGTAGTTTTCTTTTTACTTGCAACTCGCAACATAATATCGCCGTTTCCAAATCTTTCAAATTTCAGTTTAGGATGAAAAGGAAAATTGCAAACAGTGACCTACAGGTATTTCTGCTAGTGAACCTCTTCATCCGTGGGCCTCAGCTATTTCTGATAACTATCTTTTTATATTCATATAAACTTTAGATTAAAGCTCTAAGCTATATAAACTTTAGATTAAAGCTCTAGGCTATATAAACTTTAGATTAAAGCTCTAGGCTATATAAACTTTAGATTAAAGCTCTAGGCTATATAAACTATAGATTAAAGCTCTAAGCTATATAAACTTTAGATTAAAGCTCTAGGCTATATAAACTTTAGATTAAAGCTCTAGGCTATATAAACTTTGGATTAAAGCTCTAGGCTATATAAACTTTAGATTAAAGCTCTAGGCTATATCAACTTTAGATTAAAGCTCTAAGCTATATAAACTTTAGATTAAAGCTCTAACTATATAAACTTTAGATTAAAGCTCTAAGCCATATAAACTTTAGATTAAAGCTCTAGGCTATATCAACTTTAGATTAAAGCTCTAGGCTATATAAACTTTAGATTAAAGCTCTAAGCTATATAAACTTTAGATTAAAGCTCTAGGCTATATAAACTTTAGATTAAAGCTCTAAGCTATATAAACTTTAGATTAAAGCTCTAGGCTATATAAACTTTAGATTAAAGCTCTAGGCTATATAAACTTTAGATTAAAGCTCTAGGCTATATAAACTTTAGATTAAAGCTCTAGGCTATATAAACTTTAGATTAAAGCTCTAAGCTATATAAACTTTAGATTAAAGCTCTAGGCTATATAAACTTTAGATTAAAGCTCTAACTATATAAACTTTAGATTAAAGCTCTTAGCTATATAAACTTTAGATTAAAGCTCTAGGCTATATAAACTTTAGATTAAAGCTCTAGGCTATATCAACTTTAGATTAAAGCTCTAGGCTATATAAACTTTAGATTAAAGCTCCAAGCTATATAAACTTTAGATTAAAGCTCTAGGCTATATAAACTTTAGATTAAAGCTCTAGGCTATATCAACTTTAGATTAAAGCTCTAGGCTATATAAACTTTAGATTAAAGCTCTAGGCTATATAAACTTTAGATTAAAGCTCTAAGCTATATAAACTTTAGATTAAAGCTCTAAGCTATATAAACTTTAGATTAAAGCTCTAGGCTATATAAACTTTAGATTAAAGCTCTAGGCTATATCAACTTTAGATTAAAGCTTTAGGCTATATCAAAATATATGCTCAATAATAGCTCTAACTTCACAGCAAAAATAACGAGTACGCGTCAGCAAAAATAACGAGTACGCATCAGCAAAAATAACGAGTATACGTCAGCAAAGATTTTATGTTTTCAGCATGGATTAATCCAGTAAGAACGAGCAACAAAATTCAATAGTGAAAGAGTTAGTCTTTGAGCATTAATTAGTTAAGCTTTAACTAAGAAAGCTAGTGAAGGTAAGAAAGTGTCTGGACATGAAGGAGGCTAAGACTAGATGAAAGGAAGTGACAAGAAAAAACATGCTAAAAGTATTTGCTGCCTTACTACTTGAACTAACACACTAATAGAGGTTCTCGGCAGCATAAAATGTGACCTTTTGCACTTTTAGCTTGTCTATTCTGCATTGCATAAAGACCAACCAATAAAAAGCGTTAGACGATATACACTCTCCTTACTGGTTTCAGTGGGTAGGGTATTCCCTGAACGAAAGAACAAGCAGCCATCTACAGTCATTCACAGCAATGCATGTTATTTTAATACAAAAAGACTAAACTGATAATACGGGTGATAGTAACAAAAAAGTGCAGCGACAATATGTGCGCTATTTAACAAGTCGAGGCAGCGGCTTGAGCTTGAGGACTTACGGTATAGTTCTGATGATTGTGTATATACATATATACACATTGTATATGATTGTATATGATTGTGTATGATTGTATATATATAGGGCCTATATTCAGAAAGAACTCGTAGACTGCCAACCAAATAACGTAAGCTTGAAAGATCTTAAAGATTGACTTGCAACAAAATTCACATTACAGCTATTTAGTATCAAAAGATTCACCATGGGTATTGCTGTGAATGACTGTATACTACAGTCATTCACAGCAATGCATGTTATTTTAATACAAAAAGACTAAACTGATAATACGGGTGATAGTAACAAAAAAGTGCAGCGACAATATGTGCGCTATTTAACAAGTCGAGGCAGCGGCTTGAGCTTGAGGACTTACGGTATAGTTCTGATGATTGTGTATATATATATATACACATTGTATATGATTGTATATGATTGTGTATGATTGTATATATATAGGGCCTATATTCAGAAAGAACTCGTAGACTGCCAACCAAATAACGTAAGCTTGAAAGATCTTAAAGATTGACTTGCAACAAAATTCACATTACAGCTATTTAGTATCAAAAGATTCACCATGGGTATTGCTGTGAATGACTGTATACTACAGTCATTCACAGCAATGCATGTTATTTTAATACAAAAAGACTAAACTGATAATACGGGTGATAGTAACAAAAAAGTGCAGCGACAATATGTGCGCTATTTAACAAGTCGAGGCAGCGGCTTGAGCTTGAGGACTTACGGTATAGTTCTGATGATTGTGTATATATATATATATATATACATTGTATATGATTGTATATGATTGTGTATGATTGTATATATATAGGGCCTATATTCAGAAAGAACTCGTAGACTGCCAACCAAATAACGTAAGCTTGAAAGATCTTAAAGATTGACTTGCAACAAAATTCACATTACAGCTATTTAGTATCAAAAGATTCACCATGTCTTACTCTGTTGTGTTGTAGGTGCCACATATGTGGAAATGTGATTACAAGCTCTTAAAAGCTCAAAAAGGAAAAGCAGCCATAGATTTGAAATTTGAAAGCCACCAAATGAAATTTGGTTATCGCCTTGTCATGTGATGCTCTCTGTTGAATTGAAAGGGCAATAAAAAGCTCAATATAAAACTTATCGTAGCACTAGTTTATGACAAACACTTCGGGTTTTACTGAAGACCCCATATCAGATATAGATGTTCGCTACTTTACAGTTTGGTTTCTGTTTGGTTTAATCGGCAAGTCGTAATCTGATCATGCGACCCAATACTTCGCAAATAATTTCTGCAGCACTTTTCGATTATCACAAGTGACCAACAGGCTCGTCATGATTATCAGACAATGATATGTACTCCTTCAAGCTAAGGCTAAAAAATTAAACGAATTTTTATGGTAAGTTATAAGATATCTCTGCTAAAAGTCACAGCATTACAATGACGATAAAACAGACGCGTAAGAGCAATAGACATGGTTTTATTGAATGCGTGAAGTATATTTGTGAAAATATTTCGACGAATAAGGTTGTATGAAAGTGTAAACAGAAACCATCTCTCACAACTGCGTCACACTTGAGCCGTTTTGGAAAGAGAATCCAAACTACAGCGGTCTCATGTGGCTGCGATTAACTGTTCGTTTTTGAGCTTTTAAGAGCTTGTAATCACATTTCCACATATTTTGCACCTACAACACAATAGAGTAAGACATGGTGAATCTTTTCATATCAAATAACTGTAATGTGAATTTTGTTTCAAGTCAACCTTTAAAGTGAAGCGTTGGATTGTGTTAGGAAACAAAGTGTTTGATGTCCTACAAGCCTTTCCATCAGAATAACAAAAAACGCTAAGGTTTTTCCTACTAGTTATATGGATAATATTTTTAATCTTGCTCCAAATAGCAGCAAATTTACTAGATGACTTGCAACATGTTTAATTCGGAGTCAATATATACATGTACAATGACTTGCAGCATGTTTAATTCGAAGTCAATATATACATGTACAATGACTTGCAGCATGTTTAATTCGAAGTCAATATATACATGTACAATGACTAGGATCAATAATCTCTATAAAGCCGTAAATAAAACAGCCTCATATTTTTCGCTAATCTGTTAGGAAATGACTCGAGGGTCTATAACCAGAGTGTATTAGAAAACCAAGCAGCATAAAAAAAGAGCAGAGACTATCCGTAAAGTGAAATTACAATTATAAATTTGAATTAAAAAACCTACCATTGTAAATCAGGATAAAATCATCACACCTCCTATTCGTAGAATATCTATTACATTAAATTCCATTGGTAGAATATCTATTATATTAAATCCTATTGGTAGAATATTTGCTATATGAAATATATATTATCTATTGTCTCATTTTTAGTTCACACCAAGTCTTAAATCCATTAAAAGTACATTCTATAGTATAGAGTAACAGTAGGAGGATAATTCCTAAAATTTTCTCAAAACATTGATTTAGGGTAAAAAATATTAAAAATAAACACTAGCGAGCGCTCACAAAGAGAACTAGAAATGTACAAGGAAACCTTTCACTTATCTATTGTTGACCTACATGTAACTTACATTCACCATCTACTTATTCAAACATCTGCACGATGGACGATGGGACTTGAGTGTTCCGACTCGACTTACCCCGTGACACTCCTGCACCCAGAAATAGTTGTCAAGAAGCCAGTCCACAGGCTTATGCTTGTAAAACATAAGGACAAATGTGACAAACTTTGGCAGAGTCTCAGTTCTGAACATCTTCCCTGTAATAAAAATCTTCCCTGTAGCAAGTAAAATATGAAGTTATCATCTCTACTTTTAAACGGACACATAGGCTAAGCTCCAACCATTTTTCTTTTGAAGTATGCTAAGCTTTTGTTTATTTTTTGGAAAAAAGAAATTACAGGTGCAAGACACTAATCGCTTGACTAGTGCAAGTCAAGCGACACCGATTTTCCTACCGACACATTCCATACGGCATCTGGTGACATCCATGAGGCATCTGGTATGGAACAAACGATCCCACATGTCGCTAAAGTGGTGAGCCATAGCGAAAGAGTTAGCTAGCAAACTGTTTCGAACTTTAGTTAATTCGAGATCATATTCTGTCTCCTAACTATTACTCTAAGCACAAAAGGAAAGAAAACTCTTTAATATGGGGTAAATATAACTGGGCCACATGGCCATAACAAGAGGATAACTCCAACATATAGTTACATCTGGGAGGGTAACTATAAATTATAATGACTTTACTGAGCACTACAGACCACTTTTGCACTTTGAAACGGCAATAGACAACTCCTGTGCAAATAGTGGCAAAACGGCTGAGTTTGCTGCTGAATCGTGTCACTGATGATTTCTGGCCCAGCTGATGATATCTAGCAAGAACAAAGAGCTGATGAAAGATTGAGTAAACTGTGCATACCTTGTCAGCATTTATTTGTAACGGTGCCCGGTCTAGTGTGCTCTGAGAGATCATCAGGTGTGCTGATAAGGCAGAGAGAATGAGTATGCGCACAATAATTCTATTACTACTGAAGGTAAAATAATAGAGCAGGAAGTAACTAGTCAGGAAGTCAAACACAATTGCCGCGGGTTTGATCCTTGTATGGTGTAATCTTCTTTTTCAACTCCAACTTCTCACAGACGGACAGCTCTTATTATAGTAAAGATTATATCAAAAATTCTGAGTTTGATGCCTCAGAGAAATATTTTAGCAAAGAGATTAGCAGGCATCACTTTAGAGACCTTAGAAGAGTTGTCTACCCTTGTCTGCAAGGTTGGGCAAACACTCAAAAGCTGTGAACAGACGAGACTAACCTATGAAACCGAGCTGAGAGAATTCGAGAAGCTCCCAGCGGTCTTGCGATGAGGCATACTTTTTCATTTGAGCGATATACTGCGGCTTGGCTGTGATGTCATCTTCCAGCTAAAAGAGCAGAGTTGCCGGTTACTAATTAATACAGTCATGCGCTCAAGTATCGGATTGTCTACAATAATCTAGTTTTTCTGAAAGATATAAAAGATTTTAATTTGCCTTAAAAAATGACAACATACAATACTTACTACCATCTTAATGCTCGTGCTATCTCTATCTCTAAGTCTTTAGGAGCACTACTATGGCTGGTACATTGCTAAGCACCATGAAATGTAAATATTTTTTTCCTAAATGCCGCTTTAAGAAATGAGTGTTTTAACTGTCAAAAATCACTGAATCTGTACTGCTAGTAATCTGTACTGCTAGTAATCTGTACTGCTAGTAATCTGTACTGCTAGTAATTTGTACTGATAGTAATCCGTACTATTAGTAATCCGTACTGCTAGTAATCCGTACTGCTAGTAATCCGTAATGCTAGTAATCCGCACTACTAGTAATCTGTACTACTAGTAATCTGTACTGCTAGTAATCTGTACTGCTAGTAATCTGTACTGCTAGTAATCTGTACTGCTAGTAATCTGTACTACTAGTAATCTGTACTGCTAGTAATCTGTACTGCCAGTAATCTGTACTGCCAGTAATCTGTACTGCCAGTAATCTGTACTGCCAGTAATCTGTACTGCTAGTAATCTGTACTGCCAATAATCTGTACTGCCAGTAATCTGTACTGCCAGTCATCTGTACTGCCAGTAATCTGTACTGCCAGTAATCTGTACTGCCAGTAATCTGTACTGCCAGTAATCTGTACTGCTAGTAATTTGTACTGCTAGTAATCTGTACTGCTAGTAATCCGTACTGCTAGTAATCCGTACTGCTAATAATCCGTACTGCTAGTAATCCGTAATGCTAGTAATCCGCACTACTAGTAATCTGTACTACTAGTAATCTGTACTGCTAGTAATCTGTACTGCTAGTAATCTGTACTGCTAGTAATCTGTACTGCTAGTAATCTGTACTGCTAGTAATCTGTACTGCTAGTAATCTGTACTGCTAGTAATCTGTACTGCTAGTAATCTGTACTACTAGTAATCTGTACTGCTAGTAATCTGTACTGCCAGTAATCTGTACTGCCAGTAATCTGTACTGCCAGTAATCTGTACTGCCAGTAATCTGTACTGCCAGTAATCTGTACTGCTAGTAATTTGTACTGCTAGTAATCTGTACTGCTAGTAATCCGTACTGCTAGTAATCCGTACTGCTAGTAATCCGTACTGCTAGTAATCCGTAATGCTAGTAATCCGCACTACTAGTAATCTGTACTACTAGTAATCTGTACTGCTAGTAATCTGTACTGCTAGTAATCTGTACTGCTAGTAATCTGTACTGCTAGTAATCTGTACTGCTAGTAATCTGTACTGCTAGTAATCTGTACTGCTAGTAATCTGTACTGCCAGTAATCTGTACTGCCAGTAATCTGTACTGCCAGTAATCTGTACTGCCAGTAATCTGTACTGCCAGTAATCTGTACTGCCAGTCATCTGTACTTCCAGTAATCTGTACTTCCAGTAATCTGTACTGCCAGTAATCTGTACTGCCAGTAATCTGTACAGCTAGAAATTTGTACTGCTAGTAATCTGTACTGCTAGTAATCTGTACTGCTAGTAATCTGTACTGCTAGTAATCTGTAGTGCTAGTAATCTGTACTGCCAGTAATCTGTACAGCTAGAAATTTGTACTGCTAGTAATCTGTACTGCTAGTAATCTGTACTGCTAGTAATCTGTACTGCTAGTAATCTGTACTGCTAGTAATCTGTACTGCTAGTAATATGTACTGCTAGTAATCTCTCCTGCTAGTAGTCTGTACTGCTAGTAATCTGTAGTGCTAGTAATCTGTACTGCTAGTAATCTGTACTGCTAGTAATATGTACTGCTAGTAATCTCTCCTGCTAGTAGTCTGTACTGCTAGTAATATGTACTGCTAGTAATCTGTACTCCTAGTAATCTGTACTGCAAGTAATCTGTACTGCTAGTAATCTGTACTGCTAGTAATCTGTACTGCTAGTAATCTGTACTGCTAGTAATCTGTACTGCTAGTAGTCTGTACTGCTAGTAATCTGTACTGCTAGTAGTCTGTACTGCTAGTAGTCTGTACTGCTAGTAATCTGTACTGCTAGCAATCTGTACTGCTAGCAATATGTACTGCTAGTAATCTGTACTGCTAGTAGTCTGTACTGCTAGTAATATGTACTGCTAGTAATCTGTACTGCTAGTAATCTGTACTGCTAGTAATCTCTCCTGCTAGTAGTCTGTACTGCTAGTAATATGTACTGCTAGTAATCTGTACTGCTAGTAATCTGTACTGCTAGTAATCTGTACTGCTAGTAATCTGTACTCCTAGTAATCTGTACTGCTAGTAATCTGTACTGCTAGTAATCTGTACTGCTAGTAATCTGTACTGCTAGTAATCTGTACTGCCAGTAATCTGTACTGCTAGTAGTCTGTACTGCTAGTAATCTGTACTGCTAGCAATCTGTACTGCTAGCAATATGTACTGCTAGTAATCTGTACTGCTAGTAATCTGTACTGCTAGTAATCCGTACTACTAGTAATCTGTACTGCTAGTAATCTGTACTGCTAGTAGTCTGTACTGCTAGTAATATGTACTGCTAGTAATCTGTACTGCTAGTAATCTGTGCTGCTAGTAATCTCTCCTGCTAGTAGTCTGTACTGCTAGTAATCTGTACTGCTAGTAATCTGTACTGCTAGCAATATGTACTGCTAGTAATCTGTACTGCTAGTAGTCTGTACTGCTAGTAATATGTACTGCTAGTAATCTGTACTGCTAGTAATCTGTACTGCTAGTAATCTGTAGTGCTAGTAATTTGTACTGCTAGTAATCTGTACTGCTAGTAATTTGTACTGCTAGTAATCTGTACTGCTAGTAATCTGTACTGCTAGTAATCTGTACTGCCAGTAATCTGTACTGCCAGTAATCTGTAATGCTAGTAATCTGTACTGCTAGTAATCTGTACTGCTAGTAATCTGTACTGCTAGTAATCTGTACTGCTAGTAGTCTGTACTGCTAGTAGTCTGTATTGCTAGTAATCTGTATTGCTAGTAATCTGTATTGCTAGTAATCTGTACTGCTAGTAATATGTACTGCTAGTAATGTACTGCTAGTAATCTGTACTGCTAGTAATCTGTACTGCTAGTAATCTGTACTGCTAGTAATCTGTACTGCTAGTAATCCGTACTGCTAGTAATCCGTACTGCTAGTAATCCGTACTGCTAGTAATCTGTACTACTAGTAATCTGTACTGCTAGTAACTTGTACTGATAGTAATCCGTACTGCTAGTAATCCGTACTGCTAGTAATCCGTACTGCTAGTAATCCGTACTGCTAGTAATTCGTACTGCTAGTAATCCATACTGCTAGTAATCCGTACTGCTAGTAATCCGTACTGCTAGTAATCCATACTGCTAGTAATCCATACTGCTAGTAATATGTACTGCTAGTAATCTGTACTGCTAGTAATCCGTACTGCTAGTAATCCGTACTGCTAGTAATCCGTACTGCTAGTAATCCGTACTGCTAGTAATCCGTACTGCTAGTAATCCGTACTGCTAGTAATATGTACTGCTAGTAATCTGTACTGCTAGTAATCCGTACTGCTAGTAATCTGTACTGCTAGTAATCCGTACTGCTAGTAATCCGTACAGCTAGTAATCCGTACTGCTAGTAATAGTACGGATTGTTTCTGCATTTATCTTACAGGCTTCAAAATCCTGCGTAAACTATGCCCAGAATATTTGTAGTTATCCTCCCTCACATATGACAAATATTTTCTATTTCGTGACACCAACATACTACATCCATCATCAAATGTTTCAGTTTATAAACTTTCTGTTACTACAACGTACAATTCACTATCCCGACTCCTCTGCAGTACTATTAGATTACCAGCCTTTTAAAACATTTGGTTAACTCACTCAACTCCTCGTTTGTCTTTTTATTTCGTTTTTTGCTCTTGGTACGTAATGAAAAACATTTTTGTTGTTGATTACGGAAAGTCGTTGTTGTATGCTTATGGAAAGTACATACATCATCATCTTGTCACTTGAACACTTGTTTTCTATTAAGCGCCTCAAGCATTTGACAATTAACAAACTTTTCATAAAACATTTAGTCATCAAAACAGGGTACAAAATAAAAAGAGGTTCGTTCAGCACTTTTTTCCTTCCAACTTAAAACTTATCTTCAGGTTACAAAAGCTCTGATTAGACTCGCTTACTTTTTAATACACAAGCTTATCCTCACCTGCACATACAGCTCCCCAATATGACTGCAGTATAACATCATAAATGCATAGTCTAAATTTTGCTTGGTCCTCCACCTGCAAACACAGATACCTCCCGTACTGTGAGAAGAATTTGGGAGAACTGAGGATAAAATATTTTGGTAAGAATGGCAAAGGTTAGAAATGATTTTACTGACAGTTCTGTGGAGTCAATGACAGTTCTATGGAGTCTATGACAGTTCTATGGAGTCTATGACAGTTCTATGGAGTCTATGACAGTTCTATGGAGTCAAGCAGATAACAAGCATCAATGCATTAGAAAAACTTGAATCGCCATTATGTTCAGTTTGACCAAAACACTGACACCACTCTCTAATGTAATAATATAGTTATTAAAAACTTTTGAATCCAAATGTTGAATAGTTTTACAAGCAGAAATCTGATTAGATCACTGTTTTACAATTTTCTTTTTCATCTATTCTGAACTGGAAGCAAAGAAAATTGGAATCTACGATTTTATTCTGAGTAAATTCTGAGCAAAAAGCAAACTGATTAGTTTTTGTTTGGCAAAATGATAACTCAATTGTTAACTACGTTAACATTGTTCATTGCACAATTAACAAATTTAATTGTTAACAAATTTCAATGAACATTTGGGAGTCATGGATTAACATTAGTGGTAAAAAGAAAACTAACTGGTTCATTTTTTTGCAATATAATAACCAATACCCTAAATTTATTGTGGCAAAAATTTGTGTTGATCTGTTAACTCTCTAATTCTTAATTATCATTGATCAAGATCATTGTTAACATCATTGTTAACTCTGTTAACAATGATCCTATGTAAGTACTCAGGCCAGTATAAAGGATTTCCGTACGGAAATAGTTAAACTAGCAGCCGACAGGTAAAAGTTAGGATCCCAAATGTTATTCAGTGAGACTAAATTGTCATCTGTTGATTGGTGACATGTCTTCAATTTGGACCTCAATTTTAAAAATTAACAGTTGAGCCTTTGAAGATCATTCGCGATAATAATTTAGTTGAAATTGAAAAGTGGACGTATTAGAGTCTCTAGCAAAATAGAATATATATAATATAATAGTACATAATACAATATAATAGCACTATACAAAATGGCAGGCTTCTACATGAATTTGAAAAAACCCTGACATTGTTACTCAGCGGAAATGCCAACTAGACTCAATCAGAACAAGAGAAAGAAGAGAGCAACTCCCAAAATCTATTCGTTGGTAGCTAACATGTTGAATATAACTCAAAGCTCATATCGTATCGCTAAATTTTGAATTGTATTCAGTACTTGAAACTATAAATTTATACAAAAGGGCCGTTTGCATGACATGACCATACATGACCGTTTGCATTTCAATAGCTGACATAACCGCCAAGTGCTCGCCAAGTATTCCTTTCTATTTCTGCCAACCAAAAAATGAGAGAACAACTCCGAAAAATACTACAACAGTCAGATACCCTAGGACACTTATGTATTCGCGTCATCTAACTTTCGCATTTTCGCGGTGTCATCCTCTCGCGAAAATTTCATGAGCGAAACTAAACTATCATAATGAACGAGCGATAACGCGAAATTAAATAGCTTTGTTCATTGATATCCACAATAAAATCTTCATATTAGAAATGCAGACAATTTTCGTCTGTGATTGGGCTCAATGGGAAATTTCTGGTAAACTCATTATAGCTAATACACCGACTGAGCAGCATGGCAAAGCAAATTAAGATGATATCAGTTTAGTCACTGAATTTGTAACTGATGAGGATGAAAGTCTGGTAGGTGAAGTCATAAAATTGAAGAATAATTATTTTAATGATGAATTTTATTGCCAACCAAAAAAATATCAACCCTCACCAGGTCCAACCACATTATACAGTTTTGGTTGTGAACAGACACATTAAAGACAGTGCTGCTACTTTAATTATCTGTATAATCACAAAAATCTAAATATTGATTAGCTATAATGTCATCAACAACTAATTACCTGTTTTATGACTCGAGCATGGTAGTTAATGAACTCACAGAAAGATGTTCGTTTTTAGATTAGAAATTCTCAAACAAAAGTTTAAAATTGCTTCGTTGTTTTAGGCTGATTTTATAGCGAAATCTTCGGACAACACAGTCAATCTCATAAAACTCGTAAAGACCGTGGGTTATGTGGTCAACGAATAATAAAATCAGGTTACCACGCAATTGCTGAGAAAGTCCCAAAATGCTTTTATAGCAGTGGCCCCTAGAAAACGCATAAATGCGTTTATGGCAGCGAAAGGGTTATACAGTTTTGGTTGTGAAGTTGGTTGTTACCTATCTATTTTCTTCTTCTTGGGATTCGAGTGTGAAAGTCACGGCGGGAGGGACCTAGACATCGTTGATAGTCCAAGAAACAAATGGCAGCAAGTGATCAAATTGAATTATCGATCTCACCCACACATTTCAACCTGCGGTTTACAAATACGAACTAGTCCCAAATTGAATTTTTTTTCTTATTAGCAAACTGGACCTGAGGAATACAATCTGTTTTTTCCACTGCATCTATTTTCACATCGCTATATTTTCGCACTCATCAGAGCCGCGAAATTAAGTTGCAACGAAATTTTACTCTGTGTGCTACTCACGAAACTAAATACTAGCGAAATAAATGTGTCCTAGGGTAAGTGAATAATGATTTTTGAGTGCAAAAAACCGGAATGGAACTCGGTAACGGTTTTTTGACAGATTACTTGAACTAGAAAATAAACCACCATTTGATACCGAGTTCTGTTCGAGTTGCTGTGCAACATCAAAGGATTCATAATAGTTTATGTATCGGATGATTCTGGTGTTCTTGTTGAGCAGAAGCTAAAGAATGCTTGGTATGCATGCAGGGTTGGCTTGGTTTAAACCAATGGGTTAAACCGAGTGGTTTAAACCAGCCCGAAAAAAACCGGTTTTTATAGTTTTTTCAGTTTTTTCATTATTTTTTGTGAAAAACATAATATTTTAAGCTCCTAGTGGCTCATGTGCGGTAGAAATGCAATTATATGTAATTATCAGCTGTGGAAGTTTATT